>NW_027507748.1:86157427-86757427 GCF_037356315.1 Lithobates pipiens
ACTCTGATGTAAGGGGTGCTGATGAGACACTCTGTTGTAAGGGGGGCTGGTGATGGGACACTCTGATGTAAGGGGGCTGCTGATGGGACACTCTGATGTAAGGGGGCTGCTGATGGGACACTCTGATGTAAGGGGGCTGCTGATGGGTCACTCTGTTGTAAGGGGGCTGGTGATGGGACAATCTGATGTAAGGGAGTGCTGATGGGACACTCAAAATGTAAGTGGGCCGGTCTGGATGAAGTGCAGGGCCAAATTTCTGTCCCAGTCCAGCCCTGTATCTAGGTGTAACATTTACTGGTTCATGTCTTGTCCTGTGAAAATAGTGAAGCTTCCACATGGTTTCACCTATAGCCACCACCTTTTGCCTAAGGCAAAGAGGCCTACCAATACTAAAAAAAAACTAGGACTTGAGATATGATATGCTATGTTTGCAGGACTGGGATGCTACCCAGTGACCCAGAAGAGAGTTCATGGTCCATGTCAGATGGCTTTGAGATTAAGTGGTGTGGTTCAAGGTGTGTCTAGTTACACAAGTCTTTGCAGTTCTCAGATGACACCATATGTGTGGGATGGTGTACCGAAAAAATGCTGCTTAGTGGACACAATGTGAACAGGGATGATGAGGCAGTTCTAAAAATTCTGATATTAGAAACCAGTAGATGATAGACCTACCTGCACCTAACTGAATCCTTCCATCTGAAATCTCACCTAAGCGAAGTTTACTTTACAACAACTAAATAATGTTAATATCGCTCCATGTTCCATTAAGTGAGGTGAGACTAATGAGATCCTGGTCTCTAAGAGGACATAAAGATTTTATCTGATGACAATGGTGATTAACTAGATTGGAAAGCCACAAAAGCATAACGGTTACTGTGTCAGGACCAGCGCAGAACATGTCACATATTGAAAACTGATCACATTAATTTGTCATATTGCCACACCGCACAGAGAAAAGTGATAATATTAATAATACACTAATACCAAAAGCACATTGCAGGACCAATTTTATGGCCTCAAAGTTTTTAACTAATGCATGGTGTAATAAAAATGTCATGAAGATTTATGTGTGTGTGAAATTATTAAAGCCTAAAATAAATGGTGCTGAGTACCTATGTGATAAATCTATACATTTTAGGTAAAGACTTGCTTTTTTTTTTTTGATTCATATGCTACATCATGTCATCCATTATTATCTTGTGATATTTAGATACGACATCAAGGATGATTACACCTTGCGGATTAAGAAGGCGGCCAGCATCGATGAAGGCACATACACATGCATTTCTGAAAACCGAGTTGGTAAAATAGAAGCTGCCGCTATGCTCACAGTAAGAGGTAAGTGTTAATCTTGTACTTTATGCCTTTTTTATTGGGTGATGGTCATGCCATAGACTTTCACAAAATTAAAAGTCTTGTGCATAAAATATAATTTAATTTCACTGTTTCCTCAGGAGAGGAAGTTAAGGAACTCTCCCCAATGGGACACAGACTAACATAATAGTAACCATTCCCTACTCTTCAAAACTGAAAACAAAGATTTGGCTTGAAAGACACTTTAACACAGTTGGTGTTTTTGATCATGTTAATTTGTATTTGCTGAATTTAAAGTGACTTTCATAAGGAAATAAATTAAGAAAAAAACTTTAAAAAAAAGTCACAAGGCAAAACAATACTTAACAGCTCAATGTGTGATGCCTCAGATCTTGGTTGTCTTAAAGAGCTCTATTGGATGAAGCAGCTTTAACATCCAACACACTTCTGGGTTTGTTGGATGCTTGCATCCCTTGCTCCATTTTGTTGTTCCACCATTGTCTGCTACATTACTGTTTTACGGGAAAGCTGTAGTGGCATGGAAGCTGGTGAAGTGAGAGAGAGCACATAACACAAACAGTAACAGTAATCTGCAACTTCTGGAAATGCATTAGATGTTGAAGTTTCTTCATCCACCATAGCTCATCAAAAGGGTGCAGACCGGTGGCACCAACTCCTGAACTGGTATGTTTTATACTTCTTCTTACAACTCTATGGTAAGTAAGGGAAAGATGTTTCTGTCACATCAAGACATAGAGAATGGAAAGGTTTTATACCACTATCATTATTCTTTTGCTAGGCATCTTGTTTTCACCAAGACAGGAAATGAAGCAGGCCTCCCTACTGGTAACACAAACAGCATTACAAAGTCTATAAAGAAATATAACCCTTTCACAGACAAAACAGAAGTTGCAACTTTTGAACCTGCATAACCCTGTATTTTTCTACCTGTTAAAGGATATACTGTGGCCCTCAAATCTATTTGGGTACATCCTTTCCTTTGCTATTACACATTCTGGCACAGCAACCATTAGTTTAAAGCTGAACTCTAGGGAAGCAGCAAAATACATACATATGAAATACATAAAAGGGAGCTGTTTTAATTGCAAATTGATTTATATTTTTGTTCTATCCAGTTCTGTGATTTAACAAATCTGTCTCACAGTACAGTCTTGTCTCGCAACATAGGTGACTTGAGTTTTCTCTTCTGCAGTTCAGTATTGTTTACGGGTCTCCATCCCACCCCCCCTTGTAAATGGATAATGAAAACACAGTGCACTGAACAACTCATCTCTCCATTACTCCGCTCGCTCTCTTAGCATAACTCTTAGCCCTTGTACACACTGTCGGACATTCCGACAACAAAATCCGTTTTGTGCGAAACTGGTGTTGCATACACACGGTCAGACAAAGTTGTTGGAAAATCCAATCGTTCAGAACGTGATGATGTTATTTCCTTACAACGGGACTACATTCAGGCTAGTAGCCTATAGCTTTAGTCTTGTAATTTGATCTGAGCATGCGTGGAACTTTGTCCGTTCGGAATTCTCTAATAATGATTGGAAAAAGTCCGATCGGACAATGTTGTCGGAAATTTTTATAGCCCAGATCTAAAACTTTGTCGGTCGGATATTCTGACGGAAACAGTCCGATAGAGCCCACACACGGTCAGATTATCCGACAACATGGTCCGATCGGACATTTTCCGTCGGAATGTCCGACCGTGTGTACAAGGGCTTAGACTGGTCAACTGATAAGCTCTATATGCTGCTTCTCACTTCCTCATCCCAAGCTCTGCTGTGGAGGGATTTTAAAAGGCCAATGCAAAGTTAAAATCATTTACTTACATTGCTTGCATTAAAAATACATTTTAGGGTGTATTAATTAATATAGAGCTGCATTCATTTGTGTCTTTAATAAATGGCAGGAGTTCAGATTTAAGATAGGAATACTTGCAAAGCTAATTAAATGAAATTCTTTACAAATATTGTGAACAAAATGTACTGTATTTAGTTTATTATTGACATTAATGGTAAGGACTTACTTTCTATTTTTAAAACCCTTTCAGACATTTGTTTTCAAAAACAGAACACATAAATTAAAAACTGCTTGAGGTTTTGAACATCTTAGTTTGAAATATTCTTCCCATTTTCGGACTGGTAGTGAAAAGAATAATTTCACTCCACTTGATAGGAACGCTATTTCACAGCTTACTGGCGCATGTTCAGTGATTTCATGTGAGCTGTTATAAGGTTAATAATAAAAATTTTAGTATACGTTATTGGTTTTTACACCTCATACATCACATGAACATTTGTGTGAATGTTTTATTTTGAATAGTATCAATGTTTTCTGATGGTATTAAAGTCTTGAAAACAGAAAAATTTGTTATTTTATTAGGATAGAAAAATAAAGTTGTGTGGCCAAGGAAGTCAAGGCCATGGTCAAGATTGTGGTCTAGGTATGAACTTTTGATAGTTTAAAAAATAGCACCATACACAATGTTATTGAGCGTAAGACAGCCCATACATGAGTCAATTTTTTTCGTTCAACCAGCTGATGTCAGATGTGTGATTCTGCTGCTAGTGATCCCGATGCTGCCAATTTTCTGTTAAATTGGCAGAGGCTCAATCGCTAAGAGACTGTTTAAAGCAATTGTGCCTATATAAAAATCTATTAATGCTAATCAATCTATTATCCCATTTATGCCATTTTAAAATCATTTAGTAAAGCTGGTTCCAAATAACAGATTGGTGTTTATAGATGCATAGTGATTCATAGTGATTTGCCTTGCCAGATTAAGGTAGAAAGGTGCTTTAGATAAGGTATTAGCTTGAGTTCCACTCATCAGTTCGTGTGCATTGGATCACAATAGGTACAGATAAGCTGATCAATTTGAATTGGCATGGCCTTCCCCATCAGGCACTATAACTGCATCTGTTTTGTTAAGAGACAAGATGGTGCACAGCTTTGACCAACTGTGTTTTCCCCCATTTTATTGCAGGAGAATAAAGATTGCAGCTGGACATCCACCAGACCTTGAACTCCTGGCTAGGTTGCCTTGTGGATGATCTGGCTCTGCTGAGTTGGCCACTATGTATTCCATGTGCTTTAAATAAATAGTGCAGACATGTTTACATTTTACTATTGATATTTCCATTTTTGATCATATTTGAACATCGCAAGCAACTGTTGGGTAATTTGCATCTTCACATTCAGGGAGAATGGGTACAGGATCAAAAGACAGTCATTGAATGCTTTCAATGACCTCACAGAATGAGAACCAACAAACATATTACTATTAAGCTAGTCCAGCTACATATATTACATGTTTTTTTTTCTTTTTTAATACAAGTAGAATAAGTGAATAAATATAACTTTGGTTTCCTGTAATTTATTGCTCAACAACAGTCAGACTGGGAGGGGACAGGCAGGCTACCCTCTAAGCCAATGATTTGGAATAGTGTTGTCTGAACATGTCTTCAACATGGATGGGCACACTAATGACCTCATCATTGGGCTGTTGCTCCTTCATCATTTAATCAACAGGTGGGGGTGGATCCTGGACCAGGTTGTATTGCTTTACTACATCAGAGAAAAGTGAGGTCTGGTTCTCTGGCCTGGCAGGGATGTCCAGATCACAAGATTTGCTGAACAGAATCACCAAGCCAGTAAAACAGTTACCTTATATGTATTTAATTTATTAAGGGTTTGCTCTGAGTTCAGCTTTAATGGTCTTTGAGTAGGGCTGTGTATACCGTAATCACCAACAGATGAATATTTTCCCAAAGCTATTCTGACCTTCAGCTCAAAAGATTTCTCTCACTCTTTTTGTTTTTAATTGGTTCCACATTAAACAATAAAATTGACCTGATTGTGTTACGAGCATTCATAATTTGATTTTGCATGCTAGATGATTTTAATGGATAGTAGTCACTTTATTTAAGTGTAGTATTGCATGGCACACGTTCTGACAGAATTTCTTTTAATTTCCTTTTTTTTTTATATTCTCTCACCACCATTGTAATGTCTTCAGTTCGCCCTGTTGGTAAGTAACCATCCTTCTATTTTGTTAGCATGGCTTTTACAGTGCTCCATCCTTCATTCACATCCCGCATGAGCAGCAATATACACGTTCAAATCTTGCTTTACTCTCAAAGGAAGGTGGAGAAGCCTGTTCCTTTTCTAAATTCAGGGCACAAGTCAGAGTTGTGAAATCACATCAATGCTATAATATAAAAAAAAAGGCTTTTTGAGTGTATTAAAAAAAAGTCCCAGATTTTCATAATTCTACTTAAACCTCAGCAAAGACCATGTGGGCTCTGGCTACCAAGGAGACTTAAAAGAGGATTAGAAAGGCACAATCATTGTCTAGCACTACTAAACAGGCAGCAGAGACTGTGTTATAAGCTAAAAAGCGTGCTCCTAGGTAAATATTTGTTACAAACGATATGTTAAAATCTATTTTTTAAAACATTAGTACATGAATAGAACACCATTAAAGATGAACTCCCCCCCAACGTATTTTTGTGTTCATCCCCACCCTTTTTTTCAGTGGGTAATCCTTAGCAGCTCCTGAGAGGCTGACCCGGGTGCCGGTTCAGGCATGTGGGCGGAGGAGAAGTACAGCCAAATGAGCTTTGGCTGTATACTTTTCCTTTAATTATTAATTATTTATTACTATAAAGTCATTTTTTGGTATGACGGTCATGTGCTGGGAGCTGGAGTCAGCTGTCAGTCAGGCATCTGGGTATATCCTGACACTATTGTTGGGATCTTTCCAGAGCCTTAAGCAAGTCTAGTCTTTAGTCTGCTGTCTGCTCATTCATTCAAATATGGTCAAAAAAGCTTTGGCCATACACCTCTTTTAGTTTGGGATTGACATTTAAACAGAATTCCAACATTTGGCAGCTACTTGAACACCTATATTTTGTCAAAGAAGAAACTAGCCCTTGATAAAAATACAATTATCATTCAGTTCTTGCTGACTTTATCTTAAGCACATTGTGTACTGTTCTCTCAAAAAAAAAAAAAATGCAAGTTTATAAATCTATTTTACATTGTAATGAACCATCCTAAAGCAGAAAAGAGCTCCCATATGGCTGATGTCTACAAAGAAAAACATTGTCATAATTGTCTAAACTGAAATGATTTTGCAATTAACCATCCTGTCCAAAGGTCGTCGGCAAAAAAATCTTTAGCCTTCCTAAATAAAATATGACTGGAATAGGGCTTTGGAAAACGTATTTGTTTTAAGCCCTCCAGCCCTCTGGCACATATGTTCCATCATGAATTAAATATTTCATCAGGTAAACCATTTTCTGGGAAGGGAAGGTTACTATGATAAATCGAAACAAGCTCAAATCTAATTGGCTGCTGCGCTCGGGAACAACAAGACTTCTTTATTTATTTACAATGCTGTTTGACTCTTTCAAAGACGTGTACAGATGTGTACTGTACATTGTGTTCATTCTCCATTAAGAGCTAGCGTGCACAGCTATGAACTGAAACGTGCGCTGTTAGAGCTAGCAAACATTGCTGTACCTGGAAAATCTTGGAACCCTAGGACCTGGGATTTTGCTTTGTATTTTAGGGTTCCAAGTTTATACCTTAAAAATATCAGGGATCCTCTGTTATCATATTTAAACCATTTTTCTGCCTTTTTTAACCACTGTTTGCAGAATCCCTGAAGTATTCCCATTGATAAAGTGCAGCAAGAGTCCAAGAGTCACGTTGTATTTGTAAAGCTAAACTACAGGAATTGTCTATTTGTTAAATTTACATCAGGCCAGCTTGTGTCTTCTTAAATAAATGCAAAGTGTTATGGGATAGAGAAGGGGCTTATGGTGTAATGACTACTACCTCATCCAATCAGAGAATGCCATGTATTCATTGAAAATCAGGGGAGCAATCAGTGTACAGGCAGCAAATCTCTCCGGCAGCACCCAGAAAAGAACAGTATTGAGTATATGTATCCCAGGCTGCTACAGCCACCCAGTGGGTCTCCAGAAGGGACACATGGATAATAACATGTAGCCAAGTTGTCTCAATGTAGGTTAAAAAAAAAAGTAACTCCTGGATTTCAAATTTAAGGACCTTGCTTAACCCCTTCCCATCTTCCATACGCATATATGTGGCAAAATAGAATTTGCCTAATTTCATGCTGCTACATATATGCATCGCTGAGAGCATGTTCAATCATGTCCTCCACAGCCCTATGAAAGAATGTCACCAACTGTTCCTGATCACAGAGGATCAATCACTAGCAGATCACAGTAATCACATAGTCAGGATGCCTACAGAGGCAAAACTGTGCACTATTGTTTCTGGTCCCTATTAGAGGTGGTACAAAAACTTGATGTCAGAGAGGGCAGTTTCCTGGGCAGAGACACATTGCCTATTGCTTGAGGCTGAAACAAGTTTTATCAGGGAGGGATGTCATAAGTGGACGCCTTTAGTCTGTTACAGTTACGGAACCTGGAGTAGGGAAGTGTTTCTTGGACAGCACTTGATATGTCTGTGGAGCACAAAGGATAATAGTGTCTGCAGTGAGCAGTGCCTAGAAATGTCTCATGCAGCGTACATGCGATCGGAATTTCGGCCAGCAAAAGACCGCGTGTATGCTCCATCAGAATTTAGCTGGTCGAATTACCGCCAGCAAAAATTTGAGAGCATGTTCTCAATTTTTCCGACAGAAAAAAAAATTCTGATCGTGTGTATGCAATTCCAATGAGCGTGTTGTACGTCACCGCCCTCTTGATGGTCGGAATTTGGTGTGACCGTGTGTATGCAAGACAGCTTGAGTGAAATCGGAATTCCGTCTGGAAAACCATCAGAGCTTTTTTCCGACCAAAATTCCGATCACGTGTACGAGGCATAACAGTCTAAACTATACCGTAGAGGGCATTAAAGGGGTCTAATACCAAAGTTACATAGTTACATTGTAATAATAAAAATAGATAAATAAATAATAATATCAAACAGTCCCATATACCCAATCCTGTACCCACAGTTGACCCAGAGGAAGGTGAAAAACCCGAGCAAATCATGATCCAATTTGCTACAGCAGGGGAAAAAATCCCTTCCTGACCCCCAAGAGGCAATTAGATTTTCCCTGGATAAACTTTATCTATAAATTTTAGTACCCAGTTATATTATGTATATTTAGGAAAGAATTCAGACCTTTCTTAAAGCAATCTACTGAGCTGGCCAGAACCTCCTCTGGAGGGAGTCTATTCTACATTTTCACAGCTCTTACTGTGAAGAAACCTTTCCATATTTGGAGATGAAATCTTTTTTCCTCTAGGTATAAAGAGTGCCCCCTTGTCCTCTGTGTTGAACGTAAAGTGAATAACTCAACACCAAGTACATTATATGGACCCCTTATATAGTAATACATGGTGACCATACCCCCCCCCCCCCTTAATCTCCTCTTCTCAAAAAATAATACATTCAGTTCCTCTAATCTTTCCTCATAGCTGAGCTCCTCCATGCCTCTTATAAGTTTGGTTGCCCCTTCTCTGCACTTTCTCCAGTTCCCAGATATCCTTTTTTGAGAACTGGTGCCCAAAACTGAAATATTCCATATGAGTTCTTACTAATGATTTGTACAGGGGCAAAATGATATCGGTCTCTCTGGAGTCAATTCCTCTCTTAATACAAGAAAGGACTTTGCTCGCAAATTGCCTGTAGGTAATTTTTTAAATGCCAATGTGGATAGAAAAAAGACAAAAAAAGAACAAACTGTGTTATGGCTCCTGCTGCATTCAGAATATTTTATTACCGAGTATTATGTCCATTTATGTTGTCAGATGGTATTTTAATTTGTTTTGTATAAGGTCACGTGAACAATTTATCACTTCACGGAGCTGACAGTGACAAATCTTCACCAAAGGAAACAACCCTGTGTGTGGTTGCATGTAGTACTCGGTTTAATACATTAATAATGGTGATATATTATTTACTTCTTTTGAAATATTTACAGACATGACAGAACATATAAATGTAGTAAACGCCTCATCAAATATCTATCCATACAGACACTGGCCTACAGTAAGCATATTTCTCATTGGAAATGCTGCTGAGGTTACACAAAATAAAATGTATATATTCATTATTATTAAAAAAATTACGTTGACACATCACAAATTCTATTTTATGTTAACCATGCTTCCCTACTGTCCTAATTTTAGGGGTAATCCCTGAATTTAATCCCTAAAGTGTTACTGTAAGGGTTTGGGATCACTAGTAATAGCGCTTCATCTGTCCAGATATATTGTTAGAGGTGTACAGGGACTGTGTTGTATTTCTAAAAAAATGTTCATAGCAATTCACCCAGTGAAAATGTATGTACATTTGTTCTGTGCAAATAGAGCACAACACACAAATGTTATTAGATATTTGCTGTGCAGGATGTTTTTTCAATCATTTAAAATGGGAAAATACTGTATCTGGCAACTGGACGGCACTAAGTATTATAATTCCCTATAGCAGTCATCGCCATCTAATGGCCAAATGTGGTATTTTCAATTTTAAATCAATTAAAAACATTTGCCCAAACTGAACTCACAATAGGCTTACTGGGATAAATACTTTTGCCCATTTTGGAAAATACAATCCTAAGTATAGAATGAGGGTTTGTCTACAGTCTAGAATAAAACTTAGCCTTTATTAGGTTTTTATTAAAAATCTGTATCAAAGGCTGTATATGTGCGTATAACGTATAGGGAGGGGTATATGGACTCCAAAAAAATTTAAAAATGCACCAATCAACTGGTGGTCACTTTAATATAACTGATCATTAGAAAATAAGAAAAATGAATCCCCAACTGATGCTTTATATTCAGGATATTCCACAGGTTGGGGATATAAACAGACAATCACAAACACAAGATCTGGGTCCCTGACAATCAATCTCAGAATACAGATATAACTAATCATTTGATACTTAGCGAAAACAAGATTTAATATAGTCTGATCATACTGCATTCCAAGTTTCTCAGTTACTGGCTACTCAGAGGGGAACATCAGGGTAAATAAAGTGTAGTCATGATAAGGGAAAATATTTAGAATTCCCATCCTCCTTGAGCCCGTCTGCAGAGTAATCAGTACTATGCTATCACCACCATTAAACCATATGGAGTCTCACCCCCCCCCCCCCCCTGCTTAAATTAAGAAAAAAGCTTGTGAGCCTCAAAGAAAGAATGAAACCAAAGTGCTCCCAAAAAGGAGAACCACTTCCGAGAGAGCACAAATAACAATACACCTCCAGGCTACCCAATAGTCTCAGGTAACCAAAAACATAACTGAGGAAACCAGCGAATACAATCATATGACGCTATTTCTATGAATTGTCATCATACATTGAGGATACTCAGTATCCAATTTAGTGTCCGACATAGGGAAGATGATAATGAAGGTGTGTGGCTGGCAAGTTTGGATGTTGAGGCCCTATATGGCAATACAGGGCACAACTCAGGCCTGTGAATCTTTCCTAAGGATTCGAGGAGTGGCCTTCCAGTTGCCTATAGTTTGTGTTGGAACTCCTTAAATCTGTATTGGAACATAACTTCTACTTGTTGGATGGTAAAATTTACAAACAAAAGAGAGGGATCTCAATCAACACAACATGCGTACCCACCTATGCAAATCTCTTCTTGGGGTGGTGGGAGTGTATTACTGGACAATTTAGAACATTTTACTTCACACTTATACAGTCTTTGATACATATTTGTAAAAAGGTTCTGATGTAAGTTACGTTTTATCCCACTGGCTATTGATGAGTGGATAGATCCTCATTCTCTAATTAGGAAAAAACAATTATCAGGCATAGAAAATAGTCTAATACAATTCCTTCTTTTTGCACAGGATGGATGTACATAAACTTTAACTGTGCAAATTGCTATGCCATTTTTTTAAATACACCCATTGCTTTGTATGAACACAAGTGTAGTCAAGGAAAACTTAAAAGTAAAGTCATTAAAATTTCAGTCATATCAATGTCAGTAGTGGACAGTTCTAAAGTGATAACAAATGATTCTTGGGTATCAAATGCCTTTTATGAAGCTATACAGCTTAATTTAGTTAACAATAGTACATATTACAATGTGAAGGTTTTGGCTCTGTTCTAATATTGGGGAAAACCATATTATAAGCTGGAATTCCTCTTTAGGGGCCTTCAGTTTAGAATTTGTATTTGTTATTGGGTCCCACACTACATGTTCACTCCTGGTCCCATTTCAGAGGACCTATCCTTTACAAATTCTTGCCATGATCTTTGCATGTATATACTTGGTATTAAACAATTGTGGAATTGTTTAAAAAAAAATCGGTCCTTCATGTCACAGAATATATGCTTGGTCTGTGCAGGCCTTTACAAACATATTCCTCATACACACATGCATTCCATGTAGATACAGCTGGTCATAAGGATTACATGGATATGTTTTCCTCCGTCACAAAATGGAGGTAAAAAAGGAACAAACAAGTTTGTAGCATACGTGACATTCATTATTTTCTGATCTAACTCAGCAGGGGATCAGTCTAGGCTTCCCTACTGAGAAGGAATGGAGGACGCCCACGTGAAAAGGGGTTATAGACAGAAAAATAATATAGTATTAACCATTTGTCTGTCAAGATCATTAAAGAGTTTAAAGATATCTAATTAAAGATGAGCTGCAAGCAGATAAAAAACAGCAATGAATGCCACTAATGTATTCATTAGAAATAATTACATGTATTTCAAATGCAACTAGGGTATATACATGAATCTGTAATCTCCTATAGAGCACCACTCAGACAGAGAGAGGAAGAGTCAGCGCGAGGAACCAGTCAGGCTTTGCTGTACTGCACAGCAAATTGGATCATGCATTATAAGGATTTTTTTGCCTTTCTTTGGATTGTGAGTTTAGGGTTCTGTATATGGGTGTTTTCAATTATTTTATTTATTCATTTTCCTGTTAGATGAACTTAAGGGACATATGTATTTTTTTCAATCTGACCAACTATGTACCATATGCTGACCATGAACATGCTGAAAGGGAAGAACAGAGTGAGCATAGATAGGAATGACCTCATCAGTTTTATGCTACTCCATCATTATTCAGTCAATAGGCTAGGGGTGTGCTCCTGACCAACCCAAATTTAGCCAACTGCTAGAAGTTCAGTCTTTATTTTCTCTATTGGGTTCAAACAATTGCGATTTTGATATTCTTTGAAGGTATAGGAAATGCATTGCTATAAGAACACTTGAATTGCAGTCACATTTTAAATTATATCAGTGGCTGTAATAATGGATAATGTATGCCCAATAATGAAGTATTTTATAATAATAATGGTAGATCAGCTCTTCTATCTTTTACTATTGTACCTATCTGATATTTTTCATCTGTTCCTTTTAAAGGTCTCTAGAGAAGGAGGAATAATTTCTTCTACAAAGTACAAAAAAAATTCCCATCTTCAGCACTATTTAGATAAGTGTGTTTGGGTCTGACCACCTTTTCTGAATACATTAGAATAGGAATAAAATCAGATAGGGCTTTCTTTCAGCAGATGTCTGGCAAATGGGACGATATGGAAATCAGCATGTTGAACATGAATAAAAAGCATAGGCCATGTGAGAGGTGGGCTTCAGTATGCCAATGAAAGACCTCAAGGTTAATCACCTCATTTTTAAAGCTAGTACAATAGCACTCCTCAGTACGGATAAAACAAGACATAATGAAGAAGCATTTATGTCCGTTAAAGCAAAGTAGAGGAATGCAAATTGACTTTTTTTTTTCAACTAGCTTTATATGTCTGCTGCTTTCCTCTCTCAAAATGAAAACTGCCTAAATTAAAAGCATTCTAAGGCAGCTCATCAAAGGCATTAGGCAATGTGGAACTTTAACCTACTACCTGCCTTGTCTGAATACTAATACTCTGCTTAGTCACACAGACAAACTGTTTGTCCTTGGATGCCAATGCTAGCATGGCTGTGCTTGTGTGTAACAATGACAAAAATTCGGTGTTAAATTATTGTTATGTGGTCATGTAATCTGCTTCATACAGTTGACATGCTGTGCTCAATGATTAATTAATGTATACCCATTGCTAAACATAGTGCAGTTAATTATTTTATAGGAAATCCTAATGTTCAGCTCACTGCATTTTGACGACATCTAGATATATAGATAAATATGTCCGCTTGACATATTTAATTTACATATAGAAGCACACTAGATCCCTCGTGTTAAGGTATTGCACCAAATTCATGAAGCATTTGCAACACTTTTGGTTCTGACAGGGACTCGTGCACCAAATTTAGGTAGCTCTAAAATGTGGATTGTAATATGGACCTTACAGAGACTTTGTCACCTGGCCTCTTTAAACGCCAACAATGATCCAGTAAGTAATACAATTTCAGGATTCATGCAACAATAGGCCTCATATGTCAACCTTACCAAAGTAAATTCTTGTTACCATGGTAATTCCTTTGTTTGGCACCAGTATATGTCATCCCAGTTCTCCCAGGAAAGGACCATAACATTCTGCCTAAAGCTGAATTTCTCCTAAACAGTTATCTAGCCCAACAAACCCGCTAACATTTTCAGTAGACAACAGGTACACCCTAAGAAATGTGTTAATGCTCACTACTGACAGATTATATATTATATTATCTCATTATAATGTTTATTTGCAGTTGGAAATTGTAATATCATCATTCTTTTTTTTTTCAACAGCTCCTCCTCAATTTGTTGTCAGGCCCCGCGATCAGATTGTAGCTCAGGGCCGGACAGTGACATTCCCCTGTGAGACTAAGGGCAATCCACAACCAGCTGTATTCTGGCAGAAAGATGGAAGTCAGGTGAGAATTGTCTTAAATTTTCATAAGAAGTTCATGTATAATCGTATGTGTGTCATTTGCTACCTTACCAAAATAAGGGTGTAATTATAATAAAGTAGACCTAGCAGTCCGATGCATGCACCCTAAGTAGTGTGTAAGTGTAACACTTATTGGTATTTATTACCTCTCAAAGAGATCACGGTACTCCCACTGACAATTCGCTGTCTGCTTTTCTCTTCAGAAGGAGGGAGCCATCTTTGTTCAGCCATCATCCAGGGTCAGCATCTACTTCCTGGACTGAGATGGTGGTTCAGTTATGTGCATCGTTGTGCTTGAGCAGTTCTTGGCTGTGTCATATCCTGCTGCAGCCTCTCAACTTGTGACTTGCTACAAAGTAACAATGTTGCAATCTAATTACTGTGGATAAGGAGAAATCAATGTAAACAATGTCTCCATGTACTGGATCTCCCCGCAACCAGCCAGTTTGCCTCACTTTTGTGAATATTTAAAGAAATAATACCTAAATCAACCGATGCTGTATAACACCTCCACATAAAGATTCTTAAACCATGGGGACACAACTTATTACTCAGATGCCCAAAATGCTTAAATATTCATATACAAATAAATGAAACAGGGCATGCGGACAATGAGGATAATGCTGGTATTACAGTAGTAGTCTGCTGAAAATGTTAATGAGTTCACACGCATATCTACTTTTAACACAGGCATTTATCAGCTACACATTCCTTTCTTGGAGATGGACTTCTCTGTCCTCGCCTCCTCTCTGCTAAGCGTAATCAGAACACAACTAAACCGTCATTGTTCTGTTATACACCACAGCAGGTCAAGAGTATTCACTATTTTAAGAGAATGAGGGAATGCTTTCCCTGGCTGCAGCAGACTGATGACATAATTTCAGCCTAGGCAAAGTCAATTGATTTGGAGCACAAAGGCAGCTTATGCAGGGATCGAATTTAAAAATCTGTAGCTATAGTATACTTTTTCTGATGCAACTCATGCCATAACTGTCTGAAACACTACAGAATTTATGCAACTAGTGAGGAAGCAGTGATGCTGCTGCACATCTTTGTTTTCAGAAAGAGAATTCATGAGCTGGGATTCACATATTCTGTCGCTGATGAGTTTTAACCAGCAGCAGATTTGCGAATGAAACATGGAAATGTGTGATGATCCTTTTGGCTTAGTAAATCCCTTTAAACTTGGCAGTTAGAGGGTGCTTGACAAGCCCCTCCTCTTAGCATTGATGTAAGCCTTAGCATGGAATTTTAGAAACTTAGAAGCATGATTTTGGATTCTGAGCAAAACTGAAGACCTGCAAATGTTTACATTAGTTACAGGGGCCTACAAATTACAAACAGCCAATAGTATCATGAGGAAATTCAATAGAAAAACTCATTGGTGAACATAGTGCTTGTTTTTCCAACACATTTTTGCTCATTAGAGCTTTAATAGCCAGGGAAAAATCATTAATGGCGCCTTCACTAACCATAGAGAGTAGCTTGCCCTTTGATGACCCATGTGAACAATATGGTTCCAATAAACAGTCTGTGCTATCGGTTTAAGCTTTTGGCCAGAAAAAGTCAAGAACCAACGTATTGCCTGGGCAGCCTATGCTATCCTAAAATTGATGTGCAAAGGAAAGTACATGACGATGGAGAAGACCCTTTCATTCCACCTCTGACCTGTGAACCTACAGGTGCCCTGTGAGTTCATTATAAAGACAGGATGACCAAGTGCCACCATGGCATGGGGGCTTGTATTGAAAACTGTTTATTTACCAAGGGTACATAAGGAACCTTCTGCCATGGGGCATAACAACACGCGTTAATATGGGCTCTGTCAGGAATTTTACTAGCTGATGTACATATCTTCCAAATCAACACATTGATATTCCCATTGGGTTCCATCAGACTAAATTAAAACAACCATAAGAGCAAACACTAGCATAGTAGTAAACAATGCAGAGTCAGCTTCATTTTGGTAACAGGCTAATGTTTATGTTAAGTGGTTCTGTAGTGGTGTGCATGAATCTTTTAAAGTGGACAACCATCTCTTCATTATAAAGTGAAGAGCTTCTAATTAACGGAACTCGTTATTTGGAAGATTAAAGCAATTCAAGCTAATTGAATAGTGTTAATACGCTATTTTATAATCTTCCATAGCTCTTGTTTTGCCAGTGCAGTGTTTTAAGGTAGAATTGTACTCTTTGTCCTCATAATTGAATGCTATTAGGTTCTGGATGAAGCTTTTTTCTGTCTAAATTAATTACAGAAGCTTGCTGTTTAATTAAATGCATCCCATAGGGTAGAACTGTACTTGCCACAATGTAAACACAAAACACCCATGTGACATAATTCATGTGCCATGTAATGTACTTGTCAATATTTCAATGGCTTGATTTGTATACAAGAGATGCAAAATAATGTTCTACATCAGGTACCATTTCTGACCATCAAGTGTTCTTACATGTTAATTAATTAATGATCTACTCAGGTGATGTAGGAAGTATATTCATTCATTTCAATGAACAGTAAATTAATTTATGTCATTAATGTAATTTATTTAGAAAATGAAACAAAATAAGGTTGTCATTTGACTTTTCATATTTTATGGTTCATGTTGATTGCTGTTTATTCAAATAAAATGTGTTTACTAATTAGTTCAGTAGGCATCCCAGGTGACACAGTTCTTTGTACAATTAATGCAATGGAGCCTTCTATTTCTTTATTCCTACATCAAGGCAACACATAAATAATGTGCCATTCTTCGGTAATAAGCTGGACCTATCAGTGCTAAGTCACACCCATCATAATTATAGCTATCCTATTACTATACCTCCACTGTGCAGCTCGTTTTTCACAGAGTGGCCCTGAACCTGGTCTTCTGGGGTCCCTTGGAGGCTGTCTCGGCTTCCCCCCGCAAACACTTCACACGTTCATGAGAGCTCCCTCGCATGGTGAGAAGCACTTGCGGGCGGGCTCCCGTGATACAGCCGGCAGCTGCTCACTGTGTCACTTGACTCCTCCCCGCCGCGTCATTGGATGTGATTGACAGCAGCGCGAGCCAATGGCTGCGCTGCTTTCAATCCATCCACTCCAGCCAATCAGCGGCCAGGCTAAGCGGCGAAGAGGACATCGGGAGAGCAGGACTTTCGAGGGGTTAGGTAAGTAAGACTGGTGGCTGGGGGCACTGGCACTGTGAGATGTTTTTTCACCTTACTGCATAGAATGCATTAAGGTGAAAAAATATTTACCTTTACAACCCCTTAAAGTGTTGTGGGGCTCCTGGGAACTTTAGGCCTCATGCACACTGAGCATTTCCCCCCAGTGCATGAAACTCTATGAGAGGCTGACTCTAGTTAGACAAGACTGAATATTGCACCGAGTGGTACTTACAATTAGTGCAATATGCCCCCAAGGATGAATGCCTTGAATGCAGACTGCTTCTGTTCTGGGCATTTGTCCCTGGGTGCATATGGTTTTAAAAGTAATTATGGCTCGGGCACTGTCTATCCGCAACAGTTGTTAGCCTCTCAAAGAGTTCAAAAGGATGCCAGAAGCCTATCTGGCTAACTGGCTACCTTCCAGCTGCACCTTTATATCAGACTCTCATGCACCGAGGCTAAACACACAGTAGGCATGAAACCTAAAGTGTATGTCCAGCCAAAACTACTTTGGACAGAGCGTCTAAAGATTAGAGCCCTGATTTTTTTTTTTTGCTATCTTTTCAGTTAGAGTCAGTTTTTTTAATGGATTAAGAGAAGGCTAGAGCCTTGTGTCAGCTCTGTGTGCTTATTGTAGATTTTTCACTTCCTGCCCGGTGAAGTATTTGTAAGTGCGATAGTGAGGGGAAATTCCTCTAAAGCTGGCCATACATGGATTGAAATGTGGCTGGTTTAGCAGGGACTGGCCCAAATTTTGATTCAGGTATGATTCATGTACAACCAGCCTGTCCCACTTGATTAGCACAGTCAGCTATAGCAAGCAGTGCTGATCAGTGGGGTAGTCTGCCCCCCAATAGCTCAGCAGAAGTAGTTCCCCCATCCACATCAAATTTCTAAATGGGGGAATCAAGTAGGTGTTTTTTTTTTGTTTTAATTTAACCCACTGGTTCAAATTCTTTCCTACTTTATCCCAAAAAAGATAATCATTCCTTTTAATTTGCATGCTAGATTATTATATTCTCACCAGAATTTAGGTCTATACAGCTTACATCATACACGCCTTTTATAGCAACAGGGCAGACAGTAGTCAGATGGATAAAAGGTATTCTATATATCTGATTGATTGATGTGGGCTACTTTACTACATGTCTTTTTGACTTTCTTTATTATGGCACGTACACATGAGCGGAACAATTCCGGCAGACCATTCGATCGTGTGTGGGCTGCAGCGGACTTTTGATTTGCAAAAATCCGACAGACTTCAGAAATGGAACATGTTTCAAATTTTTACGCCGGAACTCCGCCGGACCCAGTTCCTACCGAGAAATCGGCTCGTGTGTATGCTAGTCCGACGGACAAAAACCGACGTGAGGGCAGCTATTGGCTACTGGCTATGAACTTTCTTACTCTAGTCCGGTCATACGTCATCACATTCGAATCCGTCGGACTTTGGTGTGATTGTGTGTGGCCAAGTCCGTTCATTCGGAAAGTCCGTCAGAACTCTATCAGAACTCCATCAGAACTCCGTTGAAAGTCTGTCGGACCTAGTCCCTCGAAAAGTCCGGTCGCGTGTACGCGGCATAAGAGTGACATAATAGGAAACAAAGTATCAGAAATCTGACATTAAAAAAACTAAATAAATGATCATTTATACAAATTTCCCACTGATAGTTACTGACGTTAGCCACTGCAGACTATTATTTTTTTATCTTGAGCAACTTTTCTTTTATTTATATTGTTTACCTTTTTATTTCCCTTCAACAGAATTTGCTTTTTCCAAATCAACCCCAGCAACCCAACAGTAGATATTCAGTGTCCCCAACTGGAGATCTAACCATTTCCAACATTCAGCGCTCAGATGCTGGCTTCTACATTTGCCAGGCTTTGACAGTAGCTGGAAGCATATTGGCCAAGGCCCAGCTGGAAGTTACTGATGGTGAGTATATACAGTCGCTGTCATTCTGTGAAAGGGAGAAAAAATATCTGTCAAGGGCAACATGTCCATTTTTACCATCACTGCTGGAAATTATATGGTGACTGCACTTTATATACAGAAAAGATTAAACTGTGTCAGCCTTGTGTCCCTTAACATTTGGGGTCTTGTTTCTATCATTTGTGCCAGCTTTCTGTTCCAATATTGCCATTGTAGCTCATGTAATTGTTTTTTTTTGTCTGTCTATTCTGCTACCAGATGCATATGATGCCACTTTGATGCCAGTCCCATTACAGTTTAAACAAGTTGAAGTTTTTTTTTTTCTTTCTGTAAATAGATTCATCCTCTTTGTATCCTGGCAGTTTTAAGATGTTAACCATGACCATATTAAACATACATAGCACATATCTTTGTCAGCCTGTAAGAGGCTTTTATATGATATTACCTATTACCCTAAAGTACCCCACTCACATGTTACTAAACATTGTTTAATATTACTGAAAATCAGGTTTGATGAATCATAAACTCTTGGCTGAAAACGTTGCAGGTTTGCTGCAAGAAAAAAGGAACATCCATAATGCATGGGAAAACCTTTGTCCTTGTTAAGCTGAGTCACAAGGACCAATACTTTGAAGAAATTTATAACCCACCCCCCTTTCTATTAATAGGAAGGCTTACAGCATCAACATTGTTAGTGTGTGTTAGTGCTGTTAGGGAGAAAACTGATTTTTATTTTTTCCATTTTGACATCAGTATATGTACCCAATGGCAGTGGCCAGCTTCCCATACCTTTTGTTTTACAATAGCTTGCTTATTAGCTCTAAAAATGTGCATAATTGAGTAAAAAAAAAAATACATCCCCTATAGACTTCAACGTTCGCAAACTTAAAGACATTTTTGATAAACTGTTTGCAAAGTGAACCCAGGCAGATTCGCTCATCCCTAAATGTTAATTTCACTGTAGCCAAACTGATCATACATCATAGTTACAAAGTTACATAGAGTCCATCCAGTTCAACCCGTGTAGGTGTATGTGTGTCAGTGTCTATAATTATTTCCCATATCCCTGTATGTTGTGTTCTTTAAGATGCACATCCAAGAGTCTTTTAAAAATATCCATACTGCTGCCACCACCAATTGTGGAGGAGAGTTCCACATCCTTATTGCCGTGACAGTGAAAACTCCCCTGCACAATTTAAGTTTAAACCGCTTCTCCAATCTCATTGTGTGCCCCCCTGTCTTCTTATACTCCCTGCGACTGAATCATTTTTTTCCTATGCTGGGATCACCATTGAGACATTGAGGCAGCTTGACATTACATGGTATTGCTCAGTCTGTCATCTACTAGGACCCCCAGCAGTATTGATAAAGGATTAATAAAGGTTGCTTTAGTAGCAATTACAGCTTGAATAACTTATAACTTCAGCTTGTTCAGTTAAGCTTTTATAATAAAACCTGGAAGCTGATCAGTTTCTATGCAGAGCTTCACCAAATTTGGCACTCTCCAGTTTTAGTAAATAACCCCCACATTGTTAAAGATGTGATGTTCAGGATCACATTTTTTCATTTTTCAAAGCATCTCTTTTATTAAGTTTTTGATACTGACAGTGAAAATAAAACAAACAAAAACACAAGCAGTTAGCCCATGCAGGGACACGACTCGAAAAAATAAATTTCAAAATATCAGAAATTTCATAAAAAAATCATTTGGATTAACTGTGTGGCTCAAGCTCAATTACAAATGAAGTAATAGGGATATAACACCCATAACACCCATCAGGTTGATAACCCCAAGTATACTTTTTATGCAATAACTCAACAACATCAACCATCTACAGAGGTGACAGTGGAGGGATTATCCAGCCAGCTTAACTTAACTTTCTAAAACAAATTTGGACAACCTCTATTACTATAAGTTTCTTGGTATAACGGTAGGCTGCAGTTAAATAATTGGATCCAAAAGTGGACCGTGGGGGGTGGAGTTTTTTTTCAGGCACATGTTAATAGCCTTCTTAGCATAAAACAGTAGGCACCTGTGTCGTGAAGTTGATAACTTCAAGCACACATTTCCAACATAAAACAATAGCCAGACAGGCCCAAAATATGTGAAAAAAGTCTCGGTCGAATGCGTACATCAATAACAAGCAGAAGGGATGCTCGATCAGGATCATATTTAATAAAATGTTTTAGTGAGAGTAAACTCTATCTGTTGGTGAAACAACATTTTATTGAAAAGTGATCTGCGTCATATTACCATAGAGCACTTTCCTCCTGTCTGAAACACATCAAGACAAGAAGAGGCAGAACCAGAATACTATTTCACTTGTAGTAAACACTTGTAGTAAAATCTAAAAACAGAACTAATGCAGAAAGAAGTTTAGTGACATCACAAAACTTTGTGTAGAATAAGAAACTTGCTGTTATTTTGGTGACTATTTGCACAATAGCTGTGTGTGCTTGTTTCCCACTTTCTTGCTAAATAAAAAAAAAACTCCTTCTATGGGTTAAGCCAACCTTCTCTGTGTTTTGACTCAAAGAGGTTGATTTATTAAAGGCAGAACTGTTAACGTTGAAAGGAAAATTGCACTTTGCAAGAGAGCCTTTACCCAGAGCTTAGTGCATATGAAAAACTTCACTTAGCAAGGAATACCTATTTGTCTTTAGTAAATCAGCTCCAAGGTGTGAACCTGGGCCCAAGTATTTCTTCCAATATAATGAATGTACCTACCATGAAAAATGGAACAAATTCTCTGCACATTATAGCAAACTTTAGTCTGAAAGCTAGTTCCAGATTAGAATAAGGAAGATGTGTGAACCTATGTTTCTAAATACAAGTTTTAGGATTGCCCTCCCTTGCATTTTCCCAATACATATTACATGTATGAAATGTTCAATGTGAGGTCACTTTAAAAATGGTCATGCTTTATGGCAAAGGTGTAAGGGACCAAACTTAAAGGATATGTTCACCTTTCATAACATGTCACATGTTACACCCTTATTTAGGGTTCAACATGTAACAGACAAAAATAGACTCTGGACTGCCACACCCTTCAGAAAAAACATCTTTCTTTATTGGAAGATCACATCAAAAACTCAGCAAACACAGCAGACAAAGAAAAAGCTGACGTTTCGCACTAGCAGTAGTGCTTAATCATAGCCATGGTAATGATTAAGCACTATTGTTGGTGCAAAATGTCAGCTTTTTCTTTTTCTGCTGTGTTTGCTGAGTTTTTGATGTGATCTTCCAATAAAGAAAGGTGTTTTTTCTGAAGAGCGCGGCAGTCCAGAGTCTATTTTCGTCTGTTGTTGTCGGCAATTGCGAGCACCTGTAGTTTCCGGGCCAAGAGAACAGTTCACATTTTGTATGTGTGCTCCTGGAGCGGTGGGACTTTTTCTTCTCTGCAACATGTAACATGTTATGAATGGACTGGTCCTCGCACCTCTCCAATTCCCCAATCTGACAGCTAGTGGGGATTTTTTTTAAACGCAGCCCGCCCGGCTGTGTCACTCATTCACAGTGTCCTGTGAATGGAAAACAACAAGCTCTGGCAGCCTTTGCAGCTTTTGGTTTGTAATTCTCAATGAACTACCAATGAACTACCATGGTGCTGTGGAGCACTGTGGTAGTTCATTCTCTCTTCCTGTCATATTGTATCTGATGGGATATATGGGCACACAGATACACTGGCAGATCTGTTGGAGACCTGCATGGCACTAGCTATCTGCTGATCACTGGTTTGATGCTTTAAAGGCTCCAACAATGTTTTTATTTTATTTTTTCTAAAAAGTGAGCTTATCTTTTAAGATTGCCATAATCCACTGAATTTATAACACAATGTTGAGTTTTCGAGGGAGATTAGCCCCACTATGACAGTCATTGGTTTCCTTAGTGGAATACTGATTTTATAATCACACTCCCTTTATAATCACATAGAGATACTTTAGTACCTATCATCATTATGCTTATACTGTTGTAGGAAGGAGTATGGAGACAATGATTCCTCAATCAGGGTTAGAAGTGGGTCACAGATCCTGTAACAGTTACTGTTATACCTCTGACTATATAACCATTTCCATTTGCTTTCAAAAACCATTCCTTCCATACTAACAAGTGTAGAATTATTGCCTTTTTTTCCTCTCTAGATTTGTCACAATTAAAACAACTTTTCTGCTTTGCTCAAAGTAGGTCAGTGAATAAATATATCATACAACTAAGCAAGAAAATGGCATTGTTAGTTGGAAAGTTTGTGTTTATCATCAGATGCTCTAATTGCTTTTTTGTTTAGCCTCCTTCTCTTAGTCTTTTTGTCCTCTCCACCTGACAAAATTAGGCATTTTTGTGCGCTTGAAATTACTACACAGATTAAAAGGTCCTCTCAATTAATAGTCTGGCAATATTTTTCCATATCTGTCTCCGGAGCAGAGGTGACTCTGGGTAGGCGCTGTGATTGGAACAAACACAAGAGATAAACATTGGCTTGCAGAACATTGAGCTGTTAATAGTTGCACCTGCTGGTAAGTCTGCAGATTTACTGCGAAGAACAAGCTGGGTTCAAGGATACCAGTGATGAGAAATTCTTTGTGTTAAGTGTAAAAGACTGCAGTCTATTTGTAACAGAATACAAAAAAAATTGATGGGGATTCAGCAGAGGTTAGATCCATTTAAAGAGCTTTGTGGTTTTCATATCACACTGGAAATGTCAGGGGAAGGGAAATAATTATATGCATTTTTTCATGCTTTCCTTAACTTTTATACTACTCGCAATGCAGAAAGATTACATTTAAAGTAATTACCTGCAGTGATATTTGCATAAATATCCATAGGCCACTGGTAATGATTTTTTTTTTCTTTCAAATAGCTGGGTGTTGTTTAAATTGCATAAAATGCCTGATAAATTTGCCTGTGCTTCTGGCGGTGATTTGGGACCACTGCACGCCTAGGGCAAAAAGGAATGGGAAAAAAAAAGTACACAAATAATAATATACTGAATAGATAAACTTCTTTCCATTTGAATACATTTTAGATGGTTACCTTTTACCCTAAAAAACCTTCAAAACTGATAAAACACAGATGTATCTGCCCAATTTTTATTTTTTCTGTCTACCCAGTCCGGGGATTTACACCGCACAACCCTGTATTTTCAGTTAAAGTAGAATTCCGGGGTAATACTAACTAAGCTTAATTGTTACTAAACCCTGGACCCTGCATTCACTATATCTGGTCTCCCATAGTATACAGAACATGGAAATGTAATTATTTTAGTGAATATAAACTGCCAAATAAAAAAGAGATATAGTAATTGTGCGGGTAAAAAATGGTGATTAAAAAAAGCAGCTGGCAATCACATAATTATGACAAAAATCCACCACCCCAAGAATCACAAGGAGCGTTTGGACAATTTATGAACACTTTTTGAACTAAGTATTATTATTCAGTTTTTATATTGTTCATTAGAGACTAGCGTGGCAATCTTTGTTCTTTTATAAATTGCTAAATACCTTTTCTAATCAGCAGTATATAGCAGTCTTGTGACATCTATCAGTGTCTGGCCAAGCACTGGTTAAAGTTTGTAGGAGGAGTTTTAATTCTCCTTTGACTGTCCTATGAGGCTGCATGACTCCTGACCCTCTGTCTGGACCAGAGACGTACCTAGGACATTTGGAACCCCCCAACAAAATCGCAGCACGCGAAGCGTGTTGCTTAAAAGAGAGCAGGAGTTTCTTTTGAGTGACAGTGTGTGAATTGCTGCTAAATTTAGAAGGTTAGAGTATTATAGTGGCAGGTTAGGGCAGTATAGGGTATTATGGTGGCAGGCTAGGGCAGCATAGGGCATTATAGGGGCAGGTTGGGGCAGTATAGGGCATTATGGTGGCAGGCTAGGGCTGTATAATGTATTGTGGTGGCAGATCAGGGCAGTATAGGGTATTATGGTGACAGGCTAGGGCAGTATATGGCATTATAGGGGCAGGTTAGGGCAGTATAGGATATTATGGTGGCAGGCTAGGACTGTATACAGTATTATGGTGGCAGGTCAGGGCAGTTTATGGTATTATGGTGGCAGGCTAAGGCAGTATAAGGCAGTATAGGGCATTATAGGGGCAGATTAGGGCAGTATATGATATTACAGGGGCAGGTTAGGTCAGTATAGGGTGTTATAGGGGCAGGTTAGGGCAGCATAGTTATTATAGGGGCAGTATAGGGTATTATAGGGGCAGGTTAGGGCAGTATAGGGTATTATAAGGGCAAGTTAGGGCTGCGTAGGGTATTATAGAGGCAGGTAAGGGCTGTATAGGGTATTATAGGGGCAGGTTAGGGCTGTATAGGATATTATGGGGGCAGGTTAGGGCTGTATACAGTGACAATGTGCTCAGTGCTATGTGCATAGCTGCAGATGCAAACCCTCGTGGCTCCTGTGTGTCCTCCTCTTTGTCCTCCAGGATCAGCCAGTGAATGAGTCTTTGGGAGGAGTGGAGGAGGTAGCCACACCCCTGGCTTTGCCCACCAACTCCAGCTACCTCGGGACTCGGGAGACATTGAAGATTGCCAAGGATCAACCTGCCTGATTGGATGAATGGGGAGACAGGCAGCCCCCTCCCCCACACTGCTGGGCCCCCTGCCGGCCCGATGCACTTCAGATGCATTGCTTACAAAGCTGGGAAAGTGCAGGGGTGCCCCTTATTATGACGGTCCTGCTGCGATCTCATTTAATACTGCACACCCCTGGACTGACACACCCCCTAATGTGCGGCACCTGGGGCGAACCACTCCCTCTTGGTATGCCACTGGTCTGGACAGTGCTGATTGGCCCCTGTGCTGATCACATGCACCCTTCCTCCCCAAAAAAATACACACCAAACTGAGCCGAGTGCTCCCAAGGCTCTGCACTAACAGGAGATGGATTGAGGACAGGATAAAAAAAGCCTTTTTACACAATGCACAGGATTAAAATCTTAGGTTCCCCAGTGAGTATAGCAAGCATGATTTATTGCATATACAGACTGATTTTACTATTGTGGTTTAGTAACACTTTAAAACTGCTTCTGTCCCCACGTCTAACAGCTATACTAACTACCCTGTAAAAGAAGATCTGCATACTCACCTACTCTCAGGATGCTCTGGTCTGGTCATGTGACCTCCTGGCTCTGGCTACAGGGGAGAGGACAAAACAATCTGACAACAGCTGGAATGCATGAGTTGACATCACCCATTGGCTTACTATAAGCCATCCCTTGTTGGCGCTTCCTTCTCTCCCCTGTAGCCAGTGTTAGCTGAGAAAGAAGAGCCAATCATGTGATAAGACAGGAGTTGCCTGAGAATAGTTAAGTACAGTATATATACTGTATCTTTCTTTTTTTTAGTGTATGTGAAATCACATTTTGTCTAATTTAATTGTAAACATCTAAATAACTCTGCATAATGTTAGCAGCTTACTTGCAAATCCGGTTGGATAAGTTGAAAAAATGTGTTTTTAGATCTCCATTAATTGTAATATGTGATTTGACCTTTTTCTTTGTAAGTCTTCTATTTTTACATTATTCTTTGGAAAGCCTATTTACCGCTTCTATGTCTTGTTATTTTGGTTATGGGAAACAGTGTTTTTCAGGGACAAAAATGTAGATAAAAAAATAAAATAAAATGTTTAATGCCAGCCCCTTACGCTCCAAAGAACCTTTGTAAGGCATAGTGCTTCTGGATCAGATGCAAAACATTTCATTAACATTATCCAAACATTGTATTTTAGATGTTAGAGAACAGATTCATAGAGAAAATTAAAGACTATGGGGTTGATTTACTAAATTTGGAGATTTAAAAACCTGGTGCAGTTGTGCATAGCAGCCAATCCGCTTCTAACTTAAGCTTGTTCAATTAAGCTTTGACAAAAAAAAACTGGAAGCTGATTGGTTGCCATGCACCAGATTTTTCACTCTCCGTTGTTACCGTGTTTCCCCGAAAGTAAGACAGTGTCTTACTTTCTTTTTATCCCCAAAAGCCCCACTATGTCTTACTTTCGGGGTATGTCTTATATTGGAAAATTTTTTTTTGTTTTAACCATAAAATTAACATTTATTAACAACCTGAACAGTATTGTATTCACCACAAAACAGTTTTATAAAAGGAAGTGCCAAGAATGTCTTGTTACAACATTGCATAACATGTAAAACAATGAAAAATGGTAAGAACGAACAGTGGAATACTGGAAGATAAAACAGATTTATGTGTGATACAGTACCACCTGCTGTATTTAATCCAGTGCGACACCTGCTGATACCCACTGGGTTACATACAGCAGATGATACCCCAGTATGCCAGTGTGTATGTTTTACTGATGTATGATTAATACTGTGTGCATTACCGTATTTTAAGCAGGAGGCGGCAGTGATAAGTGCAGGGGACGGCGCGGTGACGTATGGAGAGGGGGACGGCTCAGGCGTGGGCAGGAGGCGGCGCTCATTAAGATCAGAGGGAAATGGCAGACGTGGCGACGTATGGAGAGGGGGACGGTGCGGACGTGGGCAGGAGGCGGCGCGCAGCTAGATGAGAGGGAGGCGGCAATACCCCCGTGTTTCCCCGAAAGTAAGACATATGTCTTACTTTCGGGGTACGGCTTATATTAGCCGACCCCTCTGAAACTCCCGATACGTCTTACAATCGGGGGTGTCTTACTATCGGGGAAACAGGGTAGTAAATGTATCCCTTTAGTTGAACAACAATTATACTTTTGTAAGCGCACCCAAAATAAGAAAAGTTTATAGCTTCACTCTGTTAATATAAGTCAAATTTATATTAAAATATTTCAAAATGGTGCATGCATTTATATCACGCACATCACATATTCCATGATAAAGATATGTATTACGCCCCGTGCCTTGAAAAAGTCACATTTAAATAAATTCCTCTACATAGACATTGCTGCTTGGTAGCTTTCCTTAGCTATAGTATACTTACTGATTGTCACTAGAATCTTCTTTAATTTAACTGCCTTAGGGTCTCAGTGAGGATGTACTAGGGGTTATTTGATCATTGTTCATTCATTGGAAGCTTGGCAGAGTTCTTCCCTATTGTTCTGCTGATGAACAAAGTCTAGATCAGTAAACGAAAATCTTAAATTCTAGTTCTCTTTTAGTCAGCTCACCTCTTGGAACATTTTGCAATCTAATATTCTTTCAGTCAACCAATTTTTTTCTCTCTCATTGAGACCAAAAACATGCACTTAACAATAGGGTGATTGAATCAAATGAATCCCAGATTAATTACCTTTGATTTTCATGAATGTCTGCATTGAGATTTGACTGAACTGCAGAGAATTATGCAATTTAATAGTCCAGGCAAATCTTATTCTAGAATTTAAGACATGACAATACTTTTTGAAGCCAACTGTCCTCCTCCTTTTTCCATTTCATGTTTTCTCATTACTACCGACCTCAGATCCGCATGTGACTTCCTGCACTGGCTTTCACCTACGCTAGACCTTCATTGAGCCAGCAAGCTAACACATATTGTGCATGCTTGGCTTTTCTCCTGGCTTTAATGGAGAAGCTGTATACTTGCAGCCTTTAAGGACATTGCTTCTTCATTAGAACCTACTGAGAAAAGCAACACATACATAGTATTCTACAGCTTAGCAACTCATTGAAGATGACTGAAGAACTGCAAATGTGAGCTGTGACCGGCTGAGGAAGATGCTTACCTGAGGTCAGTAGTAGTAGGGCATAGTAAAGGGATGCAGGAGGCAAGGTGGACAATCAGCCTCAATTTTGATTGGACAAATCTACATGCATTTCTTCATGATAATAAAAGTGCAATTCTTAAATATCTCAATTCCCTTGATAAAGCACTTCATCACTAATAATATAGAACATAGTTATAAAAATAATTCACTGGAAAATGGTCTCCATGTAATGCCAGAACCATGACTATTGAGACTTGTTTTCCTCTATCGGTTTCCATCAAAATACCATCAGCATTTTTTTAAATCTACAGTAAGTACATTTTGGGGTTGATATACTAAAAGAAAATAGGTCATTCACTTTGCGAGGGAATTTTCCTTTAGCTTTCTGAATGAGGTTAGGCTTTGCTGTCTTGCAACTTTCAATCATGTGCAAGCAACAGTACTGTTTTTTTTTTCTCCTTGCACGTGATTTGTCATTCTTTGCAAAATGAATGTATACCATATGCACCAAGGTAAGGGGAAATTCCTGTTTAAAGTGAACAGGCTATTTGTGTTTGGTAAATCAACCTCATGTATATAAAGATTAAGGATTAGCTGTACATTTTAGGAAAATCATGTTAAAAGCAGTGCAATTACAACAGTGACACCTTCAGGCTATAATATAAACTAACTAGCTGCCCGTAGTAGAAGCAGCCATGTGGAAGGGGCCATTTTGTAAGGTTAATCAGTGTGTCCAAGAACTGTCAGCTGATGAAGGGATCAGTGACTTCACTGGCACAGAATTTTAGTCCAGATCTGTCCCTTTATTCTAAGAAATGACAAAACAGAGCAATCAGAGTAAACTGCCACAAATAGTAGCCACTCTCATGGCTACTACTTAGTATACAAAAAATCATGGCTGCCCCGTTTGGTGCTTTTAGAGTGTTTTTTCTTTATGGTTGTTGCGTGATCTTAGACATTTTTTACCAATTATATACATTATGCCACACATTTGATCAAGCAGTGAACCTTAACTATAATTAATGGTCTATGAAATGGTCTATATATATATAAACAGAAAATAGATTGTAGGTCAACACTACATTCTAGATATTAACACAGAAAAAAAATTGAAGGCTCCTGAAATGATACCTGACTGACCCACTTTAAATGGCAGTATGGAAGTTCACACCTGGCTGCAACCTCTAAGTGTTCATTTAACCTCTGACCCGAGTGTCACAGAAGCCTGGAACGATGTAAGATGCCGAAGAGCCCTGGAGCTGAGTGTTCTTCCTGGCGAAAAATACTTTTAATCTGTTATTGATCTGTCTCATTTAATGCATTATGGAAAACCATTTAGGTAGTTAAAATAAATGACATGTGTTATCGAAAAATATGCAAATGAGTAGAGAATTTTGCCATAAAGCTAATAGCCTGCTTAGTTTTCTAATTTATGCTTTCATAAAAGTAACATAAAGGGCATGATGTAACAACAATAGTAGCTCACATTCCAACCCCATCACTGTACAGGTAAATGTCAACTGCAGCAACAAATAAGATGCTGACATTGAATGTTTAACCATCATTGGCTGGAATTTAAACGGGTTTTGCAATAACTGTTAGGGTTTTTAATTATGCTATAACTTCTTTAGCTGGTTTATGATATCCTCGTTATGTATATTTTGCTCCTTTTGTTACCTTTTTCTTCTGCTTTATTTTAGTGTTAACGGATAGACCACCACCAATAATCCTGCAAGGTCCAGCCAATCAGACGTTGGCAGTTGATGGTACGGCGCTTCTGAAATGCAAAGCCACGGGCGAGCCCATGCCAGTTATCAGCTGGCTAAAAGAAGGATTTAATTTTATGGGAAGAGATACAAGACTATCTATTGTTGATCAAGGATCCCTGCAGATTAAATCTTTAAAGGTTAGCAATAATTTATAGGCAAGCATTTTCTGTTCAACTATATGTTCCTTATGTATCTTAAAGTGTCACTAATTGCATTTTTTTTTTTTTTAAGTTTTGGATAGAGTGGAGAGGCATTAGTGTACCTGTCAGGTTTTATTGCTGTTTATGCTCCCATTATGGAGATTCATTATCTCTTTTTATCCTATTTACTATTATAATCAAAAGTGAAAGCAAAAGAAAATCCCAAATTTTGGGTTGACATCCAAGCAGCAATAGAGGGAAAATCTTCCAATGGGGACACTAGTTCTGGTGACTCTGGTAACACCCCCAAATTCCCTGTTTTGGCTATGGGACAGGAAGTGAAGACATTGCAAGCCACTGACAGTTACAAGCATGACTCCAAAAGCCAGAGGCATGATGGGACTTTTAGTTCTGCAACAGCTGAGGGGCCATAGGTTAAGTATCCATGGCCCAAAGGGTAAAATCTAGATATATAATCAATGTATAAAAATCCTTATATTATTATTATATTATTAATCCTTATATTATACGATCCAATTGTTTTATTTATTTACTATTTTTTCATATATTTATATAGGATTTTTGTTTTAGTTCTTGCTAGGGTATATGAGTGAACACTGGTGAGGAAGTTTGCGTATTGCATACATTTCCCTTCACAACAGTACTTTTTTTAAGGTGGATACACACTATAGGGTTAATGATTAGAGTAACCAAGCTTTTAATTACTAAGATTTTATTGACATTATATATAAAAGCATACTTTTACCTTGACCATCCCTATCTTTATGATTAAGGGTGAAATGCTTTAGCAAGGGACAATCTGCAGATGAGGACCCTTTATGTCAGGGCTCTCAAACTGGCGGCCCTCCAGCTGTTGTGAAACTACAAGTCCCATGAGGCATTGCAAGGCTGACAGTTACAAGCATGACTCCCACAGGCAGAGGCATGATGGGACTTGTAGTTTCACAACAGCCGGAGGGCCGCCAGTTTGAGACCCCTGCTTTATGTGTCTGTGCTTGTCAAGTAATGTTTTAGGAATGATGGCATCAGAATGTGACCCTCTTTTCGGCTTCCTGAGAGCAAGTGTGGTATAGTTTTATAACATTTGACATTACATTACAATAGAGCTCCTTGCCATAGTTCCTGGTTTTACCGATAACACACACACAATTGGGTGTTTCTACTCCCTGTTACCCACACCAAAGGATTAGGGGTGCCGCTTCAGACTTCCCACTGTCCAAATCTGGTGACTCCTGATGAAGATGCAGGCTAGAGGACAGCCTGAATCCGCTCCATTAATGCATTTTGAAGAATAACCACCCCAGGCGCCACACACCACAAAGCCTCAGCTCAGGCTTTGTGCAGGCTACGCCAACCACTGGGCTTTGTTGGTGTGCAGCATCTGGGATGCTCTTTCTTCATTGTTTCTACTCCCTGTTGCATTGAAATCAATTAAGAATCCAATAGGAGGAAGAAGGACCTCATTATTGTTATTCCCCGTACACATGATCGGAATTCTGGCCAGAAAAAGACCGATGAGAGCTTTTCATCGGAAAATGCGACAGTGTGTATGCTCAGTCGGAATTTAGCTTTTCGAATTTCCGCCAGCCAAAAATTGATAGCATCTTCTCAATTTTCCAGACGGAAAACTTTCTATCGGTATTTCCGATCGTGTGTATGCAATTCTGACACGGCAAAAATCACGCATGCTCAGATTCAACTACGAGACAGAAGCTATTAGCTACTGGCTATTGAACTTACTTTTTCTAGTCCCGTCGTACGTGTTGTATGTCACCGCGTTATAAACTATCGGAATTTGGTGTGACCGTGTGTAGGCAAGATAGCTTGAGCGGAATTCCGTTGGGAAAACCATCAGAGCTTTTTCCAAATATTGATTGGTTTGTGCAAAAGTTATCGTATCTACAAACTATGGGACAGATTTAGGGACTTTTATTTATTGTTTTTACTGATTATGGCAGCAAATCAGCGATTTTTAGCGGGACTGCGATATTGCGGTGGACAAATCTAACACCCAGTGACACTTTTTGGGGACCAATGACACCAATACAGTGATCGGTGCTAAAAAAAAATGCATTGTTACTGTATAAATTACATTGGCAGGGATCGCCATCTGGGGCGATCAAAGGGTCAAGTGTATTCCCTGGGAGTGCCAGGAAGAACACAGAGATCACAGTGATACATAAGAACTCTGTGTACTTCCCTGTCAGAACGGAGATCTGCCTTGTTTACATAGGCAGATCCCTGTTCTGCCTCTCTGTGGAGTGATCGCAAGTGGCTGGCGGACATCGGGTCCACTGATCCCGCTGATTGGCTCTTGCTCCGTGCAGTGTGCACGCCCACAGTATCTACTGCACCAAATGACTTACAGGTACATTGTTTTGAGCAATAGAGTATGTATATATGCGGTGGGTGGTCATTAAGTTATTAAAATAATACCTGGTGATCCTGTTAGGAAGGTCTTTATTCAGGCACTTTCTGTTATAGGGTGACTCATTACAAGATGACAACTCAGTTTCTCTCCTGCATTGCCATTCTGTCACACAGGCTTCTAATGGAGACTATGAGGGGCAATGGGGACACTCATTGCATAGGCATGTACCACAATCAGGAAGCTTACTCTGAGTAGTTATAGGCAGCCTTTACTGTAGTGTATGCATGAAAGAGAAGGAAATTAGCAGCACTGAGATTGTTGAGATGATAATATATATATATATATATATATATATATATATATATATATATATATATATATATATATATATATATATATATATATATATATATATATATACACATACACATACATACATTAACTGTTTAAGATACATAGTGCTTTAGCAAATTAATTGTCGACCAGTGAGTCAACATCCACTTTACAAACAGCAATCTTTTTTTTTATAGTCTGAGAAACACAGGGAACAATTTGGTTATTTGTTTCTCTAAAACTGAAACATTGGTTATGAGAGGACTGACTCTTTAAATAAATGATTTTGATTTTGATTTTCAATAAGATTCTACGTTATTGTCTAAAAATGCTCTGATATGGTAATATTAGATATTCTATGGTAATTTGTTAACAGAATTACAATATACAGTATTGCAAAAAATATATATTATATTTATTTATGATATTTATTAACAGAATTTAAAAAAAAATTGATTATGAAAAAAAGCTGTGCTCTTGTACATTCAGACACTCAGTATATCACTGTCTCATTCATACACTGGTTACAGTGGAAAGTGCTTTAAACTTTATGTCTGTCACTGTCTTTCGGTGGCCATAAATTAATTATTAACTTCCTCTGCGCAAAATGGAATGTATTAAAAAAATGAATGTCAGCATTCCCTGAGTAAACAATTTAGCCTCCCACTTCATGCTGAAAGCAAGCACTGGCCACAAAGGTTAATGCATTTTTATTGTACTGCTGGATTAAATAGTGCGCTTGAATAGGCAAGGTCCCTAGGAGTTGGTGGAAAATCAGCCAGTCAAGGTAGGAGCTCAGTGATCCCGAGCCAACTCCCGGAACGTACGCGACTTCTGTCCGCAGTGTTCTCTGGCGAAGAGACTGAAACAAGGAAAGAGATTGCACTGATATTCAGGGATTTAGAAAGGTTGTCTTTAAAATCTCAGTTTAGACTGTGAGTTATTCTCCAAAAGGCTGCTTACATATAGCTGCAAATGGAGTTATGCCACCTGTCTATCTCACAAGGAGAACTTTCACCCATTATTTCCCAGTAGCCCCCGCCCCCCAGACACAAATTTTGACCAGAGACACTTTTCAAGATGTCACTGTTAGTTTGCACTTTATATTTAGTCTAAAACATGATTTGGATTCTTAAGTCAGCTAATATATCTTTTTGCACTGTATATATAGTAGATGTAAATATGGTCAAAAAAATACATTTTTTTTAGTGCTGTTCAGAGCTATGTTATGAAAATTTAACAGATAATGGTGGTCACAAAGACTTATATTGCTGTTATCTACTCCATTAAAAAAATAGCACGGTCAGAATGTAGATATTGCTCAGACAGAAAGCATTGAGCTAACCTGAACTACCTCTGCACCTCTGCACTATAAGGCACATGTTTAGGACAGACATATATTTGTAAAGGACAGCATAGGTTCACATTATTGTGACATTCTGTGTAGACAGCCCAAACATTTCAATAGGTACCCTACCCGCAGAAACATGGAAAAGGAAGTCACAGGTTTGAAGCAAATTTGAAAATGTATTGCAGATAAAAATCGTGGACATCATGACATCAATGCAGACCTGTCAGAGATTACCACGTTTCATGAAATTAAATTCGCTTAGTCATAATCAGATTATGACTAAGCAAATTTCAGTTTGTGAAAGGCGTTAATCTCTGCCATTGATGTCATGATGTCCACGATTTTGTCTGCCAATTTTTATCTTCAATAAACGTTCACCTTTGCTTCAAACCTGTGAGTGTGGTCAACATTTTCCTGTTCCAGTGGCACCTATCCAGATTACAGACTGGACCTGCACCGAAAGGTTGAAGCGTGAAATTGCTTCAACCTGTATCAGCTTGGCTATGCTTTCTATCAGAATGAAAAAAGTAGTCCCTGGCTATTTTTTTAATTGTGCCACACCAAATCGCATGATGCTGTGATACCTTGCTGTTTGGCATGCATGAAAACATGCCGCAGCTGCCGATGTGTGGGGGTGCCATAACAATTCATGGCACCCGCGCATGTCTACTAAAGTGCAGCTTCTTTCTCTGCAGATTTAGAAAACGCACATTCCTTACCTGCAGAAACAGTATGTTAACCTAGGCTTATTAACAAATTACACTTACCCCCCACTGTAACTTCCATAGATCCTTCAGTACAATATTATAGGAACTGCTGCTGATTATATACATATATATGTTTTTTTTACTTAGGCTTCTGATTCTGGTACTTACACTTGTGTGGCCACGAGTTCTAGTGGAGAGACAAATTGGAGTTCAGTACTGGAAGTAACAGGTAAGTAGTGTACACATGCTAGCACAGGACATTGTAACTGTAGTCTGTCTTTGAGTGAAAATTGTGATCTCTATGCTTACCATTAGAATCTGCTGGTGCCACCGTCAGCAAGAATTTTGATATCAATGATTTGCCTGGACCGCCGTCAAAGCCTCAGGTTACGGATGTCAGCAAGAACAGCGTCACTTTGTCATGGCAGCCGGGCACACCAGGGGTCCTGCCTGTGACATCATATATAATTGAAGCTTTCAGGTAAGACAGCTTCCAACAGGGAGCCTTCACGTTAATTATTCTGATTTTAAATGACAGAAAAATAACATGTGATTGATAATAATGATAATTTTAGCTTCCAATTAGCATCTGCATCTTTTTAGATTGTAAGCTCTCAAGAGCAGGGCTCTCCTAATCTTATTGTATTGTATTGTATTATAACAGTGCAGTCTCCCTTTACTTTTTAAAGCATTAAGCAGACTGTTGGGGCTATATAAATCCTGAATAATAATAATATTACATTTAGTGTAGTAACTATCATAGGTAACTAAATGTGATCACCAATGTACTGCTATTGTCAGTCATAGCTGAATCTGAACAATGATCTAATTAATACAGCTTTTGTGTTTGATTTGCTAAAGGCAAATGCTATTTACTCAGCAAGGAAAGTTGCTGTTTGTAAGATAATTTGTCTCAGAACTTGGTGAATGTGGAAAGGTTTCACTTTGTAAAGCATAACCGATCACTTGCAAGGAAAATAAAAAAAAAATGTATTTTTCCTTGCATCTGATTGGAAGTGTCACCAGAGCTTCACCCTATTCACTAAACGCTGGCGCACATTCCCTTGGAAAGTGAACAGCCTATTTGCCTTTAGTAATAAAATAGGTTTGTATCAGGATAGTGTACATATATATATATATTTTTTTTTTTTTAAGACCAATGTGTAGGTATGTAGGAGAGACATTTTTACCATTTTTACCACCAGTATAAAAGAATGGTATTTTAACACTAGCAGTCCTGTTAGTTGCCCAAATTTTCCACCAATACAATTGTTAAGAAAGCAGATAGAACTCTCCTGCAGCATTGCTCTTTTACTGGTTAAGCCACTTTGGACTTTGCTTTATCACTGCTCACTCTCTGAGCAAGATTCTGCAGTGCTTGACCCAACCCAACCAACAAGTGATGCTGCGGGAGAAGGTGAATGTTCTGAGGATTAACTGCCAGTGATAAGATCACTGATTCTAAGTGTGATTAGGCTGTGGAATATTCTACCACATGGTGCGCTTTCTTATATTAAAGGATAGTATAGGAATTTTTAGACCCTGGGCATTAATCCGAGTACTTTTGTGAGGTCGGTGAGTTTTTCTTTACCATCATGAGGCAAAGTTTGTCACATACCTATCTGTCATTGAGTTGACTAGAAAGCCTCATTTATGCTTTTCGCCCTATACCCCATGAAGTTGGCGACATGGTGTAGCAGAACGAAAGTGGTATGTGTGCCTGTGGCAGGCGATCTGAAGACAGTCTGAATATTGATGAAATGCTAAAGATTCTTCAACTTCATCTAGGTCAGAAGACTGGTATGCCGGTTAGCCACTGAAACCCACAGGTGCAAGATGCAGAGACATAATCAGGATGAGCAGAGGTCAGCCAGGCAGCAGAGATATCAATTTGGAAAGTAGTAGCAAGGCCAGAGTTCAAGCCAAGGCTACAAAGGTCATGAAACTGCACACAGAAGGCAAACTCAGGACATAGACCAAGGTCAGCAGTGGAAGATCTGGATATAGCAAAGTCAAAAGGCTGGGTTAAACACAGAAAAACACATATCAGGTTGAGTCATAAGGGCTGATGACCACTCAGTAACTGTAAGTTGTGCTGTACTTGAACTGGTTCCTTCCTGCAATATAGCCAAAAGAAGGCAACAGCATGGCTCTTCAGTTCTGGGAGGACATCCATGGACATCTTTCAACATGCACATCTTCTGCATGCCCCCTGGGGCTTGCATCAGGTGCGCTCTGTGACCACTGTGCCCATTGGACACAGCTGTAGTAAAGGTCCAATCACAGTGGCCCTTTACCATGTGACCAGCTGTGTCCAATTAGTGCACATCAGTGCTGCCTCATCAGTGCCTCCTTATCAGTGCCACCTCATTGGTGCAGCCTAAACAGTGTCTGTCAGTGCACTTCAGTACAGCCTTATCAGTGCACATTAGTGAAGAAGAAAATGTACTTATCTGCAACATTTTATAACAGAAACTAAGAAAAACTTTTTTTTTCAACATTTTTGGTGTTTTTTTTCTGTTTGTATAGCAAAAAAAAAAATGTTTATTTGGGTACAGTGTTGCATTAATGTGCAATTTTCATTCAAAGTGCAACAGTGCTGAAATCTTAAAATTGGCCTGGGCAGGAAGGGGGTGAAAATGCCCATTATTGAAGCAGTTAAATAGGGCATTTGGTTCCAAAGCCGGTGCCAGACATGTATGTTCGTTCACAATAATGCAAACATGTTTGAGCATGGGAGCAAACACACACACAAATGAGATGCCAGACTGGCAGGACATGGCCAGTCACCGTTTGAGTAGAGGTATTTTTTTTTTTTTTTTGAGTGTCACTTATTGCTGTGATCAACCAGGCAATAAAGTGACTTTTTGTTTGTTGAAGCTCTTCCCCTGGTCAGGTAGTTGCTGTAGTAATCCATCTTCTTCTTATTATGGTAATGGTTATTTAATACTTCCGTAACCACGGAGCGTCTCCGTGACATTCTGACAGATGCTTCATTCTTGGATACATATACTGTTAACTTAGGAGGACAGTACACGCACTGCTGCCTGTATGCACTAGACATTAGCAATTTAGCATGAATCAACAGTAGATCGAGACTTCTTAATGATTCACCTGATAGGTGTGCATGTAAAACTATTTTGATGTCAGTGTTTTCTCCCTAATGCCACTTGTAATACATATGTTTTAAAGAAATAATGAAATATCATTTTTATATTTAGACATTGCAGACCATTTTTGTAAGTGTAAGTGAAAATATAGATAGATAGATAGATAGATAGATAGATAGATAGATAGATATATTGAATACCATAGGTGGTCCAATACTGTTATCCCACTGATATAGGGACTGGTGTATATATATATATATATATATATATATATATATATATATACAGACACTCTCTGGCCAATTGGAAGTCTTCATCTTAAATCATTCTTTATTCCTGAATAATAAGAACATTTATACATTATACATTTCATTAAGATGTGATGGCATGGTTCTAAGCAGGTGCAGATAGGCAGGTGCAAATAGCTAGTCTGTCACTACATGGGGTCTGTCTCAAATTAGTGTAGTAATAAGAAATTGTGTAATTGAGTGTTAGGTCCCTTTTTAGACAAAGCCTTCCTGTAGTGATGTAGTGGGTGAAGTTCGTGAATGCTCATATAAATTCCAGGGTGGGAGAAGTCTTAGGTAAAACTAAGCATAGGAAACAAACACCCTACAGCCATGTAGATGTAGTCAGCCACTGCAAAGGCCTAAACTTAGCTGAAGGCCCAGCCCTTTAGAAGAGCCAGCTGTAGCTATCTTGACTCAAAACATGTTCTATGAGGATTGAAAGCAGGATGCAAAATACCTTTTAGGCCAGGCTGATGTGAGTACTAGTGCCACTGGGACTGATGACATCTGGGAATGTACCTGGCTGGGGGGAGCTATGGAGTGGAACATAGAAAGAGAGACTGGTATACTACAAAAGCCGTCTTGTTAATCTCAGTTGACAGGGCAGGATTCTTCAACTTGTAAATCTCGATTTGAATACAGCAGAATGCTACAGATTTAGTATACATGGAGATGGGTCCAAACACTGGGGTGCTTCCAAGGTGAGAAGATGCTAAGGGAAGATGGCTTATGAATGATTTGCAATGTTCAGCTTTCACAAATGACTGCTACAGCTTGTCCAATTTTGTGTATAGTAATATATGCTAAAGAAATCTGTCAGTATGTCTATGTGATATAGTGATATGTCACTGCCATCTTTGAAGGACATCAGTAAAGTGCAGACAATATCTTTATAGTGTGGACATTCCTTTATTCAAGAATTTAAAGGCTAATGGACAGGGAAAATATCCTTCTTGTGTGGACATTCATTTCTTCACAAATTGAAAGGCTAATAGCCAGGGATGTTGTGGGAGGGCCTGTAGCAAAGAGTGGGCACGATATGGCAGAGGCTTTTAGCTATAGTAGTGGGTTGTTGTCCTATCCAAAAAGCAGCAGAGCAGCAGCTTGGGCAATTTAGTGCCAACATTTGGCCATGGTCATTCAACAAATTGATCTGCTGACCATCTTATGTTTACAATTAGAGAATGTACGAGATGGTGGTATAGCCTTGTTCAGTTTGGTACTTGAAGGCTATACTGAAATGTCAACTCTGCTGTGTTCCTGCCCTGATCTAAAATTGTATTTCATGCTCACTGTGCCTGTGCAATTAGTCATTTAAGACTTGTATATAAACACCTAGAGATGCTCCAACAACAGTCCTGTTCACTTCTATAGAGGGTTATTGGGTCAGTGGCGAAGAAAATACCAACCTGGAGACTGGGGGAGTAATGCTAAGATAAATAAACACATGGGAGGGGAGTCCTAAGTTAGGGTGCTAGGGAGGACTACGTAGGTTTTTACTGTGTTACATTGTTGTATATAGTGGCCCTAAATAAGGCCTTTGCCCTTAGATCCAATGTACCATCTGAGTGTGACTTGTCTACTATACAAAATATTAGGTTGGAACACAGCTGTTACATAAGTGATAGCGCTGAGTAGCAGTTATACTTGATTTCATGGTACCTGTCACATATACTGTATGTCCTCTGCAGTGTAATCAAACAATACAGTGCATGTATAGCCAACGCTTGTTTTTTGTTTTATATATATATATATATATATATATATATATATATATATATATATATATTTATACATTTAATGTATACATATTCATTGCTACCTGTGTCCCCTATGTATGTATGTATGTAATGTATGCCCTGTTTGGTTCTGGAGACTATTTTCACCAAGGCAGAAAATAGTGGGAAATCCAACATTTTAGAGCTGTCATCAAAACAGGGTAAATGGGGAATCATGTTCCAGAAAAGCTGTTCAATTGGAATATTACTTACTTTGTAGAGATTTTCTATCACTTTTTATTGCATCCCTGAACATTAGATGAAGGGAAATCTCTCCAAAGGGACACAGACAGCAAAAAAAAAAAAAAAAATACTGACAAGTTTGTTTAAACTATGGCCTACTCTACCATCAAATAAAACAGAAAGACTTTCAGTTTTATATATTGTAACTATGTCCTTGTGCAAGCAAATATTATTTCACCCGAGGACATTGAGGTAGAATTACAGTGGCCACATTTGGAGGTAATACCTATTGTAGTTAATCAGATCCATGAATGTGCTGCTCAAAAAAAGTGGAGTGTATTTGTGTTTGCCCATAGTAATCCTTCCAATTCTACCCAGTGCGGATTACAATATGATAGAGATAATATCAGTAGCCTGTCTGTGCAAGTCTTTATTTTACTTTCTGCCATATGAATAAAGTGAAGCGATCTGTACATCAGTTGCCCCTTGCTGACTTTATCACCCACAGAGTTTCCTTGTCTCTGTTCATATGTCTTCATCTCTACATCACATGCTTTAGTATCTGTAGTGTCCATAACTTTTCTAACACTGATTAAAGGTTTCTGATATTTTTATTTTCTGCAGCCAATCTGTCAGCAATAGTTGGCAGACAGTGGCAAATCATGTGAAGACAACGCTGTATACGGTGAAAGGCCTGAGACCCAACACAATATATCTTTTCATGGTGAGAGCAATCAATGCTGAAGGCCTAAGTGATCCCAGCCCGATGTCAGACCCAGTGCGAACACAAGGTAATGTGGCTTAATGCGTTGTGATAGTATATTAGACTGGCAGTTACATTAGTTGATTCCAGAAAACATTAGATCTGTTGACTTAGGAACTCCATATGTCAACAGATGAGCAGAGAGATATGAAAAGGTACGTGGGGACAGAATAACAGAAAACTGTGTGGGGTGGGGGGTAAATAAAATGGAAATTTCGATATATACAGTATATTCAGAAAATAAAGAACACAAAGCAAATATGATTGGTATGTAGATATCCAGCTCCCTTGTTCCTCCTGTAGAAGCAGATCTGTGATCTAGGAAACATGCTGAGGATTTCATACCTTCCTCTATCAGTGATTTCCAGTATGATCAAGAGTGTTGATCAGGGATATATAATTACACGGTAGTTGTTGCAATGTAAACTTACTGTATTATGGCATATTAACCACTCTTTATTTTTTTTTTAAATGGCATGGTCCTAAGGAATAGCACACTTGTACAATATCTCACAAAAGTGAGTACACCCCTCACATTTTTGTAAATATTTTATTATATCTTCATGTGACAACACTGAATAAATGACACTTTGCCACAATGTAAAGTAGTGAGTGTACAGCTTGTGTAACAGTGTAAATGTACTGTCCCCTCAAAATAACTCAACACATAGCCATTAATATCTAAACAAAAGTGAGTACACCCCTAAGTGAAAATGTCCAAATTGGGCCCAATTAGCCATTTTCCCTGCCCAGTGTCATGTGACTCGTTAGTGTTACAAGGTATCAGGTGTGAATGGGAAGCAGGTGTGTTAAATTTGGTATTATCGCTCTCACTCTCTCATACTGGTCACTGGAAGTTCAACATGGCACCTCATGGCAAAGAACTCCCTGAGGATCTGAAAAAAAAGTGTTACTCTACATAAAAATGGCCTAGGCTATCAGAAGATTGCCAAGACCCTGAAACTAAGCTGCAGCACGGTGGCCAAGACCATACAACGTTTTGACAGGACAGGTTCCACTCAGAACAGGCCTTGCCATGGTCCACCAAAGAAGTTGAGTGCATGTGCTCAGCGTCATATCCAGAGGTTGTTTTTGGAATTAGACGTGTAAGTGCTGCCAGCATTGCTGCAGAGGGGTGGGGTGTCAGCCTGTTAGTGCTCAGACCATAGGCCGCAGACTGCATCAAATTGGTCTGCATGGCTGTCATCCCAGAAGGAAGCCTCTTCTAAAGATGATGCACAAGAAAGCGCGCAAACATTTTGGTGAAGACAAGAAGACTAAGGAGATGGATTACTGGAACCATGTAATGTGGTCTGAGGATACCAAGATAAATTTATTTGGTTCAGATGGTGTCACGCATTTGTGGCGACAACCAGATGAGGAGTAGACATGTGCATTCGTTTTCGTCCGAATGCATTTTCGTCCGAATTTCAGCTATTTTCGTTTTCGTTTTGACAAACGATAACGAAAGCACAAAATCCGAAAAACGAAAGATCCCACATAAATAAATGCTTTATTTTCGTTTTCGTTGTTACAACAGTTCGATATAGAATAGGAGATTCGACATGACTCTGACAACGTGTCTATAGAACCTGTGGTCGAATGTGCCTAACCTTACCTCTATTAGTCCAAGATTATATAGAGAAAATATTCGACAGAGAAAAGATTTGACGGAGAGAAAAGATTCTGCAAGTTACTGTCCTAAAAAGTGTTTGGGGACCCGGGTCCTGCCCCAGGGGACATGTATCAATGCAAAAAAAAGTTTTAAAAACGGCCGTTTTTTCGGGAGCAGTGATTTTAATAATGATTAAAGTGAAACAATAAAAGTGTAATATTCCTTTAAATTTCGTAGGGGGGGGGTTGTCTATAGTATGCCTGTGAAGGGGCTCATGTTTCTGGGGCTTAGAATTGTCCCTGCACAAAGTGTCATTTATGCAGGAAAAAAAGTCCTTTAAAATCACTCGCAGCTATTATGAATTGTCGGCTCCCGTAATACAGAGAACACTCATTGAAAGTCATTGATAAAAAAATAAATAAATAAATTTAAAAAAAAGCGTGGGGGTCCCCCAAATTCAATTACCAGGCCCTTCAGGTCTGGTATGGATATTAAGGGGAACCCTGCCTCAAATTTAAGAAAAAATTTGACGTGGGGTTCCCCCTAAATATCCATAACCAGACCCTTCAGGTCTGGTATGGATATTAAGGGGAACCCCGCGTCAAATTTTAAAAAAAATTGACGTGGGGTTCCCCCTAAAAATCCATACCAGACCCTTTATCCGAGCACGCAACCTGGCAGGCCGCAGGAAAAGAGGGGGGGACGAGAGAGCGGCCCCCCCTCCCTCCTGAACCATACCAGGCCACATGCCCTCAACATTGGGAGGATGCTTTGGGGGTCTGTGACCCCTCAAAGCACCTTGTCCCCATGTTGATGAGGACAAGGGCCTCATCTCCACAACCCTGGCCGGTGGTTGTGGAGGTCTGCGGGCGGGGGGCTTATCAGAATCTGGAAGCCCCCTTTAACAAGGGGACCCCCAGATCCTGCCCCCCCCCCTGTTTGAAATGGTAAGGGGGTACAAAAGTACCCCTACCATTTCACAAAGAAAGTGTAAAAAAATGGTTAAATAAAACAAACACACTTTTGAAAAATTCCTTTATTAAAAATAAAAAAATAAAAAAAAGATTCCAGCGGCGGTAATCCACTCTTCCTATCCAGCGACGGACGGTCATCTCTCCAGCGGTCTCATCTCTCCAGCGCAGCGAATCCTCCATCCTTCTTCTGTCTCCGCAGAGGAGACAATGCAAGGATTCCGGCTGCCTGACGTTTCTTATATACGGAGGGCGGGGCCACCCGTCACCTGACCCCGCCCCCCTCTGACGCAAGGGGAAACCCGGGGTTCCCTGTGACGTATGGGTGACCCCGCACCCCTCTGATGTAACACAGGCAGGTTTCCGTTACATCAGAGGGGCGCGGGGTCACCCATACGTCACGGGGAACCCCGGGTTTCCTCTTGGGTCAGAGGGGGGCGGGGTCAGGTGACGGGTGGCCCCGCCCACCGTATATAAGAAACGTCAGGGAGCCGGAATCCTTGCATTGTCTCCTCTGCGGAGACAGAAGAACGAAGGATTCGCTGCGCTGGATGAGATGAGACATCGCTGGAGAGATGACCGTCCGTCGCTGGATAGGAAGAGTGGATTACCGCCGCTGGAATCTTTTTTTTATTTTTTTATTTTTAATAAAAGAATTTTTCAAAAGTGTGTTTGTTTCATTTAACCATTTTTTACACTTTCTTTGTGAAATGGTAGGGGTACTTTTGTACCCCCTTACCATTTCAAACAGGGGGGGGCCGGGATCTGGGGGTCCCCTTGTTAAAGGGGGCTTCCAGATTCTGATAAGCCCCCCGCCCGCAGACCTCCACAACCACCGGCCAGGGTTGTGGAGATGAGGCCCTTGTCCTCATCAACATGGGGACATGGTGCTTTGAGGGGTCACAGACCCCCAAAGCATCCTCCCAATGTTGAGGGCATGTGGCCTGGTACGGTTCAGGAGGGAGGGGGGGCCGCTCTCTCGTCCCCCCCTCTTTTCCTGCGGCCTGCCAGGTTGCGTGCTCGGATAAAGGGTCTGGTATGGATTTTTAGGGGGAACCCCACGTCAATTTTTTTTTAAATTTGACGCGGGGTTCCCCTTAATATCCATACCAGACCTGAAGGGTCTGGTTATGGATATTTAGGGGGAACCCCACGTCAAATTTTTTCTTAAATTTGAGGCAGGGTTCCCCTTAATATCCATACCAGACCTGAAGGGCCTGTTAATTGAATTTGGGGGACCCCCACGCTTTTTTTTTTTTTTTTTATTTATTTTTTTATCAATGACTTTCAATGAGTGTTCTCTGTATTACGGGAGCCGACAATTCATAATAGCTGCGAGTGATTTTAAAGGACTTTTTTTCCTGCATAAATGACACTTTGTGCAGCGACAGTTCTAAGCCCCAGAAACATGAGCCCCTTCACAGGCATACTATAGACAACCCCCCCCCCCTACGAAATTTAAAGGAATATTACACTTTTATTGTTTCACTTTAATCATTATTAAAATCACTGCTCCCGAAAAAACGGCCGTTTTTAAAACTTTTTTTTGCATTGATACATGTCCCCTGGGGCAGGACAGTAACTTGCAAATTAGCCTTTAAAATTAGCACTTTAGATTTTGAACGTTGGAGTCCCATAGACTTTAATAGGGTTCTAAAGTATGCTATATACTAGCTCCGTCGAATCTTCTTTATACATTCAACAGACACCATAAGCCTTCAAAGACAGATTCGACCGTAATTCATGTGGATTTTCGGACGAATTCAATTTTTGAACGAAAAACGAAATAAATAAAAACGAATTTCGGGAGTAACTAAATAAATTAAGTTTTCGGACGAAAACGAAATTCCGAAACAAAATATTTTACTCTGCACATGTCTAATGAGGAGTGCAAAGACAAGTGTGTCATGCCTACAGTCAAGCATGGTGGTGGGTGTGTCATGGTCTTGGGCTGCATAAGTGCTGCCAGCACTGGGAAGCTACAGTTCATAGAGGGAACCATGAATGCCAACAAGTACTGTGACATACTGAAGCAGAGCATGATCCCCCTCTTCAAAGACTGGGCCGCAAATTAGTTTTCCAACATGATAACGACCCCAAACACACCTCCAAGAAGTAAATGAAGAACAAACAAACTCTGGACAGCCGCACTCCGGATCGAATGAAAAGTAAAAAGGTGCCTTTATTTCTTCAAATGAAAAAACTCCACATCACACGAATCACCACAGCAAAGGAAAAAATATAGAACCAAATTACTGATGCGTTTCACGCTAAAACCAGCGCTTACTCATAGCTAACTCTTGTTCAAAGAGAAACAAATATATACTATATAAGTGTCAACACGTGATAGTAAAATCAAAGGTGAAAAGCAATGGCAGCTGATAGACCATCATCATGAAATCTCCACACATGTGACTCCTGCACTTAATCGTTGAGTGATTAAGGGTGAATACAAGTGGAAAAGAAAAAAGAAAGAAAAGGAAAAAGGGTGAAAAAAAGGGGGGAGGGGGAGGGAGGAAGGAAAGGAGGGGAAGGAAAGGAGGGGAGGGAAGGGGGGGGAGGGGGGAAAAGAAGGGTTTGGAAGGGGTGGAGGGGGGAATGTGTGAATAACAAAAATACATTCATTGTTTTATTACTTATATACACATTCATAAAATTGATTCAGCCCTGGAGGGTTTCTCTCTCTCCCCCCTTCCCAACCCTTCTTCCCCCCTCCCCTCCTTTCCTTTCTTTCCCCCCTCCCCCCTTCCACCTCCTTTTCCCCCTTTTTCCTTTTCTTTATTTTTTCTTTTCCCCTTTTATTCACCCTTAATCACTCAACGATTAAGTGCAGGAGTCACATGTGTGGATATTTCATGATGATGATCAGCTGCCATTGCTTTTTACCTTTGATTTTAGTATCACGTGTTGACACTTGTATAGTATATATTTGTTTCTCACTTTGAACAATAGTTAGCTATAAGTAAGCGCTGGTTTTAGCGTGAAACGCGTCAGTAATTTTGTTCTATATTTTTCCCTTTGCTGTGGTGATTCGTGTGATGTGGAGTTTTACTTTTCATTCGAACCGGAGTGCGGCTATCCAGAGTTTGTTCGTTCTTCATTTACTTGGTTTGTGCAATTAGCCTGCACCTGGAACCTCTACCTGCCTGGTGAGTAAGCAGTTTGTCGGTGGATTGACCTGGAGCGGTGGATCTTTGTTTTCCTTGTTGACACCTCCAAGAAGACCACTGCCTTGCTAAAGAAGCTGAGGGTAAAGGTGATAGACTGCCTAAGCATGTCTCCAGACCAAAACCCTATTGAGCATCTGTGGGGCATCCTCAGATGGAAGGTGGAGAAGCACAAGGTCACTGACATCCACCAGCTCCATGATGTCGTCATGGAGGAGTGGAAGAGGACTCCAGTGGCAACCTGTGAAGCTTTGATAAACTCCATGCCCAAGAAGATAATGGTGGCCACACAAAATATTGACACTTTTGGCTCAATTTGGACATTTTCACTTAGGGGTGTATTCACTTTTGTTGCCAGTGGTTTAGACATTAATGGCTGTGTGTTGAGTTATTTTGAGGGGACAGCAAATTTACGCTGTTCTACAAGCTGTACTTTACATTGTAGCAAAATTTAAGTTCTTCAGTGTTGTCACATGAAAAGACATAATAATATATTTACAAACATGTGAGGGGTGTACTCACTTTTGTGAGATACTGTATATATTCTTATTATATTAGCATCTGTTTAAAAAAAAGTGATACATTTTTTTAAAAGTCTTTTTAAAGTATTGTACCCTTTAAAGTCTTACTTTTTGTTTTAATTTGATTATGGTTTAATATCATAGGACCTACGTAAGGCTATGTAGTGTACCTTTTATCCATACAACCTCATTAATTAATATAAATATGACAGGTGGAAAATATTATAAAAGTAGTACTTCTAAGGAACTCATGGAAGAGCATTAGAAAAATAATTTGAACAGAGCTAGACAAAGGAGTGAAATACGGACACACATATATATCAGCCTCTTATAAAGCTCAGCATGTGTGCAAAATCTCCAAGGCAACAGATGCATTGACACTTTTTCCAGGCTAATAAATACAATTAACTTCATTTGCTTAAATGGCAAATGCAGTGGTTTGCTAATGATACTAGAGGGTCAGTCCGGAAAATGAGAACATTGGCTGATAAGTGTACAAAGGATGCACTTGTCAATGAAGCTGACATGACCATTGATTGAATCTGTATCATGAAGTTATGAGGTATAGATTGAATTTTAAATGTATTCCATTTCCCTCCCATTCCCTTGTCTTAAGGATACTATTTGTATCCAATCACATTATTGGTGCTTTGGTTGTTTCTTGATCTAGCGGTGTTACTTGTATAGTATATTTGAATCATGAGTCATATGGCATAAAATAGAGTATGGCTAACCACTTGATTATTGGGCACTTAAACCCCCCTCCTGTCCAGACCAATTTTCAGCGCTGATGCACTTTGAAAGACAATTGCGCGGTCATACAACACTGTACCCAAATTCAATTTTTATAATTTTCCCCACAAATAGAGCTTTCTTATGGTGGTACTTGATCACATCTGTGCTTTTTATTTTTTGTTAAAAAAAAATGTAAAAAGACCAAATTAAAAAGAAATCTTTAATTTTTTTTATATTTTGTTATAAAATTTTGCAAACAGGTAACAGGTAATTTTTCTCCTTCATTGATGTATGCTAATAAAGCGGCACTGATGGGCACCAATAGGTGGCAGTGATGGGCATTGATGGGTTTTATAGAGCTCTGGGAGAATGTGTATCACTAGAGGAGCTCTGAAAGGAGAGATGCTGTGTTCTTACACACAGCATCTCTGCTTGCCCCTCCCCTTTGCTGTCCATTCCCAGTGCATTATTGTATATTGTGACTGGGTTTATATTTTGACTGCTTTTGCCCAATCACAAGCATTCTGTGATTGGGCAAAAGGAGTCAAGGGATGGGATGGGCTTGCGGCTATAAGTGACTCTGCAGCTGCTGGAGCAGAGACCAGAAGTTCTAGCATTGGAGCACTGGAAGTATAGCGATAGCTATGCTTATGGTGTTCCACAAAGCTGTGAATTGTAAATTAAAGAGATAAGGCTGGCCATAGATGATACGATTTTCTTCAATATCGAAATTCAGCCAGTCCCTGCTGAACCCACTGAATCGCAATGCATGGCTTAAGTGGCATGCACTTCGTGGGACTTAAAGGGATTGTAAAGGGAATTTTTTTATTTATTTAAAATAACAAACATGTTATACTTACCTCCACTGTGCAGCTCGTTTTGCACAGAGTGGCCCCGAACCTGCTCTTCTGGGGTCCCTCGGTGGCTGTCTCTGCTTCCTCCCGCAGATGCTTCTCACGTTCATGCGAGCTCCCTCGCATGGTGAGAAGCATCTGCAGGCGCGCTCCCGTGATACAGCCGGCGGCTATAGCCGCTCGCTGTATCACACGGCCCCGCCCCCGGCTCTGTGCATGTGATTGACAGCAGCGCGAGCCAATGTCTGCGCTGCTTTCCATCCATCCACTCCAGCCAATCAGCGGCCAGGCTGAATGGTGGAAAGGACGTCGGGGGACATGCGCGGGACATTCGAGGGGTCAGGGGTCAGGTAAGTAAAACAGGGGGGCTGGGGGCGCCGGGACTGTCAGATGTTTTTTCACCTTAATGCATAGAATGCATTAAGGTGAAAAAACATTTACCTTTACAACCCCTTTAACCCCTTTAACCTCTAGTAATCTAAAAATAAATTTGAAATGGCTCAATTTCTTGAGTTCAACTTTACACTTATTGGTGTAAGCCATGATAAAGGAAACTTACCAATATTTTACATAGTTCCTTTCTGTCATAGAGCCACTTTACATTAAACTTCTGGTCATTTTTGAAGAATACCTAAATGTTTTTCCATACAATGCTCAGTTCAATGCTCAATTTCTAACCTTCATTAAACCCAAATAAACCTTCCAGATTGTATGCTTTATTGCCAGGCTGCATATATAGCAATCATTATGATCTTTTCCTCTTTATCAAAAGCAGAGTTCCACCTGTCTTTTAGCTTATTAAAAGTCAGCAGCTACAAAAAGCATAGCTGCTGACTTTTAATAAACCGACACCTACCCCACGGTCCAGCGATGTGGTCACCTGGAAGCTAGCTCCTCTTCCTCTCCTCTCCTCGGCACCATCATGGTAACTGTGGGCACCCATGCACTGCACATGCGCGAGTCATCTAGGGCGAGAGGAGGCGTCACCTAGGCGGGCCGAAGAAACAGGAAACAGAAAGGGGGACAGGAAGTCCTACGAAAAAAAGGGTACACCCCCCCAAAAAAAAATACATGCCAAATGTGGCATGTCAGGGAGTGAAAAGTGCTTAAAGTGGAATTTCCACGTTTGGGTGGAACTCCGCTTTAACCACTTGCGGCCCGCCATATAGCAATATGACGTCGGGAAAGTGGTTGCAAAATCCTGACCAGACGTCATATGATGTCGCCAGGATATCAAGCCGCTGTGCATCCCTGTGGGTGCACATAGCGGCAATCGTTGTTGCCGTGTGTCAGTCTGACAAACTGCAACTCCGATCTAGGTAAACAGTCTCTGACAGAGACTCTTTACCACATGATCAGCTAAGTCCAATCACAGCTGATCACAATGTAAACAGGAAGAGCCGTCTCACTCGTGTCTGACAGATGCGAGTAGAGTAGAGCCGATCGGCTGCTCTCTTGACAGGGAGGGTCTGTGCTGATTGATTATCAGCTCAGCCCCCCTTTGGATGCCCACCCAGGATGACCAGGATGCTGCAACTACCACCAGGGATGGCCACCACACTGGACCACCAGGTATGCCACCCTAGATCACCAGGGATCAGTGCCAAAGTAAAATGTCTGCCGGTGCCAGCAGTGATGCCTATCAGTTAAATCTATCAGTGCCTGCCCTCAGTGCCCATCAGTGCCCAGAAGTGCTGTATATCAGTGCCACACATAAGTACCCATCAGTGCAGCCTTTTAGTGCCCACCAGTGTCGCCTATCAGTGCCAATCAGTGCCAACCAGTACCACCTATGAGTGCCCATCAGTGTGGCCTATCAATGTCCATCAGTGCCACCTATCAGTGTCCATCAGTGCCGCCTATCAGTGCCACCTCATCGGTGCCGCCTCATCTGTGCCCATCAGTGCAGGAGAAAACTTACTTATTTAAAACATTTTATAACAAAAACAAAGAAAAGCTTTTTTTTTCAATTTTTTTTTTTATTTGTTTAGCAAAAAATAAAAACTACAGATGTGATCAAATATCACCAAAATAAAGCTCTATTTGTGGGAACAAAATGATAAAAAATTTGTTTGGGTACAGTGTAGCATGACCGCGCAATTGTCATTTAAAAAGTAACAGCGTTGAAAGCTAAAAATTGGCTTGGGCAGGAAGGTGCAAAAGTGCCTGGTATTGAAGTGGCTAATTGGTAGGTGCTGCAGTAAGGATTAAAAACCCAATGCTGCAGGAGTCTGGAGAGTCAGACTGCAGCTCTCTCACACAAAGCAGTGGTCCAGCTCTCCTGCGATCCAACATCTAGGTAGCCAGGGTGCTGTTGATTGGCACACTGTTCAAGAAGGAGCACAAGGAGTTATCTTGCAACACAGGACAGTCAGGCTGTTGCTTTGTGTAAGAGAGAAACTGTCTGACTCTACAGACTCCTGCAAGATGGGGTATTTTGTTTCAGAGGAAACTACAACTGATTTTTACATAGCAGATACCTTATAGTGTTGATCATCCTAATGTATGTCCCTCCTTTTCTTCAGTAGAATACTATGATATCCCTAAAACAAGGGATAAAGTAACAACCTTTAGGGTCACTTGATTTGGCCCACCTCTAAAGTCTGTCTGTGGTTAAAACGTTGACATAATTCCAATTGAAGGTGACCATAATTGCAAGACGTAGAGAAGAAAAGTAGAAAAAGGAAAAACAATAATACTAGTGAAAACTTAGAATATTGTATGTTATTTTTTGTCTTTTACTGAAAAGCTGGAATTGCTCTTTAAACAGGTGCACCCTAAGTTTAATTTCTTTGCCAAGGAGAGAACCATTCAAGGAATACTTAAGATTGTGTTATTATTAATCAGAATAGCTCTACACTTACAGCCAATACACCTGCACTCAGTTTCACAGGTACTTGTATCAGTGAAGAGTCTCTTCTACAGTCAGGTTTCTTAATTATGAAAAATTACTGAATCGTGACCTAATTCTTGTCTGTATTAGCAGAGATACCATGGCTTGATTAAAAGTGTTAATCAGTGATTGTGGAGGATAGTTTAAATAAAGAAGTTAAAGAAACAGAGAGTTGGCTGTCTTAGTTTAGTTAACATTTGTCAGTAGATGGAAGGATGCAGATTGGTACCCTTATATGATTTCTGCAAAACCAATATTATGCACAACATGCTAAATACACATTGGCATTTTTTCATCTGGGGTTGTAAATGCTAGTCTGAAAAGCATACCACTCAACTGTGAGTTTTAGCATTATGTAAGCATTTAGTAAACACCAGCCAAGTTGGCTCTTGAAGCTTGCTAAACTCTGCCAAAGCCTTCTAAAGGACAGATGACACCTACTAAATGCTTGTTTTAGTTACCACTAGCAAAAGGGTGCTTGTTAAATGCTTTGTAAAGTTGCTGCCCTGCCTGAAGCTATTCAGGCGGGTATATACAAACTAGGATCAAGAAATGTCAAAGTGGCCTTAGCCTAAATTACAATTTTATCCTATGTTTGAATATGTACTTATTATAATATATTATAACATTCTGTCATTGCATTTTCTCTATTAGATATAAGCCCAACTGTTCAAGGAGTGGACCATCGGCAGGTTCAGAAGGAGCTGGGAGATGTGATTGTTCGGTTGCATAATCCTGTGGTTCTTTCACCTACCACAATTCAAGTCTCTTGGGCGGTAAGACCAACTAACTAGTTACGTTAAAACACCATCTGACCCTATCTGCCCCGAATTTTGGCATCAAGTTAGTTGCCAGAGGATGTTGATGGATTTCTGGAACAGCACATTCTCTAAAAAATTCCTTGGACCTTCATATCAATACAATGTTAAAACTGACCTGGTTGTGGGAAGTGGCCTGAAACACAGTATGTCATGATTTCTAGCTTTGGCATGTTGGGAAATACAGCCAACAATGTTTTGCGTATTTAAAAAAAAAAAATTCCACCTCAGATATAGGGACAGTCATGTATGGTGCGCTTTAAGAGAGCCATGTTTTGCCAAAATTAGGTAGTCAATAAAAAGAAACCAACACTTTCACAAATTCTGGAATTCCCTAAAGTAACCAGCTGAAAAACTGTTTGTAAATTAGCTAATGAGGTTGATTTACTAAAACTGGAGAGTGCAGAATCTGGTGCAGCTCTGCACTGAAACCAATCGGCTTCCAGTTTTATTTTTTTGTCAAAGCTTAACTGAAGTTAAAAGCTGATTGGCTACCATGCACAGCTGCACCAGAGTTTGCATTCCCCAGTTTTAGGAAATCAACCCCAATGTCTGGGTATCGTTTGCTGATAATCTGCTGGATATCATACAGCATTGAAACTGTAAAGATGTTGTAGAAATACTGCATATGCTGTCAAAGAGTTAAAACACACACAGTTTGTTAATACATTGCAAAGAAAATGTGTTAGTGATTTGATTTTGACACATTCAGTACACATAGTATAACAGGGTTGAAAACTTAGCACATTGAATATCTAAAAAACTAAAAATAACATAAGCTTTGCACACTGCTTGCATACTGCTTAGAATTTATAGTATAGCACAGAGACTAAATGCTATAGCTATATGTAATAGCTATATGTATAGCTATATGACTAGAAGAACAGGAAGAACAAGAAAGCACTGGGGCAGTGCTAGAAAGTTAAGTAAGTAGGACTGTGGCCTTGCATTATTAGCTTCTTATAATCCAGTTCCCATTGTTGATTTTTTGAATTTTTGTGGCTTTGTGCTCTCCCCAAGTTTGTATGGGTTTTCTCTAGGTACTATAGTTTATTTTTCTACTACAAGGACAAATCCATGACTTACAGCCCTGTATTTACAGACCTTGCCTTTTTTTAACAAGCTGGTTTCCTGGTTGACCTTTCTGCTTCAGCAGTTTGCAACACTGACAGAAAGCAAGTATGCCGATGAGGATATCTAACTTGGTCTGCATACTAGTCTTCATCAGTGACTAGTAAGCATTAAAGCATTAAAGTCAAAGGTTCTGCATAATGGACAAGCAACTAACATTTTTAGAAGGAGGTCTTCAATATGGCAGATCCTGTATTTTTGTCATGATGGGTTTACACTTGACCTCTAATCCAAGTGACCATAGTTTGCCTGTAAAACATTTTCCTATGTTAAGAACATTAGATTGTATGCTGATTGGAGGCCAGTATTGAATTGACTGGCTCCTACTGGATGCAGAACATACTTATATAATATTTTAGAGCTAGATAAATACAGGAAGCTGTAAGAAAAAAAGCTCAGATCAAGAGAAACAACCAAAGTAGTATGGCATCTCATAATGATGTTGCCAAGCAGGCATACTGCATGTTGGAGCTGCTACAAGAATGTCCAACATTGTGGAAGACAAAGAACATGCTAGAAAGATTATATATTCCACCTGACTTGGGAAATGCCAAGAACAATATAAACCTGTGGTCTAGCAAGAACATGGTTGGGATGACATCCTTAGCCAGTGCCTACAACCAAGACCATGAAATGTAGCTAAGCTGAAATGATCAACCTTGCAACCTTTCTGATGACATCCTTAGCCAGAGCCTACAACCAAGACCATGAAATAAAAATAAGCTGAAATGATCAACCTTGAAACCTTTCTGATGACATCCTTAGCCAGTGCCTACAATGAATACCATGAAATAAAAATAAGCTGAAATGATCAACCTTGCAACCTTTACAGAACTGGTCAATGTGGCCCATCTATTCAGTTGGGATATTCAATATACAGGCATGGATGTATAATGTTCACATTCTAACAGTAAGTCTTGTATTATCAGAAAAAAATCAGTGGGTGTTTAGTGAGCACAGTTTCATTTGTAATGTCATGTTTCTGAAAATCGTTTTTGTATGTGCATAAAACAATTAATTGATGGGAGGCAAAGATGGATGTAAACAGTTTCGTCTGATTTACAGCCTTCCTTTATCTAAAAACAGCTGTTTAATGTCCCTCCTAAAACACAGCTTGTTTTTCTTAGTATTAACAGACCATTATTGTGAGTTACATCCATATTTGCACGTACATTTGCTTAACGTAAAGACAGCGAAGTTTATTAAATGGTCTGCTAATGTCACACTGACATATGTTTCACAAAGCTTAACAGTGACACATTTCTCCGAATTCTGTTTGCACAGCTTGCAGACATTCTCATGTGTGTCTAAAACAAATGTTGATGCTGAGAGTGATAGTTTTCTCCAAACATTATACAGTACAGTATCTAAATGCAGTTAAAAGGCATCAATCAGATAAAAATAGGATATTAAAGTGGTTCTAAAGGCAGAAGGTTTTTTTATCTTAATACATTCCATGCATTAAGATAAAAAAAAAACTTCTGTGTGCAGCAGCCCCCCTCAGCCCCCCTAATATGTACATGAGCCCCATCTCGATCCATCAGTGTTGCACAAGAGACTTTGTTGTCCCGGACTCTCCCTCCTAATTGGCTGAGACACACAGTGGGTACCATTGGCTCCCGATGCTGTCAATAAAAGTTAGTTTGCCAATGAGAAGAGAGAGGGGTGGGGCTGAGCTGTGGCTCCATGTCTGAACGGACACACAGAACAGTGGCTTGGGTACACCCCATAGCAAGCTGCTTGCTGTGGGAGCACTTGACGGGAGGGAGGGGCCAGAAGTACCGGCAAGGGACCCAAAAAGAGGATGATCTAGGCTGCTCTGTGCAAAACCAACTGCACAGAGCAGGTAAGTATAATATGTTTGTTATTTTTAAACAAAAAAAACAAGACTTTAGTATCACTTTAAGTTAAGAGAAATAAAATAATCTGAGTATTATTTTCTCATACAGTTTATTATCTATTTATATAAGCTTTCATGTTCCTGAAATGGCTTGTTCTTTCAGACCCCCCATGTCTGTTTGTGCCTTCATATCATGTGCACATAAGCATTGGCTTGAGGGGGGTGCAGAGAGCAGTACAGTGGAAGTAAGAGGGGGTTAGTTCCAATCCATATAACTAGTCAATACAATTTTTCTTTATATTTCATCACTGACCGCATTTAAATGTTTCTTTCCTTTTCTTTGCCCCACCCAGTGGAGGCAAATTTAGAGCTTGTACCCTGTGCATGAGTACCCCATGTATGTATAACAACATGGTTGTTATCATGGTTGTTATCCTGTCTGACATGCCAGCTTGTGGTTAAGCAACCCTCATCCCCATCTTCCTCCGTGAGGGTTGAAGGCCCATGCTGCTGAGGGTAGTAGGGGGATGGGGGCTCTAGACAAAACATTTGTCTGTCTTGGGTCTTGGTGGTAGGTGGCACTGAGACAGAAAGTAAAGGAAAATTACTTTAAAACAACAATAAAAATTAGATATCTTCTTTCCTGATCTTAAAGTGGTTGCACACTCTTACATATACCCAGTGAAGTGACTGGCCTGAGGTGAATTTCCAAAGCTTGTTTGAACTTTCTGAAAAAAGGGGCAGAGAGCTGAAATTACAATTTGCATAGCTCATTGAGGAGAGCTCTGAGAGTTGATTGGAGGGAAGGGTCACACCCCCCTTCACATAGCACACAGGAACAGAGCTGCAGCTGCCAATCAACCAGAACTACCTCCACTGTCACCTTTTTTTTCTCTTGGTGTCAGGAAAACTTTTCAGAAGTGTCTCAGGCTGATAGCAGAGGAACGAGGCAGCAGACAGAAATGACAATTATGCCGCGTACACACGGGCGGACTGTATGGCGTACTTAGTCCGTCGAAACACATTTCAGCGGACAATCCGCTCGTCAGTAGGCTAGTTCGACGGACTAAGAATGGCGCATGCTCAGAAAGGATTTACACGGCGGAAGGGTGCTTTGCTGTGTATTGGACTTCCTATTTCTAGTCCCGTCGTACGTGCTGTACACGTCATCGCGCAAGCTTTCGACGGACTGTTTGTGCATCCGTGTGTGGTCAAGTCCGTTCAGTCGAAAGTATGACGGACTGTCCGTCGGATTGTATGACAGACTAAGTACGCCATACAGTCCGCTCGTGTGTACGTGGCATCAGTGCTCTTAAATGAGACATGTCCGTACATTAGAGGGATATGCTTTGTTCATATTTCATGTTTGAGGTTTACAACCACTTTAGCCTACTGTTGAAAAACTAAAGAAAACGATGATAGGCTAGAATTAGGCCACGACTTAACATGGTACAGTTACATAGAGATAGGTTGTTCACTTATCAAGTTCTGCTGACTTCCATCATTCAGTCATGTTCAATCAAAAATACTGTTTCCTTTCCTATTTTCTACCACTTGATGTTCTTTGCAAAGTGATTTTTTCCACCACATTTACTAAGCTAAGGGAAAATTCCCTTGCAAAGTGAAATGTTCTTTGCAAAGTGAACAGCCTATTTGCCTTTAGTAATTAAGCCCCTTTGTTAACGCCTTCCAACCCAACCCCATTGTACTTTTAGGCTGGATTCATACTGATACAAATTGGATGTGGATTCCCCCACATCCAACTCATATGACAGGAGACTGTGACCGGCTCTCAATGGAGCCAGTTCACACAGCTCCAGGGTGGCCACGGAATGCACTGTAAAAGGGTGTGGTGCATCTTTGGCTATGTTTCAGGTCTGAATTCAGGCAAAAATTCAGACATGATTCACACCTAAAATGGAGAACAGGGATGCGCTGGAACCCTGCTGTGCCCCGTGGCCGCAATTAGAGTGCACCCAGCCTTAACTGGATCTTTACGCCTAGGAGGCGGGAAGGACTGTCCTATTATGTGACCACTGTGGTTGGCTGTCACAGTAGTCACATGATCGGGAGCTGTTCCCACCAGCTCACGATAAGTACTGGAGAACAGGATCAGTCACAGTGCTGGCAGTATGCACTGAGCATCACAGAAACCTTAGCTGTCCATGGATGTATCTGTGTGCCATGTGCCCGCCCTCTTTGCCCCCACACATATGTAATACACAAGTGGCAAGAGGTTAAGTATTTATGTGCAGAGTGCTCAGAGAGCAGTTTGTATTTTAAAAGGGTTTATGAAACCCAACAAGAACTTATACCGGGTTGTTTTCTAAACACAATACAACTACCAATATTTTATAACACATGTGCCTTGAAGGAGATATAGGATGTATTACACACCAGGGATCCATTTATTTTTCCTATCTGCAGCCTCTGAAGACATATACCTTGGTCCCTCAAAATAAGATTTCCTAAAGCTGAAAAATCACTCATGATTCAGCAATCTGATTTATTGCTGGTGTGTGAGAGATAACAGTGAAGCATTACTGCTGCTTAACGCAAGGAAATGACAAAGAAGCCAGGAGCCAGCCATTATTATTCTGTGTCTAGAATTCCAGTGTACTGTATCAATAAAGGTAATCAACTTTCACCAGGTTATATAGAGGGTTAGATAAAGCGATACATGCATTATTTACTACAGAAATACATAAACCAAGCAGTACAAGCAGTCTGAAGGCAGAAAACTATATTGAATTAAAAGAAATGAATGCAGAATGACCTTCACGGGTATATAAAACATTGATATTGAACAATTATTCAGGAATATTTTTCTTTTTCCAAATGGCATGACTTGTTCAGACAATTGCATACAAGTAGAGCAATGTAACTTTCTGTATGTTCTGACTCTTATCAAGTCCCATATCTTGTTAATTTTTTTCCATGTTAACCAGGTGAGTGCCATTGGCAGGTCTAAAGTAGGCTTGTGTTTGATACCCTTCATGCACAGTATACATTGTCCCTCAAGCTACCACTGTGTTGCTTTCCCTTTGCAATGAATGGAAAGCGCTAATGAGTCTCTGGTGGCTTGTTATTTCCCAGTCTAAATCCCAGGCTATGCTTATGACTTCATTATCCATGTGTAGGGGTATTATACATATAAAGAATGGGATACACATTTTATCCTGAGATCAGAAATCCGGGGAGATACAGGCTGTGTCCTTTCTGTTCTTGATTCTCCAGAGTTTGATCATCACTGAGGTTTCTGCTAGAGTGGGATCTGTATGGACTCATATATCGTATTCATGTTTTTTTTTGAGAGGCATGGCAAGCATTTAATGTAATGTTTCTTGAAGATACTACAGAAAGATGAAATGATATATTATGACACACTATCATCATATGGGTAGAGGATTAAGAACAGAGCGATTTCAAAATAATATACATGTACTATAATGAACTGGTTCGATGTATGCAAGTCATGGGATTAAACGCAAACTGATTTAGTTCCCTTATTTTATCTTGGAAATGTACAATAATTTATATCCAGTATACAAAGCAGTTTCACAACTGGGATTATAACACAGCCAGCAGTTTCAAATAAAATTGAAAAGGATAAGCATGACTTCCATATGTTTGTGTTTGTGGCAAATGTAGAGTTTTGTATAATAAAGTGGTTGTAAACCCTTACATATACCCAGTCAAGTGAACAGCCTCAGATGATACACAGAGATAAAACTAATACTCTTACATAGGTTTTACTTGTTTATCTGCAGTCTTCTCCTCTCTACACCCCTTCAAAAGTGTAGATCGTGTTAAAAAAACCTTTCAACTGTCAGGAGCACAGAGGAAGGGGCGGAGAGGCTGCAGTTACACTATGTAAGACAGGGGTGCCCAACCAGTGGCCCGGGGGCCACATGTGGCCCAAGGAGCCCTCTGATGTGGCCCGCGACCTCCTGCTCTGAGATAGAATAGAAAGAATACTGTTATTAAAGATCAGTTTATTACTAAAATCACAGTGTATATATGGACATATCTTTTCTGCAGTGGTTACTAGGCTGCTTTCAAACTGATCCGCAGGTGCAGAGCAGTTTACCTGCAGGTTACCTGCACTGAGCCATAGACTTCTATTATTACCTGCGAGTTTGGTGAGCTTTCTGAAAGTGCACCAAACCTGCAGAATATAATAGAAATCTATTGAAAACAGCAGGAAAGCCAAAGGTACACTGTGTTGCACACGTGGTGCGGGTAAACCACAGCTCATCATTGTGAAAGCAGCCTTGGACCCCTTTCACACGGTCAGTCCGACAGTCCAACCAATTGGACCCTCCGTTCACCACTAAATAGTGGCAAACTTAAACCAACTTGTGTTCTACCTCTAATACGATCTGCCAAAAAGTATTGTAGGCTGCGTCTGTGTCCGCTCTGCAAATGCAGAGTGAACATGGACATGCCATCCACCCGCTCCGCTCATTGTGGCCCACGACCAGTTACCAAGTCGCTTAAGTGGCCCTCGCTCTTCAAAAGGTTGGGCATCCCTGATGTAAGAGCTTATCGGAGGGAAGGAACAACCCCCCCCCCCCCACACACACACACACACAAAGCAGAACTGTGTTCTGAATAGATAAGCTCCATTCTGCGCTCTCCCTCCTGACACAAATCTATCACATATGTCACGAATGCACCGAATGCACAGCACCAAAAGTAGTGCTTGCACTACGTTTTGAAATATAAGGTAGAGCATTCCATGGTACTTTTGATTCAGTGTGGGTGTCATTACAATTTCACTGACCCCCGCAGCAGATTTCATGAGCAGTGTGAGTGGAATGTGGTGCAGAAACCTGCACGGGAACGCGGCTCTCCTGCACAGCATTTTAGTGTTAAGTGGCCCTTAACCACTTCAGCTCTGGTAGGATTTACCCCCTTCCCCCAACACTGAAGAAATTAAACTTTGCTACAATGTAAAGTAGTGAGTGTGCAGCTTGTATAACAGTGTAAATTTGTTGCACCCTCAAAATAGCTTAACATACAGCCATTAATGTCTAAACCGCCTGCAACAAAAGTGAGTACACCAATTAGCCATTTTCCCTCCCTAGTGTCATTTGACTCATTAGTGTTACAAGGTCTCAGGAGTGAATGGGGAGCAGGTGTGTTAAATTTGGTGTTATCACTCTCACTCTCTCATACTGGTCACTGGAAGTTCAACATGCCACCTCATGACAAAAAACTCTCTGAGGATCTGAAAAAGAAAACTGTTGCTCTACATAAAGATGGCCTAGGCTATAAGAAGATTGCCAGGACCCTGAAACTGAGCTCCAGCACGATGGCCAAGACCATACAGTGGTTTAACAGGAGAGATTCCACTCAGAACAGGCCTCACCATGGTCGACCAAAGAAGTTGAGTGCAGGTGAGAGGGTAAAGGTGAAGTACTAGCCAAGCATGTCTCCAGACCTAAACCCTATTGGGCATCTGTGGGGCATCCTCAAACAGAAGGTGGAGGAGTGCAAGATCTCTAGCATCCACCAACTCTGTGATGTCATCACGGAGGAGTGGAAAAGGACCCCTGTGGCAACCTGTGAAGTTCTGGTGAACTCCATGACCAATAGGGTTAAGGCAGTGCTGGAAAATAATGGTGGCTACACAAAATAATTTGGGCCCAATTTTGACATTTTCACTTAGGGGGGCACTCACATTTGTTGCCAGCAGTTTAGCCATTAAAGTGTTACTAAACTCACAACAGTAAAATCAGTCTGTATATGCAGCATAGCATGCTTGTTATACTCACTGTGGAACTTAAGGGGTTAATCTTCTGCATTGTGTAAAAAAGGCTGTTTTATTCTGTATGCACAGATCCTTCCTTCCTGCAGTATCTGGGGAAGGCCACCTAACAAAGGCAGAGTAGCCAACCTGCACATGCTCAGTTGTGTCTTAATAATAATTACTTGTGGATCAGAGCTAACCAGGTCACATGATATTGGCATCACACATGTGGGCGTATATATAGGCTGCAGTGGAATCTCTACCTCCCTGATCTCTTAGCACTGGAGAAACTGCAGTTTATCACTGACCGTGGTATACAGATCATCCAATATAGTGGCAATATTTTTATGTAAAAATAAGATTTATGTAGCGCCGGTACTCCTGATGAGTTCCCGCTATGTCGGTAAATTTAGTTTTTGCCCAAAACTATAGTTCAGTGTAAAAGGGGTCTAAATGTTGGGTTTATATATTTTTTTGGGTGCAGTGGGAGACAGGAAACTGCCTGTGTTGTCTGGCAGGGGTGTCTGCATCACAGACCTGGCTGTACAGAAATACAAATCCAGGGAATCCAATCCAATCTAATCCCAGTTACCTTTATCTGCTTCTCTGGCATTTGGTCTGTTTGCTCAAATTAATGTATATGTATTTGGATCACCTCAAAATATCAAAGGTTCCTGTGTATGTCTAACCCATATAGCATGATATCTTGAAACACTGTTATTTTTCCTAAGATTTGTTTATTTCAAATACAAGTGGAATGTTAGTATCTTAGTTTTCAACTGCTTTTCTCTTGGTTAATTGCTTATTTGTAGAATAAAAATGCTGTTTTGGTGAAATCTGAACACACCATGCATCCTGCCTCTTACTTAAACAATTTCATGTTCGCTGTCAACAGAGTCAACACTCTGTATTAATTGTATTGACAGAAGCTGACAGGTTAAACAGCGCACAGCAGTTCAGCTGAAAACTGGATGTATGTAGACCACTGGAAAGTTAGGAAACAACTTTGTTACTGTGAAGTCAGATTACTAATTAAGGCAATTTGCATTACTTTAGTTGTCATTCAGTTTTTAAAAGGGCTTAGAAAAAAAATCCTAACCTAATACATGCAGGCTTACAGAAAAGACAGACTGGACATGTTCAAAATCTTAAACATATGGCTGTATAAAATTACGTTCTCTTTTAAAGTTTTAAATGTGCTACAAAATGCCATTTGGTTTCAATCTCTTGAAGTAGTTGCTATTTTTAAAAGTGAAAACATAAGGGTCGTATATTATAATAAACTGCTAAATATGAGATTTTAAATGAAATTGCATCAATGTGTTTTCATTTTGCACTTTATTGCCCCTAGTCATGAAAGTGTTTTCTATATTTTCTCCAGAGTATTATATTCTGTAATGTTAATGTTAGGAATAAATGATGAGCACAATGTGTAGCTCATTTTAAGGGGCAGTTACTATTTTTGTGGACAAAAAAAAGAGAAAATCAGTATAGAGATTTATGTTAAAATGAATGGTCGGCTATTACAGTGAAGCTGTTATTTTGCATTAGCATATAATATTAACTTAAGACTGGTTCTAACAAGGAGACAACACAAGGTGCTTGCTTTAACACAGCCTGCTCCATACACACTAAGCATCCTGCAGTTCTGCCACAAACCTTTCAGTACATCAAACCAGTACTAGGGCCTTAGTAACTAATAGAAATGTTAGGTGGCCTTTAAGGGGATGACAGTCTCCAATGGAGCTCTCTCTGTTACAAGCTTTAGCTCTGATTGGTTGATTCTCCTGTTTAAAAGATAGTATGGCAGTGCATCTAAGTTGACACAATTCAGTAAAGCCCTGATTAGTGAGAGACTGCCATTTTAAACTCTCAACAGAGTCTATGGATGAGAAGTTGCTATGTAGTTTGTGTTTGAGTTTCCCCATCTTGAGGAGAAAATGTTATTGTTACCATTGCTCCCCTGTTTTTTTTTCATGAGTATGCCTCCTTTGCAGGGGGGCATTTACCCCAGGTCAGAACAAAATAATATATGTTGGGCTGGTGGCCCTGATTATAAATACTCACCCAGTGAAAACCTCAATTAGAGTAGGACCCACACTCAGTATCACCTGATGTGTATCATGTAGCTATCTGCTCCCCATTCTTCCAACATTGACATTATTTGTAGCTCTAAGATGTTATGGGACTGGATGTAAGGAGCTACAAAGGAGGTTAATGTGGGAAAAAAATTTAAAACTGAAATTTGCTCATGTGTTAAAAGCATGAGAATGATAAGGTATATTTGTGGTGCCATGGTATTTTATTTAGTATTTTATTTAAGTGAGTGCAAATTATTTTCACTGAGCATCATTCATCTTGCTGAGCTCTTGCAATTCACCCCAAGTTAGTTGTTGTTTCCTCCAAGGCCAAGAGTTTACAGTCTTCCCCGGGATGTGTGGGTGAAGTAAAACAGAAGAGTTGTTGGTCTATTGCTATTGCCACTTTACTTTAATGTAAAGTTGCAAGTTGCAAAAATATGTGCAAGTCTTAAAAAATGTACTTTTTATGCATACAGTGTGTGTATAATGATCTTTCACACAAATTCCTACTTTATGGTAAGTAGGCATTTTAAAATAGACTTGTTTTTGCCCCAAAACCTTGGATAGAAAATGCACTAGAATCCCCAAATAGCCCATGCAAATACCAACTTTCTGAAAATTGGTATTTGTATGTGCTCAGACACACCACCCTGTTTTCATGTCATAGGTTTTCCAACACAGAGTACTACATTGTTGGATATACCCACACCTTGAAAGATGACCTTACAATCTTTTTTTTAAAGTGGCTTTTTGCAATGTTGCAGCTATGTTCATGCACCTTTTGGTATCTTATGGTATCTACTATATGGAATCTCTTTTAGTTTCAAAAATCTGTGTTCACCTTCGGGTTATTAAGACATGTCTGCCCAAATTTGGCTAGAAGAGCATATCCCTGTGCTGAAGTTTCTTAAGACCATCTCTGTATGCAACAAAATATCAGTTTGAGAGAGGTGTAAGCTGCCCTTCCCTTACTTGGGGGTCACGTCTTAGTTGGGTGTAGCCAAGCTGTATCCATTCAGTTGAAATCACTGCCCCTAAAATTGCATGCAACACAGCCAAAATTGTAAAGCTTTTTATTGGTGGCTTCATTCACGGGTGCTTGCCTTGCGACAACTTCTCTTTTATCCTGTCATTGCAGTTTCATTATTCATAATGCTTTTTTCTTTTCTATCTGTGCAGGTTGATCGTCAGTCGCAGTTCATACAAGGATATCGGGTGATATACAGGCAGACGTCAGGTCTGCAGAGTCCATCTGCGTGGCAGAACCTGGAAGTGAAGGTTCCAGCTGAGCGCAGCACTGTGATATCCAACCTGAAAAAGGGGATTACTTATGAGATTAAGGTTCGACCTTATTTCAATGAGTTTCAGGGAATGGATAGCGAGTCAAAGTCAGCCCGGACAACGGAGGAAGGTAAGAGAGCTTCATGAGCTGCATTCATTCTCCTTATTATAACTTCTTTTACAGAATTGAAAATTGACTGCTCTTCTTTTTTAATACATAAATGGTAAAATCTTTCTGCTGATTACCACAGAATTTACTAAAAGGATTATTGATTCCTGTAAAGGAATTAAACCACAACACTTTCCATCTAAAATATATTTACATTTATTGTGCAGCTGGTGCAAGCTATTGTGTTCTGTTACCAGGATTTTTCAAATAACGAGGCCCAGGGCCTTGTCCATATGCATCAATTTCATCATTTTCACCCTAGGAAAATTTCCTAGGGGAGTATATCCACTTTTTCTGCAGCTTCAAGGGACTAGCCATTTTTAGGAAAATTGGATAACCCTAGTCATTCCCAAACACTAAATGTTTAGCTGACACTGACAATGACATTGCATAAAATATGCTGTTGCTATAAGCTGATGAAATAAGAACTTGTCATTTTAGGAAGGTGTTGTTGCTTTACCTGAGACAACATCCAATGGTGTTTAAGTATATATTAGCTGTTGTTATTAGTAACTCTTACATAAAATAAGTCTAGAAGGGAGCCTTGCTTAGGAGCTTTTTTTTTGCAGCAACACAAGGGGTGATCTTGATAGGAGTCAAACCACAGTGTTCGAAAAATAGATGATATCTTTGGTATATTCAACAAATATAGTGTGATTATGTCATGGCGCCCTACAGTCTAAGAAGATCACGGTGCCAAGTGAGCTAATATTAATATTTTCGATAGACGTTGAGTAAGATTTGTTCATTTTTACTGTGAGCCCTGTTGGTGAGATTTCCGTTTTTAAGTTAATCAGTCTGCGCATCTGATGCTGCCATTATGGTATTCTCACTCTTCCCGTTGGATGTTTTATCTGTTTTATATTATTCTTTCTATACCTGGGTTCTGTAGAATCCTAGGGTTCCTCCAGAGGTTGATATGGGCTCCTTGCACTGTGAAAGACCGACCTCTTATTTGATGGTGCCTAAATAGTACCAGGGCCAATGCCACATGATAGTGCCAGCAGCATGACATCAATGAGCTCCTTATCTGTCTGTAAGGGCAGCATTCTGACCACTAATGTAAGGGACATTTTTTCCCACTGATCTTCAATTAATTGCTTTTAGCAAGGGTTCTCTGAAACCTGAAGTTTATATCAAGGGTTCGTTATTGGGTTAAAAAGATTCAGAAAGGCTGTTATAGAGTATACAGTGGGAGTTTGGCAAGGTGGATGAGAATACCAAAATCTTCAAGATGGAGTCAGAAATTATGGTGGGGAGATCTTTCTAATAAAGCATCAAAGACATAAAAAACATGGATTGACTCATCTTTCCAAGATTCACCTGTTACTTGTGTGACCTTTTAAATGTCTAACATCTTTCTGTTGTAGCTTGAATAAAAGTGGTATGCCCAGTCTTTGCAGCCAGGGCATAATTTTGTGATCAGACAAACACTGGGTCGTGTATAGGTTCCTTAGGGGATGATAAGTGGCATACAAAGCCTCTATGTGTAAGAGCTGCAAATCACTTTTCATATTAAAATGTCAGCTGACAGAGAGAAAACACTATGATAAGTCCTTGCAGTACAGTAGTGCAGTTGGCAATGGACACAGATCTCACTTTTCATTGTTTCTTTCAAGTCAGATGACAATCTGTAGCCAGTCTAGAATTAATAAATTTAGGCAAGAGACTTCTCGTGCCTTTATACTTTTGCTCATCTAGACCTAACTTGTGTGGCTTTTTTTTTTTTTTAAATAAATTCAGACCTTTGGACATAAGCCTATTCCATAGTTGGTAGTTGCGTACACAAATGGTACTATCAAGAAGAAATAATTGGCCCAAAATGAAGACATAGAGAATTTTTACCCCTTTATAATACACTTACCAAACTTCCCTACTTCAATTAATTGTTATATGGAAGGGCATGTATCTTTTTCTTTCAATCTACAGATGGCTCAAGAGGTGACATTTTCATTTATTGCTAGGTTGTAGAACAAGCGTGGTAGTAATTTCATACATTAAAGGACACTTTAAGTGCCACTAGACTTGCAATATTGAGCAAGATTTTTATGGCTCTTTTTGCCCAGAGATACGTGAAAGTCACAAGGCTCGATCTGTTGCACAGATTAATGTAACCTTCAGCAACGCTACCTACTGCCATGGCTTTCTGGCATCTGTGATAAATAATTTTATCATCTGTCAAATGTCATCAAACATTGAAGGTAATCGGTGTCGAACTGCTCTGGCTGCAGAGTGATTTCACAGTTTACAAAGTTTGACATATTTGCACTCAAGTCAGCCGGCAATAAAATATTGTATATAATGGCAAAAATATGTTTTATTTACTTTACCCTTGACATCAATTTAAGCATTTTCAAGGTCCCCGGTCTTAATATCAGAAACTGAAATTTGTGATTGCTGTGTATTGCTGGAACTTGTAGCATGTTTATAAATTTAGAGGAAATATTTGGCTGACAGAAGATTAAGGATGAACTCCAGGCAGCTATGAAACGCTCCCTTCAACTCAGTGTTAAAGTATTCATAATAAAATGTATATATTGGGTCATTAATTGCTTTTTAAACATTCCTTGTATGAAGCAGTTTACATTAGATTGCTAGTAGTATAAAATAGACACATTCAGGAACTTTAATATAAATATGAACTTATGTCTTAAAGCGGTATCAAAGTCCAAACAAAAAAATAAAAAATTGAGCCCCTGTGTGGTTTAAGTCATACCATGCTAGTATACACAGCATACTAGCACATTGTGACAGATTTAACTTAAAATGAAGCCCTCCAGCAGCCCACTGTTACCTCTGGAAGGGTTTCCATCTTCACTTAATCATCCTTCCAGGTTTGCGGGATCCGGCCATTTTAAATGGCTGGGCCAGGATGACATCACTCCCGCACATGTGCACAGTCGGGCAACAGTGCTCTAAATGGATGTCCATTGAAAACACAGCGTGCATGCATTGGTGACATCACCAGCTGCTATAAATATAAAAATCTGCTAAGCTGCACATGTTGACAGAAGGTTTCTCCGGAGGGGACACAGACAGTGATTTGTATTGCTGTCTGTGTCTTCCTGGCCTGTTGACACACATTTCACTCATTCTTTATATTTGGACCCTTTCACACTGATCGTTTTTTCTTTCATTTTTGCCTTACAAAAAGCGGAAGAATAATGCATAACCAATAAATCTTATACAGCTCTTCAGCTGTAGTTACTAGCAGGTCAGTTGCATTTTAACGCTTGGCAACCAACTGCCGCAGTCGCACTGCGGAAACATGGCTTGGCTGCGCAAACCGCCCGTCATGTTACGTCGCTTCTAGATTTGGCCACTAGGGGCATGCACAGGCCCCCTGCTCGCCCACAGAGCCGCGCCCACGGACTGTGATCACTCGGGGCACGTGGAGAACCAGGATCTGTTTGTGCAAACACACAGTTTCTCTGAGGGGAGAACAGATAAATCGTCTGTTTATACAGAGTCCTCCCCCTTTCAGTTAGAAAACACAATAGGGAACACATTAACCCCTTGATCGCCCACTAGGGGTTAACCCCTTCACTGCCAGTGACATTTTTACAGTAATGAATGCATTTTTATAGCACTGATCGCTGTAAAAATGCAAATGGTCCCAAAAATGTGTCAAAATTGTCCGACGTGTCCGCCATAATGTCGCGGGCCCAATAAAAATCGCAGATCACTGCCATTACTAGCAAAAAATAAAAAATAAATTATAATAAAAACATCATAAAAATATCCCCTATTTTGCAGACGCTATAACTTTTGCGCAAACCAGTCAACATACACTTATTGCAATTTTTTTTTACCAAACATAGGTAGAAGAATACATATCGGCCTAAACTGAGGAAAAAATCATTTTTTATAGATTTTTGGTGGATATTTTTATAGCAAAAGGTAAAAAATATTGTGTTTTTTTCAAAATTGTCGCTCTTTTTTTGTTTATAGCGCAAAAAATAAAAATTGCAGAGGTGATCAAATACCACCAAAAGAAAGCTCTATTTGTGGGAAAAAAAGGACGTCAAATTTGTTTGGGTGTGATGTCGTACGACCGCACAATTGTCAGTCAAAGCGATGCAGTGCCGAATCGCAAAAATTGCTTTGGTCAGAAAGGGGGTAAAATCTTCCGGGGCTGAAGCAGTTAAAAAGTCCTGCATTCTGCATTTTTACTGTATGTGTGGTATGGTAAAAAAAAGCACCAAAAACACACCTCCCTATTGAAATGAATGGAAAACACATAAAAAATGCAGCAAAAATCATGAAAACGCACCCGCATTTGTGTTTTTGTTGCATGCTTTGAGTCCCATGTCCTTTTTAAAGGTGCAAAAGGCACCATATGACCAATACAAAAATTTAGTTTGTATATCCCAGTGGTGGCCCATTCATTGTGGGCACACGGGCACCACCCCCCCATCTATGCACACGGCCCCCTGATCTACATACAGGGTGCTGGATGCATGTATTCCAATGGTAGGGGTGTGTTTTTTTGAAGCAAGTGATTAGAGCCAGAGGCACTAATAGGCTTCAAAAAGGGTGAACTCTGGGAGCAGATCACTGCGCTCTGATCCCACCCAATTGTGCGACAGTAGTGAATGAATATTCGCCATCGCCACACTGATACTCCTCCCGCCAATCAGGAAGTGGGTCTTGAGACCCGTTACCCAATTGGCTGAAAGGACAGGTGATCCTATTGAACGCTTAGGTGGGCAACCTGGCCGCTGCCCGCCGCCTGCCCACAACTGATGGGGTAAGTGCCTAGAGTGTGCTGCCGACCAACCAACAAAATAAAACACAAGCCGCCACTGGTAGATGAGCTGATCATAGAAACCTGTAAAGGAAGGATCCCTACCACACTTTCTCTGTGAGAAACCTGCAATTTTACTGTAGCTACTGTACTCTTGGCAGATATAAAAACACTTAATACAACTCTTTATTCATTAATATATAATCAAATGTATTTTTTTAATGCATGTAGCACGACCACCTAAATTTGATCTGCTATCAACTTCTTTCACTTCCTGTACTAAAAAAATCAGACTGGGAGAGGGCCAAGTCCATGTGCCAACAATCTTTATGCTAATTGAGGGAAGAAGGAGTGTGACAAATGAGTTTTCAGTCTGCTGCTTCTCCTTCAAGTGGTTGTAAACCCACTAACAAAAAAAAAAAAAACCTGCAAGACAAAGGCATAGCATACTAGCTCATTATGAAATATTTACCTTAGATCAAAGCCCCTGCAGTGGTCCTCGTACACTGGTCCGTCTGGCGACATCGATCCCGGAGTTACATCCAGGTATCGCGGCCTCCGGCGCTGTGATTGGCCAGAGCCGTGATGACATCACTCCCACGCATGCGCCCAGGAGCCGCAGGTAATGGCACACTAGCTGAAGCAACAGCACGAATGTGCCGTTACTTCAGTGCATGATGTTGACACATGCTGATACAGGGGATATCTCCTAAACTGTGCAAGTACCTGTAGTAAAAAGTGGTTGTAAAGGGTTTACAACCACTTTAAGACTGGGTTCACACCATTGTGAATTGGATGCGTGATCCTCGCATCCAATTGGCAATAGCAGGAAATTTTGACCGGCTCTCTATGGAGACAGTTCACATATCTCTGCAGCGGGACCGTTGCGTTTTGCACAAAAAGGCTGTGCATCTTTTGGTCTGTTTCAAGGTCCGAATTCAGCCCAAAATTTGAGCTGAAACGGTGAACCAGCATACACTGGACCCCTGCTGTGAGCCATATGCAGCTCATATGTGAACCAAGCCTTACTGTCTAGTCACAGACTGGGGGAGGGAGAAGACCTATACATGTTATTTAGCTGCAGCAGAGAAAAATCAGGTCTGCAAGCCAAAGCCTTGCTGTGTGGCAGAGCGGTGTAATGAACCAAATGGACAAAATTCAACATCCGTTTGGCAGCTTTCAAATATATATTTCTTTTTATTTAGTTGTTTGCATGGATTTCAGCTTTAAATATTAAAGCTTCTAATGATCAAAAAAACCTATGATACTATTTTTTTTTTTTTACAAATTTTTGCATCAATTGGATGTAGTATTAAACTGTGGCACTATTTTATTGAATCCTTGTAAATCCACACTTTTTGTGTTTACTGAAAACAGTGCCTACTTTTTCCAGTTCTCTAAGCTTTCCGTGCAGCACAATAAAAGCTAAGCCAGCATTGATCGAGCAGTGTTTCTTTTATGGAAAAAGGCTTGAGCACAGCTTAGAAAATAGCTCAACACAAATTGTCAGTTTACACTTTCTTTCAAATAAAAATAGCAATCTCCTGAGAGCAAGCAGACCAGCCTCAAATAAAAAACACAGAGAGTGAGATGAACAAATCAAAGGTAGTTGACACCTTCCAAACAGGGCCAAGTTTCATTGGATTACTTTTTATATAGAATGGTACTTCAAAGGCCACCATCCAAAAATTAATTTCCCCGCAGTTAGACTTTTTATCGGCAACCTGTATTTGTCACCATCCTGCGTGCATCCATCTCCTACCTCTTTGGCCTTGCAAAAAGTAACAAATGGAATCCACTTTTGTCGCCATGGAAAAAGATGAGCGGCGATTTGGGTTCTTGTACATTTGTGGAAAGCAGCTCAGTAGTGAAATAATTGACCTGTCAACTCTCGGCCCAGTGTCTCCGCAAAACCAGCAGCAAGGGAAATGAGAAAATGCTTTAAAAAATGTTATTTTGCTATCTGGTCTATTTAATAACCACAGCATCCCCAGACAAGTGCTTTAATTTATATTGCTGTTTGAGAGTCAGGATAAATATAAACCTCTTGAGAAAGGTATCTTTAGGTATATTTTTTTCAAATACACCAGCCTATGTGGCTCCTTAATTGCGATGCTTTAAATTAGATGCTACTTGATTACCAGAGTTCTATAGATAAAAGAGATTCCAGTTAAAATTGTTTTCTTTAAACCAAATTGTATGCTAGATTTTATAATAGAGTGTAACTCTAGGCAAGCAGCTAAATACACATATTGCTATACTATCCCACTGGCCAAAATATTAGTAATTGTCCTCAGCTAGTCATCCCCCCCAGATAGATTATGTCCAAGAGCAATACTTCAGAGCCTGAAGCGTTTTGGCTTACTTGGTCAATGTTCTACCCCAGCCCACCCTATTATAAATAAACCTTATCCTGAGGTCTTCTTGTGTTTTATTCCTCCTGGAAATCTGCTTAAGCACCTCCCATTTGTCTCCAAACTCTTAAAGCATGCTGAAACCTGACTGACGGAGTGGTACTGCCACTACTCAGCCTTTCTTAAGGATTATAAATAAAAGACCACTATCATAAAATTAGTATACAGTATCTTGGTAATGGACGGCAGTTCATGTGTGTAATAATAGTATTCAATATTTTAAAATCGCCCCACAGTTGGTTGCTGAGAAAGCTGGTCACTCAAAATCCCACAAAAATACACTCTGCAAAGGGCATGTACTGTCATGGGATTTTCAGTGACCAGCTTTCCCAAGACAGCAGTGAGACATGATGACTTTACCTGTGAATCCCAGAACTTTCATAACCTGAGGCTGAGGATTTTTTTTTCAAAAGTTGTTTTTAAAATGCTTGTATAGGAAATATAGATTTGAGGGTTAGAGAGCTTTCAACAAATGGAACCTTCTCATTTTGGCGTGTTACTTCTTCTTGCACATTGCTATCCACTATTGAGGAAGCCCATCATAGTGATGGTCTGATAGGAATTGGTGGGGGGATTCTTTTGTTTTGTACTGAGACGTTTTGAAAAGAAAAAAAAATCCTTGCAGTGTGACAATTTGTCCCAACCCATGTAATTGTCAATGGACAGCTTGGTCTACATGTATTTGAATGTAATGGACATCTAAACAAGTAAACGGGTTATTATTGATATGTTTTGTGGTCTGTTGATTTTTTTTCCTAAACATTTTTACATATGTTTTATAGTTTTATTTCATGAAGTTTGTGTGTGATTTATTTACCTGTGTTTATGTGGTTTTATGTGGTTGCACAACAAAAGCTCAAGGTAGATTTCAAAGCCAAGGAAAAGAAGAAAGCATTGGAAAACTTATAAAATAACCAACCTCAGCTTACTATGCATTTTTTTTACTTTAATAGTGTGTTACTGTAGATGCAGTTGGCAAATGACTATGTGTCTATGAAGCCTAGATAGTTGATATAAATGTATTATAGGAAAAACATGTCTGAATGGTACAGTCAGGTTAGTGGAGCCCTTCTTATTGATGTTGCATGTAACTCATTTACTTTCCGTTTTATCCTTACAACTGTTGTATATTTGGCTTATATATGTTAGAGCTCTTTTAGTAAAGCAGATCCCATTGCAGCATGAAATATTGGAATAATGTCACTTGAAATCCACACAGGAATCCTATTTGCAGAAACCCTTCTGGCTCAGTGAGCATGTCTGCTTAATTGTTTTACAGTCTTGGTGTTTAATCCTTGAAACAAGTGACATCTGACATTATCCAGACATGTCATTTACGTAATCAGCCAACCAAGATGGAATGGATACAAGTTTTATTAAGAGTCTCCAATGCTGACGCTGAGAATTCACTCTTCTGATCTGTAAATAAAACAGAAATGAAAAGTGAAAGTGGCACACTTTCATTGCTCATAACAATATATCTGGTTGTATTTTGCAATGTATGTTAAAAAATTAAAATAAAACTTGGTTGGGGGGTGTTGCAGGGTATCAATCAATAACTTTTTATACCCTATCCACTAAAATGGCAAAATCGGTTTGGCTGCAGTGGGTAGCACACACACTTTTCTTTTATTGAAGTGTGTGATGAAAGGATCTGTATTTTCCATGGCAAATCATTGTGATCAAAAGTCAGGTTTCCATACAGTAAAATAATGATGAATCTTATTTGATATTTGAGAGTTACTAACCATTTGCTGTCCTCTGGCTTATGAAGACTCTCAATAAACCCTGACATCAACGCTTCTTGTAATTTCAACATTATCCCCTCCTATAAACCTTATATAACCTTAAAATTGACCCTCCCTGTGATCCTAACATTGACCCTTTATGCAACTCTAACATCAACGTTCCCTGTAATCCCAACATAGACCCCACCTGTAGCCCTAACATTGACCCTACCTGTAGCCCTAACATTGACCCTCCATGTGACCCTAACATTTACCCTTCATAAACCCTAACATTAGCCATCCCTGTAACCCTAACATTAACCCTCCTTGTAACCCTAACATCAAAGTCATGGTTATGCAGTGATGTGTGTCTGTCAGCCTACCCTATCCATGTGTTTCTTAAGAGGCCAGCCACTTCCACCTGGTGGTTTTTATAACCTCTCCTCTAAGCATGGCTCCACCCCAGGCCCTCTCAGGGAACCCTGTATTAACCTGTGCATTGCAAGGCAGTGGTGCTGATAAACCATTGTGTATTCACTGTGTGTTTGGGTTCCCGTTCCCTGCTTGCCGTGTCCTCTATGTTTGTCTCTGTTACCGACCTTGGCGTGTTCTCGACTATTCCTGTCTGCTCGTGACCCTGACCTTTTGGCATGCCCCCGACTATCCCTGTCTGCCTGTGACCCTGAATCTTTGGCGTATACTCTGTTGTTCTTGTCTGCTAGTTCCCCTGACCTCTGCCTTATCCCTTTACTATCCTTGTTGTTCCAGCCTGCTGTTTCCTGCCCTGGGGAATCTATGCTCTAGCTCCAACTGGGATCTGTGTTAATGATCCAGTAGACCTGCTTCCTGAACCTCCCTGGGTACAATCCACAGCAGTCAGCCCTAGGGTCCACTATCTTAGCGGTGCACTTCCGATTCCTACGGAGTGCATCTGTCACCTGGTCTCAGGTGACCTTACAATCAACTTTCCTTACAACTCTAACACTGACCCTCCCCATAACCCTAAAAGAACCATTTGTTGAGAGATAAAAGTACAATAATCTCCTGCTTCAAGAGATGTTCTAGAAAGCCATCACCTGTGTAGTAACCAAAGCAGTTGGGTATAGTTGGCAATTTGGAAGGATATATCAGGCATGACATTAAATAAGCAGTTAACTTTCCAGCAGCCATGCCAACCTGAAATACTGTATCAGGGGAGTTGGGCTTTAAGAGTTAGTAATATACATGTAATTAGAGTTTCAGGTGGATTTATACTTTGAACAGTGTATTTGCAGTGACAGGTATACACTTGCCAATTTTGTATATCAGCCATGCAGGTGTGTAATTAAATGACTTGTAATCACTTGAGACTTCAGCATAAGAGTGAGATCCTCAGAGTGATGATACTTGAGGTGGAAGTTTGATGAGAGAGGAAGAATGAATAAGTGCACACAAAAGCCAAAGTTCTAAGCCTGAGAGCAGTCTGGTAGTATGAAAGGAGCAAGGAAATTAGTCTCAAAGCAAGAGAGACCCTGATGAAAGCAGCCACAGTCTGATTCCTAGACCACATACCAGTTCACTGTGAGTTATAGTGTCCAATAGCAGTGACAAAAAGTAGCTTTTGGATTAGCATGATAACCATGCAATTCTTCATAAAGAGAAGAAGCTTTCCAAAAAAATTATAGAAATCAATTTAGGGTGGGTAAAGTAGGAAGCTTAGATTGTCTCTGTGTTCTTTTTTTTTTTAATGCTCCCCCCAGAGAAGTCCTATGCAGGGAAGGAGTTTGCTGATAGGGAACACTGCGGTCTCCGTACAGCAATCTAACATGCCTGATCCACCCTGAATTAATTTCTGTCTTTTATGGGCAGTTACAATTGGGCATTAATGCTGTAATATTGAGTTTAAAACATACACTGCAACAAATGAACAGAGCTGGATCATGTTTATATGCATACAGTGTTTAATAGCAGATCAAGAAAATAAACTGTGACTTTATAGCTGATATTAGGAAATAAAAGCCAATGGCTTCACATAAATACACCAATTGTACCAGGTTTTCAAAACAAATGCCTTGACTAGAGGAAGCCTGCAGATCAGAGTCTGTAAATTGTGCCAAGGGGTGACTTCCCTCCAGTAAGGCATTTTATTGCAGCTCTTTTGTTACCTACTGCACTCAAACATTCAGGTTGGCCTTAGCTGTGAAAAACATCAGAGGATGGAGGAAAGAAATCAATAGATATTTTTGTCTGCAGAGTATGTGCTGTGCAGATCGGGTATTGAACTGAAATTGATTAAGGAGCACTTTGTGACCCACTGTATCGTGTACACTGCAAAATACAAATAAAATGGCAAATTCTATTTCATACAATAATGATGCCTGTATGAAGTTTACCTGTACTGAGAGAAACACAGAGGCTGTCATTGGTGACCTCCTTGAGCCTGGGTGTTCCTGGCTTTATTAGCTTGAAAGACTAACCTGCAAAACGCATGTAGGAAGGGCAGAACTTTTAATCTGTATACTTGCTCCATGTCCGTGACTGACATCACACTGATGCAATTTGTATAAGAAGAACAGGCAGATGGTTATATTAAAAAAAGACACCAGCAGTGGCCATCTCCATACATCTTTACCACAGGTTTCCTTTCTTGTTAAAAGAAAACATTTCTGCTTCTATTTTTCTTTTCATCTGCTCTCCTCTCCCACTCATCTTTTACTTTCCACTCTCGTTTTTTTGTCCTCTACTATTTCCCATGTCCTCTTCGCTACTATTTTCCTATCTTCTCCCATTCTCTACAATCCTCTTCTCTACCATTCTCTCTCTTGCTTCTCAGTCTCTTCTTCTCTCCATTCTCTCTTTTCATCTCCACTATCATTGTCTTTTCTCCTTTCCCACCCCCCCCCCCCCCCCCTTCTTCTCCTATCTGCTTCTTTACATTTCTCTCCCATTCTATCCTTTCATCATCTCTACTCTCCTCATCTTGTCTTCTTCAGTGGTCTCCTCTCCCATCCCATCTTCTCTTCTCCTTTCTTATCCTTCCCCTACTCTTCTTCTTTGTTTCTTCTCATCTCCCATTATTTCTTCTTTTTCTTTTTTCTCCACTACTTCTCTTCCTCATTCTCTCCTCTTTTTTACCATCTCCTCTGCCATTCTTTCCTTTGCTTCCATTTCCTCCATTCCTCTTCTCTCCCATTTTCCTCTCTTATCACCTCTCCTTTATTCTCCCATTCTCTTCTAGCCTCTATTTTCCTTTCCTCTTTCACCCTACCTCCTTCCTTCATGCTCCAATGCATGAAGCAAAAGCTGCACAGTTCTAAGAGAGGGTGCAAGAACCATAGTCTACATTTTTGCTAGCTCAATTTTGGGGTCATCGAGGCATGATAATATAAAAAAATGGCAATTTACTGAGTTAACCTTAGCTATCGAAATGGTTTAATTGCTCCATTTTTATGTTTTACTGGGGCACTCTTCATGGAAAAAAGTCCAGCATAACAGTATAAACATTCCACTTGATAAATGTTCTAAGAGCGTTTGGTGAACCTTGAACAGTTAATATGCAGTTAAAATAAACATACAATATAACGTGTGTTAGATAAGCATGACACCATGTAGCAAGAGGAAAAAATATGGAATAGAAAATGTGTACAATGTTAATAAAGGAGCAGATTTTTTTTTGAAGACTGAATAAGCCGAATGTTGTTCCTTTATTAAACAGATGTTATCACAACAGCTAATATTTCAACCTCACTAGCTTGCTCTGTTTGCATATTCAGGTCTGCAGGGAACACAAGCTAAGGGCTATGCCTGCCTGGATATACATAAGGTTACTAAAAATGAGGCTTCAGCTTGAAGGATTAATGTCTCTCTCTCTATTTTTCTGTTCACCTGCTCTAGCCCCGAGTGCTGCACCGCAGTCTGTCACTGTTCAGACAGTCGGGAGTAACAATAGCACAAGTATCAGCGTCTCCTGGGACCCACCTCCTCCGGATCACCAGAATGGAATTATTCAAGACTACAGGGTAAAGCTATTTCCTTCTGTACAAACATAAACTAAAATTCCATTACAACATTATCTTTGACAAAATGGTGAATGGGCACAAATATTATCAAAGTGATACTTTTTAATACGAAAGTTAAAATCTGCATATATATTTAATTTTTGTAATTTTTGAAATTTTTGTTAGCTGTTTCCCTGGCATTTAAATTAAAGTTAAAATACAGAAAAATAGCTAAATAACAAAAAAGTTAACACACAAAACTGAAATATTAATATGTTCACTGTTTAACCTTTCAAGGGAATTTTACCTCTGTTTGGTCAGTCTTCTTATTCAGGCTCAACTTTTTTTCTTTTCATTTTGGATAGTGTGGGCGAGGGTTAGACCCCTGTTGGGATTTTACTGCTAGAATAAATTCATAAATTTGGTAGGCTATCTTTGAAGGCATCACATCCCCAGTGTACAAGAAATTGCACATAATACTCTTTTGAAAGTGGACTTTTAGGTGCCCAAAGACTACACATACATTATCATAAAAAAAATCACCTATTTATTGTCAGCTTCTTTGGACACATTATTATTACGCAGATAAGCAGAAGTTCCACTCTTGAGTGGAACTCCACTTTAAAAAAAAATATATATATTGTATGGGTTTTTATTGCTATTCGGAGCTTTGTTGGACATTTCCCCTCTCTTCCTATCCTGGTGACATCAGTTTAACAAAACAGGAAGTGAAGGTAAATCTCTTTAGTACAATAGTGGACTAAAACCCTTATTAGCTTTTTCTTTCTGTCTGTGCCCTTGTTGCAGATTGTCTTTCACTCCCTCTTCACTCTGAACAGATGTATCAGTTACAGAGATGAGACAAACCAGCCAAAAATGCAGCATGCTCTTCTTTTTTGTCTGAAACTGACCGCACTGGTGTGAACTATGCCACTGGAAACCATATAACCTACATGCCATGCATTTTTGATGCAGAAAAATGCACACTGGACTGTATGTGGTGTGAACTGGCCCTAAAACCTTCATCCCATCAGGATTTTTTTTTTTTTGCTGTAATTGCTTATAGAGTATTAGCAGTTTGGATTAATTTTGTTAATTTATTAAATCTGCTAGTACATCTAACACGCCTCTCCCCCCGACTAACAGTGTTGATGTCCAAATGTGCCCCCGTTCTCCTTCATCCTTACTGGCCAGATCATCAGGTGATAACGGAGGAAAAAAGCCTAATGCCGCGGACACACGATTGGAATTTTGGTCGGAAAAAGCTCCTATGGTTTTCCCAACGGAATTCCGATGGGATTTCGGTCAAGCTGTCTTGCATACACACGGTCACACCGAATTCCAACCGTCAAGAAAGCGTACGACGGGACTATATACATACACATATATATATATATACACAAGTTTCAGAGAAACAAAAACTCCTCCTCTGGTCTCCTCTGTATGAGAGAACACTGTAGGTGAATATCAATGGCTTGCACCAAACGCAAACGCATATAACCAATCGCACGAGTGGTAGGACCCAAGTTTATAACCTTGCACACATGCCCACTATATTCAGAAATGCCCCTGCTTCAAATTCTACTAATTAAATTTTTGTCACTCAAAGCATTTGGTTGATATGGTTAAACATTCTTTTTGCATACCAAAAAAACCGCACAAAGATAACCTAAAAGTGTAAAGGACAAAAAAAATATATGACTGTGCGATAATACACTTCAATGTAATTAAAGTATATTCCAGGCAAGCAAGCTATTTTTATCTATTTTACAGTAAATGTAACATGGTCCACCAGATTATCCTCTGTGCAAGCGTAAGCATCTAAAATACTTAGTCATTATGTGTATATTTATTTGGGGGAGATCAATATTGCATCAGGATTTATTAACCCCCATGCAGATATTAACCTCGGCTTCACCCCTGTCAATACTTACCAATTCAATGAATTCATCTCGATAGCATGAACATTTTGGAGTCTCCATATTAGATTTAAAGCAGATTAACATATGATTAATTTCTGACTAACACTGTTAACAGTCAAAAACCATTGAGAATATTATCTGCTACCTTAAATAAAACGAAAATTCAAATTGATGCCTGCAGTTTTCTCATGGACGGTGCCAGAAAGTGTAATTACAATGGAAAGCATTAGGGAAAAGGTATTTTGACTAGATGGCTTGCATAGCGACATTAAAATGATTTATCAGTCTTAGCAGCAAAGTATGCATATGTTTTTTTTTTCTAATCTAGATTTTCTGAGGTTATTTTTAGCAGTTTTCATAAATGCTTTCTTGAGGTAAAAGCAGCTTATGTATTTAATAAGAACATTAAAAAGCAGTGATGATTAATAAAATGTATTCGTACTGGTAAAAGATGATTTTTGGGTTCTGCTTTTAGATGAATTCTATGTCTGAATAAGTTGTGCTTTTATTGCTCTTGTCTGTCTGGTGCCAGTCTTTTGGATAATTCTCCTGATGTTCCTGCCAATTGAGTTTTCTGTGAAGATAAATAGTCACCGTACAATGAATTTATTCTAGGTTCAGTTTAGTTGGAGGTTAGTTATAGTATACTATGTAAATCCTAACAATGAACTTCTCTTGTTTGCTACCATTTGGTTTGTTCTTTATACAATTGAAAACATTTGGTTGTATCTAATTAAGTGCAAAAATATACCAATGGAACCTGCTAGAAATTGTGTTAGCTGATAGTTATCAGTTCCCAGCAAGGCCTACAGAAAACATTCCCCAATGTTATAGAAAAGAGGGAAAGACATAATGTAGCCCTCTACTAGGGCGACAGTGTCTCTTGTTCATGGATACATGAACAAGAGGCACATGAGTGAGTATTCTCACTGTGGTGAGTGAATATTCTCACCCTAGGACAGCAAGCCAGGTCCACCAAGTGAAAATAAAAGAAAATAGGCTGAAAAAAATTAAGCCACCACCAACTAAAGACTGGTAAGTAGTGATGGGCTGAATACCCCCGGGTTCAGTATGGCACCAGAACTCCCGAACATGGAAAACGTTTGGACCCAAACTCAGAACCCTATTAACGTCTTTGGTAACCTAACTCAAAAAGTCCCCATTTTTGAGGCTTATATGAAATATGTTGGCATTAAAAAGGGTATGGGATCCTGGGTACTGCCCTGGGGGACATGTATCAATGCAAAAAAAGGTAAAAAATATTGATTTTAAAGGAGCAGTGATTTTAATCATGCTTTAAGTGAAACAATAAAAATTAAAAATCCCTTCAAATATAGTGTCGGGGGGGGGGGGGGGGGGGTCCCATTAGTCTGCCTGTAAAGTGGAACATATGTACCATGTATAGAATCTGCTGCAGCAAAACTGACATATATAAAGAATCACATTGAAATTGGATTTTTCCCTTCAAGCTTTCTTTATTTTGCAAACAATGGCTTGGGGAGCCAGTCTGTATGATGAGGCCACATTTTAGTGCATGTACTTCCCTGCTGGCAGATACAAAAAGGCAATACAAAAATGTGAAAAAATGATGTGGGTGTTCCTCCCCCCAATCTATACCAGGTCCTTTGGATCCGGTATGAATTTTAAGGGGAACCCCATGCCAAAAAAAAGAAAAAGAAAATGGTGTGGGGTCCCCCCAAAATCCATATTAGACACTTATCCAAGAATGCAGCTTAGCAGGCTATGAAAGGGCGAGCAAGCGCCCCTCCTGAACCATACCAGACCACATGCCCTCAACATGGGGGTGTTTTGTGGCAGGGGGCTCTTCCACCCTACCACAAAGCACCTTGTCCTCATGGGGACAAGAGCCTCTTATCAGAATCTGGAAGCCCCCTTTAACAAGGCGCCCCCAAGATCCTGCCCCCCATGAGTATATTGTACCCCTACTCAAACTGCTTAAAAAATAGAAAAACAAAGTCCCCTGATGTAGATCCATTGTCAATCAGGACGCCCGTCGCACCATCGGACCGAAAAAAAGAAAAAAACAAAGCTTTGCTTTTGAAAAAAGTTCCCCGCTGACAGTTCTTAAGTAGCTTAGGGGTGGGGCCACCTCGCAACATCACCTGGTGGCCCTGCCCCCTTGTGACATCACTGACCCAGCATGCCAATTCGGTCCCTAGGATGCACTGTGCAGCACACAGTGCATTATGGGACCATCAAAGGGCGAATATCCCCCTGATCGCCCCACAAATTCTGATTGGGTGCTGTTCTGGGCCGAACTGATGCTCGACCCAAAAAGTTCACCCATCTCTACTGGTAAGCTTTAATTACATTCTTGTTCTTGGGTTTAGATATGTTTTTACTCTACAATATGCTTTTGAAGGACATATGAACTGTATATGGAAAATGTTTGGCAAGTAATTCTGGGACCTTAACTCTGCATAGGCTAGCTAGCTAGCTATTTACCTATGAAAATAGTTATTAGTGGTTCCCTACACAACTTAGAACATGAGCAATTTTTTTAAAATTGTGTTTATTTTCAGGTAAGCATTAATAAAGATTTTAAAAACAGCTGTTAAACTTGTATAATATGAGGATATGACTACGAGGTAAATTGTGAGCCAAAGAAGTGCTTGTACTGAAATTGAACTTCTGAACAAGTCTCCGGATAAATGTTGTGAAAACCTTTTTTAACATAGGAGTGTCCACATGGACTGCATGGAATGGCAAAACAAAAACACAGCTACATGGGTAATCAGTATTGTGTGTTGCTTAGTAAATGTATTATTTCTTTACATATATAGATCTGGTGCCTGGGCAATGAGACAAGGTTTCACATAAACAAGACTGTAGATGCGGCAATTCGCTCAGTGGTGATTGGTGGACTCTACCCTGGTGTTCAGTACCGGGTTGAAGTGGCAGCAAGTACAAGTGCTGGCACCGGGATAAAAAGCGAGCCACAGCATATACTTATTGGTAAGGGTTATTAAACCATTGTTTAAGTGTTTTGTTCTAATGTGTGCAGTTTAAATTTGTGCTGTAATTCCGATTTGTTGGTTTACAACATTATTGACTTTACTGTATAAAAGGGCTGACTCACCTGCTTCTGGATATGCATATGGTTTTTAATATTTTGAGAGCAACAATGATTGCTTGGAGACTATATGAACATGCAGATATGGTCATCATTATTAACGCCAAGCACGTACTTGTATCTGTATCTAGCCCTGAACAACTCATCAAAACTTAAATAAGAGTTATGGCCTAAGAGGGTCAGACTCAGCGCTTATGGAAATAGAGAAGGAGTAACATGACATACAGAGTATTGGGGATAAGTGGAATTGATAGTTAATATTTCCCTGAACCCTGAAATTTTGGCAAAAATCAGTAGATATTCTGGAGAAAGCATGGCATCATTTGAAGGAGCAAAATTAAAATCAGCCTGAGTGGATTTTTCATAAGTCAATTAGATTTAATGTCCCCTGGTTTTAAACTACAATAAATATACCCATAAATGCCCTCAAGTAAAGAAAAAAAGAGTATGTTTTGTCAAAATTTTGGTGAGCAAAGCCAAGAAAATCCTCTTTGACAAATTGCACCAATGGTGAAATCAGTAATTATGCAGCAAAATGTATTTCCTTAAAGCTTGGAGCAACCCAAGCAATAGAATATAGAGGGCATATCTAACTCGGGCCTTTTTCAATGTCGCAAACAAAGCCTTCTCAATTTTGGCCAGACTGGCCCTTTAGGAATGACAGTTTACTTTTTTTTGTAATAACATTTTTAAACCCCCAATGAAATCTATTACTGCATGTAAATGTTTCTAAATGTTTCTGCATTCTCTATGGTTGTTGTGTCTGTGCCAGACTATAAAGTTTTCATTACTATCTAATGCATTCTATGAGTCTAACAATTAGCACATGATTCAACATTAGGGACTGTAGTGGGATTGCCATTGTGGGTGTTTTTTCAGTCTTCGTGCTCTTGTGTGAGTGTATTACCATTGATGGTGTCACTTGGGATTTCTCAGGGATATGGAAGTGCAGCTGTAATAAAATCAGCAGAGCATTGAGCTGAAAACAGACCTAGGATGATGTCTGAGCTTCATCCCCCATTGGAGCATGGCACTGTGAAACGCCAGCTACATCGCTCCTCATGAGCCAGTTCAAAGTCATTTAAGAAGCAATGCAACTAATCTGGACCCATTGATACAAGATAAACAAATAGCCTATCCGTGTGCTATATTGTCTAATAAATGCAAGCACCAAAACTAATTATATTTTAATGCACTCTGTTAAATGTGCTGCTTAACTGTCTCTATTCAGCAGGGGAAGCTTGGCCGAATCACTGTCATTACGGAGGCTGTTCCTAAGTTATATTTCTGCACTACAAGAGAATCTATAATGTGTTTCAGTGAGCACTTATTTTGATATTGTTTTAAAGTTCACCTCAAAGTGATGTCAATTTCACATTTTACATGCTTGCTGAAACATATTTTTTTTACTGTATTGCATTTCCAGATTTGTAAATTATCTGTAAATTATCTTTCAATGCAGTCACTCAATGACCATTTATGAAGTTTTGAAATTGGCTATTTTCCATTTAACTTACCATATAACAGTGTATGTGCAAATTATTATTTTACCTGTAGTTCAGTTGCAGGACTTTTGTGCAACTTTGTTGTGAAAATGCATTGAAAAAAAAAAAACATTTCAGCCTGTTTATATGACTAGGTATACTTTACCATGAATTGCCAAAGATATTTACCAGGCAGATATTGGGGAGAACACATGCTTGAATGGTGAATGTGTCAGCAGATTATATTATTGTGATGATCTGATGTCATGCTAGAAACACTTTTTGGTTCTTTTCCATTCAAAAACATTAAAGAAAAACATAGTGTGTGCAGCAGATAGATAGATAGATAGATAGATAGATAGATAGATAGATTCCCCAGTCGAATGGCTAGACTTTGCATCATACTTTGATGTCAAACAGGTGATTCCAGCAAACTTCTTCTTATGCCGCGTACACACGTATCAGACTATCCGGCGGACCTAGTCTGGTGGACAAACCGCCGGACTGTCCACCGGACTTTCTGAATGAGCTACCTGCCCACACACGGTACTTTTGTGGCGGACAGCTCAAGAAGAGAAGAACAGAAGAACAGAAGAAGAGAAGACAGCGACAGAAGACCCGAAGAGGGGGACAAGACCCCCAAAGTCGGAAAAAGAGGGCAGCGACGAAGAAGAAAGCCCGGCTCCTCCGCTAGTAAAAGAGCTAGCAAAAGAGCAGAAGATAGAGGAGGAGTCCGGCGAGAAGACCCCCGAAGACAGAAGAAGACCCCGGGAGCTGTGCAATAAACGATTTTAACCCTTGTGTGTTGTGTTTTAAAAAAAAAAAAATTCACAGGTGAATAGGTAGGGGTTCATTGTACCCCATACTCATTCACATAGGGTGGGGGGCCGGGATCCGGGGGCCCCCTTATTAAAGGGGGCTCACGGATTCCTATAAGCCCCCCGCCCGCAGACAACCAACGGCCAGGGTTGTCGGGAAGAGGCCCTTGTCCTCATCATGGGGACAAGGTGCTTTGGAGTGGGGGGACCGTGCGGCCCCCCTTCCCAAAAGCACCCCCTCATGTTGAGGGCACGCGGCCTGGTTGGGCTCAGGGGGGGGGCGCTCGCTCGTCCCCACCCCCTTTCCTGGACGGCCGAGTAGTGTGCTCAAATAAGGGTCTGATATGGACCTAGAGGGGGGCCCCCACACCGTTTTTTCGACATAGGGATTCCCCTTTAACTCCATACCAGGTGATGGGCCAGCGACACCTCCTTCGCTGGTCCCGGCTACCTTGAGCCGCACTCAAAATGAGCGGACTTTTCTCCGTGCAGGAAAAGTCAATTCATTTCAAAAGAATGGCAGACTAGCACATACACGGCCGTATTGTCCGCCGGACTAGCACACACATGCCTGTATTGTCCGCCAAAATGCGAGTCCGGGAGACATATTTATGTGCAAAACTACTTTCTTAGTCCGCCAGACTTTTGGGTAAAAAAAGTCCGCCGGAGCCCACACACGGTCGGATTGAGTCTGCTGGACTTTTCCACCGGATTGTTTGATCGTGTGTATGCGGCTTTACTCTGCCAACAGTTTGGTTCTGGTTATACAGATGCAGAGTAGCTGAGCTGCAACATCACAGAACACTATTCCACCAACAAAACTAAACAAACTGGGCATCAGCAATGATGAGAACCTAGCTGACAGACAGGACAGAAGCCTGGAACCTTTTATTGTACACTGGAATGTGCTACTTACAGTGCCTTGCGAAAGTATTCGGCCCCCTTGAACTTTTCAACCTTTTGCCACATTTCAGGCTTCAAACATAAAGATATAAAATTTAAATTTTTTGTGAAGAATCACCAACAAGCGTGACACAATTGTGAAGTGGAACAAAATCTATTGGATATTTTAAACTTTTTTAGCAAATAAAAAATTGAAAAGTGGTGCGTGCAAAATTATTCGGCCCCTTTACTTTCAGTGCAGCAAACTCACTCCAGAGGTTCAGCGAGGATCTCTGAATGATCCAATGTTGTCCTAAATGACTGATGGTGATAAATAGAATCCACCTGTGTGTAATCAAGTCTCTGCATAAATGCACCTGCTCTGTGATAGTCTCAGGGTTCTGTTGAAAGCGCAGAGAGCATCATGAAGACCAAGGAACACACCAGGCAGGTCCTTAATACTGTTGTGGAGAAGTTTAAAGCCGGATTTGGATACCAAAAGATTTCCCAAGCTTTAAACATCCCAAGGAGCACTGTGCAAGCAATCATTTTGAAATGGAAGGAGTATCAGACCATTGTAAATCTACCAAGAACTGGCCGTCCCTCTAAACTTTCAGCTCAGACAAGGAGAAGACTGATCAGAGATGCAGCCAAGAGGCCCATGATCACTCTGGATGAACTGCAGAGAACTACAGCTGAGGTGGGAGAGTCTGTCCATAGGACAACAATCAGTCGTGCACTGCACAAACTGGCCTTTATGGAAAAGTGGCAAGAAGAAAGCCATTTCTCAAAGATATCCATAAAAAGTCTTGTCTAAAGTTTGCCACAAGCCACCTGGGAGACACACCAAACATGTGGAAGAAGGTGCTCTGGTCAGATGAAACCAAAATCGAACTTTTTGCCCACAATGCAAAACGATATGTTTGGCGTAAAAGCAACACAGCTCATCACCCTCAACACACCATCCCCACTGTCAAACATGGTGGTGGCAGCATCATGGTTTGGGCCTGCTTTTCTTCAGCAGGGACAGGGAAGATGGTTAAAATTGAGGGGAAGATGGATGCAGCCAAATACAGGACCATTCTGGATGAAAACCTGTTGGAGTCTGCAAAAGACCTGAAACTGGGACGGATATTTATCTTCCAACAAGACAATGATCCCAAACATACAGAAACATCTACAAAGGAATGGTTTACAAATAAACATATCCAGGTGTTAGAATGGCCAAGTCAAAGTCCAGACCTGAATCCAATCGAGAATCTGTGGAAAGAGCTGAAAACTGCTGTTCACAAACGCTCTCCATCCAACCTCACTGAGCTCGAGCTGTTTTGCAAGGAAGAATGGGCAAGAATTTCAGTCTCTCGATGTGCAAAACTGATAGAGACATACCTCAAGCGACTTGCAGCTGTAATCGCAGCAAAAGGTGGCTCTACAAAGTATTAACGCAAGGGGGCCAAATAATTTTGCACGCCCCACTTTTCATTTTTTTATTAGTTAAAAAAGTTTCAAAAATCCAATAGATTTCGTTCCACTTCACAATTGTGTCCCACTTGTTGGTGATTCTTCACAAAAAATAAAAATTTGATATCTTTATGTTTGAAGCCTGAAATGTGGCAAAAGGTTGAAAAGTTCAAGGGGGCCGAATACGTTCGCAAGGCACTGTATATGAGCATGACAGAATTTACACATATAGAATGGAATTTGCACAATCATGCCACCTCAACCACCGCAACATCTCCAGAATATGCCCCTTTTTAACCAATGACACCACAAAGTTTCTAATTCACTCCGTGGTCATCTCTTGTCTTGACTACTGCTACTCCCTCCTCATTGGATTACCTTTGCATAGACTATCCCCCCTTCAGTCCATCATGAATGCTACTGCCAGACTTACCCAGACTACCATCTTACCAACCACTCAGTGTCTGCCACCCCTCCCTGCTGATCTCTCCACTGGTTTCCACTCACCCAATGAAAAAAAATTTAGTTCTAACAACAACTTTCAAAACCATCCACAACTCCCCCAGCTACATCACTAACTTGGTCTCAAAATATCAACCAAACCGCTCTCTTCACTCCTCCCAAGAGCTCCTGTTCTCACGCTCTCTTGTCACCTCCTCCCATGCTCACATCCAGGACTTCTCCAAAACTTCTCCCATCTTTTGGAACGCCCTTCCCCAATCTGTCTTACTATCTCCTAATCTATCCATCTTTAGCCAATCCCCGAAAACCCTTCTCTATAAAGAAGCCTATCTTGCTTCTAACTAATACACTGTGTTTTTACTTTCTCCATCAACTCATCTCCCATAGTTAACACCTTTTCTATCACTTAACCCTCCCTCTTAGATTGTAAGCTCTAATGAGCAGGGTCCTCTGATTCCTCGTGTACCTAGTTTTATTGTAACTGTAATGTCTTCCTTCATTTTCTAAAGTGCTGCACAAACTGTTGGCCCTCTATAAATCCTGTATAATATTAATAATAATAATATAGATACAGAACAAATTATACATTCATAATGTGTGTGTGTGTCACAACTTCACACCATTTTAGTGTAATGCTTTTATTTTCTCTTATTAATATATTATTATTATTATTATTATTATTTTATACCAACTACACCTATTTACCTCTTGTACACCATTCTTGCCAAATTATTCCTATTGTTTTAAATGCAGTGTTCCATGTTAATCTTTTAATTTCTTTTTACATACCACTAGTATAATGACCTGATATCTGTCATTGTATTTATATAGCATAATCCCCTGCATACCACAAATATATCTATACTAACCCTGGGAACCAGTGAAGCTGCTGGCATTATACAGTGCTAGCATCATACTGGGAACTGGAGGGCCAGGTGTATAGCAAAGGCGGCTCATCCTTTAAGGCCGCACGGATGCTGTCTAGCCTATCCATTGCCGCCACCCCCCCATATCCAATGCGTTCAGGCCCCTCTCAGCATGAATTCCAATGTCGGGGGGTTTTGAAGCACTGATTAGTGCCAGAGGCTCTAATAGGCTTCAAAATTGTAGTGCACTGGTCCAAAGTAATGACCTCTCCTAACAACAGCTGTCTCCGCAATCAGGCAGGGTGCTGGCTGTGCAATGCACTGTGCATGCGTGAGATTGGCAGGTGCATGCTGGATTGCAAGCATGCATGGAATCCCAGAAGAGGGACACTGCGGCTTCAGATGCCCACACTGAAGATGGCTGTGTTGTTAAGGAACTGCACATAGTAAGTAAATGATGCTGTATGAACACAAAACTGGGGTTAATTTACAATACCCTTATTTAAATGCACAAGGCCTGAGTATTATAGGCGTATTTTTAGCTTATTGTTTTCTTTTCTTTCGGCCGGAACACCGCTTTAAGTAGAAACTATAGCTAGTTTAGCCAAAAATAAAAAAAATTTTGTTCTCTGAAGCATGCAGACTAACAAAATGCAGCCAAAAGTGTTCTCTGCGAGTGTTGTAATGAATCATCCAGCCTTCAATAATACGTAGTATATAATTGGAATAACATGATTGTACCTATAGTTCAGACACCTGTGCCAGTCTCTTAGTATGACACACTGCTAATTAGTGTTATGGAATGGCACAGGTCTTAGCTGTGCCTTCAAAATGAAGCATGACCCTATAACAATTTTGCCTTAGGCCAGTCATATGTAATTATCTACCAAGTAGTAAAAAACATTTTGAGTACTGAACCAGTATTTAGGGGACTTCAGAATGAAACCATTCCCACCCAGATTCATAGGACACTATTAAGCCAGGTTGAAAAAACAAAGAGTGACTCAGGCCCATGTTAAAAAGGCCTAAGGTGAAACAAGAATGTGAGAGCATATGTGCAGTTCATCTCAAGAGTCTAGTAATATTAGTCAATATTGATAGAAAATAAGGAAAAGTAGAAAGCAGGAGCCTTCACTACATCCTTCTGGGTGTAAGACCTAAGACAAAAGCCTCCTTTGTTTTACTCTAAAATGGCCCTGGAGCTTTGTGGAAAGTGTTGTAAAATTTACTATCCAAACGGAATTTATCTTTTACTGATAGCATTTTGGTAAAACTGAAATTGCATTGGTTATGTTGTAGAAGAACCCACACCAATGTCTTTTGTAGTGAAAATATAATCTAAGCTAATTGAACATGTTTACTTAGAAAAGAGAAAAGTGCTAAATTGTTTACATTTGAGGATATATTTACAGTATACCCTTCTACTGATTTTCTACAAGAAGATGATTAACATTTGAAATACCCTTCATTAACTCCAGGCAAACCGCCTTATATAACCCTCCGGACTTCCAAACTCCTGTGAATTTTCAGATGACACTCTTAAATCTTATGCAGCTTACAGATGATCAGAATTTCTGACAACCAAACCGTGGATTTATTTCCGACAGATGTTGGCTGAAACTTGTCTTGCATACACGTGGTCGCACTGATGATTTCGGAAATTGGGATCGGCAAGAACGCGCTGACGTACAATACGTATGACGGTACTAGAAAAAGGAAGTTCAATAGCCAGTGCGGCTCTTCTGCTTGATTCTGAGCATGGGTGGAATTTTGTGCGTCGGAATTGTGTACACACGATCAGAATTTCCAACAATGGATTTTGTTGCCAGAAAATTTGAGATCCAGCTCTCACATTTTTGTTGTCAGAAATTCATGTGTACACGGCATTACTCATAACGAGTTGGCTTGGTAACATTATTTCCCATGTCTAATACAATAAACAATCAGCACCTCTCAACACATACAAATAGGACGAGCTGAGGGGAGCAAGATCATAACCACTGCCAGTCTATAAATTCTCCAACAGGGGGTTTACTACATGCTAGGGATTGGCTACTTTGGACTATATACTTTGATTATTAAAGCACAACCAGCACATGCAGATATCTTTGCATACAGTTCTAGGAATCCTGGATGCCCTAAATGCCAGTGTGCTATAACAACTAAGTTTTAAAACTTCCTGTTGAGCGTTAGTTCAATCCCCTCTTTATCTAGCATAGTCCTGGTGGTCAGTAAAACTGCTCACCAGGAAAATGGACCAATCGGAATGTGTGGTAGAAGAGTGAAGACAGGCTAGAGCTCACCCCTAGTATTAAATGTTCTGTTTTTACTACCCAGAGTTACTTACTCAAGGTGCTGAACAATGCATGTATAGTTAAGTGCAGGGACTGGTGAGTGACTGCATTGTAGTTCAGGAGCCCATAGATATTGATAAGTTTAATTTAAATAGACTTCCTGTTTGAAAAAGCATTTAACAGGAACATTAGGTATTGCTCTGGAGCAACTAATCAGATTTTCAGAATCCCTGTTATTTACCAGCACATATTTGAACCTAATTGGTTACAATGAGGCAATGCAAACAGTTCTTGATAAAGAAACTTTTAAAAGACATTGTGTGGCATTTAATAAGGCTACAGTGGTAATAATATAAATTCTGGCATATTGTCACAGCTCACAAATTGGCTAGCACCACAGTGTGAAAAGAACTTTCAGATTAAAAATTTCCAGTTTCCAGAAGCATTGAATTTGAAACGACACACCACAGCAATCCCCGCTGCCTGATCTAAATGGCTTCCTACAGTAGGATCTACGTACAGAAATAAGTACATTGGACATAAAAGCCTGTCGGCCCTAAGGAGCCATCTTTTCCACATGATTATGCTCAAGATGGCAGCTAATTGTTTCCTTAATGATCTCAGCATCCCTGCCTCTACAATCGTTTTATGACACCTTCTTTTATGTCATTAATACTATGAGTATTGCGAATAATTATGCACTTCTTCTATGGCATATATGCCTTTTAGATTTTTGTGTTCATTAACTCGGTGGGTTTGTGGGATGGACAGAATAGTACCTTAGGGTCACATTGACTGATGAATGGTTTATTATTTGCTTTGTTAAAAAATATAATTGGAATCCTTATTAACCCCGTCCATCTTTTATATATGGCAGTACAGCAAATATTGATCTCTAAATATAAACAGACCAAGAAAGAAATCATTACTGGTTTAAGATTATTCATTCATTCTTTCATTTATATTGCAAAGAAAATACATGTGAGCTGTTCTAATAAAATAGATAATAAGAGTATTGAATTAAGGACAAACATATAATTAAGGCAATAAAAAAAGCACTAAACAAACTATACGTTTTACGCTAACTTCCTGTAATTGGTAAAGAAAGCCTGCCATGACAACACTATGGTGCCTGCTATTGCTGACTTATATTTCCGAAAATTCCAGTTTTCTGCCTGTTATGCCGATACTCAGGATTTAGTAGTTTGAGGCACTGACAAATAAAGAGGGTGCAGATTATTGCAGTGCTTGTATTAGCACCTTAGCCAGGAAAACTGCATTTTCAGAAAAAGGTCAACAATGGTAAGCCCGATATTTTTCTCTTAACAAGTTTATTCTAAAGTAGGCCTAGGCTGCCAATCCCCTCTTGAAATCTTACTTAAAGGAAATGTTAGAGAGTCATCAGTGATACTTTATTTTTTTGAATCCATTAAATTCTTGTGGCTTCAGATGTCAGTCAAGAGATCAAGACATTGATCACATGCTCTATGCCTGTACATTTGTCACCTGACTGACCCCAAAGGGAAGAGGAATTCTCAGGATTCAAGGAAAAAGACAAGTGTCTCTGACATCTGTTTTTTTATTTCTCTGACAGCAAACTGTAATGTACAGGTGCACTTTATAAAAAGCATATTACTTTACCTTGACCCTCTTGACCCAAAAATAGTTAGCTTTTTTGAAATAATTTTCCTGCATAAACTGAAATGTTAAACATGTATTTTAACATAACATGTAGTAATTCCCTTTCCTTCTATTTGCAAGCAAGTCGCTGCTCCCTCATAACTATTTTGCATACTAAGTCAAGTATTTTTGGAAGTGTTACCTCAAAATATAAAAACATGTAGAAAGAAAATCTGTAAGTCACTTTTAGTGATGAAAAATTGCCTTTTCTGGCACACAGATTGCATGGCTTGGGCACTGGTTCTGGCACAGGAGGTCCTAAATTTTGTTTATGACAAGTTAAAGTGTAAGTAAACCCCCTATAATTTTTAGCCAAGGAAGCTGCCATGTTTGCCTCCGTTTAATCTACAACTGCCACGATGCTGCACATGTGATTAGTTATGACACCTGCCATTGGATGGTTTGACAATTTGGTTGAGAGCACAACTAATGGGAGTGTTACATTTCTGGCACATGCCGGAAATGAAACTGTTTTATGGATGGGTTTACTTCCGGTTTAACTATGAATTTGAAGGGATTATTTGATGTTGGGGTAAAGGTTCGTGTAGGGTTAAGGTTAGAGCTTGGGTTTTAGGCTTTAAGGGCATTGTGTTTAATAGTTAAGTGCTATGGCTTAAACTAGAGGTAAATCTTAGTGTCAGATTATATATTAATTTGGGGGATAGGCTAAGTTTTAGTTTTCAGGTGAGGGGAAAGTCACGTTTGAAGTACAGCCCAAGGGCCAAGCTAAAGAGGATCTTCATCCTAGGTACAAAAAAGTAAAAGTCAAAAGCTACAAATACTAAAGTTGCTGACATTTAAGAAAAGGATACTTACCTGTTCAGGGATCCAGCACCTGAACCAGTTGTTCACCAATCTTTGTATCCCCAGCACTGCTATCTTTAGTGTTGGAAGCTAGCTGTCACTTCTTGCAGCTCCACGGCTGTCTTCCTACTACACTGCACTTTGTGAAATGTCCCGCAGCCTTCTGGGACACATTACAGGTGGACAACTAGGGAATATAAGTGGAAGTTGGTACCTGTTAAAACCTGGTACCTGCCCCCCCCCCCCCAAAGTTCTGCTTTAAGTTTAGGGATGAGTCATAGGGCACAGGTTTTTTTCTTACTACCCTGTGCTAGGTCATTGGCGCTGAAAACCAGTATAGTTGGTAATCTGGAGAAAAGTAGTTTAGTTGCCCATAACCACCTAACAATTTTAATTTTTCTTTTACAGAAGAAATAAAACAGGGATTCTGCTTTGCTTGCTGTGGGAAACTGTACTAATTTACTCCAGATTTCCTTAATGTAGTTTGTATGCCTTATTCAACTACTTCAGCCTGCTTTCTCTAGGCATTGTATAGTATATTTTTAGATACCGTTGTTGCAATAGGCATGTGTAAAGCCTACACATTTGGGAATAGCGTTTTATGTTCTGAAGATGATCTCAATGGAGGTGATATGCTGCCCTCTTGTGGGCCCAAGGTCAGTTTGTAATGGACCTAAAACTGCAATCTTCAGTACTGGTAACCATGGAGCTGTCATTTCCACTGGGATCTGTTTCCAGTATGGCAGCTTTCATGAAAGACTGCATACATGTGAATGCACAATAATAGACCCCTTCAGCTGTTTCTTCACACATCCCATCATATTACTGTCCCTTTAATGTAAGGAGATACTTTACTCTGTTTAGATCACATATAAATAAGCATAAAAATATAATATTATAATATTATAGTTTATCATATTATCTAATATTATACATAAAGCTTATTCTGTTGTCCTCACCTTAACAGGCTGCTGGTCTATAAATATAATTGATGATTTAAAAAAATATTTTATAGATAAAAAGTAATAGACAGCTTACCCCCTTACATTCCGTCCAAGAATTTTAAGCTGGGCAAAAGATCTGCATGCTCCCTCATACATACAATGTTGATTAAACATATAAATAGTGATCAGCACACTGGGAGTTGATTTACTAGAGTGCAAAATCTGGTGCAGCTCTGCATAGAAACCAATCAGCTTCCGGGTTTTATTGTCAAAGCTTAATTGAACAAGCTAAAATAAGAAGCTGATTGGCTAACATGCACAGCAGCATCACATTCTGAGTATTCCAGTTTTAGTAAATCAACCCATGTGACAAAAACAAACATCTTTAAAAGAAGGCATGCCAATGTCAAGATAATGCATTCCTACAAATTATGTGTTTTGACCCAAAAAGTTGAAATATGCAATCTATAGGAATGTGGTATCTTGAAGCCTAAGCTCTCTTTTAAAGACTTGGATTTTATTTGCTCATTGTGTGCTGATCACTGTTTTTTAAATATGCATCACTAAACTCTAATATACTGAGTTCCACTTTAAGGTCCACAGTTCTTCATGTTATAAAGAAGTTGGTTTATTCAGGCTTGCAAACTTTCACAGTAGTAATTGCAAGTGATTGTGATGCGACTAATTAATTTTTACTCCAACAAATGAGCTTTATTCTTCATTAGTCTTCAGTAGGAGGGAGACATTGTATGCCATTATATCTTTGTCTGGAGAAACAATGGAGCGTTACAGGTCATCCCAGAGTCGTGTCTTCCCTCTAATTAGCAGAGCTGACAGCATTGTTACTGGAACACCTGCTTTAAGAGAAATCCTGTTACACACATACCTGTAGCATGTCTTTGATATCTTAGAGGAACCTTGTGTGAATATTGCGGCTATTGCGAAGTCATTAAATTGAAGGTTATAGTTTTGAAAAATGTTCAAGCTTGTTGTAAAATAAAAATAACATATGTATAGACAGAATACCAGTACAATTAAGGCACACAGTATGTCAAGGCAAAAAAAACTAAAATATTTAGCACATTTCTGAAATGCATGCATGTTTACCCATATTTTATCCCTTTAAACACACTGCCGGTACAAAAAAATAACTGCTGATGTGCCAGAAATGTAGTATGCCTCTACTTTTCTCTTTCCAAAACATCTCTGAATTCCTAAGCATATGGTGTCAGCCCTGTCTACTGCATTTCTGATCGATTTAAATGAAAACAGGCCTCTTCTCATCTTGTCCTCCCTTTTCATCTTCATAACCCCTTACGTGCAGTGAGCACCGAAAGTTGTCAGCTCACAAAATTGCTGGCAAAATCAACAGTATAACAAAACACTTAAAATGATATATTTCGCAGACCAAAAAGGAACAAATGAGAGATGTTCTTTGTTAGGGTTTACATACACTTTAACCACTACCCACCTACCGGCTGTCAACTGATGGCTGTGCGGCGCTGCTTTAGTTCTGGGTGGACATCATATAACAGCCCTCCAGAATGACCAATCTCCTGTGCCCATAGGGGAGAGCATCGTAACGATCAGTGGTGCAGTGTGTCAGTCTGACACACCACTACACTGATCTTGGTAAAGAGCCTTTGATGGAGGCTCTTTACCATATGATCAGCCGTGTCCAATCATGACTGATCACAATGTAAACAGGAAGAACCGTTGATCGGCTTTTCCTCACTCGCGTCTGACAGACATGAGTAGAGGAGAGCTGATCGGCTGCTCTCCTGACAGGAGGGGGTCTGTACTGATTGTTTATCATCACAGCCCCCCTTGGATGCCCACCCAGGACCACCAGGATGTCACCAGGACCACCAGGATTGCCACCACACTAGACCACCAGGTATGCCACCCTAGACCAATAAGGAAGTGCCGTTCAGTGCCCAGGCAGCTGCCAATCAGTGCTCATTCCCAATACTTGCTAGTGCCAGCAGTAATGCCTATCAATTCCATCTATCAGTGCTGCATATCAGTGCCTGTCAGTGCCCACCAGTGCCACCTGTCAGTGCCCAGCGGTGCTGCCTATCAGTGCCACCCATAAGTACCCATCAGTGCAGCCTTTCAGCACCAATCAATGTCGCCTATCAGTGCCCATCAGTGCCACCCATGAGTGCCCATCAGTGCAGCCTATCAATGCCCATCAGTGCTGCATATCAGTGCCACCCATCAATGCCATTGCCACCAGTGCCCATCAGTGATGCATATCAGTGCCCAACATCAGTGCCTATCAGTGCCATCTCATTGTTGCCACTTCATCGGTGCCGCCTTATCAATGCCCGTTAGTGCCGCCATATCAGTTCCCATCAATGAAGGAGAAAACCTACTTATTTACAAAATTTTATAACAGAAAGAAAGGAAAAACTTTTTTTTTCTTTCAACATTTTAGATCTTTTTTGATTTGCTTAGCAATAAGAAAAATGCAGAGGTGATCAAATACCACCAAAAGAAAGCTCTATTTGTGGGAACAAAACAGTGTAGCATGACTGCGCAATTGTCATTTAAACAGCGACAGTGTGCTGAAAGCTGAAAATTGACTTGGGCACAAAGGAGGTATAAGTGCCTGGTATCGAAGTAGTTAAGAGAAACGTCTATAGTGGAAAGTATCTTTATGGACAAATACATGTACCAGAAAGAACCCTAAAGACAAAGTGGTATATTTATAAAACAGTGAATGCGATGTTCACCAAGCATTAATGGAAAGGTAATCCGTTAATTATCTTTTTTTAATTCACTAGCACTACTTTATTTAAAATATGCCCCAGTGACGAAAATGTACTTTGGTTGTGGGTTGCACTAAGCCCAACGAGAGGTGGGAGGGGTTCAGGTGTGCTGAAAAAGGCTCTGTCCTGCAAGCATGAAATAACCATACCGAGTTATTAAAATGTTACTAAACCCAGGACCCTGCATTCACTATATCTGATCTCCCATGGTACACAGAATATGGAAATGCAATTATATTAGCAAATATAAACTGCTAAATATCTTTTCTTATCAGCAGTATATAGCAGTCTAGTGATTTCTATCAGTTCCTTGTGAGGCTTGTAGGAGACATGTCTGGACAATGCCAATTGGCCCTGTGCTGATCACATGCACTTTCCCAAGAAAAAGCAATACACACCACACTGAGCATGTGCAGTGTGACTCCAAAGGCTCCATCATTGCAAAAGGGGAGGATCTGTGCATACAGGATCAAGCAGCCTTTTTACACAATGTGCATGATTAACCCCTTAGGTTCCACAGTGAGTATAGCAAGCATGCTTTACTGCATATACCGACTGATTTTACTGTTGTGGGTTTAGTAACATTCTAATGCACTAGGTTTTATGGCCTTGTATGCACTGGCTTCATGTGTGAATTTTCATTTCCCATGACTGGTAAAAGCAAAATGAATGGAGCACATGGAATTTCTTTTGTTTTTATACTCTTGATTCTACTTACATTGATCTTGGACAGGTTTACTGCTTGTTAGGCATGTGCAATTTGTTTTTTTACAAATTCATTAATTTTAATTAATTCAAAATTAAAAAATTTGAAAACCCAAAAATTTGCAAATCTGAAATAATAACTATTAAATTATAGGTATTGGAATTTCCTTTTAAATGTGCTGTTAGTGAATGTAATGAATATGAATGTATCCAAAGTTACGAATGATCCAAAATAACGAATGCCAATTCTAAACGAATGGAACATAACAAATTAAGAATAATAAATAACTAATAATAATGATAAACAACTTTTTATTATTATTTATTATTAATTCATTCCCTTCCATTTGTTTAGATGGAACGTTCGTTATTTTGGATAATTTGTAACTTTGGATAAATTTGTATTCGTTACATTCACTAACAGCCAAATTTGAAAGGAAATTCCAATATCTAGAATGTATTAGTTAGTTAGTTATTATTTAGAATTTTCATTTTTTCGTTCTTTTGAATTTCCATATTTTCAAATTTACGAATTTACGAATTTAAGAATTTTTTGAATATACGAATTTACAAATTACGAATTGTGATCAGAACGAATGACCCGAAAAGCGGAAAAAAACAAACGAATGTAACGAAAACAAATACATTTTTCAGCAGTGTACATGTCTACTGTTTTTTTCTTGAAAAGACCTCCCATCTCTAAAAGCTCATGAGCATGCAATCTCAAAAAAGCCAGAAACCTCAGATTTATTTTATGTTGCCAGTTCCCTTCCATCAAGCCCGTCACCTCTTTCTCTTGCTGCGGCATTTGTTATGTAGCTTGTTATGCTTTAGATGACCATTGATCACAATCTTAGCGTTACATATTTCAGATCCTGCAGATGTGGACATGTTGACCTTCTTGCTTGCAATCAAGAGAATCTTGTTGTACCGCCATTTTGTTACACTTACTAATGCTCTAGTGGTAAATGTTTTAGGCACATCTACATATGTAATTCTTTTCCAGACTTTGTTTTGTCTTATATTTTGAAAATGAAAATATACTGTACCATTTAAACAAAAAATGAATGAATGGAAAGATGAATGAATATTATTGCAGACATTGTCATGATACAAGGTTTCCCTTCTGCCTCATTGTTTTACCAGTGGATAAAACTTGAGTACGCAGCTGTCCCCCAATGCACACTGCAATTTTCAGCATACTCGGTCCTGACCTACCTGTATTTCATTTGGCCAGTATGGTGGTTTTCTGTTGTTTAAGACTGGCAGCCTCATTAATGCTATCAGTTCCTTATTCCCTGATGCATAAAAGCTGAAAAAGCAATATTTTGCTCCGTTATGTTTTGCTCTGTTAGTAACTATTTTACAATGATATCACAGGAAACCGTAATGAAGTTGTCATCACAGAAAACAACAACAGCATCACAGAGCAGATCACAGATGTTGTAAAGCAACCTGCCTTCATAGCGGGAATCGGTGGTGCCTGCTGGGTAATTCTCATGGGATTCAGCATATGGCTCTACTGGCGCAGAAAGAAAAGAAAGGGACTCAGCAATTACGCCGGTAAGACATGCAATCGGAATTATCTTGCACTATAAAACCCTAAATTGCTTTTCAAAGTTATCATAGACAGTTGTGTAAGCATATTGTTGTATTTAGAATAATATTTCAACATTGTGTATTATTGAGTCAATACCAGGGAATTCCAAATACAAAATAATGCAGCAGAGCTCAGACTGACTTTCTATATGATTTTAAATGTTTATAGCAGAATTAAACATCTTCAACTACTGATGTTGTGTATTAAATGTTACATTTAAATCAGCTCATGTGATTTCAAAGTCTAATCAATTTGCTCGTGCATGTTGCCATATTATTGGAAAAGTGTGTTCCATATGCCTAGCCACTGACTATAATGGTGAGAAATCTTTGCAAAAATGTAAGAAACACTTATCACATTTAGGATTACCTAGTAAGACAAAACCTCATGGAAACAGTACAGTAACCCACAGTTACTAATCCACATTTAACTTTCATTGTTCTTAAAGCTCAGGACAGAGGAAAGAGGAACTCTAATTGGATACCACATGCTTGTGCATTACGCACAGCATAGCTGCTCTTTGCATGTTGATGTCTAATTATTTACATATGTGGCAAGCCCATGTAGATTGGTGCACGGTACATTGGGTACTATAATACCTCTTTTTGACCTATGTCAGAAGTAGATATTGTTGTATACCCATAACACTTCTGAAGGGATAGACCCAAAGACATCTCTGAGCATACCAAGGTGTGTCCATTTGGAATTTTGGATTGTATGTACACAGAAAACTATCCCACAGGGTTGAACAGGAGATTTAATTGACCTATAGATGCTGCTGAAAAAATGTGCTGGGCGTCAACCTTTGAAGGTTTGATACCCGTGTATGTGGAGGTTAAAAGTCAATGCAGGCTGTCAAATATCTATTTTCTTTCATATTTTGAAAAATAGTAAGACAATAGTAAGACAATATTATTTATTATTCTATAATCTTTTGCTTTTCTGTGACCAATTTCTAAAATAAAAGATGTTGGGGAGTTGCCCTAGCATGCAGTAAAGTTCAGGGACCTGCAGTCAGGGGAGATACCTGCCATGAATATATATAAAAAAAGATCAATCTTCGAAGGTCCCAAATTTGGGGGGGGGGGGATAGTTATCTGAGACCCTACCCCATCATTGGTCAAAATTTGGGGCTCCTGCCACCTATAGTTCTGGAATTCCGGAGATATGGGGCTTCCTCTGCAGCCTGTCAGAATATACATAGTACAAGTTTAAGCACAAGCTGGCACACTCTGTTTGCAGCAGACTGAGTGGATGAGCTCACAGTGCCTCTCACTTCTTGTCAGAAGCACTGAGCTTAATGGACAACTTGCAGCATTGGACCAATGGTAAAGCACTATTGGAGCAAGCTGTCCAATACAAATGCTGTAGTGGAGGCTCTCCTCTCACTGCAGTGTCATAGAAGGGGGCATGTGTCTAAAAGACAAATGCTCCCTTCCAGCCCAGCCCTCTTAACTAGAAGGAAAAAGTATGTGTTTGTGTGTATAAGATTTACCCACAATCCCATGTTTTTCTCACACAGTTAGGAGGAAGAATGAGAATCTGCTGCCTGCTGAAAAGGTACTGTTATAATCAAGCTAAATCATATATTATTATGCTATATGTTATAACATAATAATTTATTATTTATCTATTTACTGTGAAATTACTGGTTGGAAGTTATAACTTCAAACTTCAGTAATTTGTCCGTTAAGCCAACTGCTTGAGTACAGTTTTTGAAAATATAGTAAATTACCTTAAAAGCCATATATAATAATTATTTGTATATTACTTATGATAGTTAACCCCTTGCCACCCAGGCCTATTCTGACACTTCTCTTCTACATGTAAAACTCATAAATTTTTTGCTAGAAAATTACTCAGAAAATGATGGTCATTGTAACTTTTTATGTTACATGGTATTTGTTACATGGTATTTATGGAAAAAAACAGTTTCATGAAAATAAAAAAACAAAACACTAAAGTTAGCCCAATTTTTTTGTATATTTTGAAAGATGATGTCACGCCAAGCTAAATAGATGCCTACCATGTCACGCTTTAAAATTGTGCATACTCATGGAATGGTGCCAAACTTGGGTACTTAACAATCTCCATAGGCAACACTTTAAAAAATGTTACGGGTTACATGTTTAAACTTACAGAGGAAGTCTAATGCTAGAATTATTGCTATCACTCTAATGTTTGCGGCGTATGTAACCTGTGTGTATCTGGCTCTGATATTATCCAGTGCCTCACCAGCCACTAACCTCACCGCACGCCCCTGGTCAACTTACAGTTTTGATTGTTCAACCACAGGCTAAATAATAAAATACAACCAGTAAACTACTAACACTTTCCATTAATATAGCTACTTCTTGCAGTATATTAAACACAAATTCAAGAGCCTCATCATTATCATAGTTACATACAGTGTTACATAGTTACATAGTAGGTGAGGTTGAAAAAAAGCCCATCAAGTCCAACCCATGTGTGTGATTATATGTCAGTATTACACTGTATATCCCTGTATGTTGTGGTCGTTCAGGTGCTTATCTAATAGTTTATTGAAACTATCGATGCTTCCTGCTGAGACCACTGCCTGTGGAAGGGAATTCCACATCCTTACCACTCTTACAGTAGAGAACCCTCTACGAAGTTTAAGGTTAAATCTTTTTTCTTCTAATTTTAATGAGTGGCCATGAGTCTTCTTAAACTCCCTTCTGAGAAAAAGTTTTATCCCTATTGTGGAGTCACCAGTATGGTATTTGCATATTGAAATCATATCCCCTCTCAAGCATCTCTTCTCCAGTGAAGAATAAGTTAAGTACTCGCAACCTTTCCTCATAACTAATATCCTCCAGACTATTAGCTTTGCTGCCCTTCTTTGTACTCCCTCCATTTCCAGTACATTCTTCCTGAGGACTGGTGCCCAGGACTGGACAGCATACTCTAGGTGCAGCCGGACCAGAGTCTTGTAGAGCGGGAGAATTATTGTTTTATCTCTGGAGTGGATCCCCTTTTTATTGCATGCCAATATTCTGTTTGCTTTGTTATCAGCAGCTTGGCATTTCATGCCATTGCTGAGCCTATCATCTACTAGGACCCCCAGGTCCTTTTCCATCCTTGATTCACCCAGAGGTTCTCCCCCCAGTGTGTAGATTGCATTCATATTTTTGCCACCCAAATGCAGTATTTTACATTTTTCTACATTGAACCTCATTTGTCATGTAGTTGCCCACCCCATTAATTTGTTCAGATCTTTTTGCAAGTTTTCCACATCCTGCGGAGAAGTTATTGCCCTGCTTGGCTTAGTATCGTCCACAAATACAGAGATTGAACTGTTTACCCTACCCTCTAGGTCGTTTATGAACAAACAGGATTGGTCACGGCACAGAACCCTGGGGGACCCCGCTACCCACCCCTGATCATTCCGAGTACTCCCCATTTATTACCACCCACTGAACTCGCCCTTATAGACAGTTTTCAATCCATATACTCATTTTGTACAGTAAACGTTTATGGGGAACTGTATCAAATGCTTTTGCAAAATCCAGATACACCACATCCACGGGCCTTCCTTTATCTAGATGGCAACTCACCTCCTCATAGATTATCATGCCTCTACCAATGGAAAGATTTATTGATTCCGGGTCAGATTGGAGCCCCTGTAGCACCTTTTTTAAGCCAATGGCATAGCCCACTGTAAGAATTTCTTAGTTCATTGAAAAAAACTAATTCTTAACTAAATCTTCAGCATAGTGTTTCAAAGTAGGACTCTTACATTTTGACCTATGTTTCTCTTTACGAAGCATATACAGTCCAAAACAATTCATGCAGTCCTCAGCTGCTCTAGCTATATATGTTTTATGGTATTTCAAGACTTAGGAAGCTGATAGATCTTTGCAGTGCAAAAGATCAAATGGATAAGATGTTAGATCAAACCAATCGTACTTCAAAGGCTGATCCAACTTCTTATATTGTGGCTCTATTTCTCTGGAGACGAGAGTCATGTCAGATGTTTGAACTCACCAGTCGGTGAATATTAATGTATGGAATCATGGAGATCCCTAGAAACAAAGCCAGAGCAGATAGAAGAAAATATGGAAAAGAGGGTCAGAGGAGTGTTGTTACAATTTGTTAGTGGAATGAAGAATTAGTGGAAATGTGAGAATCATGAGATTTGACAACCTTTTTCATTTCTTATAAAGATCTAATTTTAGCTGCTTATTGGAATATGGTAACTGCATAGAGAAGATAGATAGATAGATAGATAGATAGATAGATAGATAGATAGATAGATAGATAGATAGATAGATAGATAGATAGATAGATAGATAGATAATTTATAAATTATGTGTACTGTACAATCACTAAAACTAAAAAAAAAGTCTGGCTTATTAAAATAGAATTTACTTAAATATGCATTAAGATACCAAGGTAGCTAAAAGATAATGGAGATAGATGATAGATAGATAGATAGATAGATAGATAGATAGATAGATAGATAGATAGATAGATAGATAGATAGATAGATAGATCTCTAGTGGTGTTGTAATACAGAGGAACAATAACAAGCATGGAAAATGCTGTCAGGCTTTCCAGGACAAGTAATCAATATAACATGGGGAACACCTTTCAGGGTGCACAGAAGATTAAAAGAGTTTACAGGTATTGAGTGGCCATTACAATTCCTTGTGAATAGATTTTTTATTCTTTGAAGGTGAAGTTTCTTTTTCTATTTACCTTTTAGTAAATTTGATCTCAGTGACATGAATAGAGGGCAAACTCTCACTATAATTTGGCAGGATGCAACATCCAATTTTAAATTGATGATTCCAGTATTTCCCTTATATTCTATAAATGGCAAAATATTATGCAATAATATCAGCTATATTTTACCTATTAACAACAATTAGACACATCTCAGTAGCTGTTAACCAACCTCTTAATATTGCATCTTCACTTAACTTGTATTATCTAATCTTAGTGGCTTCCTCACTACAGAAGTACAGGCACCTCATTGTGTTCTCTTTGATCCTTGTAAAGTCACTTGGATCCTAGACATGGGCTGAACATTGGGCCTCAGTTTCTGTTTATACTGTACCCTGCTCCTCTTAGTGCTAATAACCCCCTTTCTTTACTGTCATCCAACTGTCAAATGCCAGAGCCTCAGTGAGCAGTAAAAACTGAGCCATTTGAAAGCTGAATTGCCAACAATTATATTGATTATACCGTTTGGAGTATGCTGGCCAGGACTCCCTATACAACATTAGGGAAAAGCCAATAAAAACAAGAAAATCCTAAAATCTCACTTATAATACCAGGTCCCAATATAATTTAAGTACAGGCAGCGGTAAATTTTAGTACAAAAAAAGGATTGATTCACTAGGGAATCAAAATGGTCCATAGTAAGATATGACATTGGCAAAGATACTGTACATGTTAAAGATATTTAGCAATATAATACAACAAGCAGTGCACCAAAGTACACACACAAAGCAATGTACTAAAAAAATAAAGTAGGATAATTAAATAAAAATAGAATACATGGATTTATTTAAAATCAAATGTGGCGACTAACAAGCACCATGAGATATCTACACTTCAGTTCTGTTGTTACCTTACTTTTTAGACCAAATAAGATCTAACTCAATTTCCTTGGAATAATAGTCTCCTTTTCAAAGTAAGTTCCTAGAAGTTTCCTGAAATTATTTGGAAAAAGTACTATTTCTCAGTTTTCTCCATTTATGTTCATAACTTACACAGTTATATCATGGTCATATGCTTAAAATTACAGATACAGTATACAAATTATTTTATTGCACTGATTATATGGAACACATTTTAGTACATTATCTTCACAAAGCACAATGTGATTATTAAATAATATTATTGAGTGCTATAAAATGAATACCAATCAAACTAATGTTTACATTCATTTCCTGCTGTATCACTGGCATTCGGGTTACTGTGGGCTAAAGCACATAAGCACATTCCATGAGATTGTTCCATGAACACAAAAACAAAATGTTGTGAGCAAGTAAGGGTTTTCAGCTCATCTTTTCATTGGCTGGATATTTCCAATGTGTCACTTGTTCTCAATATCCATTGGCTGCTGAATGGCTACTGCTTCAAAACAAGTCATTTGCCATCTCAAGAAATAGTTCATTCACCATTCTAATCTCCAAAATGTCATTTTACTGTCCTAAATCTTCATTAGTAACTTAAGCTGTCTTACTTTCTTGTTTTGCAGTTCAGTCCTTCACCTTTACCCCTGCAGGTACTGTCCATTAGTCTGTGTTACTTCTTCACCACCATATCATTGAAAGCATTAGCTCTCAGAATTAAATATAATTAAGTCACATCAACATAATTGATACTTCTCATTATCAATTAGAATTCAGCCGCTAATTATTACTTTAGCTGCCTTTAAATAGTCTTAGATTGTCTTATTCGTCATAATCTGTCTCTTTCAGAAATGCCCCCAGCTTGCTCATTATAATCTTTCTTTACATAAGTTCTCACTCATCACCCTTCAAGAAAAATAGTTTCCAATGGGTTATATTTATTTCTGAGAGATGAATATATCATTTGGCCTGCTTAAATGATGAGTACAGCTCAGCACGCAGGGAAATATTTATTCCAAGAAGAATATATAGCTTAAAGCCATTACTTCACCAATTATGCTCTAGATACATCCTTTGCGCCATTTACACTGCAACATAGATTATTCCAAAATAACTTTTTCTTATACAAAATGGGCAAAATGTCCTTTTTCTCTACATCCTCTGCTCCCAGATTCCCCAGATACAGGCATGCACCACAAAGTTGCACTTGGCACAAAGAAGGGGAGCTGGCACAAAGCAGGTATACTCATTTGATATAATGAACAAAAACCTTATACATTTAAAGGCGTTGGATTTAAATAAATTATAACCCACTCATGACTATTTTATATCATTGTAAAACTAAACCCAGGTTTCAAAAATAGTTATTTTAATACATGTAGTGTGCCTTCCAAGGGTCCCGAATCACACCCCTGCTCTACTGTAAGCACTGGTGTTCTCAGAAACAGAGGATCCTAGGATCCTCCAATGCATCCTTCCCAGTTACTTGCTGAAATCTTTGGCAAAATCAAGCAAATCAAGGGTGCATGAAAATACTTTTAGTTCATAGTGCTTCTCAGTTTCACTAAATAGATCCATTGCCAGATTTGAGGAAGGCTTTCCTACTCTGAGCCAGGGAGGCAGAATACAACTTTTCCCTGTGAAATAACAAAACTGAGTAGTCATGCAGATGAGAAAGTCACCATGAGACCCTTTTCTTCATGGTTATGGGCTCTCCTGGTGACCAGAGGGATGGGCTGTGAAGAACCCTTTGAAGGTCCACTACTTTTTATTTATGTTTTTATTTATTTATTTAGCATTTTTAAGCAGGGGTCTTTTAAAAACATTTTCTTTTAAGATGGGAGGTATTTAATAATCACCACCTTTCAATATGAAATAAACTTATTTATAATTTAAAGATTTGTTAGTCAAAGTAATTTTTTTTATTTTCCTGTAGCTAAATGTGCTAAATTTAGAAACAGTGGATTGTAAAACATATACAGTCTAACACCTAGAGGTTTATATGCAGGCAGCATACAGCTAATTCATTGAGAGATATAGTTCATGGTTTCTACCATGTCATGGAGAGGACCTATCTTAAAGAACAACACAACTTTAAGGGAAAACCTTAATTTCTAGGTTTATAAACAAAAAACAAAAAAATAGAGATTGAAAGGTTTATATATATATATATATATATATATATATATATATATATATATATATATATAGAAGAAGATTGAAAGATGATATATGAATACCTTATGCATTAGGGAGCCCTTCTTGACATGTTTTGGTTCTTTTTGGACCATCTCACTATAACCTTAACACCATAATTATAATATAGAAATTAACAATTTTGGGAAGGCTATTTAAGACTTCACTTACAATGTTAAAAATGTGAGAAGAACAAGCAACTGTGCTATATGTAGAGATTGTAGTTTGAATGAAAACTAAACTTTGACTGGTCAATACATGATTGAAACTTTCTGAAGCAAAATTTGTCTGTGATGAACCAAGCTCACATTCTTTGTGATATGTTCCTAGCAGATTATAGGAAAAAGATAACTGGTTGCTAAGGGAGTCATGGACACTTTTAAAGAGTGTTTCAAACACTCTCAGTCCATTAGGGCTCTTTGCAACTAAGGTATGGTACGCTTACATGAGCCAATCACATTTAGCACTCTGTATTAGATACTATGCTAATTGCTGATTGATATGGATTAGTTGTTGTAGCATTTTATTAATGAAGAGCACATAGAGGCTGATGGGAAAATTATTTTTATGAATGCCCTTATGCAGTTTGAATTACTTTGCCTAACAAATATATAAGTTAAAAAATGTTATATTGTAATATTAGAGTCAATGCGCTGTGCAGTCAAGAATGCCCTTTGTGATCAGAAGCAACAAATTGTGCTGTAGTACATTAACTGAGCCCAGAAGCATAGAGAAGAATATGAATACCTAGGATAGCAGAGCTTTATGATAACAGGAAGGCACTGTCAAGCAAGAATGCATATTTTAATTGCAATGAATCCTGACAGGCCTACCCCGTATTGATTAAATACTGACTGGTTACAATGTTTTGCTTGCAGTGCTCATTCAGTCAGCAACTATCTGGATTTCATTATTACATTTTTTAATCTTCTTTTTAAGGTTTATTACAAGAATGTCTTGCATTTTAATTTAAAAAAAAAAAAAAAAGAAAAAAAACGATCTGCATTCGGCTTAGATTAGCTGTATTGCTGACATGATAATATCAGCTGAAAGGCAAAGCCTGGTTTGTTCTTCACATTCCACATAAACTTCCAGGCCTCTCCCTTTGTTTTTTTATTAATGCACCTGCATGTAACTCTTGTACTGTAAACCCTAAATTGTCTCTACCTTTGTGGCACATGTGTTGTGTGGATATCCTCACTGTATTGTATGTTATACCTTTATGTATTCATAATTCTGGAACTTTGCATGCACCTGTCAGTTCATATGGGTCAGGCAGCCATTTTGTGTTTTGTCACAACTATTTTATGAGCTTGGAATTCAAAATGGCTGCTTTCACAGTAAAACAATAATGACAGTTTCCCATATAATTTGTAGTCAGCAATTTTGTGGGTTAAAAAAATCAATGTAATAATTACTCTTGACTTCAGTGCAACTTGAGCTAGTTCCTAAAAATGAATTGATAATTTTAGAGGTAATTTACTAAAGGCAAATATACTGTGCACTGTAAGTGCAGTTGCTCTAGATCTAAAGGAAAATCTCTAAAATTAGGGGAAATTATGCTGATTTCTATCATCCAATCATGTACAAGCAAAAATGCTGTTTTTTATTTTCCTTGCATGTCATTGAGTATTCTTTGCAAAGTGAAGATTTACCCCATGTACCAAGTTCTGCAACAAGTGCAGTATATTTTCCTTTAGTAAATCAATCCCTTATTTTTTTGAGTCATTGGCGTGGCCCACAAAATGTCTGACTGCATTGTACATGGGGGACAACTGCACTTATCCATTTTAACATTGCAATGTCCTATTAAACAATGTCTGGCTTATTCAGTAAGAACGTGTGAAGAACAATATTGTTGAAGAGCACCATACTGTAGATATCAGTCAGATGTCAGATTGCTGCTGTCAGCTGTATTAGGGGTTGACTTCTGATTGGTTGCTACGGTTTACTCCACTTTGCAGATCTCCATGCATTTTTCACTTTCTTATTGAATCTGCTTGTGCCACTTGCCTTGAAGCATAGCCAGTCAGCAATCTTTATTCCATTAGCACACTTTGATTTTTCAGGGTAAAGCCAGGATATATTGTTTAATCCTAAATTTCAGAATGTCCATACTTTTACTGAATGTATTGTACAATATTTTCAGACATCTACTAATGTATATATCATTTTATGACATATGTTATACATGGACTGATTTTGTACATGCAATATTTCAGCTGTACATTAACGTAATACTTAAATTATTGTTATATTTTTAAAACATTAGCCCAGGGGCTGCCTAGCATTACCATTATCTGATTTTCCAAACAAGTATATGAATAACTGAAGGAGGCCCTCTCAGTGCCAAGCTTTATTAGCCTAATTGAGAGGGAACCAAAGGGAATGTGCTTCATTTGACCCCTTGCCAGGTCTCCGAGGTAGCCTATCTATAAGACCTGCACCAAGGCCAATATGTCTGCTGTCTACTTCTTTATATGCTGTAAGACACAATGCAATGAAGTTGCATTACTTGTATTACTATACTATACCACCTCACATTTACACAGTATATATTATCACATAGGCATGCTAATGAGGCCACAGCCTTCTTTCAATTTTTTCTAGTACTGTGTCTCCTAAAATAAGATCAAGATCTTGTTTCTTGAATTAGCTTATAGTTTTACACATTAGTATTGCAAATTTTAAACAAGCATTGGCAGCGATCTGATTTATTTCCATTAACATGGATTGTAGACCTATTTGTCCATGTTTCACATTGAAGTATTTCTTTTGCATGATGTGAAGAATCAAGAGGGGAGATATGCAAATATTAATGGCCACCTCTTTGTACATACTGTACGTGATGTAATGAAATGCAATGTGAAATAACTGAAGACTGTAATAAATATTAGTAAATCTCACAATCTGCACAAACGAACACCTGCATTTTCCATTTAGGACCACAAAATAAACACAAAAGATGTATGTGTGAGGATGCCCTGAGAATAATCATTGCCAGGCCTGCACAAAGCAGAATGTTATAATTAGGCATGTAGCACTGTGAGTTCACCCTTTTCACATCTCTTCCAGTAATATATTTACTGTACATTGTTCATTTCTACAGTTATAGTCAATGACCTTTATTCCCTTCTCCAAACCTTTTCACTATGTAATGCTCTTGTGGTCCCTACTAGGGATGGGTGAATGGTTTGGCCTAAGCATAAGTTTGGGCCGAACTTAGGCTGTTCGGACGTTCGGTGAACAATGAATATTATGCGGTGTTCGTGGCAAATTCAAAAGCTGCAGAACCCTGTTAAAGACCCTTCAGGTCTGATATGGTTTATAAGGGGAACCCTGTGCCAAAATTTAAAACAAATGGCGTAGGGGTCCCCCCATAATTCATACCAGACCCTTATCTGAGCGCGTAACCTGGCAGTCTGGAGGAAAAGAGGGGAGGAGAGAGAACCGTACCCGGCCACATGCCCGCAATATCGGGAGATGCTTTGGAGTCACCCCAAAAAGCACCTTGTCCACATGTTAAAGGGACAAGGGCCTCATCCCCACAACTCTTGCTGGGTGGTTGTGGGGGTCTGCGGGTGGGGGGCTTATTGAAATCTGGAAGCTCCCTTTAACAAGGGGACCCCCATCTCTCAGCCCCCCCCATGTGAATTGGTAATGGGTACATTGTACCCCTACCATTTAACAAAAAGTGTCAAAAATAGTAAAAAATACAGAAGACACTTTGGAACAAGTTCTTTATTAAAAAAAATAAAAATGTCCCACAATGTAGATCCATCACACGCTGCCCGACAAGCTGAAAAAGGAAAAAAAGTGCAACAGCTCCGCCGCCGTGGGAGGCTCCCTCTGAGTGATGCTTCTTCTCAGTGACAGCTGTTATATAGCTGAGGATGGGGCCAGTCGGTGATGTAAATGGATGACCCCGCCTTCCTCTGACATCACGTGGCATCAGAGGGGGTGGGATCACCCATGTACGTCACCGGGTGGTCCCACCTTCAGCTATATAACAGCTGTTACCAAGAAGAAGCATAACTCGGCGGGAGCCTCTCTCAGCTTTTTTTCCTTCTTTCGTTTCGCCGGGCAGCGTGAGATGGATATACATCGCGGGACATTTGTATTTTTTTATTTTTTAATAAAGGACTTGTCCCAAAGTGTTTCCTGACTTTTTTTTTACTATTTTTGCCACTTTTTTGTGAAATGGTAGGGGTACAATGTACCCGTTACCAATTCACATAGGGGGAGGCCAGAATCTGTGTCCCTTTGTTAAAGGGGCTTCCAGATTCCGATAAGCCCCCCACCCAGAGACCATCACAACCACCAGGCAAGGGATGTGGGCATGAGGCCATTGTCCCCATCAACATGGGAACAAGGTGCTTTGGGGCGACTCCAAAGCATCCCCCCCATGTTGAGGGCATGTGGCTTTACTATAGTTCTGATCACATGCATGTAGGCTTTGGTACATGGTCATGCAATGTTTTTTGAAGGCAAGGATCCCTGTTCAGAATGGATGATCTACCCGAGAGGTTGAACAACCAAGAAGTAAAGTATTTCTTCCCCTCTTTTACTTTATTTATTCAACTGAACAAGAATTTTCCTTAAAATATAGTTGTTCTGCATTCTGACTGTTGAGACAATTTAAATTTATTATAGAGACTTCAACTTGTGGCATAAACCCTGCCTACCAGAAGCACTGAGCTTCACCAAACACAAACCCAGTGCCTTATTGGATAGCAGGGCATTCTCATTTTACAGGGATATTGCACCACATCTTTGCAGGGCATACACCCCAACTTAATAGTACATGGCAAAGTGAAAGTAAACTGAGATGGGCACAGAAGACACTCTTCTGGACTCTCTTGTCTCTTGTCTCTGGCAATAGAAGGAACCACTTTTCAATCCAGATAAGTTCATTTTAAGTTAGCACTTGAGAATATAATAGGTCCGCATTAAGCCCTACTCATATAACACTAGAAAGAGAAAAATTAAGGATGTTGAAACATATAATCAAAAAATATATAAATAAACAACACAATTATAATTTTGTAAAGTCTTATCAGGGAAATATCACATCAGTTGACATTTCTTTTATTCTTTAATACACAGTAACATTCCAAAGAGGAGATGGAGGATTAATGAGTAATGGAAGGTAAGTTGAGTTGGAAAACTGCAAAGCAGCCTTCTAATCTTATTTCTTTGTTCTTTATGTTTATGCCTGCAGGCCAAAATGCTTACGGTTACCATTTAGAAAACAGGTCAACTGCAGTGGATGTTGCAGGCCAATTCCACCACCTCTAATGATCTCATATGTTTGGCTACACTTCAGGAGAAAGTGACACAGATGATTTGCATTGTATCTCCCTTAGGTCTAAGAAGATAAATAAATGAGTATTATGCAATGCAAGTGATGTGTTCATTTGCAAGCAAAATGTTTATTACATTAAGTAGATATTAGCAAATGAAGTTTCTGTTGTTTAAGGCTGCTTATTGGCTCATTGTAAATTGCTGCCAGTGAGCAATTACACGTAATCGATCACAGAATAAATGATTCATGAATGATGGATTGGCCATGGATTGATAGGACTGGATTCCCCTACTTTGGCTGCTCAGTTGAAACTGATAAAACCTGATAGTGCCCCCATATATCCTCATTTACATTCCTATTGCCAATATGAAGATTGCAATTAGATCTTCGTTATAACTCGCAATCTCTTATTTAATCAATATTTTAGCAAAAAGAGATTAGGCCTAATGAGAGCATGTGATGTTGCAGGAAAAGTGCCTTCTTTTTATTGCAGTTGCCTAGGAAACGCAGGGTTCTCTTTGGGATTGTAAAAGAGGTTTTATTTAAAAAAATGCAATTATTATTATTGCTACTTTTCATTTACAGAGATGCAACTAAAAGATTTTTTCAGCTATTATGTTAATGCATGGAAAATAACATATGATGAGTACAAAAAGAAAAGCCTTAATATAGTTTAAGAGCAACAAAAAAGACTTACTGTATTGCTTCTTCAACAATGGCATTACTACATTACTATATATGTTGTTTGTCACAGAGTTTAGGTTGTTGAAGCAACCATAGGGGGTGCTGATGAACTTAACAAAGATTGATAATTCACAGACTGTATATATGGGTATGGTGATTGCTTATTTAGGAGCAAAACAAATGGTCATAGGAGGACTATTGATATGCAAACAATACTAACTTATCACAACGTTTTCTGCCCCTTTCTTACTGTATCTAAATGATAAATGGTTAGAAATTGGAGGTTCAACTTACATATCTGATTATGTCTCTTATAAATATTGCCCATTAAGTCCTCATCTAACATCCTAAAGATGGAGAGATAAATGTTTATTCAGTTGAAAAATTCTGTAAACATTAGGAATAAAATGGACAATACTTTTTGTAGGCAGAGGTGCTGCTGTTTTCAATTTTTATTTTTTCCCTGGATGGCTCATCCTCCCACTTCCAACAGCATTGGCCATTTGGATCAAGGTTAGGTTTTTCACAAAGTGTTGACGGACCGACAGACCCAAGGGTAAGTATGATCTTCAGCTCTTTAACATACCTATGGGACCCCAGAGTAGCCAAAAAAAAGAGTGTACAGGATGAGAGCAGCGTAAGTTTGTACCTAGCCCAATATAGATTTGTAATTCTCGATAAAACATCAGAAGGGGAAGATAATGCATTTCTGGGGCTCTCAATTACTCTATATATATTGTCTTATGCTATCTTGTCTTTTAGCCCTCTTGAGGGTTAATTGTGAACCTTCAAAACATGCTGGAATTACCTCATGATTTTTTACTAGGAGTGATGAACGTATACTGGACTCATTACACACTGGTGCCACTCTCATCCTTTGCTCTCATTTTATGTTTTTTTTACCAAAAACAGATTTACATTTGCAGGCATAATGTAAAAAAAAAAAAAAGCATTAACCTACTTGGACGTAAAATCAAAATTTTAGAGTGAAAATTGTGCTGAGAGGAGATCATGACCCCACAGACCTTTGGCCACAAGACCTTACCATCTCTGCGATGTGTGTTAGGAAAGGGAGATCAGAAACTATAAACCAGGGATGTGCAATTAGCGGACCTCCAGCTGTTTTCTAAACTACAAGTCCCATCATGCCTCTGCCTCTGGCTGTCATGCTTGTGGCTCTAAGAGTCTTGCTATGCATCATGGGAATTGTAGTTCTGCAACAGCTGGAGGTCCACTAATTGCATATCCCTGCTATAAACAGTCCAATTATTATAATTTCCAGTGCTTTCACCATGCCATGATTGCACTCTAAATTACCCAGATACACAAAGTTTTTTCAATGTTGTAGCTCCAGCCTGGACCACTTGATATCTTTGATTCTTCAGTATGGGCATGTTCACATCAATAGAAAAGTCCATGCCCAGTCTTCAGGGCTAATGTGCCCAGAAGTCTCTGTGGGCTGTAATGATCAGCACATTAGTCAAGTATGTCAGAAAAACAAAAAATCCAGCCTGTGGCCTAAAAATCCAGTAATAAAGCATAACAGTGGGGCCTACAATGGCTCTCGGTAGTGATACCATTAAATAATAATCCCAAGCTTCTCAACATTTGGTCGCACACACAAATGTGGCCATGTCCAGCTCTGGACAGATTGTTTCTTGTATGGCCAGCTTGAGTCCGCAGGGACATTCCATTTTAGCAGACAGCACAACAGCTGAAATGGCTGCACCTTTTGGGGCCCTAGGCACAGCCGATAACAGCTGCTTCAGCATTGTATCTCCATGGAAACCTAGAGTTTAATAATTGAGTGAAAGAAGATTAAATACATTTTACAGTAGTTTAATTCCAGACAGGCTTGTCTTAAACTACAAAGCATAGGAAGAAAAGATCAGCTTGTGGATGACAGACACATATTTGAAATGTGAAAGGTGAAGAAAAAAGTAGCTTAAAGTCCTGGAAATGACTGTTTCAGAGAAGTCATTGTGAGCAATTGCTCCCTTGAGGTGTTCATTTATCACCAAGCCCTGTGTTAGGTTCCTCCCTCAGTGATAGCTTACTCCATTTCCCAGGCAATATATTTCATTCAGATTCATCAGAGAAGCGACTGATGATTGCACTGAAGCGATTTGCATATTATTAATATATATTTTATACAGATGCAGAATTCTGCTGATAAATAACAATTCTTTTTTTATCCTCCAGCCGTCCAGGACTTTTAAATGCTAGTGACCCCAGCTACCCTTGGCTTGCTGACTCCTGGCCAGCATCCAGTATGCCAGTGAACAACAGTAACAATGGACCAAATGATCTAGTAAATTTTGGCTGTGCAGGTTGGTATTTTCTGACTTTGTTCTAAAGCAAAAATAACACAATTCAGTGGTGAAAAAATGCCTGCATATATAGTTATAATCACTTAACGTGTATGTTAACTTAAATATATAAATTATATCTAGTAAAAATTATAACAATATGTCTAGCATCATGTTTCACTGTATACAGTCCTTAAGACCAACTCCAGGTAACTTGAAAATTCTCCCTTGCAGTTGGGCTGCACCTGTACTGCAAGGGTTGACAGCTTGTCTTTTTCCAAAAATGGCTTAAGCAAATCAATTTTTGGTATTCCGTTTCTTACCTGGAGATCCTTCCAGTAACAACACTTCCTGATGCAATTTTAAGCCACTGCCTAGCAATTGGCAACAGTGTTGTCACCCTACTATGCAAGCTCTTTATTTGGCCTACTGGGCAGCTTAACGGCCAACTAAAGGAGGCTGACCACTCTGCTACTAATTGGGAGGCAGCGGCTTAGCTTTGTCAGCCTGCAACATAATGTTTTACTGATTCGATCTCTAGAGAAAAACGTTAACAGAGGTTCACAGAAAAATATTTGCTAAAAAAAATAGATTTTTGTATACTCTATCAAGACAAAGGTTCCTTACTTTTGTATGCATTTAGTTTTTGGGTGTAAGAAAGGCTAGCATTTCACAACCTTCAGCTTTTGGCCTACTGAATCCCCAAAGCATTGTACACTATATTGTCTTGGGTATTGGGACGCCTGCCTTTACACGCACATGAACTTTAATGGCATCCCAGTCTTAGTCCATAGGGTTAAATATTGAGTTGGCCCACCCTTTGCAGCTATACCAGCTTCAACTCTTCTGGGAAGGCTGTCCACAAGGTTTAGGAGTGTGCCTATGGGAATGTTTGACCATGCAGAAGTGCATTTGTGAGGTCAGGCACTGATGATGGACGAGAAGGTCTGGCTCACACTCTCTGCTCTAATGCATCCCAAAGGCACTTTATCTGGTTGAAGTCAAGTCTCTGTGCAGGCCAATCTCGTTCCTCCACCTCAAACTCACTCATCCATGTCTTTACGAACCTTGCTTTGTGCACTGGTCCAAATAATTTGGTGGAAGAGGATTATGGTGTAGAGTTGTTTTTCAGGGATTGAGCTTGGCCCCTTAGTTCCAGTGAAGTGAACTCCTAATGTGTCAGCATACCAAGACATTTCTAACAATGTCATGCTCCAAACTTTGTTGGAACAGCTTGGGGATGGCCACTTCCTATTCCAACATGACCTTGCACCAGTGCACAAAACAAGGGCCATAAAGACATGGATGAGTGATTTTGGGGTGGAGGAACTTAACAGGCATGCACAGAGTCCTGACCTCTACCAAAAAAAACACCTTTGCGATACTGTAGCTAACAATTACACGTCCATATATTCATTTTTCAGGTCCATTTAGGTACAAAAAATAATACTGTGCAACATCTTTTTTTTATGTATGCCAGTGCTTGTGTATGTTACATAGTTAGTAAGGTTGAATAAAGACACCAGTCCATCCAGAGTGAGTGTCTACAATTGTCCCTATCCCTGTACATTACACACTCACATTGGTCCCTACCCTCAAGGAGCCCACAATCCAAGGTCCCCATTCATATATTTTGGATTTTAGACAGAAGCAAATTAACCTACCTGCATAACTTTGGAGTGTGGGAGGAAACTGGAGTACCCAGAGGAAACCCATGCAGGCACAGGGAGAACATGCAAACTCCAGGCAGGTAGTGTCGTGGTTGGGATTTGAACCTGCTAGGCAAGAGTGCTAACCACTACACCACTGTGCTGCCCTAAGTAGTATGTGCTGAGTTCTCTTCAGCACAATGAAAATAGCGCAAGTTCCATGATTCTCAGAAAACAGAAACCAGTGACCCCCAAAGAGATAATAGATTCAATTCACAAGCTAACACACCAGGATATATATTTTTTTTTCCAAAAAAGTGACAGTTATTTTCATTAAAGTCCAATACATTTTACATTCACATGACTGAAATAAAGATTACTATCCTTGTTTTAAAGCTTTGTGAATCCAACCTTATGGCTTGGTTAGTTTCTCAAAGCACGATTCCCCCATGACACTGCAAATTAATTTATTTCACAAACATGTATACCAGTATCAAGAACACAGGGTGCAGCAGTACCCCCGATTAACTACCTTTAACCACTTAACAACCGCCCATTGCCGATTAACGGCTTCAGGGCGGTTGTTTAACTCTGAGAGGCCGTTAATTAACGGCCTCCCAGAATTCTGCTCTCGCGCGCCCCCTGGGGCGCGCACACGAGAGCATCCGTGACCGCTGGGTCCAGTGGACCCGGCGCATCACGAATCACGGTAAACGGCCGCTCATCGCGGCCGTTTACCACGTGATCGCTCCGTCAAATGACGGAGTGATCACTTGTAAACAAGCCGGCGTCATGTTATGACGCCGGTTCCTCCCTCCCCCTCTCTGTACCGATCGGTACAGCGGAGGGGGAAGAGATCGGTGTTAGCAGCGATGTGGGCTGCATCTGCAGTGCCCACATCGCTGCTCATCGAAAATTAACCCCTCAATTCCCTGCAAATACTCTGCATTACTCTGCAATGCCCTGCAACACTCTGCAATGCCCTGCAACACTCTGCAATGCCCTGCAACACTCCGCAATGCCCTGCAACACTCCGCAATGCCCTGCAACACTCCGCAATGCCTTGCAACACTCCGCAATGCCCTGCAACACTCCGCAATGCCCTGCAACACTCCGCAATACCCTGCAACACTCCGCAACACTCCGCAACACTCCACAACACCCTGCAACACCCTGCAACACCCTGCAACACCCTGCAACACTCTGCAACACTCTGCAACACTCTGCAACACTCTGCAACACCCGCCAATACCCTGCAACACTCTGCAATGCTCTGCAACCCCCGCCGATACCCTGCAACACTCTGCAATGCTCTGCAACACCCGCCAATACCCTGAAACACTCTGCAATGCTCTGCAACACCCGCCAATACCCTGCAATGCTCTGCAAAAAAAAAGTAAAAAGAATCTTGATTTTGCAAAGAATTGTGGGAAAAAATGACAACTTCAAAAAACTCATCATGCCTCTTACTATATACCTTGGAATGTCTTCTTTCCAAAAAGGGGTCATTTGGGGGGTATTTGAACTTTTCTGGCATGTTAGGGTCTCAAGAATTGAAATAGGCCGTCAGTACTTCAGGTGTGATCAATTTTCAGATATTGGCACCATAGCTTGTGGACTCTATAACTTTCACAAAGACCAAATAATATCCACCAATTTGTACTTATTTTTACCAAAGATATGTAGTGGTATAAATTTTGGCCAAAATTTATGAAGAAAAAATTACTAATCTGCTAAATTTTCTAACAGAAACAAAGAAAAATTCGTTTTTTTTAAGAATTTTCGGTATTTTTTCTTTTATAGCACAAAAAATAAAAAACCCAGCGGTGATTAAATACCACCAAAAGAAAGCTCTATTTGTGTGAAAAAAAAGGACAAAAATTTCATATAGGTCCAGTGTTGCATGACTGAGTAATTGTCATTCAAAATGCGAGAGCACCGAAAGCTGAAAATTGGTCTGGTTATTAAGGGTGTTTAAGTGCCCAGTGGTCAAGTGGTTAAAGGTATATGTTTTCTGTGTATATTCAGTTGTCTGTCCAGTCAATCCCACCCCACGACATGACCCATTTGATCAAAAATATCCCTAAAATTTTGTACATATATTGGAAGCAAATGTATATTTGTATATAGCCTTATTTATAACTCCACAACATTAAAATATACCTATTTTTTAATAGCTGTATTAGTGTTATTTAGAGTTTCACAAGAACTAGTATTGTGCATTTTAAACCTGCCAGGGCTACATATCACTTGAGAAACTGCAAATCTGAAAGTGCTGAAAAAAGCTAATTTGGAATATACTGTATACCACATATCCAATGCATATGCGTGTGCCTTTACTAGCCTATTATAGTATGTCAGAACAATGTATTATTTTGTTAGACAAATGTATTATTTTGGAAAGAGAAAATGTTATACTGCTGAGTATTTGTGCAGTGTTACTAAAAGCCATACTGAACACAGTACAACGCTTTGAATGTGTTGAATGTCTTTTTGTGGCCAGAATCAGTTTCAGCGATCAATGTGAATTAGTTCTATAGCAGCTTGTGGTCCTGATCTATCCCATACGAAATCCCCAGAAATCAGAAGCCTCTATTGATCAGCACAGCAGAGTGCAACCTAATCTAATTTTTCTATAGCTCTACAAATTGTCTGATGGTGTATCAAGTTTAATATTCTTTAAATGAATACATGATTAAAACCACTATAATACAAGACATTTTTAAACAAATTAGACAAAATATTTCAGTGGATTTAAATAGCTTTTACCCTTTGGATTCAATAAAAAAAGCAAGTTAATTTCAATCTACATCTAATCACTGTTATTAAAGTCAGGAAAAAAAAAACAATTAACAAAAAAAAAACACGTATTAAATATAAATGTGTTAAATGTACTTCTGTGGTGACTACAATAGGTTAGAAAACATGCATGTATCTTTTATTTCTCTATACTCTGAGTGCATATGCATAAATATACAGTAATATATATATATATATATATATATATATATATATATATATATATAATAATGTATGTATATCGCTCCTCAATTGGACTACTAAACACCTTCCCCAGATATATTGTGTAATGTTGACTATCAAAATAAATCCTTTTTTGGTTGAATTATGGTGGTGACATCTTCTGCCCGTATTGAACAAAGGCTATTTTAGCCATTTTTTATGCAAAGAATGCTAATGCTGTCATTTAACAAAGAGAAATATGTGAGCTACCATTATTATTTTTTGGGGGCAAAATAACATAAATAACTATACTAATTAGCACTCAAGCATATACTTCTCACAGCAGCTTAAATGTCCAGAATCCCCCTACATGCTTCAATAGGACAACAGTTAGACAGTAGTGTTTCTTGGCCTTGCAGCTCTCTCCAGAAAGGGAAAAAACTTCATACCCTGCTAAGAAGCAAAAACAGAGAGTACACTGGCTTTGTGCAGAACCTTCATTAAAGCCCTGAGCTCTGAGCAAGGGGACTAGGTCCCTAAAACCCATCAGCATTATTTACAATTGCGTCAGTAACAGAGGGTTACTTTAGGACCCCTTTTACACTGAGCGGCCCCGGGCATTTCCTGGAGTTTTAGTGACGCTATTCGGCCTCTACCAGGGCCCAGTTCCCCATAAACATTTACTGTAAAAAATAAGATCCTTATTATTTTATTCATAAACAACCTGGAGGATGGGGTAAACAGTTTAATATCTGTATTTGCGGGCGATACTACACTAAGCAGGGCAATAACTTCTCCGCAGGATCTCCGCAGATCTTGCAAAAAGATCTGAAAAAATAAATGGGGTGGGAAACTATATGGCAAATGAGGTTTAATGTAGAAAAATGTAAAAATAATGCAATCTATACCCGGGGGGGAGAACTTCTGGGGGAATCTAAGATGGAAAAGGAGCTGGGGATCCTATTAGATGATAGGCTCAGCAATGGCATACAATGCCAAGCTGCTACTAACAAAGCAAACAGAATATTGACATGCATTAAAAAGGGGATCAACTCCAGAGATAAAACAATAATTCTCCCGCTCTTCAAGACTCTGGTCCGGCCGCACCTAGAGTATACTGTCCAGTTCTGGCCACCAGTACTCAGGAAAGATGTACTGGAAATGGAGCGAGTACAAAAAAGGGTAACAAAGCTAATAAAGGGTCTGGAGGATATTAGTTACTGTATGAGGAAAGGTTGCGAGCACTTAACTTATTCCCTCTGGAGAAGAGACGCTTGAGAGGGGATATGATTTAAATTTATAAATACCGTACTGGTGACCCCACAATAGGGAGAAAACTTTTTTGCAGAAGGGAGTTTAACAAGACACTTGGCCACTCATTAAAATTAGAAGAAAAGAGGTATAACCTGAAACTATGTAGAGGGTTCTTTACCGTAAGAGCGGCAAGGATGTGGAATTCATTTCCACAGGTGGTGGTCTCAGCGGGGAGCTTTGAAAGTTTCAAAAAACTATTAGATAAGCACCTGAACGACCACAACATACAGGGATATACAATGTAATGCTGACATATAATCACACACATAGGTTGGACTTGATGGACTTGTGTCTTTTTTTCAACCTCACCTACTATGAAACTATGTAAAACAAAAAAAAACACGCAGCAACCAAAAAAAAAAGGTATACAGCACTGTACAGAGCACTACATTTTATGTAATGCTGTGTTAAACACCGGACTACACTAATGCCCTGTACACACGGCTGTCTTTCTGACAACAAAATCCGTCAGATTTTTTCCAACGAAGTTGTCAGAAACTCTGATCGTTCTGAACGCGGTGACGTAAAACATGTACGATGGTACTATAAATGGGCCAGTAGCCAATAGCTTTCATCTCGTAATTTATTCTGAGCATGCGTGGCACTTTGTCTGTCGGAATTGTCTACACACAATCGGAATTTAAATGTTTGGATTTTGTTGTCGGAAAATTTTAGATCCAGCTCTATAAATTTGTGTGTCGGAAATTTTGACTGAAAAAGTCCGATGGAGCCCACACATGATCGGATTTTTCAACAACGCGATCCGAACGCACATTTTCGGTCTGAAAGTCCGACCTTGTGTACGGAGCAACACACTACACTATACCATACTAAACTATAATGACACACTGTACTCATACTATACTGACACGCTACACTATACTAATAATATACTGACACGCTACACTATACTAATGCTATAATAACACACTATAATGACACACTATACTCACACTATACTGACATACTACACTATATTCACAGTATACTAACACACTATATTCAAACTAGACTATACTGACTAACTATATTCACACTATACTACAGTAACACTACACTAACACTCTACACTCAGAGTCACAATACATGAACACACTAACTCACTAGTAGCAAACTGAGCCCTGCTCTATCTATCTCCACTCCAACAACACGCTGCAAATGCTTCCTGTGGGAAGGAATCCTTTATAGTGTGGGGGGGTGGGCTATGAGCACTGGGCCGTGATTAGACAGTCATCATCACTTTGTCCAGTCAGGGTTTTGACAGTGTTCTGTGCCCTAATTGGCAAAGCCTTGCAGCTCACCAGCAGTCAGCTGCAAAACTTCTTACAATTAGGGTCCTAGAATGAACTCTACAGTATGCAGTGCATTGTGGGGGGGGGGGGCTCGGCGGGTGAACATCCTGCCAAACATCCTGCAAATTCGGATGTTTGCTGAAGGGGCGAACAGGCGATGTTCAGGCTAAACTTTGCTTGGCCCAAACTGTTCGCCCAACTCTAATAATAAGGTTCATTGAAGATTCTGAACGAGGTCGGTACACTCTATACCAGGGGTCTCAAGCTGGCGGCCCTCCAGCTGTTGCGAAACTACAAGTTCAAACATGCCTCAGCCTATGGGAGTCATGCTTGTAACTGTCAGCCTTGCAGTGCTTCATGGGACTTGTAGTTTTGCAACAATTGCAGGGCCGCCAGTTTGAAACCCCAGCTCTATACTGCCAGTTTAATAATCTACGAAGACACAGAAGTTGAGTAGAATTACAGCTTGCCATATAAATAAGATGCTATTGCAACTAGCTTGAAGGTAAAAAAGGCAAATCTTTCCATTCTAATATGGATGAATGGTGAGGCTAGGAATGGCAACTAAAGGGTTGTACCAACTAACAACAAACAGGAGAGTGCTCAAGAACCTCAAACCATAAAGTAACACATAATAAATCAAGCTGTTGATGGCATGCCAAGTATGCCAATTATAGGGGAGATTTACTTAAACTGGTGCACACAGAACCGGGTGCAGATATGCATAATAACCAATTAGCTTCTTACTTCAGCTTGTTCAGTTTTGACATTAAAACCTAGAAGCTGATTGGTTACTATGTATGGCTGCACCACATTTTGTGTGCACCAGTTTATGTAAATCTCCCTCAAAGTGTAGTAAATAAGTGCAATTTCTTTTACCTTTGCTTTAGTACAGCCTTTGATGGCTTGGAACCCCTATGCAAAATACCCATTGAGAGGTCTATTGGACCTTATCAGGATAGGTCCAGTCAACATGTGAAATGGCAGATACCTTTACTTGACTACTCAATACAGGGAAATACAGGGAAATACAGGGAAGTCATTTTCAAGCAAGAATCTCTTTGAATTGTATTCAGTGCGTCATTTCAAAATCGAAATTATGGGTAATTTTTAGACTTTTCCTTTTCATGTGACAACACTTAAGAAATTATGCTTTGCTACAAGTATACAGCTTGTATAACAGTGTAAATTTGCTGTACCTTCAAAATAACTCTACACACAGCCATTAATGTCTGAAGCTCTGGCAACAAAAGTGAGTACACGCCTACGTGAAATTTGTCCAAATTGGGCCCAAAGTGTCAATAATTGGTGTGGCCACCATTATTTTCCAGCACTGCCTTGGGCATGGAGTTAATCAGAGCTTCAAATGTTGCCACTGGAGTACTCTTCCACTCCTACATGATGACATCACAGAGCTGGTGGATGTTAGAGATCTTGTGCTCCTCCACCTTCTGTTTTAGTATGCCCCACAGATGCTCAATAGAGTTAAGGTCTGGAGACATGCTTGGTCAGTCCATCACCTTTACCCTCAGCTTCTTTAGCAAGTCAGTGGTCATCTCAGAGGAGGTGATACCATCTGAAAAAAAAACAACTAGGTTTATCTTGGTCTCATCAGACCGCAGGACATGGTTCCAGTAATCCATATCCTTAGTCTGCTTGTCTTCAGAAAACAGTTTGCAGGTTTTCTTGTGCATTATCTGTAGAAGAGACTTCCTTCTGGGACAACAGTCATGTAGACTAATTTGATGCAGTGTGTGACATATGGTCTGTGCACTGACAGGCTGACCCCCCCCACCCCATTCAACCTCTGCAGCAATTCTGACAGCACACATATGTCTATTTCCAAAGACAACCTCTGGATATGATGCTGAGCATGTGCACTCAACTTCTTGGGTTGACCATGGCGAGCCCTGTACTGAGTGGAACCTCTCCTGTTAAACCACTGTATGGTCTTGGCCACCGTGCTGCAGCTCAGTTTCAGGGTCTTGGCAATCTTCTTATAGCCTAGGCCATCTTTATGTAGAGCAACAATTCTTTTTTTCAAATCCTCAGGGAGTTCTTTGCCATGAGGTGCCATGTTGAACTTACAGTGACCGGTATGAGATAGTGAGAGTGATAACACCAAATTTAACACACCTGCTCTCCATTCACATCTGAGACCTTGTAACACTAATGAGTCACATGACAGCAGCGAGGGGAAATGGCTAATTGGACCCAATTAGAAAATTTTCACTTAGGGGTGTACTCACTTTTGTTGCCAGCGGTTTAGACATTAATGGTGTGAGTTATTTTGAGGGGACATCAAATTTACACTGTTATACAATCTGTACACTCGCTACTTTACATTGTAGCAAAGTGTCATTTCTTCAGTGTTGTCACATGAAAAGATATAATAAAATATTGTATATTTTCTCTTAAAATTTGCATGTTTATGTTTGCATGTGTCTGTTTGTGTTAAGTGGATATCAATCCTTGTTTCTTGCTTGCTCTGCATCTCCTTCCATGGGCCCATGTGACAGCAAGGTATCATAAGAGGTGATTGAAGAATGCTCTTTAATGGTCAGACAGATTTACTATTTCAGTCCTTCCCATTCACTAGTTTCTCATTGTTTTTTGTTGGGAGGAGGGCTGTTGAAGATTTGTCAATAGGTTAGACAGCTTGACATGAAATGAGGTATAGACAGTTTTTTTTTTTCCTTCCCTGTAGTGAAATATTCTTAACTTCTCATTCTCCAATGAAGGTATAGTAGAAAAAAGGATAGTTTAGGGCAGTGGAACGTGAAGGACAAGTGCTAGGCATGTCACCAGTTCTTAGAGCGCCGCGGTAGTTGTACATCATTCTCCCTTGGTTGGCTCACGGACTCTTGTCTCAGCTGAAATGCAAACGTACTGAATGACACATTTATTTTTCATCTTAAACCTTGATAGTTGTGTCTTCCCCATGCATCACTGATTTGTATCATTCTCCTCTCCTTAACGTAGATGTACTGCCAACCGCTCCAGGACAAGGAGACAAGTCGGCAACCATGCTGTCTGACGGAGCCATTTATAGCAGCATTGATTTTACAACAAAGTCCAGCTATAACTGCCCAGCACAGACCACACCATATGCCACTACACAGATTCTACATTCCAACAGCATCCATGAGCTGGCGGTCGACTTACCTGACCAGCAGTGGAAATCATCTGTTCAGCAGAAGTCCGAATTGACGGGATTGGGCTACTGTCTTCCTGAACAGGGCAAAGGAAATAATGGTAAATATTTGTTTAAACTTGTAGTTAAATGCATGATGACACCTAAATAAAACATGAAGCATTGGTTGAAATGCAAAACGTGTTCCCCTTTACTAATAAAAAGGAAATATTGCATGCATCCTTTTTTGATCAATATAATCTTTAATTCAGAGGTCCCCAACCTTTGTCTGCTTGTGTCACACATCTAACTACAGCAAACTCTAGCAATCCACACCAAGTATTGAAGAAATAGAGGTTAAAAGGGTTTGTTTCTACTTTTAACAATCTGTTGAGTGCTGATGGTGAATGGTGAAGTCTGTTCTACCTAGATCCAGCAAATCACCCTTCTTCTATGAGCAGAAAAAAAAAATTCTAGGCTGCTGGAAAGCTATTTGGCTTTCGTGGTAAGGTAAAGCTCCATTTTTGGAAACCTATAGCCTAGAGCTGATAAGCAACATCTCCTCAGGGTAACTTGTAAAAGGGTTTCCTACAATTTTTATTAAAAGTGGAATACCCTTTTAATCGGACGATTTTGCTTCCCTTCGTGCTTGCAGAAAAAAATTCTAAAAGATGAATATTGATATCAAAAGTATCCACTGATTGGGGACCACTGTTCCAATTTTCAATAACCAACCTCTCCTCTACCTCTGCATTTCCACTTTGACCATTGAAACATCTTCCCCACCACCTCTGCTTTTTTTTTTGCTGATTGCATGAGGTGCATGAGCTTATGCTGTGTACTAATCACATGATGCCACGGTGACCTCTGCCCTTTAACCCTTAGCCTTAATATACATTCCTGACTATCGTGCTGAGGGATTGTCAAATAGAATGCCACACAACCAGTCACAGGATTTCAGCACCACCAGCTCACACAACAGCTCTGAGAGAAGTGGCAGCCTTTCAGGTTGGTTTCTCAGTGTGTGGAATGGAGTATTTACAATGTTTGATTGACAGTTTTCCGTATGCCTTAATATGGGTGTGTGTGGATTTGTTACTCACTGCATGGAATGGCGTGTACTCTACAAACCTAAGAAAATTAAAACCATTGTGCACTCCTATTCGGTAGTAATTGTATTAACTAACACCATGGGTCTCATATATCACAGAGCATCAATGTAAAGTTGCTGTTACTATCCAAAGCAACATATCAGTTTGTCCTATTCATTCTGCATTGTAGTATCTAACAAATGACATGAATAATCTGATTTGTTGCTATATGCAAGAACACGTTATTTTGCCCTCTCACATACAACACTTAGGTAATCTAAAGAGTACAAATTATTGAACTACAAATATTAAAACAGTTATTAAGGTAATCTGCTGTGCATCCAATTTATAAAATGTTGCCCACAACAAGTAATATGCATGTTCCTTTTATTCCCTGTAGAAATCTAAATGCGAACTGTTGGGAACAGTTTTCAGTACAGAAACACTGATATATGAGGCCTACTCTGTCTTAGAATACTAAAGTGAAAGATTGGTGGCCATTTTGTAATAGGTTTGAGACAAAAAAAACATTCTCTGAAATCACAGAGAGACAGTGACATCAGTGAACTGCATTTTACTATTTTCCTGTCTGTAGCGTTATTAGGTTTGTCACTGGTTGTTTTGCAGCAAATGCAAAACAGAAAATGTTCATGAGAAGCATTTTAGTTTACAAAATGGCTTCCTCCATCATATCATTGGTGGTTGATTAGTAACACCTAAATATATGAGTATAAATATTTTTTCTAACATATTCAAACACCGATGATATTGGTATTAATGTGTTTACGACTTACCTTTTTTTTTTTTTGTTTCAATAGTTTTTTATTGAAAAGAACAATTTTACAATAAGTAAAGTTCAATATATAGTCGATAACATGAGTACACGTAGTTAGTGACATTGAACAAGCAAATTAAGAGGAAGCAGAATTAAAAAAAAAATAAAAATGAAAAGAAATGAAAAGAGAAATAATAGAAAACAGTAATGGAAAAAAAGAAAAAAAAAAAATACTCATGTAATTTACGATATACACAATATAAGTGCTTGGAATAAGGTCCAAAGTGAGTTGTTTATTAGAAGGAAAAAATAAACGTAACTTAAAGTATCTTCAAATACCGATATCAGTGACGACTTACCTTTTTTAAAAATATTATATTGTATAAGTAAATTAATAAAAAGTGTCTTGCCTTCTCAGTGTTGTTTAATTTATATTAAGCATGAATGTTGCTCTAACACAATAGGGGGAAAAGGAGGGAAGAAAAAGAAAATCAAGAACAGTACCAAGAATCACAAAAATAATGGATCTAATTGGGCTAATGTTCCACTTCCTCCACCTCCCATCCAGCCACTACCTGGGACGGAAATAGAGCATTATGGGTTAGAACATCAAGAAACTGGGTAAGTCAAAACTGCTATGCAGATTCCACCCATCAGTAAGCTAGAATGGCCCTTGGGCTGACATGGTGGCTTAGTACCTTGTGTTGGGGCAGAGGTTTAGATCCTGCGCAGTTCAATAGCTTTACTATCTCACCCATTTTAGTAGGTTTTCAGGTGCTTTGTTTTTCTTGCACAATCTGGTAACTTCACTGACCTCTATCTGTATTAACTCCATTTTATTTATTCATGCTATCATAGTAAACTTTACTGTACATTTGAACAGGGACTGACTTGTTTTTATTTTCTCTGTTTAACTATGCATTTTGTTCATGCTTGTGGTATCTGTGTTTACAGCTTTGCTTCCTTCACTGCACAATGAAACTGGATGTGTCACTAAGCAAAGACTGCAGAACATCTAGAACATATTGCATTTCTAGATTACTTACCCTGCAATTGATTTGCAACAGTTACTGAACAATTTTGCAAAGTTGTACACTTTGACATGCAGATATCCTCTAGAGCAGTGGTTCTCAATGCCTGTCCTCGGGACCCACTAACAGGCCAGATTTTATGTATTACCTTGGGGAGATGCAGACTGGAATACTGCAATCACTGAGCAGCAAATGATATCATATATGATGTATTTCAGTTATCTTGCAAACCTGGTCTGTTGTTGGGTCCTTAGGACAGAACTTGAGAACCACTGCTCTAGAGGAAACACCTAAAAGTCAATGTGAAAAATAAAAGATGTTGGAACCACAAAACAATGGGGTCAATTCACTAAAGGCATATAGGTTGTTCACTTTGTAAAGGAATTTTCCCTTAGCTTACCAAATGTGGTGAAAATTCACTTTGCAAAGAATACCCAATCACGTGCAAGGAAAGAAAAAGTATTTTTTCTTGCACATGGAAGTCAGCAAAACTTTACCTCATTCAATAGGATAATGGAAAACTCTCTTGCAAAGTGAACAGGCTATATGTTTTTATTAGGTCAACCCAATTGTCAGGAACATGTCATAAATGGAAACATTACAGATCCCCTTTAAACAGAATTTAAATGTATTTATTTGTATTAACCTAGGAGACTGAGAAAATTAACATATTGTGATTCGATGAATAGTCTTGATTATTTTAGCACCTAAAACGTTTTCCACAAAAGCCTTTTTGGGTTCCAGAATACTCTGAGGTTAAAGAAAAAGATCATGTTCTAAATGCAAACATCTATTTCTATATGTTGCTTAAGGTGATTGTAGCTGTATTAGTGCACTTGTGACAGAGACAGTTATTTACTTTTTTTATTTGCACTAACATACAATTTTTCAGGACAACTTTCGGGGTATGTCACCTTCATCAAGGTCCGTGCAGTACTGCTTGGAATAAATTTAAAAAAAAGAGCTCTAAAGCTCCACCTCCCCTACCTAAAAATGTAAAACTACAGTATATATACTTTTTAGATATAGCTATTTTGTATGTGCCAGGCCACAAAACAGGCCAATTCAAAGCCAGCATATGATGAAAAAGTGGAGGCTATCCTTATTGAAAACTTTAAGTCAAAATGATTAGTAGATCCACATATATGGACACTTAAATTTTTCTGAAAATCGTAACTTTTCTTAACCCCCGCTGGCAGTATTCCCGACTGCGGCTTGGGCGGATTTTCAGTACCAAAAGCGGTAACCCCGAGCCACACTCGGGAATGCATCGCAGGATCCCTACTTACCTTACCTTGTCCCCAAGATCCTGTGATGTCTCCCTGCACTGTGTGTGAGCCTACTCCGTTCGATCTATCACAGAGTCGAGCTCTGTTCCCTGCAAGCGTTGCGACGGGGATGGAGAACGGTGCCAAATTCAAAAAGTAAAACACACAATACATATACAGTACACTGTAATCTTACAGATTACATTACTGTATCAATTTATTTCACATCCCTTTTGTCTCTAGTGGTCTGCCCAGTGCCCTGCATGCAGTTTTATATTATAAATACTGTTCTTTCTGCCTGGAAACTGGAGATTGTCCATAGCAACCAAAACCATCCCTTTACACACAGAGAGAGGCCTGCTGGGACTTGTAGTTTTGCAACAGCTGAAGGTCCGCTAATTGCATATCCCTGCTTTAAACTATCCAATTGCTTCTTATGTGTGATGGGTGGCTTAAAGACCATTAGGTTTAGGAGGAAGTAGGGAAAAATTTCAATATGCACATCATTTTGTAAAACTCTGGTTAGACCACATCTGGAGTACTCTGTCCAGTTCTGGTCATAAGTTCTCAGAAGGGATGTGCTGGAACTGGAGAGAGTCCAAAGAAGGGCAATAAAACTAATAAGGGGACTGGATGACCTTAATTATGAGAAAAGACTGCAAGCACTAAATGTATTCTCAGTGGAAGAACAACGCTTGAGAGGAGATATGATAGCAATTTACAAATACCTCAATGGTGATTCCAGCTCAGGAAAAAACTTTTGTACCGGTCACGTGCCGAACACAGGCCACACAATGCGCTGGACACGGGCCACACACCTTAAACTGCACAGGGGGGTTTTCACCCCCCTTGCATATGCATCTTAAAGAACACAAAATACAGGGATAAGGGAAATAATTATAGATACTGACACACATGCACCTACTCAGGTTGAACTGGATGGACTATTGTCTTTATTCATCCTTACCTACTATGTAACTATGTAACTGCAAAACAACAGTTTAAATGTAGGAGCCTACCCTTTTTTTTCTTGTGTGCCCCTTAAACCCAGCCTTATTCAAATAACGGTGCTAACCCTGCTCTTTTTATCTATTGGGTAGAAAGATGCTACATATTGCATTGATGGATGTTCTTCAGAACTGGAAAGCACCAGATCAGGAGACGCCAGATCACTCAGTAGAAAATTTAAAGATCTGTTGTTACCTTTGCACTTTTATGCTTGAGGCAGGTTTAACCTAATTAAGTTAATGTGAAATGTACAGGAACACAGAAAAACAGATGAAACAAGATTTTTTTTAATGAAAAAAAGTATTGTGGTTTCAAGATGGATATTATAACCAGTGCACATTTGGTTTGAAGGTATGACAGTGATGGATGGTGCCCACCATTACCTGTGCAGACATACTTACACCAAGGCTCCGATGATGAGCTGGAAGAAGATGATGACAGAGTACCCACGCCTCCAGTGCGCGGAGTGGCCTCTTCCCCAGCCATCTCATTTGGGCAGCAGTCCACAGCAACACTGACACCATCACCAAGAGAGGAAATGCAGCCCATGTTGCAGGCCCACCTGGATGAACTGACCAGAGCCTACCAGTTCGATATTGCAAAACAGACTTGGTAAATATCAGTTCAAAATCTACAGCTAACATGAACAAATAATTGAGAAAAACATTGGATTAAAGTTGTTTCTTTGTTTTCAATTGTAAGTGGTCCTTGCTTTGCTGTCCTTGTTCAGAACATTTTTACTTTTTTCTTTAAGCCCTACGGCTTATCAAAATCCTTGAACATCTAACAGTTTCCAGTAGCTTCCCTCTGACTCAGTTTACCTATTTCTCCATAATAGCATTTTCGCTTACAGTATCACCTTATAAAAAATAATGTTTAACATATTACATTTTTCACAGCTCATACAATATGCATTTACAGAGCTTATATCCAAATCAGTGATATATTTTCCAATATATTTTCATAAAACTTTCAAAAATTGTACATAAAGTGTTTTTAAATCTAGAAAAAAACATGTACCTGCCTCTTTAAGGCAGGATAAACTGTATGGTAACTTATGTATTCCATTAGATGTAGTATAATACCTGGTTGATCCCGCCTGTTCATCTGTTTCTGTTAGTAAACTGACCACACTAATCATGGCTGCCTAAGGCATGACAACATTGTCAATTTAAGTCTTTCCATTATTTAGTTCTCTGTGCAGTGTCTCTGTATCTCCCTCTCTCTCTGCCATTTCTGTGGTCTGTGTACAGCCGATCACCTCCCCACCCCTCCACTCCAGCAAGGATTAGGGGGGTAGAGAGAGGGAGATACAGACATGCAAAGAGAGCCAGATCACAGTCTTCTGTTGATGATTGAGCATTATCATCCCCTCCATCTGCAATCCTTCTGCTTGGATGACAAGAGAAAAAAAAAATCACATGACTGCACAGAATCAGTGCTTTATAAAGGTATTTAGCAAGGTTAGTAGAAACAATTTGCTTTTACTATTAACCTAAAAGAGAAAATATAGTATGAGTTTACTTTTGCAACATTACAACTACTTTAAAGTGGTACTTTAGTCTATTGTTTTTTCTTTTGATAAAAATAACAAACATGGTATACTCACCTGCTCTGTGCAGTAATTTTGCACAGAGCAGCCCAGATCCTCGTCTTCTTGGGACCCTCTTCGGCGCTCCTGGCCCCTCCCTCCTGTTGAGTGCCCCTACAGGAAGCAGCTTGCTATGGGGGCACACACAGACATGAAGCAGCGACTTGGCCCCCCTCTCTCCCCATTGGCTCACTGACTTTGATGGACAGCAGAGGGAGCCAATGGCGCTTTGATACTGTCTCTGCCATTGAGGAGGGAGAGCTCAAGGGAGCCGAGTCTCTCATGCAACATCCCAGAATCAAGATGGGGATCAGGTAAGTATTAGGGGGGCTGAGGGGGGCTTCTGCACATAGCGAATGCATTACCATAAAAAAAACTTTCTGCCTTTACAAACACTTTAACTATATTCTTTAACTGCATACTATACATTTTAACTGGAATTCAAATAACACAAAATCACTCAGTCCTTTAATTCTTTTTTTCAGTCGGGTTCCCCTGTTTACCATAGCATCACTATGATGGCAAGCTTTTGTAAAAAATAGTCCTCATAATACGAGGGTGATAAGATACTTTCAATTGAAGCATGCAACAAGTAAGATAGATATGTAAGTGGTCAGAGGAAGTCCCATATTGCACCATTAAAGTATAATAATAGCCATTTGAGCTTTTAAATCTCAAAAGTCAGAATTGAATTTGTAAACTGCTTTTGTTGACCACATAGGCAAAAAGAGTTTAAACACAGTGAACAAGCAACAAGAAAAGCATAAGTTCAGTTGTCAGTGTGGGGAATGTACAAATAAAAGCCTATAGGGCGATTTCTTATCTTGGCTCACAACTCTTCTCAGTAAATTTAGCTGGAGCAAATTATATATTTAATGCCTTCATTTCCCACTGAACAAACTCATTAAACAAATTTACATGTGTACAGTATAGTCTTTTTATTACATATAAATGAATTTGAAGGGCAGATCAATGAAGGTGACTACTGTATAATTTGATTTATATGGTGTTTAATATACTAAAGATGTTAGACTAAAGATGTTAGACTTACAAATGATTGGAATTTGTTACAATTTGTTACCAATTCAAGATTAATAATTTATGTACATTAAAAATGTAAAAGCAATTCATCTATTAGTTCACCCATACCCTCCCCACTTGTTGAAGTATTGATGTGAGGTTAGAGCCATAATATATTCATATTTATCTTGCTAAAAAAAAAGATAGAATGTACTGATCACAGGAGAACCGGCAACCATATATCTTAATACAGGTATTTTTATAGAGAAAATCCAAGAAAAATTCAAATTCCCTTTGTTTAGCGACCTTTCTGTAACACAGAGGATTCACGTAACCTCCTGCATCTCCAACATTTAGCAGGGAATGTAGCTCAGTTACAAATTGAACTTGTGGATCCACCTTCCATTAAAATATGATAGTGTGGTGTGACCATACATTACAGTAGTCTTTCAAAGAACAATTACATTTTAGTATAGAAAATTAAAACCAAGGACATATCATTTAGAAAAAGGCTGTGGTGAAACCGTCTGGCATTGCTGCAAATTGTGGTCCCAATCAGATAACTAGTTACCAATATCATATTTGTAGAATGTCTCTTAACATTGTAAAATCAGCTAAATATTTTGTTTTTCATATGAGCACATTGAGATTTAATCACCAGATGGATTTCTATAGTCCTTCAAGAGATATGGGAGATTTCCATACATTAGCTTACAACACCCCAATATTTTAATATAGGTGTCCGTCTATTATACATGACTTACTTCTTGGTGTATGGCATATTAACAGTCAACTCTATCCAGACATGTTTATTTAACGATTGACTGAATGGAAAAGGATTAGAACCTCTGTCTTGGTGGCAGCTGGCAGACTTTTATCTTTCAATGATTTTATTGAGTTTTAATAAAAACAGAAAATCAATCATATCTTTATAAAAACATAATTTGAAGACTTGAAAATATTAGCAATTTACTTTATACTTTAAAATAAAGGATATCAATGGGCTTTTCTAAGCCCTTGCTATAGAAATTTTAGCTGCAAGCAAGATTAAAAAAGAACAAGGATTGAGAGTGTTTAGATGCCTCATAGATTGACTCATTGAACAGTATAAGTTGAGGATCTTTAGGAACATATAAACCACTGACTTTAAAGATAACATTTAGAACTTGTTCCAAACTGTCTCATTCTGGGACATTTAACTGTTATTCAGTCTAAAAAAATGGTTGGGGTTGGCTTTAAGATGGATCAAATGGGTAATGCGACAAAGAGATTGGCATTTTGAAGACTGAAGTTGTTGAGTAGATTTTGGAATTTAAATGTAAATGGCCATTTTTCACCAGCAGAGTACCTGAGATATATAAATAGTCAACTTGTGATTCAGTTTACCAGGAATTATGCAAAGAAAGCAGTGTTCAAACTTTGAACCAAACACATTTTAAAGGGGATACTTCAACAGAGAAGAAAAATGCAGGGATATTGGTAAAATTATTTTAAGTTTACAGCATAAAACAAAAATAGTTTTACTAATTGTGTGTATAAGGTACCTTTAAAGTTCACAATTTTTCTTCTCTTTTAAGTATCCCATACATATTATAGATGTGGTGCCATACATACTAATGATATTATCTATACATTTTCTAGAAGATTAATGGGAAATTAATATGACTTTGAAAAAATTTCAAAAAGGTTTTAAGAAAATTACTTTTGGTATTTTGGAATTGTGTAGATATTAGCCATATTTATATATTTGAATTAAATCCCTGTGGTCCAAATATAAAATTATTTCTGTGTTATTAAACACGCAACATTCAAAACTTTACTGCCACAGTTAAAGTTAATAATTGAATCATGGTCTCAGGCTGAATAATAGATGAAACAAGAGCTCATTCTTTATAAATATATAATACTGTCATTCTGTCCAGCTCATTTCTATACACTTGATAATTTACACGGCAATCTGGTATCATTGGTGTAGCCAAATTGTCAGTTTCATTCTAATTCATTTTTAAACATACTTTTATTTCTCAAATTGTAGGCATTTACAGAGCAATAACCACCCACCAATGGCACCAGTACCTCCAATGGGATATGTTTCTGGAGCGTTTATTTCAGAGTTGGAGAAGGATTTTCGTGATCGTGGAGATGATGATAATGAAGATGAAATAAGCAGGCCCCTCAGAGGTCTGGAACATACTCCAGGTTCTAGTATGGATAATCTGGACAGCTCTGCTACAGGTATTCATTGTTGTATATGTATCATTTTTTTAGAAAAGTTGCACAGGAAAACAACACAATGAGAAGTTTCTTTCAACTGAATCTGTATCCCATACTTGATGAATTTGGCCAGTTTTACAGTTTCCATTAATTTTTGGCAGTTTTTACATGCAATGCCATTGAACGCTGGGTCTATGCAAACATTCAGTAACATGATGAAGATAAACAATATGCAAACTTTGTATTAGAAATGATCCTTCAGAAGCCTGGCATTTCAGTATCAGGGTGTTTTTTGAAAGCCAAAGCAGAGCTTTGTGCAAATAGCTAAATACAAAGTTTATATATGCATAATGTGCCTGCAAAAAACATTTGTAATTCTATCTTGTGAGTTATACATTCCTGCCACATTGCACAGTCAGGCAAGTGATACTACTACGTTATTCTGTTGCCTTGTAAATCCCTATGATCACCATGACACCTCTTCATGACACCCCTCAGTAATGGTCTAATACACATGCAGGAAGTTGCAAAGTTAAAACAGTAAATTGTTGTATGTCTTGCATGACTGTGCAGGGTGGATGGCAGGGGTATGTAAAGCACAAAACTAGCTTAATAATATTAAAAAATTTTCAACAGATAAAAATAATTTACATTTTAAATCAGCTTTTTGGTCAAAGGTCAGCTTCAAATCTCTATTTGACTTTTTATATCAATGATCACCATTGTTAAAATACGCACCCCCAGAAATTTTCAATTTCAGTTAATTACAGTGATCATTACAACACCAAATGGTGATGTCAAGATTCCCTGATGTATTCTCTACAATGCTATTAGAGCAACGCATTTAACTATGGCCTTGTGAGAAGAGGTGGAGACCTATACCAACACAGGCAAAATTGCTGGTTGAGACTCAAAGAGTTAAAATAAGCCTGTGGAAGATTCAACCTCCTGCTGCCTTGAAAGCGTATCCAAAGCCAAAACTGAAATTTGCTTTGACTTCCTGTGTTTATGAGACAGGAAGTAAAGATATTTCTCCTTCATGGGACACAGCAAAAAATAAAAATAAAGTTTGCCTTAGATAATAGAACAAGATAGATATGGTAATATCTTTTTTTTAAAAAGTTGATTACTTAACTTCCCTGTTTTACAATGTGACAGCTTTTATTTGCCTGTTTATCTGGTCCTTTCTCTGTTCACAGAACGTGTTTATTACATATGCCACCATGCAGATATTCACTATAATTCTAGTTCACACACTTCTTATTATGCATTCATTTGAAACATCAAGTTAAAGTTGGTTTTTGAAAATATGTTTGATTTGCTACAAAAAGACAAGACTCTTCATGCATTTTAAACAACGTTAGGACATGAAAGTAAGCTTTCATCAACAGATCATTCTACTGGGGGAAGCGATCCTATGACATGCGAGGAGAAAAACTTCCAACAGACAGACTTATAAATAGTTTTCCTCTTTAATTAGGAACTAATGTTATTCTCTTTTTTAAAATGATCAGACAGAGGCAATTTCAGCCTGTACATTAAGTGTGCCATTTTATGCAATATTCACATATTCTTTAGGGCAGATTTAGGGAAAGCTGACTAAAATGTAATTATGTATTTTAAAGATGCTGCAAATTCAGTGATATCTGTCTGAATAAATGAATTATAATGTCCGATCCCATATGAACTGACACAATTCTAGATCTGGCCATAGAAAATAAATGGAGACTGGGCATTAGATCACTATCCAATAGTTTTTACATTACCCAGATAGCACAGAGATGAGCAAGTGTGACATCTCGTATATACCCACTATTTCTTTTCCCATGAAAACAATAACTTATCAAGTCTGGCAATAGGCTTCCCTTCCCTTCTGAAGGGTCTGCTGTGGTATAATGTGTGCTGTGGCTCATATACATCTTGATTTTTGCCCAATTCTGGTTGTATCAGCAGGTGTAGATATCAATAAACCAGTATACCTGGTGCCAGTGTAAGAAAAAAAATAAAAAATCATAGTTAGGATATTATTGTAGTCGGAGGGGTATAATTGATACATTCTGCTGCTTCCTGGAAAGATGCCACAGTTGTTTTAGTGTGGAGTAGAAGTAAATGATGCACCACAGTCAAGTTAGTATGGTATGAAAGGGGGACCACCACTGAAGCAAGGGACTACTGTTGAGTAGTCCACAGATTAGACTTTATGATGTGGAGTAGTCTGCAGAAGAGCAGTGTGTTGCAGAACATTCTGTAACTGAGGCAACATAGTGTGAAGTGATCCACAACTGAGAGAGTGTGTAGAGATTAGTTCACACATGAACCATCAATATGATGTTGTGGAGTTCCCATAGCAGTAGTCTGTTGTGAAATGTTACATGACTGAGTTGATGTGGTGGGGATTGATTCACAGCGTGAATGGGGTATAGATTATTCCACAGTCAAATACTTCAAAAGCTGTCCTAGCTGTGCCTAGCATGAAACATATCAGCATAGAACTTGTTCTTGTTGGCTATTGAAATTAGGGAGGGATACTGTTTGCATTGTGGGGGCATTCCTGTTGTTGGTACAATTAATAGCTAACAGCTGGGGAAATATAGTGTGGCAGTGGTAGTACAGTATAAATTAGCTATTAGTGGATGAAATGTGGGATTCAGTAGACCATGGCAGTAGCAGTGAGCATTTGATGCTGTGCCTTTGTAGAGTCCCACAACTGACCAGCATGAATGCATGAAAAACTGGTATCCCGGTTTTCCCACCCATATGTGTTCTTCATGAGTTATCCCCTAAGTTCACTCAAAGTTTATTTTCCAAGCACTAAATGTGCCAAGGGCCCAGACAGCCCAATGCAAGCTGAACCATGATTGCAGGGATGGCAATTTACATTCATTATTAAAAATACAATTCTCCTACCCCCCGATCTCCATGCACTATTCACAGTGCAACTTTTTCCATTCTCATTCACATTTCTATTCTTTCTTCCACTGATTGGCTTATAAGGATACCAATTTCCTGGGTCCCTGTTTGTATGCATGCTCCAGAGCCCAGCTCTTCATACACTATAGCTTGTGCCCAAAACAATACGTATCCATAACCACGAACAACACTTCCAAGCAGAACCCTGCTCTTACACACAGGTTGTTTTTCCAAACAAGTAGGATTTGGCATCACACCGACATGTTAGGTTTTCATTTTCTGTCTTCAGAGTTTTATTTGGTGATGCTCATTTTCCTGGCAGCAGGTAAATAGCAGGAACAGTGTTCACTACAAAGAACATGGGTGTTCTCAGTGTGCTTTCCTTCCAATAGATTTTCTCTTAAGATTAATGGTAGGAAAGAAGGCATATGAGTGATTTACTGCCCAGCACCTACACTCTGCTTTCCCTTACATATTTGGAGGAAACATGTTATCTTCTCACTGCAGGTCACAGAACACATTCCGACTTCTACTGAAAATGTACGTTTTTACATTCTCTGTGAAACAGACTCTGTTACCAGGTATAACACCTATGTGATTAAGTGCTGACGGAAGCAGTCTTCCCTGACCCATGCTGCATACTAGTTCCAGGGCAGTGCCTTAATGAAAAGATTTAGCTTTTCTGCCCCAGAAGGTACATGGCTCATAAATCAGGGATTGGATGCTTCCATCAATGTCTGATCACACATTTGTTGGGCTACTGAGACCCTCTTTAAATTAAGCATAAAAAGGCAGATTTTACACTATTGAGTGTTCACTTCCCCGTGAGGTTCAGGGGAATTAAAAGGAAAAAAAAATATTTCCCTAAAGCTGACTGTGAATTTGAAATGAATACATAATAGGGTGAGAACTAATCCATTGCAAAAGTGTTCAATATGACATTTCAAATAGGCATGTTTTAAAGCAAGTTTCATGATCCATAGTTTTTCTATTCTTTTATAACATGTATATCAGCCGGTGCCCTATTTCAGGCTGGGTTCACACCTATGCAAATTAAATGCGGGTTTCTCCACATCCAATTCACATCACAGGAGATTGTGACCATCTCTCTATGGAGCCAGTTTACATATCTCTGTTGCGGCTGCTGAGCGGCTTTGGCTCTGTTTCAGGGCCAAATTCAGGCAAAAATTTGGCCATGATTCATCCATGAAACAGAGAACGGGAACGCATCGGACCCCTGCTGCGAGCCGCATCTGTCGAAGATGAGAACCCAGCCTTAAAGTGCACCTGTCATCTACATATGGTGGAAGCATTTAGTGTTTTAGTTCCATAAGAAATGCAGTTCATGAACGCCTAGTTACTGCCAACTTCACTGCAGCATAAAGACTGTAACATACACAGCATAAATAGGCATAAGTGTGCTGTCTTGATTATATGCTGTTTACTTTTTAAATTAAATTGTCCAATAGAAACAAATCTGTTGCATGACCAGAAACTGACTCAAAAATTTTCTTTGCGTCATGGAGAGTAAAGTGAGCTTATTGCTCACTTCCATAAAAATACAATATCTGGTCTCTACATTCGTTATTTATTGCTAGAGATTCTCAATCTTTTGCACCGCAAAACTGGCCTTTGTAACAGCAATGGGAGATTTCTACCATAGCTTAATGAAAGCTATATGGGACACGGAAACTACTTCACATTACTATATTCATTTATTAAAACAATGTTTCATTTTTAAGTGGAGTTTGATTGGCTAAATAAACCACCAAAAGAGTTAATTTTTCTTGGGAATCCATTGGCAAGATATCATCCATGGCCATTACAAAGCCAAAACACAGCATTTTAATTTTTTGTTGTTGTTGGATATTGATGAATCTAAGAGAGAAGAACAAGCTATTATAAAACCAGAACAGTGTATCATGCTGCCTCTGGTCAATTTTCCTCAATGTTTAGTAAATTTACAACTTTAAAATTTAGACATAAGTGTGTGCATCATTGTAAAGATTTCAGCAGAGGACTGAAGTCAGGAACATGATTTTCCCAGAAATGTGCACAAGTCAAAAAATTCAGGCATCCCCTGCAACAAAAATTTCATTTTTTTGTGTGATACTCCCAATAGGAAATCCCATTTAATGGGAGGCAGGGCCTGCAATTTTCCTCATAAGAGCTTGCAGGTGCAGCAGCTGGTTGATAATTAAGAAACCACTCCCATTTGACTCACTTTGCATATTGAAATCTCATAAAAATGATAATGCAATAGCCACTTTCTGTAACACAGACTTTTTGTGCAGTGGATACAGCAGTACAAATTCATCAACCCAATATGAGATTAACATAAGACATGTAAATGAATTGATGGTCAACCATAATTTAATTTTAAAGACAATTATGTGGTAAATAGACACAGCTAGATGCCACATTATACTGGTAGTTTAATGTTTATTGCCTGTTTAGGTCAAAATGTATTTTTCAGCAAATATATAAGTTTATATAACTATTATATAGTTTAGATAACTGCAGGTATGTGTTTAAATGCGTAATGTTTTGCTGGACATCATAAATATCTAAGCACACTGTAAATTGCCTTTATTGGAATGAACATTGGCTATTGGAATTTGAATTGTTTTTTTCTCTATGGCTCAGTACCACTAAATCATTCTTGAGGCCTATTTCTTTTAATATCTAATTATATGTTATCCATGAGTATATTATTTGGTATTATAATGGCTACACTCTTTCTAAGAACACAGACATTTTGACCCTGCACTGTGTGACATTAAGTCATGTTCTATGTCTGAAACTGTGATCAGCTAAAGATTATCTTCCACTTGCAGATAATTTTAGGATATATTTTCGTATAATGATGTGTTTACAAGTCTTGGCATCACTGTTGAAAATGCATATTTTGTTGATATTCTAAGAGTAAAAATGATAATACTAAATTTGCAGACAGTAAACATTTACTTTGTTCATATTAACTTTATAGCAAAGTGTTGCATACTTACTCTCCCCACCACCACAGTTAACCTATTAAAGCCCCACCTCCCACAGTACAGCACTGGGTGCCTGAGCAGCCAATCACCAGACTCAAGACCCATCCTCAGTTGCCATGGGGAAAACGTTTAATTGTGTGCAAGTCAGGGCTTATGGTGTCCACAGTGTACTTATACTGGAACTACAATAAGTGTAATGCCATCTTATATGCTGGAGTAAATATGGGGCAAATATCCCAGCATCAAGCCATTTGAAGGCCCTTCGATGACCTTAATACCAAAACCAACTGGTCATTTATCCTCAAAAAAGCATTGTGTAAGCTGTGCAAGTATTCTTACTGCAAGTATCTCCCTAAACTATTGTTTTGTTGTGATGCCTTTAAACTACCTTGTCATGATAAAAAAGGGATGTTGCCAGTAATGATCTCTTTCTAAAAATCCTCGTTGACTGGCTTCTTTGCTGATTCATTTGCTTTTTTGTCTGAATCACTGTCCCCTGCTAATCTGATCTTGGTGAAATGGAATTTTAGGGTCAGACTATTAATTTGCACTTAAAAGGAGTCGAATTACATTTTTTAGCATCCACGATTATCCAACTGTATAAGATCAAGAAGGACAGAAGACCTTTTCTGTACAATTGTTGGAGTCAGTGACCTATAAGGGTTGGCCTACTAAAAACAAATAGACTATTAACATTGCAAGGGAAGCTTCTCTTTGCAATGAGGTTAAGCTCTGTTAACTTCCATCATCCAGTCAGAAGTGATGGGCCAAACATTTGCCTGTTCGGCCGTTCAGTGAACACCCAAATTTGCCAGATGTTTGCTGGGTGCTATCATGTGATGTCAGAAGGGGGCAGTGCCACCAGGTGACATAGCCAGGTGGCCCGCCCCTTGCCTATATAAGAACTGTCAAAGCATAGAGTGAACAGTGGGCAAGGGGCCTGCCAGGAGGCAAGAGCATTTTTTTTTCTATTTTTCGGGCTTCGTAATTGATGATGGAGTTACCTTGTTTTAATAAAGGACTTGTCAAATACTTGTGGTTATTACTTTTTTTACACTTTTTTGGTGGCTGGGTAGGGGTACAATGTACCCGATACCCATTCACATGGGGAGGCTGGATCTGGGGGTCCCCTTGTTCCAGATTCCGATAAGCCCCCCACTCGCAGAACCCAACAACCACAGCCCAGGGTTTTCAGGAAGAGTCTCTTCTCCCCATCAGCGTGTGGACAAGGTGCTTTGGGGTGGGGCGGACAGAGCCCCCTCCTGCCCCAAAGTACCCGCCCCCATGTTGAGGGCATGTTGCCTGGTATGGTTCAGGAGGGGGTAGGGGCGCTCGCTCGTCCCCTCCCATTTCCTGACCTGCCAGACTGAATGCTCAGGCTCAGATAAGGGTCAGGTATTTATTTGGGGGGGGGGCTAATTTTGGCATTGGGGGAACTCTGCAACGTTTTTATCTTTTTTCAATAGACATGTGCCAGAAAATGTAACTGTGAGTCATTTTAAATGGGATTTGACTCGTTTGTCTTTCTTTAGATATGTAATTTTTGGTGTAGCATGTTTTATGCATGCAACAGATGCGCCACTTTACATACACATTAAGGGGACCCCCAGACACTATATTTAAAGGAATTTTTCATTTTTATTGTTGCATTGTAAGCATAATTAAAATTGCTACTCCTGAAAAAATGATTGTTTAAAAAAAATATATATATAATGACACATGTCATCCAGGGCAGTACCCAAACCCTCATATACCCCTTTTATGGCCACTTACTTGCATATAAGCATTCAAAATGGATACTTTTGATTTTTCCTATTTGTCTCCCATTAACTTCAATTGGGTTCACCATTCGGGTTAGAAAATTTCCCCTGTTTGGGAGTTTTGGTGCGAACCGAACAGGGGGGTGTTCAGCCCATCCCTACCAATCATGTACAAGTAAAAACATTTTTTTTTTCCTTTCCTTGAACAGCCTATTGCTTTTAGCAAATCAACACCATAGTATTAAAGGTTTCCTTTACCAGGACAAAGCCTGTCCTGTTCCATGGACTAAATACAGAACTTCTACACAAACAGGAATCGCTCCCTTCCAATAGCAAATTAGTAATTTGAATCTATCAGTAAGATTATTATTAAGGTTAACATAGGACATAGGATACTGATATATGTTTTTTGACTAGGATAGAGAATGTACTGAAAAGGTTGTGCTACTGATATTGTTAATATATATATATATATATATATATATATACATATATATGTTCTTTTTTTTTTCTTGACATTGAAATATGCTCAGCAGATATACTTATGTAGAACTCACTAGACCCCTGCCTTTATTTTTAGGTTCTATGGTAAATGGATGGGGGTCTGCATCTGATGAGGATCGAATCTTTTCTAGTAGATCTAGTGTAGTTAGCTCTTCTGATGACTCGATATTTACGAGTGGCAACTTTGCACAGTCACTGGTTGCAGCAGCAGATAAAGCTGGTTTTACAATCAATGGAACCAGCCTGTCCAGAGCAGGTTGGTAGCTTCAATCTGGTGGCTCTGGCATGAGGGATGGCTTTGCTCTTCTCCAGCTTTCTTTCCTTTCCATGAAAGCGTGTCATGTGTTTAGCCTAACCTAACTTGCATGGCATTTGGTGGATGGAAACTTACATCTTGCGCAGTCATGTTTTCCTGGTGCTCATGAACAACTGATTCTTTATATTTGGATGTATTTAACTTTTAATGCTTTCATCACTGTCATTGAATTCTTAATCACTTTATGCCTAATGAATTATACAATGCTTATTTTCTTTTGCATATAATCTATTATGTATATAAATAACAACGTATAGGAATTGTTAAAAAATAGTAGTTTGGTATTTTCCCTATGCTTACAACCAAAGATACACAGAATAATAACGCAAACATATTTTTTTTCATTAAAGGCTTTACAGTTGAAACATAAATAAAAAGTACACGTGGGTGTCTGCACCTATTTTGGGCTCACAGGAACCCTCACACCCTTCTTTTCCCTAGACTATGTTAGGAAGATTTTCCTCATGGAATGGCCATTTTTTTTTGTTTGTTTTACCATCAAGAGTTCTCTATCTTTTTCTATGAAGAATCCCCTGGAGAGTGCAAGGCATAGATTAGTGTTATCATGCATCCTTTTGTGGCATTTCAAGATGTCTGATTTTCTGCCTGTTCTGGTGGAGGACACGCCACCAGGGTCCAAGGCAACATAAAGATCTGCAAAGCACATGGCTCTGCCTCATTCTAACCAAAGCAGAGAAATCTGTTTGGCGGGAAAAATATTTGATGATTCGCACAGTACATTAATCTATAGCAACCAGACAGATTTCCAATTTACTGACCCCAGATTGTAAGTTAAAATATACAGTATAATTTGTTGCTATGGGCTACTTTATATTGCTCTTGAGAAAATCCCAGTGACCTTTATTAATAACACAAATGTCCACACCTTTTTCTGACCAATTGTAACACCACCAAAGAGACATCTAAAATATGTTGACAAATGATACTTAGTTGCTCATACTGAGATACATATTTTTGGGAAGTCAGTGTATATCCACTAACTTGTCTATAAATATTTAAAGTAAGGTTTATAGGAGCTTTCAAATCCAGAACAGCCTCTGCTCTACTGGCTAAATTATGTTGTATTACCATTCAAGCCCATGCTTATACAAAACCTGGTTGAAGCAGGTCAAATACAAGTCAGAAGGATTTCAACTGCTGGTCAAATGCACCTGGCAATTCATTCTTAATCATCTCAATGAAGTGCCTCGAACCAATGGCATTAACACAGGCCAAAAGCCTGTTGACACACACCCTTAATCTGTTTGTATATATGTATTTAAGAGCAATATGGGTATGCCAAAAGAAAAACCTAAGAAAAGATACAAATCTCACATTTCTTTGTTATTTTCTTTTTTAGGCAAAATGCAGTCTTTTTCTCAAAAGCCCAGACCAGCCAGCCCATTCTCTTCAGAGAGTAATTCTTCATCCATGAATCCTAGCCAAAGGCCACGGCCTACTAAAAAACACAAGGGAGGCCGCATCGACCAGCCATCCTCTCTTCGCAGGGAAGGGATTGGCGATGGTAAGCTAATCTGCATCATTTTGCTTTTCAGGGTTTTAAAACACCAGAAGACCCAGGGCTCAATGTGTACGGACTGCCCCATTTAAAGTATTTTAAAGTGGGTATGGCTTAATGTAGAATTGATGAAGGGTGACAGCCCTGAAACATCATGCTACACTCATTATATAACACTATCATTTAGGAGATACTATCTTTCAAGGTAAACAGAATTGGACTGAAAACTCTTAACCAAAACTTTATGGAAATGTAAGAGAGATATCTTAAGTTTTTAATGTATTTGTGACAGAGAAAATTGAGTACTGTCCGTGATACTTTTTTTATTTGCACTAACATACAATTTTTCAGGACAAGCTTTCGGGTGTGTCCCCTTCTTCAAGGTCCAAGCAGTACTGATTTACACATTTTTAAGCAGAATGTAAAAAAAAAAAAAAAAAAAAAAAACACCTCTGAGGGAAAGAAGAGAAAAAAAACAACAAAAAAAACCACATACAAATCAATGGCAATAAAGATAAGAGAAGAGTTAGTGAGATAAGACAGAGGGAGAGCTATGGAATGGAGGGGGGGTTGCTAGTCACAGAGGGGATTGTAAAAACTTTAGTATAATGAGTAAGGAAACCTATATCTAAATTCAGGCCATTATTTTTTGTGTCAAAAATAATTATTATTCTTAGTTCAAAGGTTTTCCTTTCCTGGATAGTTCTGAAATTCCCTTTAAGAACTAAAACATTGAGGTCTTCTATAGTGTGGTCCGGTTGTGAGAAGTGATGTCCCACAGGTGTACATAAACTGTCTTCTTTATGTTCCTTGATGGTATGTCTGTGTAAATTCATCCTCGTTTGCAACTTCTGTCCTGTTTCACCAACATAAGATCCTTTGCTGCACCTTTTGCATTGGATGAGGTACACAACATTGCTGGAGGTACAGTTATAAGATCCCATGATATTGAAGGTCCCGTTTGTGTGTGTGACACTTTTGGATAGATTGATCTGGTTGCATAGTTTGCAGCGCTTTTTATTGCAGGGTTTGTTTCCATTATTTGTGTCATCATAATCAGAGTGAAGTTTCCTGCTGATTAGTTTGTGTCTGAGGTTGGGTGGTTGTGTGTCACACACACACACACACACACACACACACAAACGGGACCTTCAATATCATGGGATCTTACAACTGTACCTCCAGCAATGTTGTGTACCTCATCCAATGCAAAAGGTGCAGCAAAGGATCTTATGTTGGTGAAACAGGACAGAAGTTGCAAACGAGGATGAATTTACACAGACATACCATCAAGGAACATAAAGAAGACAGTTTATGTACACCTGTGGGACATCACTTCTCACAACCGGACCACACTATAGAAGACCTCAATGTTTTAGTTCTTAAAGGGAATTTCAGAACTATCCAGGAAAGGAAAACCTTTGAACTAAGAATGATAATTCTTTTTGACACAAAAAATAATGGCCTGAATTTAGATATAGGTTTCCTTACTCATTATACTAAAGTTTTACAATCCCCTCTGTGACTAGCAACCCCTCCTCCATTCCATAGCTCTCCCTCTGTCTTATCTCACTAACTCTTCTCTTATCTTTATTGCCATTGATTTGTATGTGTTTTTTTTTTGTTGTTTTTTTTCTCTTCTTTCCCTCAGAGGTGGTTTTTTTTTTTTTACATTCTGCTTAAAAATTTGTAAATCAGTACTGCTTGGACCTTGAAGAAGGGGACACACCCGAAAGCTTGTCCTGAAAAATTGTATGTTAGTGCAAATAAAAAAAGTATCACGGACAGTACTCAATTTTCTCTGTCACAATTGCACTAATACGGCTACAATCACATTAAGTATAATGTATTTGTCAAATACTTTTTTGTGATCAACTATAGTATATGGAAAAATATGTTACCAGCTTTCCAAATAAAAGATAAAGATAGTACTTTTTAAGGTAGGTCACAAATGGTGTAATGCAATGTTTTGGAACTCTGCAGGGCTCTTAATCAATGCTATTGTGACGGACCGGAGTTTGTGTTAAAATATTGTATTGTAGTAGTTGTGACCTACTCTATTTATGATAGAATAAAGTACTCTTCTGGTTTATTAAAACACCTACAAACATTGGAGCTCTGATTCTGTATGGTGTGTTGCATGGCTATTTATTAATGTTCTGCTCATGTTTGGTTAAAGTTTTTATACATAAAAGTTTCTACATTGGCACGTACAGTATGCTCTTGTAAGCTTATACTTATCGTCTTGGAAATGTATATATTGAAAACTTAAAATGTAAAACTACTGCCTAAGCAGATACATTGCATAAAGTAACCATAAAAGCATTTTCTGTGCTCTTTGGTTTCACATGACTACTGCAGTCTGACTTTACCTTACTTTGTGTCTAGGGTCCACTAACTGTTATGTACCTATCAAATGTGTACAACTGATCCCCGAGGCAGTCTTATCAGACAATGGATTGGCAGGGCTAAGCCCTAAAGTTAGGAAAAGTTAGGTCACATTAACAAAGGGAAATCAAATGAGAGAGACACAGATGATCTTATAACAGTAATAGCAATTATATTGTAGTATCTGCTCTTTTAACTTTCACTTTAAAACATTTAATGAGGTTCGTTTTAATCTTTTCCAAGCAATGGGGACCTATCCAAGGTGTTCTGTATTCACATTATGTGACCATAACATTTTACCAATCTGAGATTATTTCTTTGAGTAGTGATGGATATGTTCCTCTTAAACACTCAGAACTATTATCCAACATCACAGCCACATCTATATTTTTTGACATTCAAGCCATCTCTGTTGCTTTCCTGTTCAGATCTGCCACCGCCACCAGAGCCTCCACCTTGCCAGAGTTTAAGACAGCAACTGCCCAGTCAACGTCCACCAGAGCGGAAAGGCAGTTCCCTCGAGAGGCACACGTCTAACATGGACGACACAAAGACTTCTCTGGAACGGCATGGCAGAACTTCCTTAGAACGGCAGCGACAAACACAGGAATGGCTTGGCTCCACAGACCGGCAAAATAAACAGACATTTGGATCGGGTAAAAATAACATTAGTGGATTTTGGCAGCTAATATAATATAATTGGATTCATTTTAAATAGTAGTTATAGCATGTAACCACTTTGAAACTTTTTAAAGAGGTTTTAAAGTCACCTAGCACAATTACTTGTATCCTCTCTGTTTAGAAAGATATAAGGTGCAGTGTGTGTGTGTGTGTGTGTGTGTGTGTGTGTTTTTTATTATTACAATCCTAAATCGTTTTTTGCACAGCTCCTCTGTGCAGTCACATGATCTCCCTCCTTTCTCCTTCCTCGATCTAAGAAGATTAGCAAGAGGGGCTGAGGTTCCCAACTGATGTCAGCCAGTCAGCAAGGGGAGGTCGTGTAACCACACAAAGGAGTTGTGCAAAAAGCTATTCAGGATTATAATTTAAACAAAAGGGACATACTGTACTGACTATCCTGCTACAGCAGAGAGGATACAAGTTGTTGTGTTATGTATTGGAATAGAGGCAGGAGGAGAGGAAATGAGCAGGGAGGAGACTGGCTCTCAGACACAGACTAGGAAATGACAGACAAAAAACAAGGGGGAAAGAGGGAAAGGAGGAGAGGGGGAGAGGGGGAGAGGGAGAGACTGTGTACATACAGTGGGATGATGGAGGCACATAAACTGACCACTATATCATGGATCAGCAGCCAAGATTACTGTGGTCAGCACACACAGAGGACAGGATCAACCAGGTATTTTAGATCAAAGCAAGGGACAAATTACACCGCAACAGCACTATGCTACTGATCATGCTTTAAAGCAACAGGAACTTTTTTATGGTTTACAACCACTTTAATAAAAGAAAACAGGGTAAAATATGTCATGTCTATTGAGAGTCAGTTAAGCTGTTTTGTTTTCACCAGCTTGCATTTATGAAGTTATGAAGTAGGTGAACTATACAAATATTCCCAAAAGATCATAATCAAACAGTTATAGTTAGAAATAGGTGCTTTATTCATATTGTTGACATCAGCTCTCACACCTGTCATTCAGTGAGCTGAAATTCTGTTATGCTTACCAGTGGCAGAGGTACTCTGAAACAGATATACTGGGAGCAAAAGAGAGAAAGAGGTGAGGCTGCAGTAAGATGTTGACTCTGATTGGTGAAGCAGCAGTAATGTTTTATAATAGACTAGGGAAGGGTTAAAACACATATCATATTACTTTTTTAATTTCTGAGTCCTACTGGGAAGATTTCCCTTCACTTTCTGTTCCAGAGATGCAGAAGGAAGTGAGAGGAAATCTCTAAAAGGTTTGGGGGGCAATTTCGATCTTAGACAGCAGTCACCGCAACAGGTTTTCCCTCTTGGAGGATTTATCTTTAAATCTAGTTCTGGTAACATGTGTAAAATGTTGGATTTTTCATCACTTCCTATCTTGATGGACAGTACTATAGCCTCTATCTATCTAGAGGGGACAACAATCCTTTCTTAATCTATCTAAAACTAAAAAAGAAAAAAAAAAAAGTTAGGCATACTAAAAAAAAAAAAAAAAAAACTACAATCATATTGGTTGAAAGGCTAATTTTACATGCCATGAAAATGGAAGGTCCACTTTACGGTCAGTCCCTTAACCCCTAAAACAAAACGCTTGTTTTATAGCGCCTGCTATATCAAAGAGCCGCCGTACAATGACGTCCATTCGCGCAGCCGTGCCAACCTGCCGCAGTACAACTGTGGCGGCTGGTTGGCAAATAGTTAAAGGCTAAGTTCACCTTTTCTGGCAGAATTTTATTTTTATATAATGAATAGAAGCCTTTTTCTAATGTTTTTTTTTCCACCTAAGCCATCCTAATGTGCTTATCTCTCACTTATTCCATGGCAGCTTTGATTTGGCACCTCTCTGTTCAAAATGTAAAAAAAAATGCATTTTAGCCCCTCACTTCCTGTATTATCATGTTGACTAGGGATGAGCCGAACACCCCCCGGTTCAGTTCGCACCAGAACCTTCGAACGGACCAAAAATTTGTACGAACTTTAGAACTCTATTAAAGTCTATGGGACTCGGACATTCAAAATCAAAAGTGCTAATTTTAAAGGTTAATATGCAAGATATGCAACAGACAACACCAGCAATAAGGAGTATCTTCAGGTGTATACTGTGCTGGAGGCACACAACACCCACTTTAACTCCTGCAGATGCCTGTATTAGAGAACACCAGCAACAAAGGGTAGATACCGGTGTATACTGTGCTGTGCTGGAGGCACACACCACCCACTAACTCCTGCAGATGCCTGTATTAGAGAACACCAGCATAAAAGGGTAGATACAGGTGTATACTGTGCTGGAGGCACACAGCACCCACTAACTCCTGCAGATGCCTGAGAAAAGAACACTGTCCCTGCCTATCTTGCTCTTTCCCCGCACGCCGGAACACACTACACAAGGCCGCCGCACTGGCGGCCTTATATAGTGTGGGGCATGTACTAAACCCCTTGAGCTATAATTGGCCACAGGCATCCTGCCTGTGGCCAATTATGGCTCTCCTCACTGCTAGCACTGTGATTGGCCAAGCATGCGGGGTCACAGTGCATGCTTGGCCAATCATGAGCCAGCAATGCACTGCGATGGCGTAGTGCATTGTGGGCCATTTGTGCCACACGAATTTGGTGCGAATGGTCCACAAAGTTCTGAATTCGCCGAACAGACGAACGGCCGATGTTCGAGTCGAACATGCGTTCGAGTCGAACACCGAGTTCATCCCTAATGTTAACATCTAAGAACCCTTTAATCCCATCATGCACTGCCTTACTGCATCACAGAAGTACTTCCTTCTCATGGTTTTCATGTCCCAAAGGACGAATACCAGGAAGTATTGGAGGCATTTCTAAAGGAGAAACTGGAGTCTGAGGTCATGCATGCTAGAATATAGAGAACGCTATTTTTGCTTTTCTGCAACAGAGGGACATCAAAAGTATATTGGTACAAAGGGAAGCTGGAATTTGGAAAAAAAAGATGAGCATAGCCTTAAAGATTCAGAGCCATAGAAAACAGTGTAGTAAACCACGCAGAGTGCAGGGATGAGTTGCTCTGGATCAGATTACAGGAAGACAGCTCATTCTTTTTTAGATCACGATCGGTTCATTTTGGGGAAATGGCTTACATGCTAGGTAGACAAATCCATTAAAAATGATTTCCAGTTCCTTCCAGGGTCATCGGCTGTAAATCCTGACATTGGCAACCTGGTAAAATCTTAAATTAAAAGTGTAAAGCTTATCTTCACACCCCTAAGAATCCAACAGTCTGCAGATCCGCGTTAAGCAGAGAGAACCAGCAAGCTCCTATACACATTACAAATCTAATATATGTGAATGAAGGAACATTTCCCTTTACCTGCGGCAGCCTGTTTCAGTGTTAAAAAGTGAACAGAAACCTTGGTGAAGTTGCATATAAACAACTGAATTCACTGTTGATAAATTCACATGTACATTATAATACAGACCCCCCCTTGTCTTTAATATCTGGCATATAATCCACTAAAAGCATTTTCTGCCACATCATCAAGCAGTTTCAACATAAACCTAATTAAGGGATAATGGCAGGTTGACAATTATTCCCAGTTCTCTATTTTAAAGCATATCTATAGTTCTGTTTTTTATTTTTTTCTATAATTGCACATTTAAAGCCCCCCATATAATATGCACTAACAGAGCTTGTGTTTAAATTAATGGGAATATTTTAAAGATCAGCGCTTTCTACAGTTTTAGCAAGAACAGCAATCAAGATAATTAGACAGGTGTGGAAGCTATTTTAGTACAGAATTGCCATCTCACATTTGACTGCTAAATTATTTAGCACACAGCTATTAAGGAATGTTATAAATAATGCTATTTTCTATATCTAGTAAGACAATTTGATATAATGGTCATTTGGTCTATGTTAGATATTTTTGGATTTTGGTGTGGACACTGATGGGTGCTATTACACTCTTACTTTTTTATTCTTCACAAATTCCAGTGGCAAAGTGCATAAAATCTAGAATTCTCCCCAAAAAACTGCATGATCCAGCTACCTCTGATGCGGACACTTAAAAGCTAACCACCTTTGTGTGAATTTGCAGTAACATTCACAGTAAAAAAATGTAAAGTCATCACCAATGTAATTGCTTTCTTTAAAGTGGTTCTATAGTCAGAAGCTTTTTTATCTTAATGCTTTCTGTGTATTGAGACAAAAAAATCTTGTGTGTGCAGCAGCTCCTCCCAGCCTCCCTAATACTTACCTGAGCCCCACCTCGATCCAGCGATGTTACACAAGAGTCTCTGCTTCCCAGGACTCTCTCTGCTCATTGGCTGAGAAGGCAGTGGGGCACCATTGGCTCCCACTGCTGTCAATCCAAGTCAGTGAGCCAATGAGGGCAGAGAGGGGGCAGGGCCGGGCCACAGCTCCCAGTATAAATGAATACATAGAGCAGTGGCTTGGCTTGGGTGCCCCATAGCAAGCTGTTTGCTGTGGGGGCATTCAGCTGGAGGGAGGGGCCAGGAGCACCAGTGAGGGACCCAAGGGGAGGAGGATCTGGGCTGCCCTGTGCAAAACCACTGCACAAAGCAGGTAAGTATAACATGTTTGTTATTTTTAAATGAAAAAAAAACAAAGAAGACTTTAGTATCACTTTAATTTTACCCACCTTTTTTTAATCTCTGATAGATTTCTCCTCTAACCATTTTAGATTCTTTTATAATTTTTGAAACTTTTACAAGGCAGGAAGTGAAGGAAAGTCTGGAAGAGTCAAAAACAGTAATAAAAAGTGGGCAGAGTACATGTCTTCCCTTACTCTGCTTTTTTAATGTCTGTGTTAACGTTGGTGAACTACCCACCCGTGTCAGTAAGTGAGGGTAAATCTCTGTAACAGAGCCCTTGATGGCAGTAAAACTTGACTGGGGTTCTCCCCAACTCTTTATAAATCTAAAAAAGTGATATTTGATTGATTGACTTTTTATTTGTGTCTTGTGTCTTGTTCCAGATGAAGTGCTCATGCCATATAGCAAGCCAAATTTCCCATCGCCTGGGGGTCACAGTTCATCTGGTACAACGTCTTCGAAAGATTCAACAGGACCAAGAAAAGGCGACATCATGAGGGGTCACCAGCGTAATGCCATTGATTTTCTGGACGTAGGATATTTGGGGCCAAACAGTCAAGGACAGTTTACAGGTGAATTATGTAAGTAATAAAGTCAGTAATACAAATGGTACAACTCTATAATACATGTGAACATGAGATGAGATAATAAAGCTGGACATAGACCAACAATTAAATGCAAAGGAACCAATAGCAACCTGATCTTATGTTTATCAGTTTACAGCAGCCAGAGCAATGAAAGATGTCTGCTGAATCATTGCTATAGTAACTGCTGCCCATTTCCTTCCATTATCATGAACTTTCTATAGATACAAAGATAAGTCAAGGATAGCGATACTGAATAACTGCTACATATGTTTATTACTAACAAAAAAAATACATGGGAAAACTTGCCAAAGCATGCAAATAAATACTGTTGACAGTTTACACATTTATAGACAATGCATTTCAGCTAATATTTGGATACTCACCATACTAAACCATCAGTTCCCCATCCCTATAAATCACTTTCCTTCAGCCCGGGTTCACACTATAACCCGCTGCAAAATGCACAGGAGTGCTGTGCGTCCCTGTTCCCCATTTCGGGGACAAATCAGGGGTGATTCTATGCCTGAATTCAGCCCTGAAATGGAGCCAAAGACGCATGCGTTTTTTCTGCAGTGCGCTCCGCAGCCGCCCCGGAGATATGTGAACCGGCTCCATAGGGGGCCAGTCACATTCTCCTACTATGCAAATTAAATGCGGGTAAACATCTAATTCGCATAGGTGTCTCAAGGTTAAATGTCTACTACTTTACTGAATAAGTAAAGATTATTTAGGTTTTTTTGCTTGAGTCTAAAATGTTTATGTAGATGTTTTATGTAGCTAATTGCCCCCAAATCTATAAATTGTTTCCCTGCAGCTGTCACATTTTTATATTATGCTATCATGTATTTATTTAATGTGCTTTGCACCTTGCTAGAACTAATGTAAAAACATAACGAAGGAACAAAATGCCCCCTCAACACTGGGCATATTGTCATTTTTCATCATGACTGCACCCTAATTATCTGCAACTGTATTATGTACGCTAGAAAATATAAACTGTATTGAATGCCTCAATCCATCATTGTTTAGCCGCATTGAGATACAGGCATACCGCACTTTTAAGTACACAATGAGGTTTATTTACTAAAGCTGAAAAGTGCAAAATCAGGCTCACTTCTGCATGGAAACCAATGAACTTCTAACCCCAGCTTATTCAATTAAGCTTTTGTAATAAAACCTGGAAGCTAATTGGTTTCTATGTAGAAGTGAGCCTGATTTTGCACTTTCCAGCTTTAGTAAATAAACCCAATTGTGTACTTAAAAGCGGGGTATGCCTGTACTGTACACACTAATATGAAATTTAATTAATCTGTTAATTAGAATAGAATTCAGCAAACACCATATAGCAGGAAAACATTTCTGTTCTGATACAGAAGGAAACACACATGATGTAATTATTAAAATTGGTTTGTGAATGATTTTAAAGACCAACATCAGCTTACATATATGAAGGGTTCAGCCTTGGCTACAATACTCTACTTCTTCCTGAGCTGTCTGCTGCAATAATTCCATTTGACACTAGATGTCCTCAGTCTTCCAGGGCAGATGAAGCCCAGCTAACTGAGGACATCCTGTAGGTGCAGGATGTCATGGACCTCCACCCTGCACTCACTTTATATTGACATCAACACCACTTTCTGTAACACTGAGATCCGCTCAATATAGGAGAAAATGTGAAGACCATCCTGCAGACCAACCTGATCACATCAGAAAAAGGTAAGTATTGAAAAAACTAAGCCCTTGTACACACAGTCGGAGATTCTGTCGGAATGTTTCCTATCGGATCGTTTTGTCGGATATTCCGACTGTGTGTGGTCTGCATCGGACTGTTTCCATCGGAATATCCGACGGACCAACTTTTCCAACTTGCTGAAAGCACTCATACGTCTATTTCCCAAAGACAACCTCTGGATATGACGCTGAGCAAGTGCACTGCTTTGGTCGACCATGGCGAGGCCTGTTCTGAGTGGAACCTGTCCTGTTAAACCGCTGTATGGCCTTGGCCACCGTGCTGAAGCTCAGTTTCAGGGTCTTGCCACTCTTCCTATAGCCTAGGCCATCTTTATGTAGAGCAACAATTCTTTTTTTCAGATCCTCAGAGAGTTCTTTGCCATGAGGTTGAACTTCCAGTGACCAGTATGAGAGAGTGAGAGCGATATCAAATTTAACACACCTCCTCCCGATTCACACCTTGTAACACTAACGAGTCACATGACACCGGGGAGGAAAAATGGCTAATTGGGCCCAATTTGTACATTTTCACTTAGGGGTATACTCACTTTTGTTGCCAGCAGTTTAGACATTAATGGCCATGTGTTGAGTTATTTTGAGGGGAAAGCAAATTGACACTGTTATACAAGCTGCACGCTCACTACTTTACATTGTAGCAAAGTGTAATTTCTTTAGTGTTGTCACATGAAAAGATAGAATAAAATATTTGCAAAAATATGAGGGGTGTACTCACTTTTGTGAGATACTGTAAAGGGCTGGAGATGCTCCTGACATTATTTACCTAGTAATAGGGAGTCCCCTGCAGTTCATTGGGCTAGTAAAGATGTGATCAAGTGACATCTTCCCATGGGTTGGGACAAGCTGGGTTTGGACTGAGTTCAGATCCCAACCTAGCTTATCCCTTCTTACAGTAGGGGAAGCATGTGACCTCTTCCCATAATGCAGTGCTCAGGCCTAGCAGCCAACCACTAGGCATGAACATTGTCACATGATAAAAGAGGTGATGTCATCACTTCCTGTAAGCTCTGACCGCAGTCTGACACCTGGTATTTTGTGGCAGCTGTTATGGAGGATATATCAAAGGTATGCACATACGTGTAAAAATATATCCCTCAGGGACTTTAAGGCAGCTCAAAGATCAGGGAAAATGTAAAATGAAAAGGGCCAAGGCCATTTTATTTGTATACAAGCAAAAAAGGGAACACGTCCATTTAAAATAACAATGTACCACAAACAAGTCAAAACATATACAATGTACCCTAACTTTAAGATACAACCCACAAAATGGGGCCTGCATTTAATGAGCCAGCTGGGAGGATATCAATGTGCATCCCGACATGTTTCGGAATAGAATCCTTCTTCAGGGTATTTGGGGTACAAACAAACCTACAACGCAATAAGTAAAAATCAACATATAAAGATAGTCAACATATATGTAGAAACAAATGTGGTAAATATATATAAACAAAGACGTGGCTGTAAATGATACAAAAGCTATTAAAATCGGAGCTGCTATGGAGGAAGGAGCTATGTCAAAGAATGGGTGTTAAAGAGGCTCTGGCAAGTTAATAGGATTTTTTTAAGGTAATTAATTTCAAAAGTATAGCTGAAATACATTTTTTTTAAATGTACAGCATTCATGAAGATTTTAAAAAAAATTCATACATTTTACAGCGTATGGTACAGTCATTTAAACATTTATTTTTGTCTTCTTCTGCAGAGTACTGAGAAGCTATGATACAAGCTGCTGTATAGACCACTTGGTCTGGACTGATGAAAGTCAAGAGGAAACTCAAAAACAGTGCAATGGACTTTTTCATTATTTATGTACGATTGGAAGGACTGAAAATGCAATGTAAAGACACAAAAAAGTCACACATATCCACAGACAATTTACTTTTTTTTTCCTTCTCTTATATACACACCATCCACCTTAAATATTTCTTGCCAGAAACTACACAAAAGAGGAACAAGGAATCACCATCAAGGACAAAAAAAAGCATTTTGGCTTTGAATCAAATTTTCTTTGATTGCATTCCTATGCAAGCTTGCCCTCTTTTGTTCATATTATTATTATTCTATTTGTCTGTCCTTATTGTTATAATGTACTATATTGTATGTGAATTAATAGGCTGTCGTGCCATATAAAAAACAAAAAGAAACAAAAAAAAACATTTTTTTTTGTGTAACATTCATGTTTAAATTTTTGCACTGCAATTTTTATTTGACGATAAGCACAAACCTTACTCCTTGTGACACGGAGAGATGAGACTGAATGTGAATGGAGTTTTCTGTAATTTGAAACGAACTGCTTATTGGACACATGCACAGGTACCGAATCCCAATGGAACTATGTGAGAGGTATTATGGAGAAGATTAAAAAAAAATTCTGGCAAACAAAAGATTGGAACAACAAGGATCTATAATAAGCAATATGTTTTTTTTCTTGCTTTGAATATGGTGAAACTCAATGTCATTGTTATATGAGAGTATGAATACATGTATTCACTTGTGGACCTGCATGTATGTACAATATATATTTATATATGCGCATATATTTTTGGATATGCACATATATAAGATACGCACATTTGTGTATATACATCTATATTATGACTAACATCTTTTCTGGTTAATGTTGACTTTTTTGGACTTTGAATATTGTCTGGGACAGAATTGGGAATAAACTGCCTATGTACAGTAACATTTTGATTGGTCTATTAGACAGAATTAACAAGCATGTAATAGGTAGACCAATCATAATCTATTTAGGTAATTCCAGAAGGGTGCTTCTCCTATTACATGGCTGGTTGATTCAGCCAATCAGAACCTTACTGGGCATTGTCAGATCATAAGTAGGCTTTGCGCACAACTTTGTCGTGTGAGCCTAACACACTTGATTCTCTTCTGTTTCAAGCGCAAGTGGAGGTGTTGCACAGAGCAGCCATTTGAATCCCAGCTGTCGTTTTTCTACTATAAGTTAGAAAAAAAAAATCTGACTGGTTGCTTTGTGCAACACTGTGGTTTTATATCTATCATTTTTTTTTCATATCTTATAATCTAAGCCTGGTGTGTAAATATATATAAATATATGAAAAGGATAGGGAAGTGAAAAATCCCTGTCAATAAAAATAGGATTCTTGTGTTTTTTACATAAAGTAGCAACTTGCTACGATTGGTATTCAGGACATGAATAGCCATCCAATGTGGTAACTTGTAGGCTTATACAAGAAAAATACCAAACTGCAAAGCAAAGTAACCTTTAGAAACCAATCCAAATATATTTTGTTCTTAAAATTGAGCTAAATGGGACCAGCTTCTAACAGAAGCAGTGTCCAACACCCCTTTCAATGTCAGTTTATAAAATTGAAGGAATACCCCTTATCCCCTAATACAACGATCTGAGGATAGCTGTAAGTGCTATAAAAACACTAAATGCATGTCAGGCAGGGGTGGCTATGTTAAATCAGTACCCCTCTACCCCCAATCCCAAAATGGCATTCTTAGCCTTTCAACACAGCTGCTACTTTGACTAGACCCACCTTTGCCCACAAACAAATTTTGGGACAAGGTCTTCTAACTTGTCCAATTGTTAATACTCCTGAGAAGCCTCAAAGGTACCCTTAATGAAATCCTTGCCAGATCACGCATCCATAGTGAAGAAATGTCATCTTATATCATTGGTCGACTCAAAATTATGCTGCTCTTTTTTTTTAAGGGTGCATTAAACAAATATTAGAAAAAATAGCATATGGACTAAACTTTGGACACCACAGAGATTGTCACTCTAGTGTATAGGAGTTTCCTCCCAAAATCCAGTTGTATTTATCTAACAGGAAAGTGGTATATATATAGAGGTCTTGTTACCTTAGATTACAAATTAGAACCTCAAATCTATTCATGATATTGATCTTACTAGGATCCATTAAGAGTAATAGAAGGGTCAAAATACCTTTTTTTGGATAAATTTCTGCTCAAGGTTCCCTCCTGTTTTGACCACCTAAACCTCGACATTTGATTATGTGGTCTCTGTGGAAGGGGTGGATCAGAGTTCACAATGGATGTGGCTGCCTTTTTGACTGGAATCATGTGACAAATACTTGGTGTTTGGGTATCTAAGTGGCACTGTAGGGAGCCCAAATTAGAATTTCTCCAGAAAAGTTAAGTATTTTAGCCCTTCTATTACTCTTTATGTATCCATCCCAGCTAGACTGTTTCCATAGTTTTAGTCAACATTTATAAAGAATCCCTTTAAACACCTTGTTCTATTGCTAACTTACATCTGGTAAGAGAAACAGATTACACTCAGCATTATCATGAATATGCACATTAATCTTAGCCTAAATTGCAACTATTGCAATATATGAAATCATACTCTCTGTCTGACTTCCTTAAATGACTGTTCTCATTTGACCTCATTTTTTAAATCCTAATTATTGAGACAAAGATTACATCAAAAAAGATCTGTACATCGTGTACACATTTTGAGTAACTATTTGAATATGTACTTTTAAATAATTATTTGATGTAACTTTTTGTAGATTCTCCCTTAAGAGGATTGCAATGTGTTGCTGTCTTGCTGAAATTAGACCAATTATAAGACAGGCCACAGACAGAGCATATTGCATTTAGTCAGCCACAGTAGATGGACATTGAGAAAGAAAGATGAGTAAAGCACAATCACTGTGCTTCACTGGTAGGATGGAAGTACAACACGTATATGTAATGAACAGATATGGCTGTCACTATGTACATATATAAAATGCTAATACACATTCATAAGATTATTTCTTTTAAACTGGTTCCTTTGATATAAAAATGAAAAAATTAGACAAAATGTTTCTTGGATAAGAAAAGACAAAGACCAGAAAGTAGCATGTCACATGGCTTGCAGTCAGAAGAAATTTTTATGTCACATTTTCTGTATAAAAAATCATAGCATACATTTAAATTTGAAACAACCTAGCTCGCCAGCTAGAATTTAAATCTTTAACTATTTTAAAGTATATATATATATATATATATATATATATATATATATATATATATATATATATAATTCTAGCTAGTGAGCTGCCTAGGTCGTTTCAAATTTAAATGTATGCTATGATTTTTTTATACAGGAAATGTGACAAAAATTTCGCCTGACTGCAAGCCATGTGACATGCTACTTTCTGGCCTTTGCCTTTTCTTATTCAAGAGACATTTTGTCTATTTTTTTGTTTTCTAAAAAAGGGTCTGTCTCTATAAAGTAACCAATGAGGTTCCAACTGTCAGGAATGTAGACAGTTCTGATTTCATACTCTTATAAATGAGACCAAGCATGACCTTCTATATGCAAGTTATTATTATATTTCAAGACTGGCACATACCCAGAAATCAAATGGTCATATGAAATAAATTAGTTATGGTATGTAGTTACTTTTAATTACAAGACCCCTGTCCTACAATCACAAATGCTGATAGATTATCTGAGCTGAGCCATCTCAACATTTTAATATTCAAAAATTAATATTTTCATCTTAGTGCAACCAACCACAATGGTATTGTTAGAATATATCCCAATTCTAAAAAGCACAGTAACAACCAAATGCATACTTAAAACGCCAACTAATATGTAAATAGAAAATAAATATATTGAAAAAGCTGTTATCGATTTTATTTTTCAATTTAATCAGTATTATTAAGTTCATTAAATGTAATAATTTAATTCTATTCCATTTGTTAAATTTGTAGCACACATTGTATGTAGATTGTCATGCTACTCAAAATCACAAGCACAAAATAATTTTGTTCAAAGTAAACTTGTGTTAAGAAGCATACATCGGCTGCCATTAGCAAGCTCTCCTTATAAAATGCCATTTGCCTGGTATATCACCTTGCTGGACCATTGGCCTCATTTTTTGCTTGAGTGGCCCAGGACATGTATACAGATCAGGAGTTAACACATCACTGTCACTGTTTTGACCAGAAAGCCAGATAATTAGCATTTAACACTCAGGCCTCGAACACACAGGATGTAAATATGCCAGTTTTAAAGGCGTTTGACTTTTTTCCTGTCTCTCATTGCCCATCTTTTGTTAGCCTATGTCCATGTATATGTAGACTTTACAGACTTTTAGAGTCAGGAGCATTGAGAGGCATAAAAAGAAATGCCCCACCAGCACGGTCAGAAGAGGAACATTTGAGTGGAAAAAATGGCAAACACCCATTGATGTGCAAAAACACCAGAGTGTTTATGCAGGTTTGCACTATTGCATGTTAATCCATTCTAATGGCCATAATAAATTAATATTCTGGCCAATAGGATGCAATAATGCTAAACACATGAACATGCATTAATGCACATGCAGAAGATGGCTTTAGGCATCCTGTGTGCAAAAGACCTCATAATTGAAGGGTTGAAGCAAAAGTATTTTTTGATTTTCTAGAAAAATAAGAGGCATTTCTGATTTCCAACTTTGTGCCTCATTTGTCACTGGTTTCTAAAAAACTGACAAGGCTTAAGCCCTGGTAGCCTACAAAATAAATTATAAGGTGGGGTCAAATAAGGGGTAAAATAACGGAAGTAGCTTGAGTTGTGTCATTTACAATAATGTTAAGTGAATTGCAGTATATATACTATATATTTGGTAATTCAAATGTGTGCTGATGACAGCCTTTGGTAAAGCAGGGTTATGGCTGTTTTGTGTAGCGTTCCATACACTGAACCTTTTTGGAGGCAGGCACAAGAAAAGGCTGTGTTGACTATTAAAGAGGAAGTAAACCCTTCCAAACAACTTGGACCTATAGGTAAGCCTAGATTAAGGCTTACCTGTAGGTCCAAGCAATATCTCCTAAACCTATATGGTTTAGGAGATATTTGCCCGAAAATGGGCACCGCTGTCTACGGCGCATGCGCCGTAGACAGCGGCGCGCATGCGCACTAAATGCGGCAAATCCAAGAATGGATTTGCCAAATTTGTCGACTCCCGTGCGCATGCGCGGGAGTGACGTCATCGCGGCCTCGCCATATGACAGCGGCGGAGCGGCGAGGCGCGACTCCCGTGCGCATGCGCGGGAGTGACGTCATCGCGTCTTCGCCGCTGTCATTGGTCGGAGCTGCGAGACGCCACCAGCAAGATGGACGCGGCGGACTACAGGGATCAGCGGCGACTTCGCTGGCTCCTGTGTCAGGTAAGTGACACATAATGAGCTACTATGCGATGCATAGTAGTCCATTATGCTTTACCTTTGCAGGGAAAAAAAGAGGAAGTAAACCCATCAGGGTTTACTTCCTCTTTAATAATTTGAATCTGGGACAGATTTTGTAAATTGCAGGTGGGACCAAAGGTGAGAGTAGTTTACACAGTATACTTGCATCCCACCAGTCACCCACTAAAATGTTTTTGGATATTTGCATCTATATTAAGTACCTGTAGAATTAAAGTAGAATGTTTTGTTTTCATTTTGGAAACACTAAAGGGAGTTATTAACCTTTGTAAGCTTTGTTTTTGTCATTTGTGTCCTGTTGGGGAGATGTCCCTACACTTCCTGCCCATAGCCAAAAGAGGAAGTGGGAGAATATCCCTCTAAAGTAAAAGGTTGGTAGTCACCAAGGTCACCAGAACTAGTGTTAGAATATACCCCCCCATTCCTGATTTGCTGACAGTGGTAAACATGACAAATAAAGAGGGTGAATCTCCCTAAGTGCAGTCCATTATAGAACAGACAAACCTTAAATGAAGCCAAAGCTTTACATAGCACCCACAGCACTCTGCATATTATTCGATTGTGTCAGCATAATTTTCCTGCAGCTTCTATTTATGAAGTCCCTGAGCATGGTACTAATGCATTTTGACTTTGTGCCCATGCAAGCACAGCCTTAGGTACACCTCCAAGCTGTTTATATTTAAGGTAGAATGGTACCCAATATTTGCACCCTTTTGGCTTAATACAATGTTAGAATACAGGGTGAATTAAGTGTGAACTAAGAAAATACCAAACTTTAGCTGTAAAAGAAATATCTATGGAATGTGTATATATTTTTTTATTATTATTTTTATTTGAAAATTAACTGAAAAAAGAATTTGCATTTAAAAATGATAAAATGCTTTACCCAAACGCTTATACATCATTTAAACATCGCACAGTGTGGAATCAGTCATTTTTAAAATAAATGACACACTGGCATCTACTTTATTACACATTTCACAGAAAACAATTGCCTTAACTTGCTTAGGGCCCATGAAAGAGACCTGGCTTAATGTACTGTATACAAGAAACATGGTGGGCCAATGTATCAAGTTCTAAAAATAAATTTTCTGTCATTAAATTGGCTTTCAGGAAGTAATTTGAGACTTACATTTCCCAGTCTTGCTGTCAAGATATTTTACACCTATTGTGCGTGTAAAGTGTCAGTGAAAGATAGCCACACAGATTAGCTGGATCAATAAAAGGTTCAGGGAGGAGTCATACTATGCACTTGTATTGTTATGATATATTAAACTGCAGGCTACAGGCTATAACTCACATTTTACATGTGTGACACATCCTGGCTGAGTTGAAATTAAGTCTTGCATTTCTTTTTGTGTTTTTTTTTTTTAAAATGATACATGCAATGTAAAAAAAGATGACTACAGCCCTACTTAGAGATCAAACATCAAAAAAAAAAAAAAAGTTATAGGCCTGACATGCATCAAAAACAGTCAGTAACATTTACAGAAAAATATTTAAAAAAAGTCAGGAACTTCATCAGAACTAGAGACTAGAAGGGAGTGATTTTGGCAAAATTTGGCCAGAGTAGAAACTCTCAATTTTGCATGAGCATGTTAGGTGACATTTTCTAAATCTAACTGTTTTTGGTTCTCTATTTTAAAAGTGTAAGTTTGTTTCTAGGGAGGTGTTTTAAGACTATTTAGTTTATTTCACTTAGTGTTCAATGTATTTTCCCTTTCTTGTGTAATTTATTGTTATTTGTGTACAGTCATATTTTTTCTTTCTGTAGAAAAAATGTGAAATAACGAGGGGTCATATTATGGCAAAAGAACAGGTTACAGATAGTTGAAAGGAGCTACCTTAATCCTCAAGAGTCATTTAAAGCCCATTATACTCTAAAGAACCATCGTAAGCCATCTTAATTTCGTCTTTTACATTGACACTGATGCACTTTGCCAAAATAGAAAAATTACACCATAATTTTTGTGAAATGAAATCTCTCAGTTTAGCTGATCCTTAATCAGGACTAAAAAAACTTTAAGGCAATGGGGGGGGGGGGGGATTGGGTTGGGGCTGGGGATAACATTTGTATACAATATAAAAGAGCTGGCTATACATTTATGCCGTGTACACACGACCAAACTTTTCGACTGACTCAATTTCGCCTGACTTTTCGATTGACTTTCTGTCGAATCGAACTTGTCTACACACAATCACACCAAAGTCCAACAGATTCGACCGTGATGAAATACGACTGGACTAGAATAAAGAAATGTGAAGTTCATAACCAGTAGCCAATAGCAGCCCTAGCGTAGTTTTTTGCGTCCGTTGGACTAGCATACAGACAAACTGATTTTTTGACCGGATTCGAGTCTGTTGGAAAGATTTGAAAGTCTGTCTCATTTTTCTACAGCAAAGGTCCGATGAAGCCAAAACATGCTTGAATTTTCCTATGGATTTGTTCCGTTGGACCTTTGCTGTCAAAAAGTCCGGCCGTGTGTACACGGCATAAGAACATTTTAGTTGGTTTCTGATGAATCAGTAAAAAATTGCTCAGTGGGTGGCCTTGTAAACTGCCTCCAGGTGACATCCTTTAATTGAAAAATTGAAAGAAAGGGTGGAAAATTGTCGGCCAAGTAGGTGCCTGCATCCAATTAGATGCAGGTGCTGTTCAGGTATTTTGACAGTTGGCAGGGACCAGCTGCCCAAATATAAAAGCTACAATGGGAGATTTGACCATCCGTGCTGTGTAGCATGTGTGGAATGTGTAAGATTTTTTTCCTTTCAGCCTGTAGGCTGAGCAGAACATAATCTATGTGTTTGGCCAGCTTTATTTTAAGAAATCACAGCTGCAGGCCTACTATCCTCAGCCTCTTCCTGGTCCACAAGGTACACAGTTAGAGAAGAGTGAAATAAAACAGCTAAAACTGGAACATTTTGTGAGTATGTGATCATGTTATATCAGCATGCACATTTTTAGGTCAATATCTATTATTCCCTAAAAATGAAAAGCTTAATTGAATTAACAATATCTAATGCCATGTACACACGACTGGACTTTTCGATGGACTGAATTCCGTCTGACTTTTCAACTGAGTCTCGTCAGACTTCCATAGAATTGGACTTGTCTACACACAATCACACCAAAGTCCGACAGATTCGACCGTGATGACGTACGACTGGACTAGAATAAGGAAGTTCATAGCTAGTAGCCAATAGCTGCCCTAGCGTCAGTTTTTGTCTGTTGGACTAGCATACAGGCAAACTGATTTTTCGACTGGTTTCGAGTCTGTTGGAAAGATTTAAAACATGTTCTATATCTAAAGTCCATCTGATTTTTCAACAGCAAAGGTCAGATGAAGCCCACGCATTGTCAAATTGTCCGACAGATTTGTTCTGTCGGACCTTTGCTGTTGAAAAGTCCGGCCGTCTTACACGGCATAAGACTCAATTTTCTCATCTATCATGTTCAAGCTGCAAATGTTGAATGCGGACTCTAGACAAACCTCAGACATGAGGTAATAAGCCATAGACATAGCAGCTTATCTGTGTCTGCATTCATTCTTTTTTGGAAGTAAAGTTCATGATGAGCAACAAATTTTGTTCTGCTATTTTGGCCTACATGCTACATAAGAGTTCTTGTCTATGTACAAAACCACAGCAATTATTGCAGGCTGTGTGATCTGAGTCAAAAGTAGATCCACCAAAATACAAAGTGTGACACTGCAGCTGGAAACTGGAGGATCTGAAGTTTTAAACTTTAGGAGCTCACTAAATAAAGGCAGTACAAGTTCATGATTTTTATCCTGATGGACATTCTCTTTAGATCAATGTAAAATATGTAAAGTTTTGCTTATATAGAAAAAAATGTTTTATGTGATTTTAAAGCTGACAGCTGGAATCTGGTTTGCGACAGGCAACACCTCCGATTTTCACTTCCTTTGTAGAATACCCTCTAAGAATTTTGAAGGAACACAAGCCTCCACAGCATTTGCACTTTTTTTGTTCTTTTCTATTCTCTATAGGTAATACTGAACTGACAGCCACTAAAATGTGTGTTTTGCCTTTTCCCATTGGAAAGTGATTGTATCAGTATTAAAAAAAAAATGTGCGTTTCCATTGCTTTATCACACTGGTAGATATTTTTTTCTTGACAGACATTTTCACCTGTGACAACTGGATCACAAGCCAGGGTCAATTGTTTCTTTCTAGCAACTTGAAAGGACTTGTTCTTATGAGTTACAATTCTCTGATTGAATAATACATGAAAAATAATACCAAAGGATTGTGTCTTCTTCCTCATTTTGGCTGGCAGACAGTTATGTGGCCTAGGGCGGTGTTTCTCTGCTCCCATCCTAAGAGACTACTAACTGGAGATGTTTACTACCGTTCTATGTAGCCAAGAGGCTGTAGGAATTTGAAGCTTTTAAAAAAAGCAAAATGATTATTTCACCTGTGATTCTAAAGACATTCACAAATCATGCACAGATAGGGCACATTTACATATTATTACTGCGTTTTGTATTTGTTCATCTATTTGACTAAAAATAAACCTATTCTTTTCAACAGTTGCCAAAATCTTCCAGTCCTCCTCCCACACAGCATTGCATCATCATACAGGTCCAAGTGCAGGTGATTGTGGGATAACCACTTCAGCCCCGGACCATTTGGCTGGCAAAAGACCAGAGCACTTTTTGCGATTCGGCACTGCGTCGATTTAACTGACAATTGCGAGGTCGTGCGATGTGGCTCCCAAACAATATTGACGCCTTTTTTTTCCCATAAATAGAGCTTTCTTTTAGTGGTATTTGATCACCTCTATGGTTTTTATTTATTGCGCTATGAACAAACAAATAGCGACAATTTTGAAAAACACATTATTTTTTACTTTTTTCAATAATAAATATCCCCCAAAAATATATAAAAACAATGTTTTTCCTCAGTTTAGGCCAATATGTATTCTTCTACATATTTTTGGTAAAAAAAATCACAAGAAGTGTTTATTGATTGGTTTGCGCAAAAGTGATAGTGTCTACAAAATAGGCATTTTTATTTATTTTTATTTTTTTATTTTTTATTTTTTTTAATAGTAATGGCAGCGATCAGCGATTTTTATCATGACTGCAGCATTATGGCAGACAGATTGGACACTTTTGGCGCTATTTTGGGACCATTCACATTTATACTGTGATCAGTGTGATTAAAAATGCATTTACTGTGTAAATGTGAAGTGCAGTGAAGGGGCTAACCACTAGGGGGCACTGTCAGGGTTAAGTGTATCCTAGGGAGTGATTCTAACTGTGGGGTGAAGGGGCTATGTGTGACATAACACCGATCACCGCTTCCGATTACAGGGAGCTGTGATCAGTGTCAGTGTCACTAGGCAGAGGGGGGAAATGCTTGTTTACTTCAGCATTTCTCCATTCTTCCTCTCCGTGAGATGACTGCGGGTATCCCAACACTCACGGAGCTTGCGGCATGCACGCAACTGCAAGATGTTTCTTAAATGCCAACTTATAGGTACGTTAATATGCCTGTAAATGCCCTTCTGCCGATGTATATGAACAAGCGGTTAATTTGGGCAGCACACACTCATCTAAGAATCTTAGTAAGGCCTCATTTACACTAGAGGTACCCTCTGAGAAGCAATCCGTGGTGGATTGCTTTTCCTAGGACCTTTGACAGGTGGTAAGGGTGCCCCCTTCTTACCATGTTTTAAAAGCACAAACCACCATGCCACAACAACATACTTTGTTTACAGTTGTGGGGAAGATGTGGCAGTTGTACCCCATTTAATATAGACTGTCAAACATGAATGGGTGGGGGGATAATTTTTGCATTGCAGTCATGGCATGTGTATACCAACATATGGCTGTCTTCTTGTTGGCTCCATTCGGTATTGCCTGCCAAATGGAAATGGGGAGGTGACAGTTTTTTCACTGAAGCTGTGCCATATGTATACTCCCCATATGGCTGTCTTTGCGGGGGTAGTAAAAATTTGGCCAATCTGCCTGTTTTATGGACCCCCAATCACAAGTGTAAAACCTAGCCTAAAAGTCATTAGGAGAAGCCAGCAACACCTTCTGGCATCAAGTGGTCCAAAGACTTCTGATATGAATTTAGTTTTATTAACCACTTCAGCCCCGGACCATTTTGCTGGTCAAAGACCAGACCACTTTTTGCGATTCGGCACTGCATCGCTTTAACTGACAATTGCACGGTCATGTGACGTGGCTCCCAAACAAAATTGACGTTCTTTTTTTCCCACAAATAGAGCTTTCTTTTGGTGGTACTTGATCACCCCTGCGGTTTTTATTTTTTGCGCTGTTATAATAAATATCCCCCAAAAATATATAAAAAAACATTTTTTTTCCCTCAGTTTATGGCAGAGCGGCAGGGCGGCATTAAAGATTGGACATACCTGTACGCAAATATGCCTGCCCGTGCCATTCTGCCGATGTACATCGGCGTGTGCTGGTCGGGAACTGGTTAAGGTCAGCCTTGTAATAGGTTTAGTTTAATGCTCAACTCTAGGCAGCAGAAGCAGAAAAAAATACTCTAGCATTCCAAGGGTTAAATGAGCAATTATTCTAGGTGGATAGGAATAGACAGAAAAACGTATCTCCCTTCCGTGGACTTACTCCCAGCTACACAACTGCTCCCCAAACCTGCTTCTTGTAGCCCATACTCTGATTGCATGTTAGCATGTACAGCATGTACAATGCAGGACCAGCACTTCTGCACTAACACCTCCCACAGCACAAAAATTTAACTGTTTGGGTTACCTGAGCTTGGACCCAGGCCGCACACACAAGAAACCTTTGATTACTAACAGCAACATAGTAAACTACAAAACACAGGGAATGAAATTGTGGATACATAATACCCATATAACAGTTTAGAGTAAAGTTCACATGAAAGAAATACAAAGGCTGCCCTTACTGACCACTTTTTTTTAAATTTCAATTTATCTTACTGTTATTCTGACCCTCGAGCTTCAAAACTTTATGAATAACTGGCATGGTGTAAGTGTACAGGTCAGGAAGATCAAAGTTCCAAATACCGTATATACTCGAGTATAGGCCGACCCGAATATAAGCCGAGGCCCCCAATTTACCCCCAAAAAACTGGAAAAAATTATTGACTCGTGTATAAGCCGAGGGTGAGACATGCCTGTCCATCCCTGTGTGTCCGTCCATCCCTGTGGGTCCATCCATCCCTGTGTGTGTGTCCATGCATCCGTGTGTGTGTGTGTGTGTGTCCATGCATGTGTGTGTGTGTGTGTGTGTGTGTGTGTGTGTGTGTGTGTGTGTGTGTGTGTGTGTGTGTGTCCGTGCAGCCTACCTGTGTCCAGCCTGCCTGTGTCCGTCCAGCCTGCGTCCCGTCCAGCCTGCGTCCCGTCCAGCCTGCGTCCCGTCCAGCCTGCGTCCCGTCCCGGCCCGGCCCGGCCCGTCCCGTCCCGAGCCGAGCCTCCGTCCTTCAGCTCTTCGTCGGCGGCCATTCTAGGATTCAAAAGCCGCGCCTCCGTCGGTGATAGGCGGAACACTCAATTTCCCACTGACTGCTGTTCCGCCTATCGGATGTCCGTGATAGGCGGAACACTCAATTTCCCAGCAGCCTGTGTTCCGCCTATCACGGGCATCGTCTCATCCTCGTCCGTAGTACGAGGATGAGACGATGCCCGTGATAGGCGGAACACAGGCTGCTGGGAAATTCAGTGTTCCGCCTATCACAGGCGAAGGCGGAGCCGGAGGCGCGGCTTTTGAATTCTAGAATGGCCGCTGTCTGTCTGCTCGACACGCTGATCGAGCGGGCAGACAGCGATGACTCGAGTATAAGCCGAGGGGGGCACTTTCAGCCTCAAAAAAGAGGCTGAAAATCTCGGCTTATACTCGAGTATATACGGTACTTACAGTATCTCACAAAAGTGAGTACACCCCTCACATCTTTGTAAATATTTTATTATATCTTTTCATGTGACAACACTGAATAAATTACACGTTGCAACAATGTAAAGTAGTGAGTGTACAGCTTTTATAACAAAGTAAATCTGCTGCCCCCCCCCCCCCCCAATAACTCAACACGCAGCCATTAATGTCTAAACAGCTGGCAACAAAAGTGAGTACGCTCCTAAGTGAAAATTTCCAAATTGGGCCCAAGGTGTCAATATTTTGTGTAGCCACCATTATTTCCAGCACTGCTTCAATCGTCTTGGGCATGGAGTTCACCATAGCTCCACAGATTGCCACTGGAGTCCTCTTCCACTCCTCCATGATTACATCACAGAGACCTTGCGCTCCTCCACCTTCCATTTGAGGATGCCCCACAGATGGTCAATAGGGTTTAGGTCTTGAGACATGCTTGGCCAGACCATCATCTTTACCCTCAGCTTCTTTAGCATGGCAGTGATCGTCTTGGAGGTGTGTTTGGGGTCGTTGTCATGTTGGAATACTGCTCTGTAGCCCAGTCTCCGAGGGTAGGGGGTAGTGCTCTAATTCAGTATGTCACAGTACATGTTAGCATTCATAGTTCCCTCAATGAACTATAGCTCCCCAGTGCCAGCAGCACTCATGCGGCCACAGGCCATAACACTCCAACCACCATGCTAGACTGTAGGCAAGACACACATGTCTTTGTACTCCTCACCTGGTTGCCACCACATGCTTGACACCATCTGAACCAAATAAGTTTCAGTAATCCATGTCCATAGTCTGCTTGTCTTTAGCAAATGCACATCATCTTTAGAAGAGGCTTCCTTCTGGGATGATATGCATACAGACTAATTTGATGCAGTGTGTGACGTCTGGTCTGAACACTAACAAGCTGATGCAAAATAAAGACAGAAAAAATAAAGATTACTCCTGCGCTGGTGAAGGCATTATTGTTGTGAAGTTGTAGTTCTATTTAAAACAATAAAACTGGAGAAAATGATTGTGCGTGTCCAGCTGCCTAGACTGACCAGGGGTGGTCTGGAGAAGACTGTGTGGAAGGAATGGATGGAAGGCGTGTGATCAACTGCTTGCATCAAAATCATACAGTGTATTCATGTATAGTGGGATTTATACTTAAAAATATATCTATATATATAAAAAAATATAGGTTACAGCATAAGCACTTTAAAAATTAAACATAGGACATGCCCATGCAAGGGCAAGCATTTAGAATATGACTGACATGTTTCAAGGAGAACCTCTTCATCAGAGCCTTGGAAATAAGAACAAAGTCTGTGTAAACTGGTAGATCAACATGAGACAACATGGGAAGGAGTAGCTAGGTTAAAGGAATATCATGTGATGAATGATTAATTCTCCTTGTCTCTGTACCAGTCCACATTGCAGCACTCTATGGAGTTAAACGAGAGATAATTCTCTTTTGGTGTGGGTCAGTCAGATGTATCTCCAAAGCTGTATGGGAACACTGCAGCCTGTGTTCATAAATGGAAAAAGAAAAGCTGTGGTATCTATGGCATGGGAGGTAAACGTTATCTCCCACCAGAGTCCTATTATATACCAACAGGAGTCTATGGCTGTCTCATTACTCACAAGACATCAGCGAGTACGGATACAGCCATAGACTCATGTTGGTATATGATAGGATTCTGGACTCTGATGAAGAGGTTCTCCTCAAAACACTTCAGTCATATTCCAAATACTTGCCCTTTCTTGGGCATGTCCTATGTTTAATTATTAAAGTGCTTATGTTCTAACTTATATTTTATGTTAGGTAGATTATAAACAATTGTTCTATATATATATATATATATATATATATATATATATATATATAGATAGATATATTTTTATGTATGAATCAAATTATACATGAATAGTCTGTATGATTTTGAGGCAAGCAGTTGATCACGCTTCCATCCATTACTAACAGGTTGACACCCCTTCAACCTCTGCAGCAATGCTGGCAGCACTCATACATCTATTTCCCAAAGACAACCTCTGGATATGATGCTGAGCATGTGCACTCAACTTCTTTGGTTGACCATGGCGAGGCTTGTTGTGAGTGGAACCTGTCCTGTTAAACTGCTGTATGATATTGGCCACCGTGCTGCAGCTAAGTTTCGGGGTCTTGGCAATCTTCTTATAGCCTAGGCCATCTTTATGTAGAGCAACAATTCTTTTTTTCAGATCCTCAGGTTCTTAGCCATGAGGTACCATGTTGAACTTCTAGTGACCAGCATGAGGGAGTTGAGGGAGTGAGAGCGATAACTAGTGATGGCCGAACGGTTCGCCCGGCGGTCGTTTCGCGGCGAATTTCCGACTTTCGCCGTCCGCGGGTTCGAACGCCTTTTTCCGTCGTTCGCCCCGGCGGACTTACGTGTTTAATGTATACAAGAACTTTAACCTTTCGTGACACGTTTATCATGTGTTACAGGACAACCAATTGAGACATGACAGCTCATGGACACTTGGACATTCCCCCTAACCTATAAATACACCCGATCCGGTGGCCATTTTACATTCTTTCTTCTGTCACTGTAGGGAAAGGATCCTGTGTGGAGTAGGGACAGAGAAAACGCTAGCTATTTGGTACACAAAAGTTCTTTTCAGGACTGGTATAGGTGTTAGGTCAGCAGCCTGAGTTTCTTTTGTCAGTTTAGATAAAGGGACAGAGCGCTGTATGCTGCTATTTTAGGGACAGCTCAGCCAGATTAGTCTTTCTTCATCATCATCATCATCATCATCATTAGCTGTTACTATCAGGTCCACAAAAGAGCTGTTCCAGCTAATCGTTCCAGCCTACTCTTTTTTGCCAATTTGTATAGGGACAGGCAGGAAGCAGTGTGTCAGGCAGTGAGGATAATTTTAAAGACTTGCTGTTACTATTAGTTCCACAAAGGTTCTTTTCAGGACTGGTATCAGTGGTACGGTAATAGGCTTGTACACGTATAATATTCTTTCTTCCAAATATAGAAAGAATATTATACTTGACTGCTGCCCTTCTGCTGCAGTCTGCTAATCATTCACAACTCACTTGTTCCACAAAGCTCTTTATCAGGACTGGTAACTTGGTCTGTCTAGGGTGCTACGGTACATAGGCTTGGGTGCGGTACAGTCTGCTGTTCTGTAAGGACCGCTATCGGTCCACAATAGATAGGGTTGCCGTGCACTACTGCTGACCGCTGCCCTATACTGCAGCAGTCCTTCAGCGGTATAGGGACTGACGCACAGTCTGCTAAACACTAATACACAACCTGCTTGGTCCACAAAAGTTCTTATAAGGACTGGTAACTTGGTATAGGGTGCTACGGTACATAGGCCTGAGTGCGTTACAGTCTGCTGTTCTGTAAGGACCGCTATCGGTCCACAATACATAGGGTTGACGTGCACTACTGCTGACCGCTGCCCTATACTGCAGCAGTCCTTCAGCGGTATAGGGACTGACGCACAGTCTGCTAAACACTAACACACAACCTGCTTGGTCCACAAAAGTTCTTATAAGGACTGGTAACTTGGTATAGGGTGCTACGGTACATAGGCCTGAGTGCAGTACAGTCTGCTGTTCTGTAAGGACTGCTATCGGTCCACAATACATAGGGTTGCCGTGCACTACTGCTGACCGCTGCCCTATACTGCAGCAGTCCTTCAGCGGTATAGGGACTGACGCACAGTCTGCTAAACACTAATACACAACCTGCTTGGTCCACAAAAGTTCTTATAAGGACTGGTAACTTGGTATAGGGTGCTACGGTACATAGGCCTGAGTGCGTTACAGTCTGCTGTTCTGTAAGGACCGCTATCGGTCCACAATACATAGGGTTGCCGTGCACTACTGCTGACCGCTGCCCTATACTGCAGCAGTCCTTCATTGGTATAGGGACTGACGTACAGTCTGCTAATCACTAACACACAACCTGCTTGGTCCACAAAAGTTCTTATAAGGACTGGTAACTTGGTATAGGGTGCTACGGTACATAGGCCTGAGTGCGTTACAGTCTGCTGTTCTGTAAGGACCGCTATCGGTCCACAATACATAGGGTTGCCGTGCACTACTGCTGACCGCTGCCCTATACTGCAGCAGTCCTTCATTGGTATAGGGACTGACGTACAGTCTGCTAATCACTAACACACAACCTGCTTGGTCCACAAAAGTTCTTATAAGGACTGGTAACTTGGTATAGGGTGCTACGGTACATAGGCCTGAGTGCGTTACAGTCTGCTGTTCTGTAAGGACCGCTATCGGTCCACAATACATAGGGTTGCCGTGCACTACTGCTGACCGCTGCCCTATACTGCAGCAGTCCTTCAGCGGTATAGGGACTGACGCACAGTCTGCTAAACACTAACACACAACCTGCTTGGTCCACAAAAGTTCTTATAAGGACTGGTAACTTGGTATAGGGTGCTACGGTACATAGGCCTGAGTGCAGTACAGTCTGCTGTTCTGTAAGGACCGCTATCGGTCCACAATACATAGGGTTGCCGTGCACTACTGCTGACCGCTGCCCTATACTGCAGCAGTCCTTCATTGGTATAGGGACTGACGTACAGTCTGCTAATCACTAACACACAACCTGCTTGGTCCACAAAAGTTCTTATAAGGACTGGTAACTTGGTATAGGGTGCTACGGTACATAGGCCTGAGTGCGTTACAGTCTGCTGTTCTGTAAGGACCGCTATCGGTCCACAATACATAGGGTTGCCGTGCACTACTGCTGACCGCTGCCCTATACTGCAGCAGTCCTTCATTGGTATAGGGACTGACGTACAGTCTGCTAATCACTAACACACAACCTGCTTGGTCCACAAAAGTTCTTATAAGGACTGGTAACTTGGTATAGGGTGCTACGGTACATAGGCCTGAGTGCGTTACAGTCTGCTGTTCTGTAAGGACCGCTATCGGTCCACAATACATAGGGTTGCCGTGCACTACTGCTGACCGCTGCCCTATACTGCAGCAGTCCTTCAGCGGTATAGGGACTGACGCACAGTCTGCTAAACACTAACACACAACCTGCTTGGTCCACAAAAGTTCTTATAAGGACTGGTAACTTGGTATAGGGTGCTACGGTACATAGGCCTGAGTGCAGTACAGTCTGCTGTTCTGTAAGGACCGCTATCGGTCCACAATACATAGGGTTGCCGTGCACTACTGCTGACCGCTGCCCTATACTGCAGCAGTCCTTCAGCGGTATAGGGACTGACGCACAGTCTGCTAAACACTAACACACAACCTGCTTGGTCCACAAAAGTTCTTATAAGGACTGGTAACTTGGTATAGGGTGCTACGGTACATAGGCCTGAGTGCAGTACAGTCTGCTGTTCTGTAAGGACCGCTATCGGTCCACAATACATAGGGTTGCCGTGCACTACTGCTGACCGCTGCCCTATACTGCAGCAGTCCTTCAGCGGTATAGGGACTGACGCACAGTCTGCTAAACACTAACACACAACCTGCTTGGTCCACAAAAGTTCTTATAAGGACTGGTAACTTGGTATAGGGTGCTACGGTACATAGGCCTGAGTGCAGTACAGTCTGCTGTTCTGTAAGGACCGCTATCGGTCCACAATACATAGGGTTGCCGTGCACTACTGCTGACCGCTGCCCTATACTGCAGCAGTCCTTCATTGGTATAGGGACTGACGTACAGTCTGCTAATCACTAACACACAACCTGCTTGGTCCACAAAAGTTCTTATAAGGACTGGTAACTTGGTATAGGGTGCTACGGTACATAGGCCTGAGTGCGTTACAGTCTGCTGTTCTGTAAGGACCGCTATCGGTCCACAATACATAGGGTTGCCGTGCACTACTGCTGACCGCTGCCCTATACTGCAGCAGTCCTTCATTGGTATAGGGACTGACGTACAGTCTGCTAATCACTAACACACAACCTGCTTGGTCCACAAAAGTTCTTATAAGGACTGGTAACTTGGTATAGGGTGCTACGGTACATAGGCCTGAGTGCGTTACAGTCTGCTGTTCTGTAAGGACCGCTATCGGTCCACAATACATAGGGTTGCCGTGCACTACTGCTGACCGCTGCCCTATACTGCAGCAGTCCTTCATTGGTATAGGGACTGACGTACAGTCTGCTAATCACTAACACACAACCTGCTTGGTCCACAAAAGTTTTTATAAGGACTGGTAACTTGGTATAGGGTGCTACGGTACATAGGCCTGAGTGCAGTACAGTCTGCTGTTCTGTAAGGACCGCTATCGGTCCACAATACATAGGGTTGACGTGCACTACTGCTGACCGCTGCCCTATACTGCAGCAGTCCTTCAGCGGTATAGGGACTAAGAGTTTTGTCACAGGGTGATTTAAAAAATGACAGGCAGAGGAAGAGGCAGGCCCTTCCGCAGGGGTGGTAGGGGTAGGGCAGGAGCAACAGCCTTGAGCCAAAGTGGGAAGTTGCAGAAGGTGCGTTCAATTACTTTAAAGGACGCACCAGACTTGGTTGAGTGGCTCACTCAGCCTTATTCTTCTGCACCCTCCTCATCCTCTCGATCTGCACCCTCTTCTTCACTCTCTGCTATGTGCACCCCCAAAGACACTACCACCAACAACACCACCACCACCACATACCTTCCGCTTGAGTGCAAATGGGGGCCTTCATGCTCCAGTGTTTTAATAGGGACCCCCGTATAAAAAGCATGAGGGTCAAGGACCAGTACTGGGTGGCAACGTACTTAGATCCCCGGTACAAACACAAAATGGCGGAAATGTTACCGCCGTCGCAGAGGGCTGTCAGAATGCAGCACTTCCAGGCCTTGCTTCGAGAAATGCTGCATTCTGCTTTTGCGTGCGCTGGCAGAGGAGCAATTCCCACTCCCAGAGAAGGATTTGCGGGTACCAATCCAACAGCGCCTGCAAGAAGAGGCCGGTTTGAAGATGTGTTGGTGACTTCGGATATGAGGTCATTCTTTCAGCCGACCCATCGACAGGTGTCATCCGGATCCAGCATCAGGGAACGCCTAGACCGTCAGGTGTCCGACTACATTGGGTTAACGGCCGATGTGGACGCTCTGAGGAGTGATGAACCCCTAGACTACTGGGTGGGCAGGCTTGACCTCTGGCCAGAGCTTGCCCAATTTGCAATCGAACTGTTGGCTTGCCCCTCATCCAGTGTCCTGTCCGAAAGGACGTTCAGCGCAGCAGGGGGGATTGTGACCGATAAGCGTACTCGCCTAGCTCACCACAGTGTTAACTACCTCACATTTCTAAAAATGAATGAGGCATGGATCTCGGAGGAATTCAACACATGTGATCAGTAGACCATGTATATGTCTATAAACAATTTTTGGAATCAAGCACACAGACCTTCTTAATTCATTTGGCTCACTTCCCTGACCCAAAAAAGCACACCGTACTATATGCCCCTACCCTCCTCTTTGAAGAGGTTGAGCGGTGTCATATTTCTACTGGGGCTGCTTATTATGAGGGGTTCCCACCATCCCTGTGCTGTGCTGACTTCCTCCTGGGTGTTCTTATTATGAGGGGCTCCCACCATCCCTGTGCTGTGCTGACTTCCTCCTGGGGGTTCTTATTATGAGGGGCTCCCACCATCCCTGTGCTGTGCTGACTTCCTCCTGGGGGTTCTTATTATGAGGGGATCACACCATCCCTGTGCTGTGCTGACTTCCTCCTGGGGCTGCTTACGGTGCTGCTGTCAGCGCTGTATGTCACGGAGCTGCTGTCAGCGCTGTATGTCACGGAGCTGCTGTCAGCGCTGTATGTCACGGAGCTGCTGTCAGCGCTGTATGTCACGGAGCTGCTGTCAGCGCTGTATGTCACGGAGCTGCTGTCAGCGCTGTATGTCACGGAGCTGCTGTCAGCGCTGTATGTCACGGAGCTGCTGTCAGCGCTGTATGTCACGGAGCTGCTGTCAGCGCTGTATGTCACGGTGCTGCTGTCAGCGCTGTATGTCACGGAGCTGCTGTCAGCGCTGTATGTCACGGAGCTGCTGTCAGTGCTGTATGTCACGGAGCTGCTGTCAGCGCTGTATGTCACGGAGCTGCTGTCAGCGCTGTATGTCACGGAGCTGCTGTCAGCGCTGTATGTCACGGTGCTGCTGTCAGCGCTGTATGTCACGGAGCTGCTGTCAGCGCTGTATGTCACGGAGCTGCTGTCAGTGCTGTATGTCACGGAGCTGCTGTCAGCGCTGTATGTCACGGAGCTGCTGTCAGCGCTGTATGTCACGGAGCTGCTGTCAGCGCTGTATGTCACGGTGCTGCTGTCAGCGCTGTATGTCACGGAGCTGCTGTCAGCGCTGTATGTCACGGAGCTGCTGTCAGCGCTGTATGTCACGGAGCTGCTGTCAGCGCTGTATGTCACGGAGCTGCTGTCAGCGCTGTATGTCACGGAGCTGCTGTCAGCGCTGTATGTCACGGTGCTGATGTCAGTGCTCTGTATTACGGTGCTGCTGTCAGTGCTCTGTATCTCCTGCACCCTCTTGTTTGCCTACCCTGGTCCCTGACCTTCCCTCTCCTCCATTGCCTTCATTAGCTCCATAGTCCTGAATTGTCAGAACAATTTCCCAAATAAAAAAAAAATGCTTGTAGTTATCGATCCCAAATTCACCTCATACATGTATTATGCTATTGTCCAGGTGGTGGGACTACGTGCTACCCCCTAATAATTACCCCGTGGCCGCAAATTCGACCTAAAGGTTTGCGAAATTCGCCTCCCATTGAAGTCAATGGAGCCCGCGGCGAACGGTCGTTTTCGCGAACGTTTGTGCCCGTTCGCGTTTCGCGTTCGCGAAACGTCCCGTCGGAAGTTCGTCCATCACTAGCGATAACACCAAATTTAACACCTGCTCCCCATTCACACCTAAGACCTTGTAACACTAAGGAGCCACATGACGTCGGGGAGGGAAAAGGGCTAATTGGGCCCAATTAGGATATTTTCACTTAGGGGTGTACTCACTTTTGTTGCAAGCAGTTTAGACATGAATGGCTGTGTGTTCAGTTATTTTGAGTGGATGGCAAATTTACACTGTTATACAAGCTATACACTCACTATTTTACATTGTAGCAAAGTATCATTTCTTCAGTGTTGTTACATGAAAAGATATAATTAAATATTTACAAAAATGTGAAGGGTGTACTCTTACTTTTGTGAGATACTGTATTTGTATACTTGCTCTGTGCTCACTGGCATTGAAGCAAGAAGGTCAGAATAAAAAAAGCAGATAACATTTTTCTAAGAAAAACAACAGCATTGGGTTTTGATGTTGGTCCTTTCAGAATCTTGGTGAAAGAAGAAACACTTTTCAATTTTCTCAGGATTCCACACTGATGGCGCGTACACATGATTGGAATTTTGGTTGGAAAAAGCTCTGATGGTTTTCCCGATGGAATTCGAAAGGGATTTTGCTCAAACTGTCTTGCATACACACGGTCACACCAAATTCCGACCGTCAAGAACGCAGTGACATACACGATCAGAATTTCTGACATGCTTTCAAATTTTTGCTGGTGTGAATTCGGCCTGCTAAATTCCGATGGAGCATACACACAGTCGCATTTTCCGATGACAAGCTCTGATCAGTCATTTGCTGGCCGAAATTCAGATCGTGTGTAAGCGGCATGAGAGTGATTGTAAATAATTAACATTGGGATTGGTTGCAACATTATTACACTTACATTTAGGAGGTGCTTTAATAAAGGAGTCCTATTCACCCTTGGTGCCATACATTTTGTATAACAGCAAACACAAGCAACCACGGGTTGATACTGTGGAGACTAGTCTAATATACACTTTCACAATGCCACATATTACATCTAATTTGTAAAGGGTTGTTGAAAAAATATTTTGGTAGTATGGACTTTTTAGGTACTAACCGCAATTTTAAAAAACTATAACAAAATGGTACCATAAACAATCAAAAAAAAATCTTGTTACAGGGTGCAGGGAATAAACTTAAAGGATTGGTTCACCTGAAAAAAAATTGACTCTATTGGTGAATTATAAAGGTTCAAAGCCCTGGGTCTCCAACCCCTCTCATAAGGAGGGGGCCACAGGCCACCTATTAAACTGTTTATCCAGCTTATGTCATGGAGAATACAACAGCATATCCCAAAACACACAGGAGTGAGCAGGGGCAACCAAAAATCCCAGAATGGACAAGAACAGATTTAGAAAATATGACAGGCAGAAACTGCGGTTGAAGTGACTAAGACATATAAAAATCCAAGTACGGATGCAGTACTTGGATTTTTAGCTAAAACATATTTTTGGATGGTTTGACCCTTTAACCACTTTCAGACCGGACCATTTTGCTGGTAAATGACCAGAGGTCTTTTTACACTTTGGCACTGCGCTGCTTTAACTGGTAATTGCGCGGTCATGCAATGTTGTACCCAAACAAAATTTGCGTCCTTTTCTTCCCACAAATAGAGCTTTCTTTTGATGGTATTTGATTGCCTCTGCGATTTTTATTTTTTGCGATATAAACGTAAAAAGACCGCAAATTTTGAAAAAAAATGATATTTTCTACTTTTTGTTATTAGAAAAATCCAATAAACTCAATTTTAGTCATACATTTAGGCCAAAATGTATTCAGCCACATGTCTTTGGTAAAAAAAAAGTCAATAATTGTATATTTATTGGTTTGCGCAAAAGTTGTCACATCTACAAACTAAGGTACGTTTTCTGGAATTTACGCAGCTTTTAGTTTACGACTGCCTATCTCATTTCTTGAGGTGCTAAAATGACAGGGCAGTACAAAACCCCCCCAAATGACCCCATTTTGGAAAGTAGACCCCCTAAGGAAATTGATAAGAGGCATGTTGAGCCCATTGAATATTTTATTTTTTTGCCTCAAGCGATTGAATAATGACAAAAAAAAAATTTTTTTTTTTTTTTTACACAAAGTTGTCACTAAATGATATATTGCTCACACATGCTATGGGCGTATGTGAAATGACACCCCAAAATAAATTCTGCTGCTTCTCCTGAGTACGGGGATACCACATATGTGGGACTTTTTGGGAGCCTAGCCGCGTACAGGGCCCCGAAAACCAAGCACCGCCTTCAGGCTTTCTAAGGGCGTAAATTTTTGATTTCACGCCTCACTACCTATTACAGTTTTGAAGGCCATAAAATGCCAAGATGGCACAAAACCCCCACAAATGACCCCATTTTAGAAAGTAGACACCCCAAGCTATTTGCTGAGAGGCATGTTGAGTCCATGGAATATTTTATATTTTGCCACAAGTTGCGGGAAAATTACAAACTTTTTTTTTTTTTTTTTTTTTTCACAAAGTTGTCACTAAATGATATATTGCTCATGCATGCCATGGGCATATGTGAAATGACACCCCAAAATAAATTCTGCTGCTTCTCCTGAGTACGGGGATACCACATATGTGGGACTTTTTGGGAGCCTAGCCGCGTACGGGGCCCCGAAAACCAAGCACCGCCTTCAGGCTTTCTAAGGGCGTAATTTTTTGAGTTCACTTCTCACTACCTATTACAGTTTTGAAGGCCATAAAATGCCAAGATGGCACAAAACCCCCACAAATGACCCCATTTTAGAAAGTAGACACCCCAAGCTATTTGCTGAGAGGCATGTTGAGTCCATGGAATATTTTATATTTTGCCACAAGTTGCGGGAAAATTACAAACTTTTTTTTTTTTTCACAAAGTTGTCACTAAATGATATATTGCTCACGCATGCCATGGGCATATGTGAAATGACACCCCAAAATAAATTCTGCTGCTTCTCCTGAGTACGGGGATACCACATATGTGGGACTTTTTGGGAGCCTAGCCGCGTACGGGGCCCCAAAAACCAAGCACCGCCTTCAGGCTTTCTAAGGGCGTTACAGTTTTGAAGGCCATAAAATGCCAAGATGGCACAAACCCCCCCCCCCAAATGACCCCATTTTAGAAAGTAGACACCCCTACATTTAGGGGTACACTAGTGAGACTAGGTAATAAATGGCGGGTGCCCTGAAACTATAAAAAAATAACTAACCAACCAGCGTCACCTGTAACAGTTATATGGTGATCACTGGTGAAAGGGTTAACTAGGGGGCAATCAGGGGGCTTTATGCGGTAGTATATGGGGGTCCCTGGCGCTATAAAAAGCTGCGGCGAACCTAAATACCTACCTGCCTAACTAGCGTCACCTGTGACACTAATACAGCGATCAGAAAAACGATCGCTTATTAGGCTGGGTTCACACTGGAGCGATGCGGGAACGCCACGAATGCGCGGCGGGTTCCCGCATCGCATGCCTCCCGGCGGCAGTTCACACTGCCCTATGCGAACTGCTGGGAGTGTCAGTGAAATGTTAATGACACCCCCAGATCAGTTCGCATATCGCAGTGCGATCTGCAAACTTGGATCGCATGGTGTGAACACCCATGCGATCCGATTCTGCTGCGGACCAAAAAAAGGGTCCCGTGCGAGTTTGCGGCGGGTGCGGCGGGTGCGACACGAATTCAGACATACTATCTGTATAGCTGAACTCGAATCGCACAGAGATCGGATGTGATTTGCACTGCAGTGCGGTGCGAATCACATCCGTTCTCATAAACCGCTGCAATGTGAACCCAGCCTTAGTGACACTGGCGACGGGGGGTGATCACGGGGTTAAACCTTTATTGGGGGGGTTAGGGGGGTACCTTAGAACTAAAGGGGGCTAACCCTAACTGCCCTAACAGTTATTAGTCACAAATGACACCTGCCGGGTGATCAGGGGGTTAAACCTTTATTAGGTAATAAATGGCGGGTGCCCTGAAACTATAAAAAAATAACTAACCAACCAGCGTCACCTGTAACAGTTATATGGTGATCACTGGTGAAAGGGTTAACTAGGGGGCAATCAGGGGGCTTTATGCGGTAGTATATGGGGGTCCCTAGCGCTATAAAAAGCTGCGGCGAACCTAAATACCTACCTGCCTAACTAGCGTCACCTGTGACACTAATACGGCGATCAGAAAAATGATCGCTTATTAGGCTGGGTTCACACTGGAGCGATGCGGAAACGCCGCGAATCCGCGGCGGGTTCCCGCATCGCATGCCTCCCGGCGGCAGTTCACACTGCCCTATGCGAACTGCTGGGAGTGTCAGTGAAATGTTACTGACACCCCCAGATCAGTTCGCATATCGCAGTGCGATCTGCAAACTCGGATCGCATGGTGTGAACACCCATGCGATCCGATTCTGCTGCGGGCCAAAAAAAGGGTCCCGTGCGAATTTGCGGCGGGTGCGGCGGGTGCGGCGGGTGTGGCGGGTGCGGCGGGTGCGGCGAATGGCTGAACTCGAATCGCACAGAGATCGGATGTGATTTGCACTGCAGTGCGGTGCGAATCACATTCGTTCTCATAAACCGCTGCAATGTGAACCCAGCCTTAGTGACACTGGCGACGGGGGGTGATCACGGGGTTAAACCTTTATTGGGGGGGTTAGGGGGGTACATTAGAACTAAAGGGGGCTAACCCTAACTGCCCTAACAGTTATTACAGTCACAAATGACACCAATGCAAAAAAAAAAAAAAAAAAATAAAAAATGACATTGGTGTCACTGTGACTGGGGGGGCAGGGGTAATTGGGGGGGTGATCGGGGGGTAAAGGGGGGGTGTGAGTGTGCCTGGCATGTTCTACTGTGTGTGGGATGTGTTGGTGCAACTCACTGATCCGCTCTCCTCCGTGTCGGAACGAAAAATACCGACACGGAGGAGAGAATACATCACTTCCTCTCCTGTGTTTACATTACAGGAGAGGAAGTGATGTCACCGGGGATTTCCATTCGTCGGGAGCGATCGCGAGGGGGTGGCCATGAATGAATGGCCGTCCCCTCGTCCGGGATCGCTCCCGAACGAAAACCGACCGCCGCAGGCACCGGGCGGGGGCCCGATCGGGCCCCCGACCCGCGGGAGGCAAATCACGTACATGTACGTGCTTATGCCTGCCCGTGCCATTCTGCCGACGTACATCGGCGTGAGGCGGTCGGCAAGTGGTTAAATACATTTGCCAAATCCTTCAAAGAAACCAGAGTTCAAGATGGAGGTGATTTAAACCAGAGCTGAGAAATAACATTTGAAGGACTTATGTCAAAAAAGAAAAACCTTTTCAAATGAAAACCTGATTCCTTATACTTGTTTGTAGTCAATAATTACAGCTAAATCCTCAAAATGTGCCATCCTAACTTTAGACACAAAAATATATTAAATGAGAATATTTCAAATTCTGAAGACATAAATCTATGCTATTAATTCAGAGAATGGAGTAAACTATAAATTTCTTTTGACATAATTATGGTACTATTTCACATTTCATTGATTTTCCTATGGGTTTTGGGGAGGGGGTTTCATGGCACATATTTATTAAGGCACTAATATTACAGTCATCTAACTCAAAACATATTTGCTATTTTGTCCCATGCTGTCTTTGTGAGATGAGGCAATTAAAGTGGTCTTAAAGATGGCAGGATGTAATTATGGGACAGCAAGGCTGTATCCTTTGTAATTGCTATAACAATGTTCCTATACACCTTGTTTCACAATGTGCTGCAGTGCTATCATTACAGTACACCGCTTCATAGAACACAATCGAACACTCAGAATTCTTATCTCTTATTCCTGTAGCACAGCTGCTTAGATATAAGTCTGATTCTGCTATCCTTCCTTCTTCCTTAGGCAGCTCTTTTTTTACATTTTCTGCCATTTCTTTTATTTAAAAAATGCTCTTTATCTCTTGCTCTCCCCTCATTCACTTCTTCATTTAACTGGTCAAAATTAACAGTGGTTGGGATGTGTGGGCACAATCAAAAGATCTCTCTTCTCAAAGACCTTTGTATAAACATGTGCGATGATAGCCAGAACATGCATGTTTATGGCTATAGGGGGAGTGAAGTGATCTTGAATGGCCGGCCATCATTTCTCGGAGATGGGCTACCCAGGTATGTCTATGGGAGTCTGCTGGGGTCCATAGACATGATGATCCTTAGATCATCATCAAACCTGGCTAATATCATTTAGTTATTTTAAAATATATCCAAAGCCAAACTTTTTTTAAATGTAAATTAAAGTATTATTCAAAAGATTTCCCTTCAATTTCTGTCCTGTAGACAGTTTAGAAATTATCTCCAAAATGAAGTAGTGAAAGGGTTTTCCTCTATCTGTTTTGGTTTTCCTCTAATGCCGCGTACACACAATTGGACAATCCGCAGGACTTTGCAGCGGAGGTCCGCCAGACTTTTCGAACGAGCGGACTTACCCACACACGACCAGACTTTTCCAGTGGACTAGGTCTGGCAGTCAATCCGCAGGACTTTTGGCAGAGGTCCGCCAGACTTTTCAAATGAACAAACTTGCCCACACATGGAGTAAAGTCTGTTCATTTTGAATGTGACTCCAGGTAGACGGAACTAGCGAAGGAAGTCAATGACGTCACCTCCATCGGCAAGATTGACACCTTACGAGCCCTGTCGCCTGGTATGGAATTTAAGGGGAGGCCCTACACTGAAAAAATGGCGTGGGGGTCCCCCCAAAGTCCATATTATACCCTTATCCGAGCACGCAGCCCGACTGGCCAGGAAAGGAGGTGGGGACAAGTGAGCACCCCCCCTCCTGAACCATACCAGGCCGCGTGCCCTCAACATGGAGGGGTGGCTGCTTTGGGGAAAGGGAGCCCTGCGTCCCCAAAGCACCTTCTCTCCATGTTGATGAGGGCAAGGGCCTCTTTCCGACAACCCTAGCCGTTGGTTGTCTGGGTCTGTGGGCAGGGGGCTTATCGTAATCTGGGAGCCCCCTTTAATAAGGGGCCCCCAGATTCTGGCCCCCCCACCCTATGTGAATGTGTACGGGGTACGATGTACCCCTACCCATTCACCTGGGGGAAAAGTAAATAAAGAAAACACACAACACAGGTTTTTAAAGTAGTTTATTAGTCAGCTCTGTGGGTCTTCTTCCGACTTCGGGGGTCTTCTCGCCGGGCTCCTCCGCTATCTTCTGCTCTTTTACCACTCTTTTACTAGCGGAGGAGCCCGGCTTTCTCCTACGTCATCGCCGCCATCTGGGGGTCTTCTTGCCGACTTCGGGGGTCTTCTTCTGACATCGGCCAGGGGTCAGAAAACAGAAGACAGTCCAAGAGGAGTACAGGAACAAACTGGGTCATACACAGAGGACAGAGGATCGAAGAGTAGTTAACAAAGCCTGGGTCAGAGCGAGGAGATACAGGATACAGGAGAACAGGATCACAGGTCAAGCCAAGCAAGGGTCAAGCCAGGGTCTTCAGAGTATACAAGCACAGGAACACAGGAAGCTGTTGATAATCCAGCAAACTGCAAGTGTCACTGATCGGTTTAAATAGGCCGGGGGTGTGCCTACAACTGTTATGGCATGTGCGCGTGTATGCACCGCCCCCTGGCTGTCGCGCATCTGCATGCGCTCAGGTGCACGGAAACTCGTCTGGTGCAACCATGACGGTTACTGGCGGAGTTGCCCTCAACATGGCCATTTCCCTGACAACAGTGAATGCAGTGCTCTGTGCCCCAAGCCCACCTTTTTTTGAAGCCTATTAGAGCCTCTGGCTCTAATCACGTGCTTCAACCCTCTCCCATTGGAATCCATACGTCCAGCACCCTGCATGTAGATTAGGGGGGTGGATGCATGGATAGGGGAGGCGGCACCCATGCGTCCCTAATGGATGGGCCGCCACTGGCTATACCTGCAAAAGGGGCCAACATGAAGTGATCTAGCAGGACCCAATTTTCAGAATGAAAACATTCTCTTAAAATAGGTTTTTACTATTGTAAACCTTTCCCATATAAAGAAATTGGCTCCAATTTTTGCTCTCTGGCCCTGCATCACAAGCTGTTATTTTCAAAAAGGAACACCATAAGCAAATGTCCCATTCCACCAGTTTTACCGTTCTATGACTATGACACTGCCATGCTCTACATATATTTATCCCATAGAACTGCAGTACCATGCTATAATACCTGTACTACCAGAACCAGAACTCAAGAATCTAGAGGAAGAATATGCATTACACTTCCAGTGGCTGGGGGTGCAAACAAACTGAAAAATACTGAAACTGACCCCCCCATCAATTTCAGCCTGGCTGTGCCCATCATATGCCGCCCCTTGTGCCCATGATATGCAGCCATTGTGCCCATCAAATGTAGCCACTTGTTCACGTCATATGCAGCCACTTGTGCCCATCATATGCAGCTATTGTGCCCATAAAATGCAGCCATTGTGCCCAAACCCTGCCACTTGTGCCCATAAAATGCAGCCACTTGTGCCCATCAAACGCAGCCACCTGTGCCCATCATATGCGACCACTTGCCCATCAAATTCAGCCACTTGTGCCCATCAAACGCAGCCACAGTGCCCATAATATGCAGCCACTTTCCCATGAAATGCAGCCACTTGTGCCCATCAAATGCAGCCAGTTGTGCCCATCAAATGCAGCCACCTGTGCCCATTAAATGCTGCCACGTGTGCCCATCAAATACAGCCATTGTGCCAATCAAATCCAGCCACCTGTGCCCATCAAATGCCATCACTTGTGCCCATCAAATGCAGCCACTGTGCCCATCAAATGCAGCCACTGTGCCCATCATATGCAGCCACTGTGCTCATCATATGCAGCCACCTGTGCCCAAATGTCACCACTTGTGCCCATCAAACGCAGCCACTGTGCCCATCATATGCAGCCACTTGCCCATCAAATGCAGCCACTTATGCCCATCAAATGCAACCGCTTGTGCCCATTAAATACAGTCACTTGTGCCCATCAAATGCAGCCACTTGCCCATCAAATGCAGCCACTTGTGCCTATCAAATGCAGCTACCTGTGCCTATAAAATTCCGCAACTTGTGCCCATAAAATGTCGCCACCTGTGCCCATGAAATGCAGCCACTTGTGCTCATCAAATACAGGCACTGTGCCCATGAAATGCAGCCACTGTGCCCATCATATGCAGCCACTGTGCTCATCATATGCAGCCACCTGTGCCCAAATGTCACCACTTGTGCCCATCAAATGCAGCCACTGTGCCCATCATATGCAGCCACTTGCCCATCAAATGCAGCCACTTGTGCCCATCAAATGCAGCCGCTTGTGCCCGTTAAATACAGCCACTTGTGCCCATTAAATGCAGCCACTTGCCCATCAAATGCAGCCACTTGTGCCCATCAAATGCAGCTACCTGTGCCTATAAAATGCCGCAACTTGTGCCCATAAAATGTCGCCCCCTGTGCCCATCAAATGCAGCCACTTGTGCTCATCAAATGCAGGCAATGTGCCCATGAAATGCAGCCACTTGTATCCATCAAATTCTGCCACTTGTGCCCTTCAAATGCAGCCACTTGCCCATCAAATGCAGCCACTTGTGCCCATCAAATGCAGTCGCTTGTGCCCATCAAATGCCTCCACTTGTGTCCATCAAATGCAGCCACTTGTGCCCATCAAATGTTGCCACATGTGCCCATAAAATGTAGCCACTTGTCCATCAAATGCAACCACATGTGCCCATCAAATGCAGCCACTGTGCCCACGCCCCCCCCCCCCCCCTCGTGGGTTTTGAGGGCTCTGGCTGCATCCCCCATGCAGATTGCAGCTCTGACACACACCCAAGGGGACTTACATTTTCAGAGCGGTGGCGACCTCTGCTCCAGCACGGGTCTCCTCGCACCTCTTCCTAAGCACCTTGTATCCAATAAGATGGCCTGGCACTTTGGCCAATCAGGAAGCAGGTCGGACACCCTGCCTCCTGGTTGGCGGGGAGGAAGCTTAGTGTGAAAATAGCAAAAATATATTTGCTATTGCCACACAATTGGGTGTATTCAGGGCGCACTCTCTGCCCATCCTATTTTGAAGCCTATTAGAGCCTCAGGCTCTAATCAGGTGCTTCAAATTGTACCACACCCTCGAAAGTGCGCCCACAATGCTGTGAATATTTTATTTTTGTTCTGCTATATTTTTCCCAGTTTTATTATGGATCCTGCTCTGGTTACATGAAATGTGGGAATAGTGATTTTTGGGAAAGTTGTAGGGTACACAAATGCAGAATCTTGTGAGTAGCATGTAGCAATTGGTCAGTCTCCAGTCACACCCATAAAATCCATGCAGTCTTTAAAGTGGTAGTAAATGGTAGGTTGTAAAAAAAAAAAAAAAATCCCTGCAATGTAATTTCATAATTTACTAGTATGCACCACATATGTGAGGTCACAGGAACACTTGGAGTTTCTACCTCATGTCATCCTACTATGTACTTGCTAAATACTTGTGCAGCTTTGTGAGAATGCATTTTATTGGTTGCTTTGAAATCAATAAATTCAGTTTTTACCAGGATAATGCAGTAGGGGTTTGCACCTTCCCCTTTTTTGTTTTTGTTAAAACAGAACTAAACCCACCAATTTTATTGATCCCCAAAACAGTTAAATTCAAGGTATGCTATGAATGATAACTGTCACAGTTGCCTGTGCTCACAACCAATTTGTCAAGCCATCAAATGGCTGGTGTCATAACTGATCACATGTGCAGCACTATGAGCATTACAGATCAAACAGAGGCTAAGATGGAGGCTTCCTTGGTTTAAAGGACAACAGGGTTTAATACTGCTTTAACTAAGTGTAATAAATTATATACTGATTAGAAAAAGATTCTGAGCAGTTATTTAGGGTAAAAGCAAATTCCTTGGTGGTAGTAAACCGCAAAAAAACAAAAACAAAAAAAAAAACCTGCAAGACAATAGTATAATGTGCTAGTATGCATTATGCCGCGTACACACGAGCGGACTGTATGGCGTACTTAGTCCGTCGAAACACATTTCAGCGGACAGTCCGCTCGTGTGTGGGCTTCAGCTGACTTTTTCAGCGTGCAGTCCGGCGTACTAAGAATTTCGGATTTTGCGAAATTCTGTCCGTCGTACTTTGGTTTCAGCGGACAATCCGCTCGTCAGTATGCTAGTTCGACGGACTAAGAATGGCGCATGCCCAGAAAGGATTTACACGGCGGAAGGGTGCTTTGCTGTGTATTGGACTTCCTATTTCTAGTCCCGTCGTACGTGCTGTACACGTCATCGCGCAAGCTTTCGACGGACTCCGTGTGTGGTCAAGTCCGTTCAGTGGAAAGTACGACGGACTGTCCGTCGGATTGTATGACGAACTAAGTACGCCATACAGTCCGCTCGTGTGTACGCGGCATTAGTATGCAATAGGCTTACCTGTAGGTAAAAATGTCCAAGCGGGGGCTACAACTGCTTTAACATATTAGCTCAGCCCAGTAGCTTAACTAATAATGTTATGTATTATTTATACTGAATGACACTGAAAATAGAAAGCATTGAAAATATATTTGCAAACTAAATGAGGGCTTATTTCTATTTTTAATGCAACAACATGAAAATTAACAAAGAAAAATGTACATGTAAATGATAAAATAACACACATTTTTTGAGTGTATGCAGTATGATTGCTATTGACTTCAAGTAAATGGAATCATGTGCTATCCCAAAACATATGAAGAACATATTTCGCCACCTGGAGTGAACGACAGTACATAATCTGTAAATTAACAGAATAGTGCAGGTGCACAAATTGTCTATTGTGACATGTATTCCTCTTCAGAACTTGGCTCAGAAGTCAAGCAAGGAGCTCAAGGTGTATAAAACAACCCCAGAGTAGATGTATATAGTTCCTCTTCAGAGAAGGTATACAACTTCATATAGAGAAATTCCCAGTGTACAATGGCATCAGAATAAGGTATTGGATACTCTTATGCCACGTACACACGATCAAACAATCCGGTGGAAAAGTCCGGCAAACTCAAGTCCGCCAAACAATCCCCCCGTGTGTAGCCTCCGGCATACTTTTTTGACCCGACAGTACGGCGGACTTAGAATTTCGGTTTGCACAACAATCTGCCCGCCGTACTCGCATTTCGGCGGACAATCCGGCCGTGTGTATGCCAGTCCGCCGTACTTTTGAAATGAGCGGACTTTTCCCGCCCGGAGAAAAGTCCGCTCATTTGGAGCGGGTCTCCAGGTAGGCGGGGCCCGCGAAGGAGACGTCGCTGGCCCCGCCGCCTGGTATGGACTTAAAGGGGAACCCCCAATGCCGAAAAAATCGGCGTGGGGGGTCCCCCCCAAGTCCACAACAGACCCTTGTCCGAGCACGCTACCCGGCTGGCCAGGAAAGGGGGGCGAGCGAGCGCCCCCCCTCCTGAGCCGTACCAGGCCGCATGCCCTCAACATGGGGGGTGCCTTGGGGAAGGGGGGGCCGCGCGGCCACCCCACCCCAAAGCACCTTGTCCCCATGTTGATGAGGACAAGGGCCTCTTCCCGACAACCCTGGCCATTGGTTGTCGGGGTCTGCGGGCGGGGGGCTTATCGGAATCCGGGAGCCCCCTTTAATAAGGGGGCCCCGGATACCGGCCCCCCCCACCCTATGTGAATGAGTATGGGGTACAATGTACCCCTACCCATTCACCTGTAAAATAAAAGTACAAAAAAAACACAACACACGAGATAAAATACTTTATTGCACAGCTCCGGGGGTCTTCCGTCTTCGGGGGTCTTCTCGCCGGACTCCTCCGCTATCTTCTTGTAGCTCTTTTGCTAGCGGAGGAGTCCGGCTTTCTTCCTCGCCGCCGGCCTCTTCTCCCAACTTCGGGGGTCTTGTCCCCCTCTTCGGTTCTTCTGCCGGGCCACCGCGCCTTCTTATAGCTCTTTTACAGGCGGTGGCCCGGTCTTCTGTCGCCGCTTCCGCCTTCCGTTCTTCGTCTTCTTCCGATAAGCCCCCCGCCCGCAGACCCCGACAACCAACGCCCAGGGTTGTCGGGAAGAAGCCCTTGTCCTCATCAACATGGGGACAAGGTGCTTTGGGGTGGGGCCCCCCCCTTCCCCAAGGCACCCCCCCCCTTCCCCAAGGCACCCCCCATGTTGAGGGCACGCGGCCCGGTACGGCTCAGGAGGGGGGGCGCTCGCTCACCCCCCTTTCCTGGACGGCCGGGTAGCGTGCTCGGACAAGGGTCTGTTGTGGACTTGGGGGGGACTTTTTTTCGGCGTTGGGGGTTCCCCTTTAAGTCCATACCAGGCGGCGAACGCACTCTACCTGGAGACGCGCTTGAAATGAGCGGACATTCCTCCGCGTGTGTGGGCGAGTCCGTTCATTTCTAAAGTACGGCGGACTTAGTACGGCGGCCTTAGTACGCCGTATTAGTCCGCTGAAAAAGTGCCGTGTGTGGGCAAGTAGCCCGTTCGAAAATTCCGACGGACAGTTTGGCGGACGTCCACTAGACTAAGTACGTCGGACAGACGGCTACGTGTGTACGCGGCGTAACTCTCAGATGTGGACCCACACACACATTTGGTGGTGAATCAATCAGGCGTGAAAGACAATCATCCCCAATGGATCATCCAAGCAGAGTGATGGAACATCAAGTCGTGTGTGAAGAGAAGGGCATCCAAGTTGTCATAGATTAGATCGCCAACTTCCAAGCTCACGTACCGATGAGGATGTAGTCATCAATGCCACAGGCAGTACACAGAGAAACAAAAAAGGAAAAAAGAAAAAAGCCTCCACATAGAGCAGGTCACTTCGATAAAAAATATATATTAAAAACTTGTAACAATCATCAGTATAGATGTGTACAAACAGAATCGGTTAAAAAAAAGTGTGGTAAATCCAGCCAGCAGGCTATGTACCCGACACTTTTTGTACAATAGTACTTCAACTGGGGCTTTTATTTATATTTTTGTTCACACAATCCAATCATTGTTGATGCTGGCTGCTGCACTTCGCATTTAATATTTTAGTTGCGCAATTATAATTTTGTTTTTTATAATAAAAGATAATGCAGAGTACTTTAGGGCTTATGTACAAGGACATTTGTTTGCACTTTGCATTTGTTTGCTTGAACTCGAAAAAAGGGATTGCCTCACTAAAAGGGTTTGGATTTGTAGAGTTGTTCTTCAGTAAAGTTATCAAGAAATAGCATGGATGTGTTCCTTGGTATACTATACAAAAGACCTTATGTGCAGGGTGATGTTATGAGTATTGTACAGAAAGTGAGTGACTACCTAGAAGCATGTAAATCAATAAACCTCCTGTGTTCCATAGTGAACTGCAGTGACCAATACTTTTACTCCACAATAATACCCCCTGATTTTACCTTTTAAGTTAGGGTATACCCAGGTACACCCCCTCCCCTTCCAAGAGGTTGATAACCCCACTCCACATTTTTATTCCTTTACAGGTCAGTGAGTTAGAAGGTATGGAGCCAGTGGATCAGAATATTAAGCAACAAGAATTTTCAGAAGTAGGTGGGAAATGGCAGCCCCAAATATTTCTCTAATTTCTAGTATACTTTAATTCATTCCAACCTCTACATTTCTGAAGGTGTACATTTTAACAGAACACAGGGAAATCAAGCAGTCAAGCAATATGTATTGTGAATTTCAAGTCGAAACAGTAACAGTTATTTGAAACTTCAGAAAAGTTCAAACATGAGCAATCTCTTGTTAGAAATATTGTTTAGAATGAAAGAACATTTTATGAGAGGAGGACTGGTGTGGGATTAGATTGGGTTATTCATAATCCCAGATGTTGTATTATATCCAGCCTAAAATCAATGCATATTCATTGCAGATATGTTTACATGCACTAAGTCTTTATCTGAACAAGTACATTGAAGACAGTTCACACTGAATTGGTTGATGCCTGGGTAGTGTAATATTCAAAACTGATTATCTAAAGAAGATGTCCTATGAGATTCACAGTGCCTTCTGATAATTAAAAACCATACAGAGCTGTAAATGATCCAGACATACGCAATATATTGCTGAGCTCTATAATGACATCTGGCATTTCACAAAATTTTCTTCAGGAAAACTCCCACGTCACAATCAAGTGTTTTATAGGATTTTCAAAACTATTTTTTTTTCTTTAGCTGTTAACCCTTTTTTGAAAATTTGCATGGCAGTAATTTCAGAGAGGATCTATCACATGTGAAATATTCAGCAAATAGTTAATGAAAGTTCAGAAAATTTCAATCTTCTTTATTTGTCAAACATATCTATTTCATTTTATGTCAACTGTTGCTCTAATTATCCGGCTAATGGTGTTCTTGTTAGGATATCCTTTCTACATACACATCGGTGTACATTCTTTTGCACTGATCTTTCTTCAAACTTCCCTCATCTCTCCTAGCAAAGCCATGACCTCCATTTTTCCTTATGACTTTCTGTATATTCAGTATAGAGACCCTGCCTTAGGCAGTAGTGCCCTGTTTGAGTCTGTGTGCTCTGGGAACAGTTAGGCTGCAGCCAGCCTATGTCTTACCTTAAGAAGATGGGTCACAAGGTGTTAGTTGAAGATCATCCAGCAATGATATTATGTGGGCCTCAGGTTTAAATAGGTCATCATTCTCCAGGATCTGTGGCGGATGCACCCGTGTATTGTGTGTGTGTGTGTGCATATGCATGTATGTATTCTGATCTTTGCATGCTTAGTTAAGCTCCTGTGCTCAGGAGTATGTGCATGTATATGAGAACATTCACAGAAATGAGGAGCGGGCTCTATGAGGTTCCTGACACCCATACTGAAATTGGATGTAAAAGCTTTGTTAAAATAATTGGACTTGGAAATCTAAAGTATACCCTATAATGCCATTTGGAGGTAATCTCATGTGACAATATAGGAAAAACTATTACATCAATATAGGCTATGGCCTAGGGTTGCATGGATACCTAGTAACACATACAGCTTCCCATGCAGCATGTTGCTAACAGTTAGTACTGATATAAACTGACTCTCTCTGTAATTCTCTTGGTTCAAGCCTTGGCCCTTGTACACACGGTCGGACATTCTGACAACCAAATCCGTTGGATTTTGTCCGAAGGATTTTGTCCGAAACTGTTGCATACACACAGTCGGACAAAGTTGTCGGAAAATCCGATTGTACATAACGTGATGATGTTATTTCGTTACGACGGGACTACGTTCAGGCTAGTAGCCAATAGCTTTGGTCTAAGAATTTGATCTGAGCATGCATGCCACTTTGTCCTTTCAGAGTAGGCTACACATGATCGGAGTATGTCCGATTGGAGCATGTTTTCGGAAAATTTTATAGACAAGTTGGAAAACTTGGTCCGTCTGATATTCCGACGGAAACAGTCTGATGGAGACCACACACAGTCGGATTATCCGACAATACGGTCCGATCAGACAGATTCCGTCAGAATCTCCGACAGTGTGTACAAGCGCTTAGAGTGCCTTGTGTGAGTGCAATGTTTTATCGTATTATAACACTCCTAAGACTAATCAGTTGAACAAAGTAAGAGAGGGTGGTGGCAGAATGTAAAAATCCAGCTCTGTTCTTTGCTGACATTACTTAGTTTTGGAAAAAAATATAGTTTGACTTGTAGCTTAATGAGACTTTGCTCATTCAGAGAAAATTACATAGTCTCTTACTAGACCACCCTTGTCAGATTGTAATGGAGCCTAACAAAGTATTGATAATGTCCTCCTTCTCATCAGGTGACAGTGTTCAGACCTGATGTCTGACTAGCCATTTAAACATGAGAACTGAATCCTGGAAGGAGGTCACATGACCCTCATAACTGGAAATACATGTAATCAATGGACCACTGTGTTATCTAAATTTAGAACATTCCTTATCAAAAGCTACTTACAGAAGGTGCACAAATCCTTAAGGTCATGAAGAGCCTCAGTTAATCCATTTCCCGAGTGGTATGTATACACCCTTTGGGTTAATGGTCTATTGCGATCAGCCAGTAATAGATCACAATGGCAGTGATCTATAGCTGAAAAAAGATGCTGGATAGAGATGCAACAGCCCTGTCCCAGTTGACATAGAAGAAGTGCTTTGATTTTGCATGCCTTCATATTCCTTTCTATGTAAACACAACACAGAAGCATCATGTTTACAGTAGTTTGCTACAAGTCTTCCTGGAGCCCAGGAGCTGATTGTGTAATCTCCCAGGCTTAGTTCTGAATCTTGGCTGTCACTTACAGCCAGTGGTTCCAGCACCAAAAGCTCTTGGGACCCAAAAGAACAGTTGGATCTGGTAGACATTTTAAAGCATCCATCTGCCATTTTATTTGGTACCGAGGGCTCAAGTAGTTTTGATTGACAATTTTATGTTAACATTATTTCATCAAAGCTAGTGTACTTAAATATTTTTACATTTCAGCTGCAGCTGTATTCATAACATTTTTGTTTCATTATATTTAATTGGATTATTTTGGAGGCTGAGCAAATTCTTATGGCCCTCTGTTTATTTTGTTATTATTTTTATTATTATTATTTGTACAATTTTCTTTGCCATATGAAGGTCATTCAGAATTCTTGTCTCTGCATTTTATTCCTGATTTCTGCTGTGAATTAGTATGATGTGTGGGGTTTATTATAAATTCTATATTCAAGACATTATCAGACCTAAAGTATAGGTCTCTGCCAAGGATGCCAAGGATGATTTGCTGTTGGTAATAGACATGCTGTTTTTCATACACATGAATGTTTACATGTGCAGAGATGACACAGCCAGGAAAATAATGATTTTGTATTCTAGCAAGTACCGTATTTCTTAGAAGTTACCAACAAGAGATTAAATTGAAAATGTGAAGATTAAAAGACTTGTAAACCAAACCTACAAGTTTAGTTATATAGCAGAAGTTTTATGCTCATAAACTCTGAAAAATCAAAGTTGAATATGTGTGTGTGTGTATAAGGTGTATATATATATATATATATATATATATATATATATATATATATATATATATATATATATATATATACACACGCATATGAAGTCTATATACACTGGCTACTTTATTAGGTATACCTGTTCAATTGCTTGGTAACACAAATTAATCAGCCAATAACATGGCAGCAACTCAATGCATTTAGGCATCTAGATGTGTTGAAGACAATTTGCTGAAGTTCAAACTGAGCACCAGAATGGGGAAGAAAGGGGATTTAAGTGACTTTGAACATGGTATGGTTGTTGGTGCCAGACGGGCTGGTCTGATTATTTCAAACAATGTTGATCCACTGGGATTTTCATACACAAACATCTCTATGGTTTACAGAGAATGGTCCAAAAATAAGAAAATGTCCAGTGAGCGGCAGTCGTGTGGACAAAATGGCTTTGTTGATGTCAGAGGTCAGAGGAGAATGGGCAAACTGGTTCGAGATGATAGAAAGGCAATAGTAACTCAAATAACCACTCGTTACAACCAAGGTATACAGAATACATCTCTGAATACACAACACATCGAACCTTGAAATAAATTGGCTATAGCAGCAGAACACCACACAGGGTATCACTCCTGTCAGCTAAGAACAGAAAACTGAGACTACGATTTGGTCAGGCTCACCAAAATTGAAGACTGGAAAAATGTTGCCTGGTCTGATAAATCTTGATTTCAGCTGAGACATTCAGATGGTAGAGTCAGAATTTGGCATAAACAACATCAAAGCATGGATTCATCCTGCCTTATATCAATGGTTCAGGCTGATGGTGTAAAGGTGTGAGGAGTATTTTCTTGACACATTTGGACCCCTTAGTACCAACTGAACATCATTTAGACACCACAGCCTACCTGAGTATTGTTGCTGACTATGTCGATCTCTTTATCACTACAGTGTGTCCATCTTCTGATGGCTACATCCAGCAGGATAATGCACCATGTCACAAAGCTGAAATCATCTCAAAATGGTTTCTTGAACAAAAAAAATTACTCCAATGGCCTCCACAGTCACCAGATCTCAATCCAATAAAGCACCTTTGGAATGTGGTGGAATGGGAAATTTGCATCAGGTTTCCAACACCTTGTTAAATCTATTCCACTGATAATTACGGCAGTTCTGAAGGCAAAAGGGGGTCCCATGTTGGTACTAGCATGGTGTACCTAATATATATATATATATATATATATATGTAGCTCTAACCCCCGAAGGAGCTGCTGATTTTATTCATGCTTACCACCCTGCTCGCCTCTTCATCTTAGAGGAGTCCCGTGGAAAGTAGCCCAAATGATGATAGATCAGACACGTGGTCCATTTTGAAGATTTATTTAGGGGTAACACCAAAGAAAGACACAAGACAGTCCTTCAATAGAGGGTTAGAGGATAAGGGGGAGTTCAGGCACCTAGTAATTGCGGGTTAGAGGTATTAGTCAGATCCAGAAAACAAACTGCTCCACAGACTGGATCCACCAGTCACCGGATAGGCCCTTGTCACTTGACCTAGCAGTCTCTGCCATAGACTTGTTAACTGAACTTAGAGATTTTTGAGAGTTTTTAGGAAGAACTACCATACAGTACCAGATTATTTCCGCTGACCCGGCGATACTGTAAGGATATTAATCCGGGTTGAGTCCTCAAACTGAGTTTCCAGCTCCTCCAGAGACACCAGCCTTGCACTCAGTCCTCTACTGGAAAAGTCCTCCCCTGGATCCTCCAGCTTTTCTTGGCTTCTCCCCGCAGATGAGACAGCGCAGGACCACCCCTGGATCAGCAGGCCCCAAGACATTCCTGGGCCTACACTCTCAGTTGCGAAGGTGAAGTGGTGAAGCGGTGCATTATCTTACAGAAATGCAGGGGTCCAATTTTTTTTGCCATACACTATATACTGAATGAATCTGGTTGTCCTAATATAGATGATCATATTAATGTGTGTTTTTTGTTTTTTGCCCTTTTCACACAGGATGGACTGCGTTTCATTCAGCAGGGCATATGCAAGTGGATCCCCTGCTGAATGAAACATAGTTCGCCCTGTGTGAAAAGGGCAAAAAAACACACATTGATATGATCATCTACATTAGGACAATCAGATCCATTCAGTATATAGTGTATGTATACAATCATGGCCAAAAATAATGGCATCCCTGCATTTCTGTAAGATAATGCTCCACTTCACCCAGGAAATTGTTGCAATTAGAAATGTTTATGCATTCTTATGTTTTTTTCTTTTATTTGTATTGGTATGACACAAAAAAAGTCAGAGAAGAGCGGATGGATGACAGGTGTGCACTCCAATCTGATCCACCTGCATAGAGAAGAATGGTTAACCCTCCTTTTGTTTTTAGCGGGCTGGATCAGATCCATAGGGGTGAATGGACTGTCCAATCAGGTCCACCTGAAAAACAGACAGGTGAACCTGATCGTAACAGTGATATGAAAGGGGCCTGAATGTGGTCACATACATCTCTTTACCATTGTCTAATAATTTGGAGGATGGCTTGGGTATCTTGTTGTGTCCTGTAGTCTGGAAGGCAGAGCAGGTACAGAGGGTTTTATTAACACGTTCAGACAACCATAAAACACATGCACCCATCTGAGCATGTCATAACAGCAACAGGAAAGGGAACTAATTGGTATAGTGAATATGAAGTTGTTCATTCACATGGCCTTAATATATATGTGTTTATATACTGTATATGTATTTCAGATATTAATAGCACTATCAATTTATGCAGCACTTTACATATGTATTATACATTCATATCAGTCCCTGCCCTCAAAGAGCTTACAATCTAAGGTCTCTAACTTATTCATGCATGCACATACTAGGGCCAGAGTACCCAGAGAGAACCCACAGGCACTGTTGTTGAGATTTGCATCAACGACCCTAGTGCTGCCAGACAGGAGTGCTAACCATTTAGCCACTGTACTGCCCTGTAGATATCATAATGTACATTTTTTACATTTATATCAAGTACCAACTGTAAATTGTGACATCTACAGGCCATACTTATAAACACCACATTCCCCTCTTAGCACAAATAAAATAATAATAATGAAACATGCAGAAGCTCACACAGGAGGACTTTGGAATCTTTGAATACAGTATGTCTAGGCTGTTTACGTTCTAAGTTCTCAGTTTTGTTGTTATCAGTAGGATTTGTAATTTCAAATGGCTTTGAAACATGCTGAGTCTTTTCAGGTGCTACATGTAGTTTACATACACATCATTAAAAAGTTTTTCATTTTATTGAAATACTCATATGTTTTTACAAAAAAAACACTTCCATAAAAATACAGCTTTGCTAAGGCGGGCCATTAGGGCCTTAATATATTCGTAAATCACTTCCATCCAGTAGTAAATATGTTATTAGTAGGAACAGGAAAATGTTTTTCATCAAATGAAATTAACTGCCTAACAGATGCAAGACAACTGGCATTCCATACATGCCAATCAGACAGTTCATAGATGTAAAGTCCTTACTGACATGTCACTCTAAGCAAATTGGAAATTTTGGATTGTCTCTGTTTCAATAAGCCAATTATTAATATTTTTTTTTCCATTTGTAACTGTAGCTGTGCCAAAAGGGTATTTTTCTTTTACCACCTTTGCAATCAGTTTATGTGTAGCACCCTCAGTGTACAGAGTAGGAACATTTAGCTGGGCTACCCTGTAGGAAGAGGAGCTGAGGTTAGTTTGTTTGGGTTAGCTGGACAGAGCTTCTAGAAATTGCTGCATAGTGCTGGAAATTAGAGTGTGGAAGAACAGAGACTAAAGCCTCATACACACGATAGGACTTTGTACAAACTTTCCCTTGGATTTTTGTACAAAGGGCGTCGGCCCTGAACTTGTATTGCATACACACAGCAGGACTTTTTCAGCCAACTTTCACCAAATCACTTGGTTTTTCTGCTCTTTACCGCCACCTTTGGTCAACTTCTGTATTGTTGTCTGATCTTTTGCATTGGTTCTGAGTATGCCTGTTTGTACTTTGTACAAAAGTCCTATGGTTTTCTGTACACACGATCAGACTTTGCTCCATCGGACTTTTGTTGCCAGAAAGTTTGTCCGTTCGCACAGCCAACAAAAGTCAGATGAAAACCAAACAAGTTTGTCCGATGGAGCGTACACACGGTTGGATGTTGCTCCAAAACAGCTAATTTGCATGTTTGTTGTCAAAAAGTCTGATCGTGTGTATGGGCCTTAAGACTGAATATTTATGGAGTCTCCTTGAATACCTGGGTAGGTAAGGCCCAGAGGGTGGGGAGATCGACCATAAATGTTCTGGAACCTGACCATGTTGGTGCAGAGTCCAGTTGCTTGGAGGGGACCCCTATGCTGTAGGGTCTCTACCCCTGAACAGAAGGAAGAAGTTAGTGAGAAAGAGAGATCTGAAGACTCACATGCTCAGCCTCAGCTAGGCTTAGCTGGAGCTACCTTGGCAGTCAGGAGCTGGGCCTGTTCAGCGTTCAGCAGGAAGCCCATGCACCAGCCATCTGGATTCCAGTATTAACTTAAGAGAAACCGAGTGAGTCATTTATTTTCATCACACTGGATAAAGGAGGGACAGCAAGGTACAATACTTTGCTTGTCCATAACTAAGGGACAGCTTACTGAGATTCCACCCCCAAAAAAGCCACACTACACTTCTAGCTGGGGATTCAAGAGCAGCCATGTGCATTAGCATTTCTCTACTGAGTAGTATCTGTATTCAGCAGGTAGAACTTTTACTATCTGTTTTGCTGTATAGTCAATCCTATGAGAGGACAGCTTTGCCACGTTGATTCCTAGCAGCCAGAGGGTTAGCAATTTCTTAAGTTGCGTTCAAGTTCTACAGTTCTGGGCATCTCATGATTCCGCTCCCCATCCAAGTTTTAACCCCCTAAATAAAAAAACAAAGCAAGCATCCCCTGGACTTATTTATTATGAGCCTGCATGAAAGCTGCAAAAAAAAAAAAAACGGTTGCCTGGTTGTGTGCATAAGGGAGGACCCAAAGATCCAGCAACCCTTAAGGGGGTAGCACTCAGTGGCAGCTCATTCATGTGAGGCACAGGGGTGCCCCCCCCATCCATGCATCTGGCCTCCTAATCTACATGCAGGGCACCAGACGCATGGATTCCAATGGTGTTTTTTTTTAAGAACCTGACTGGAGCCAGAGGCTCTAATAGGCTTCAAAAAAGGGTGGGCTTGGAGAGCAGAACACTGCAGCCCAAGCACAAAAACTTGTGTGACAATAGCAAATTAATATTAACCTGGTGACTGACCTGGAGGGGTGGCTGTGGGGGCATTGTTTGCCGCCCCCCCCCCAAAAAAATATACCACCAGCCGCCACTGGTAGCACTACATATGCCTGGTAGCCCTACATTGGTTTGTAACACTCTTAGTAACTGGTGATTTCGGAGGCACTGGACTTTGTGGGAGTTCACGTAGTCTTTTTTAGTTGTTGTAATGCCTTGGTGACTCTCTTGTGCAGTTGCCTCTTAAGGCCTATGGTACTAAGCAGCGAGATCTACAGAACATATACCCACCAACCAAGGATAGTTCATGACTAGTGCCGCGTACACATGACCAGACTTTCTGGCAGAATAGGTCAGCCAGAATCATTCCGTCGGATAGTCTGATCGTGTGTAGGATAGTCCGATCGTTTTTCTTTAAATAATTCAAACGGATCTAGAAATAGAACTTATTTCAAATCTGTCCGATGGACTCAATTCCTATCCGAAAACTGTTTGTCTGTATGCTGGTTTGATGGACCAAATGCGATGCAAGGGCAGCTATTGAACTTAATTTTCTTGTCCCGTTGTATGTCATTACATTCAAAACAAATGGACTTTAGAACGGACTTTAGTCCATTCGTGTGTGGGCAAGTCCGTCGTAACTCGTAACTCCATCGAAAGTTAGGAAGACTGTCAGACCTTAGTACGGTCGTGTGTACATGGCATAATTCTGTAGTAAGGTCACAGAATAAGGCTCAATTTATTTTCTGAATGGGCCCTCCAGCAATAGTAGAGCAGATATGTTCAAAGAGTCCTTTGTTCTTGCATTTATAGCAGCATGCATCTTTTGCAAGGTACTTAATATGGATTGCAATGTGCAATAAGTTGAACCACATCTGAAGCAGTAATTGTTCTGTAGATGTGCAGCTGTGAACTGAAATTCTGATGAATCCTTTGTTGTACCTTTGTATTGGGCCAGAGTATGTACCTTATGAGATGAATGGTCTTAATTCACAGCCTGTATGGTAGTCCTCTGACTGCCTCTGCCTTAGCAGTTTCACCGTGGCTTGAATTGGTATTAGCCTTTGCTAGAGTTAAAAGCATGTTCCAAGAGCAATGTTTCTCTTAACCTTGACCTCCAGATTACTGTCTTCCAGACATGCCCTATGGGTCTTGCCCTGCATTATCTTAACATGGGTGTACAGACTGCTAGCTGCAGATCCTCCTCTGGATTCCTCAGAGACTCCTGTCTGCTGCCTAGGTAAATTCCTTGTTGATCACCTCTGTGAGCAACCATCAACAACCCAGGCACTTATGCAACCTAATGCAACCTGCATACTAATGCAAACTGGTACATCACAGTATGTAAGAAAAGGTGACATCATTGCCACACATTTTTGACTGTGTCTTGTAGTTTGAGAGGCAGAATAAATACTGAGGGCTTTATTAAAATAGAAGTATGGCCAAAGCTCTTTTGGCCATACTTATCTTGTGGGTCACAGGAGTGCACTTACTTGTGCGCTCATATGACCCAAAATCAGCCAACAGTGGGCTAAAGTGAGGCATGTCACCAAGCTGCTCCTGTCTCTGAATGTACCATTCAGATGCCCAACCAGCAGCTGGCTCAGTCTCTCAGCAGGCTGCCCCCTTTCCTGCCTGGTGCTCCAATAAGCACTGGAAGGAAAGAGTAGAGCAGTGACTGTCAGTATGTCTGTGCACAGAGAAGAGCCATTAAATCAGTGATTGCTCAGTTCTTGGGCTTGGAGCAGGTGGGGGCAGCTGCAGCATCAGGTGAATACTGCAGTCTTATAGGTAAATATATAGATGTTTGTTTGTTTTTTGTTTCCCGCACTTCTCTTTTAATAAGTCCAGGCATCCATGAAACATATGCAGCATTTTGAGTATATGACAACAGGAACAGGAACTAGCTTGTACAGAGTATAGGAAGTATTATATATGTAACAGCTGTAATTAGTAACATCTGTAGGCCATTTATTTGAACACTAAGCACCAGACTTAGTCATGCAGGGTTAGTCAGCTGCATGCACTCTTTGGTTGTTAATTGTAGTGATTACAGCTAATGTTGGTACAACTAGTTTCTAGATGTGAAACAGTAGGAATGAACATTTTTGTTAGCCTTTGCTCAGCACATGTTAAAAAATATTTTTAGGTAAATCCTGCTATAAGAAATACTGTAAATGAAATACTTTGCTTATGATGTCAACTCAACTCAAGCACAAAATTTTTTATTCTCTCATGTTTGAATCTTTCTACAACAAATGGATCAAGGCTCACATTCATAGTAGAAGTGCATGCAGAAACGGTGGCTATGCAAGTTGTGACTGAGTTGTATTGAAATTGTAAGAACTTGTATTGAAATTATGCTGTAGTTGGCAGAATGTTATTGATTTTCCTTCATCATAATCTGCCATGTACATTGTATGACATTCTAATTGTTTTTATTTTAAACAATGCAAAAGTAGAGGTGACATTTTATTAGACATAGTAAGGCCCACAACACCCACCTCAACACCTGTAGTTAAAAAAAGATCTCAGATCAAACCTTACATTCTACCAGCCAGCAGGCCTGCAGCACACCTCTTTGTTTTCATCAGTTTTCCCTCATTTGTATGAGCTTGGAACCTGTGCTAGTCAGTTACAAAAACTTCTTTGGACCACCCAAATATCAGTCCATTAACTATCGTACTTTACATATCCCATGGAAATGTATGCAGCTGGGAGGCACATCCACTCAACCAGTTGAGAGAGACCCAGTGTAGCCAAGTAGGGGCACTGCTGATCTATAAGGTGCTGGAGTCAAAGCTCTAAGCTGGTTTACTTTTTTAATAAACCTTGGTTTTGAACAGGGCAAGGCAGGCATTCACTAAAATGTAATTTATAATTTCAGGTTCACTTTATTTTTTATTTATTTTTTTCATTTCTTCCACTATGATTTCCAGTAATTGTTTTACCCTATAAAATGCACTTATGTAGGAAATGTGATTTCTCAGCTCCTAAATTATATTCATCTGGGAAAACTGCTGATTAAGAAGCTAGCTCTTACTCTGTATTGCCTTTGCTTTTATATACTTTTACATTTGGATCAGGAGTGACCAGTCAAGGCAAGCTTGGTGGATATTTATTGGAGCCATCTGGGCAAAATTATTCTGCATTTTTTTTTATTGAATCTACTTTTTCTGGACAGTAAGCACATAGCACATACTGCCCTCTTCCTGATCAATAACCTGTGCCCCACAGTCCCTATTCAAATTAAAATATCACTCTCCAATGGTTAGATTCTAGTACATGTTTGTATCTAAATAATAATGACTGTAGGACAAAGTATACTGGTTTTATTTGAAACACATGGACAAATAAGGCCCGAGATAAGCCTGCTAGTATGCAGTTCTGCAAAGGTGATCTAGTCTTTATTGCTTGTTTCCCTAGTTTAGTTTGCCCATCTGACCTCATCAAATAGGTTCCACTTGCTTGTGTGCCGTTATGGGATTCATAAAACCACTGAGCACAAACTACATTCAGGGCCGAGAAGATCAGAGCTTTTAAACTGCCTGCTTTCAAATTCCACTGTGTGCTCTTCCGAAAATCACTGATAGATTTGTGTGAAGGGTAGCCTGGTCTTGCATATGTCCTGTACATTTTTTCACATGACTAACATAGCAGATAGTGAATACATGCATGTTTTAGAAAATGAATATATCAATATTATTTCTCCAACTGGAGCTTGTTTTTTGCAGATGACACACAGTTTTATGTGAACCCAAAACAGCCGCATGGCATTGTGTTCCTTTGATAGGCAGATGAAAGGCAATGCAGCAATGAATTCTGTTAGCTGCTGATAGCTACAGTTCAGTGACAGCTGCGCTTGGTGACCAGCTAGGATGCGTAGAATTCAATCTAAGCCATTCCTTGGTGGTTTGGTGGAGCTACAGATTATGTTTCCAGCTCAGCTCTTGTTGAGTGTTTCTTTCAGAAAATAATTTCAAGAAGCAAAGTAAAAATGATCTGATAGACTTTTACAGATTAGAAATAAACATATTCCCAATCATTGACTTCGAATTTTAAAAATATAATTTATATAATGTGTTTATTTCAAAACATTGCAACAAATGCACTTACTGCTTCAATGTATAGGGGTCATAATATCCAAAGAATCCCAGACTTGATTTACTAAAGGCAAATAGTCTGTACACTTTGCAAAGTGCTGTTGCACTCTGCAAGTACAGTTGTTCCAGTACTTAGTAAATGAGGGAAGCTTCCCTTTGCAAAGAATACCCAATCAAGTACAAGTAAAACAAAAACAAACAGAATTTTTGCTTGCATATGACTGGTGATACTTACTAAGCACTAGAGCAATTGCTCTTGCAGAATGCAACTGCACTTTGCAATGTGCACAGTCTATTTGTCTTTAGTACATCAACCCCTGTAAACTCATATGGAGAGGGTTTTTGCCCCTGTTGTATACTGTTACTGCTGTGAACATATAATTTTCCAAAATAGTGTACCTAATTTAAAATACAGTTGTGCTCATAAGTTTACATAACTTAGCAGAATTTATGATTTCTTGGCCATTTTTCAGAGAATATGAATGATAACACAAGAAACAGACCCCCCACGAGATGTAGTCTGTTGTCTGGTGGATTACAGACTGAAAGAAGACATTCTACGTAAGGCACGTAACCGAATCCAGCTATCGTATGGCAGTGCTACCATTCACATATACCAAGATCTATCTGGAATCACGCTACAACACCGCAGGGATCTGAGGCCATTGCTTGATGCTCTGCGGGCCAAAGGCATACAGTACAAGTGGAAGTTCCCTTTTGGCCTAGCGGCCTCACATCAAGGCCGCACTGCAGTACTGCGTGTCCCTGAGGAATTACCGTTTTTCTGTGCCACTTTAGACATTCCGCAGGTAGACGTGCCCAGCTGGTATGCAGCGTTTCGTCCCAGACCTCCACCCAGCAGAGAGAGAGGCCGTGAGGAGCAGATGGATGCCCAACCCAGCAGGTACCGCAGGCACCGGTCAGTTTCCCGGAACGGAAACCATCCTACAAGGCGAGATTCTCGCAACGGGCATAGCCCTTCTGCTTCGCCACGTACCCGCAGGGCGCGGCGAGACCGGGTGGACTACCGCAGACATTCACCGGAACTGTGAAAGAAATACACAGATAAGTGAATTCACTCTTCCACCTTTTTCCTTTGGATCTGCAAACCTTCTCATCAGTTTCTTTTTTCTCTTTTTGTTTGTTGCCCATACCTTTTGCGAATATGCACTCTTTGATCTCTGAGCCCCTACTATTTTTAAGGGGAACGGACATATTTGGCCGTGTTTGGTGCCTATCTGAGTTGAGCTCACACAGCTTTATACAAACATTAAGGTACCATGGCTGAGACAGAAGTCGAATGACATTAGTACAAGTTTACCCATGTACTGTTTCTCTTATGGTAGTATCCTGCACATCCCTGCAGAACTATAAAGCTTTTCAGGGTAGGGGAAATGTGATGGTTAACAGGAGGGGGCATGCCGGAGAACGTTAAAGACGAGGTATTATGCTCCAAAACTAGACTAACTGATCCTCGCTGATGCCACTTTTGCGTACCTCATTAGACTCACACGAGAGGTGGGATGGAAAGTTTCATGTAACAGGGATCCTTAATCCCCTTCCTCCACCTTCATGTCCTTCCCGCGTATGTGCTCAGTTGCTAGCGACGACCGTTCAGTTTACTCTCCTGGCATGCCCTCTCCGACTAGGGATAGTAGCCCTAGAAATAAAAGGGACTTTAGTTTGCAAAGATTGTGTTCCTCAGATTTTTCATTCATGATACCCTAGCACGCTCGGAACAGCCTTTAGACCCCTGACAAGTCGCAGGAAACATGGAAGGCTGTCCTGCACTGGTGAAAGCGGGCATTTATACTGGTGCGGTCGACATATTGTCACACCGGTGTTTTGGTTTGTTAGCCTCAACAGTACCTCAAGAGGAGTGGGGGCCGCGGTTTCGGACCAACGGAGCCGTGCACCCACTCCGCTTCACTTTGGAGCAGATAGGATTCATGCAAATGGGGCTGCAAGAATTAAGCATTCCTGAGAACTCCCGGCGTTGAAACTTGGGCCCTCACCTTTGGGCAACCTCCGTGCATGGAGGGAGGCCCAAAGGGGAGTACACATGTATAAGATGCCTGCAGTTGTGGGGAGGTGCACTCCTTGGGGGGCAATTTTAGTTATTTTTTAGTTTTAGTTTATTATTTCTTTGTAAGATGCTAATCCAAACAGATAGCCTGTAATGCCCGCTGTCTAACGGTTACCTAATCTTATCCACTGTCATTACCTGTTTACAGTCGTCCGTGGTCTCTTTCCCTCATCTAGCTCCTTTATTTCATGTAGCTCGGGCAACTTATGGCAGCAGCCACTGTTAAAAGGTATCTAGTAGGGATTTATAGTTTAAAGTTTTGAGTTTCAAATGTTATGTTATTATGAGGCACGAAGGTACTTATCACAATGCATCTGTGTGGTTACTTGATGCTTATTTAGCAGGTGTCATGCCTTCGTGTTATATCATAGAGTTACGAACCTTCTAAAGGGCTGGACGTCGGCGTTCCACCCAGATACCTGATCTCAGACTCTCCCGAGGATTCTGGTTCAACCCCGTCACGGTGACTCAGACTGAGGGGCCCGTTTGTTAGTAGGGCTCCTGCGGTCTCAGCACCGTACCTTTAGTGGCACCGGTACTCCTGGGAAGGAGCTGGTCTTCTATCCCTATGGTTGCCGTTGGGTAGTCTATTTGACACCCGTCCTTCCCACTCCTCCCTAACCCCTCACATCCCCTTACTCTCCTTCCCCTTCCCCCTCGAATTTAACACTCTAACCTTGCGTACCTAGTTACCAGTCATACGAAATGCAGTCAACTCACATTCCTACTGCTTCACCCCAGGTCAGGCTGTACTCACTCAACACTAAAGGGCTTAATACACCAGAAAAAAGGTCGCAACTGCTGCTCCTCCTCAGAAAGGCTAAAGCGGATGTTGTCTTTCTTCAAGAGACACACTTTAAAACGGACAAAACCCCCACATTTCACTCCCCCCAGTATCCTATAGAGTTTCATGCCACAAACCCATCCGCAAAGACCAAGGGGGTTTCGATCCTCATTTCCAAAAACTGCCCCATCCAAGTAGAGGACACGCTCATTGACATAGAGGCCCGTTACATTTTTCTGAAGGGGAAGCTATTTGGCCGAGATCTCACGTTAGCAAATCTATATGCCCCAAACAAAAATCAAGTGCCCTTCTTCAGAAACACTATGCGAATACTTACCTCCTTTTTTAAAGGCATGTTGGTGGTTGGGGGGGATTTCAACCTTGCCCTGTCCCCTACACTAGATTCCTCTTCGGGTTCTTCCTCAACATCATATAGTGCACTCCGTGCCATCAAGAAGCAACTTTCCACACTGACCCTTCATGATACATGGCGGACGCTTCATCCGACAGTGAAGGACTTTACTTATTATTCGCCCCCACACAGCAAATATACAAGGATTGACTACTTCTTCCTGACACAAGCAAATTTAGAGTCACTGGTAGCAGCTGACATTGGCCCGATGCTGATATCAGATCACCACCCAATTACGGCCACCATATCCTTTCCCACTCGGCCCACGAAGCCTTATACATGGCGCTTAGACGACTCCCTGCTAAACGATTTGGACAATGTCCACAGACTTAGAACATGCCTTTTGCAATATTTCAAAGAGAACGCTGCGGCGGAAACACACTCATCCACTAGATGGGCGGCGCACAAATGCGTGATTAGGGGGGAACTCATTTCCATGGCGGCGCAGCAAAGGAAGGCTAGGCTTAAATGTATAGATGAGTTGTCCAAACGTATTCATTTTTTAGAACAGAAACATAAGCAAACTTTAGCTGAGAGTACGCTAGCCGAACTCTTGCAAGCTAGAGGAGACCTCCTGGAGGAACTTGGTAAACATATCAGATGTAAATATGTACTTATGCAAAGAAATTATTATGAATTTGGCAATAAGGCGGGGAAATTACTGGCTAGAGCGATTCAAAAAAAGAAAGCAAGGACGACGATACACTATATCACTGACCCCTCAGGTAACAAAATAGAAACCCCTTCGGGTATTGTAGATCAGTTTAAACAATATTACTCAAAGTTATATAATCTCCCACCCACTCACCAAGCAAGATCCCAACCTGACAGAAACCGGTTGATTGCGGACTTCCTGACAGATTACTGCCCTGGGCCTATCTCTGCTGAAGCGGCAGCTGACTTAGACAGACCGATTACTGGGGAAGAAATACAGGCGGCTCTTAAACAACTAAAACCGGGAAAGAGCCCAGGCCCTGATGGCCTCTCAACCCTGTATTATAAGACATTCTCTGACACCTTACTCACTCACCTCTTAGACACATTCAATAATCTCCCAAATTCCCCTGTGACGCACACGGACCTTTTTGAGGCTCACATAACAGTGATCCCCAAACCAGGAAAGGAAGAATCCTTGGTGACAAACTACAGACCCATTTCACTTATCAACGTTGACATGAAGCTCTATGCCAAAATTCTGGCTAATCGCATACTCCCTTTACTCCCTTCACTGATATCCTTGGACCAGGTAGGCTTTGTCCCGGGACGGGAAGCACGGGATAATACCTTAAAGGCAATAAGCATACATCAGTGGTTGTCCACATCCCGAAAACCAGGCTTTCTCCTCTCGTTGGACGCGGAGAAGGCATTTGACAGGGTGGCGTGGGATTACATGATGGCTACGCTCTGCAAAATGGGTTTTAAAGAACGCACAATGCAATTCATCACTGCCCTATCTATACTCATCTCCCACGGCCAGAATTAGAGCGAATGGCCACCTGTCGGATGCCTTCTCCCTGTCCAACGGGACCAGACAGGGCTGCCCCTTGTCTCCCCTCATCTTCATCCTTACACTGGAACCAATGTTACGTAAGCTCCGACTGAACGGTGACATTAAAGGGGTCCGGATAAACGACAATGAGTACAAAGTGGCAGCATACGCTGATGATGTGCTTCTGTTCCTAACGGAACCGAACATCACGATACCAAATCTACTCCAGGATCTGGCACTTTTTAAATCGATGGCTAACTTGCAAATTAATTACACTAAATCGAAGGCCCTTAATATTACTCTTCCGGAAAACGTGCTGACTCAATGCAAATTAAACTTCCCGTTTGGGTGGGAGAGACATGCTTTAACTTATCTGGGAATACAGCTCCCAACGAAACTGTCTGATCTTTACCCCCGAAATTTTTTACCCCTGTTTAATACTATCAGGCAAGACCTGCAAATTTGGAATAAACGCATGATCTCATGGTTTGGGAGATCCTCGATCCTGAAGATGAACGTCCTCCCCAGGGTCTTGTATCTCATGCAAACCATTCCGATCAAACTACCACAGGCATTTTTCGCCACATACAAAGCTCTCAGCTCTCAGCTCTCAATTTATATGGGCCAACAAACATCCTCGTATAAGGTGGGGTAAGATGACTTTGCCCAAATTGCAAGGCGGGTTGGGAGTCCCCGACTTACAAAAGTACAATTGGGCCTGCCAGCTCACTAGAATAGTGGACTGGCATGTTCACAGGCCAGCCAAAGCATGGGTAGACATAGAGGAAACAACAGCCGGCATCCCGGTCAGACTCCTTCCATGGCTGGACCCCTCTTCTATCTCACATTCGCTTCAATCTCATCCGTTGATAGGGGCGACTTTACACACATGGAGAACGATACGCCAAAAATTTAAACTCTCCTCTACTCCGGGCCCACTCTCTCCACTGGAATATAACCCAGACTTTCCTCCTGGCATTTCTTCACGACAGCTAACAGACCAGACCCCGCAAGACATATTAAGAGCCAGATCTTTCTTTGATAGAGGAAACTTAATCCCCTTTCATTCCCTCCCCGAAAAATTTCCGGACAGGTACATTCCTTTTTTTAATTACCTCCAGATAAAACACTTCTTGTCCAGTACACCTCTCAAGTCACAATGGTATAGAGAACTTACTAGTTTCGAGGACCTATGCAACAGACAAGAACCACAAAGGCATTTAATCTCTGAACTATACGCACTCCTCTTCCCAACTGCCAACAGTTTAAATGACTCTGCCAATACCAGATGGGTAGAGGAGCTGAACTTAGAGCTCACACGAGAAGACTGGGAAAACATGTTGCTACATATCCACAAGGGCTCACGAAATGTATCGGTTCAGGAGAACGGGTATAAACTGTACTCCAGGTGGTACAGAACACCTGACTTGTTGCATAAATGTTACCCTAACACATCGCCCACCTGCTGGAGATGTAGGACTATGGAGGGGACATTACTACATGTTTGGTGGGATTGCCCCGCAATACAACCGTACTGGACAGCCATACACCAACTAATTTCTAAAATAACTACCTACACCTTGGAATATACACCTGCACAATTTTTACTTCATCACGCCTCTATACCACAGAAGCAATATAGGAAATCTCTTGTCTTGCACCTTGTGAACGCAGCAAAAATGTGTTTGCCCAGTCGCTGGAAATCAATTACGCCCCCCACGGTAGGAGACTGGATCCGTCGGGTAGGGCGGACAATGGAAATGGAAGAACTTGTGCACCAACTTAATGATACCACGCCAAAATTTACTACAGTATGGGCTTGTTGGATACATTTTCGTGCATCCACAGAATGCAAGACACTGCTGAACGAGATATAGCCTGACCTGGGATACTAACTGAACATAATTGGAAATAATTGGAAAATATTTGCTAAACTAACTGTTCCAATTTTCCGATAGCGGTAGCTTTCCCCGAGTACACTTGGTGACCATTCAGGACAACGCAACCATCCCTTGCCCTGTCTTACCCCTGTATCCTCACCCCTATACCCTCCCCAATATCCCTCTATCCTAATATTTTCACAGAGCTTTGGAACGCTATGACTTAACATCTATGCATAGGATTTAGCTGGTGATACATCACGTTACTGAGTGGACTCGGAGGAGGCACGTACAGACGACAGGGCTCTTCTAGGTTTGTGGTCCTGCTTCAGGTCTCCTTACTCTCACAGCGTGATCCCTGTAGGGGTGAGTGTAGGGAGATATGAACTACCTGTCGTCTACCTAAGTCCAGACTAGATGTACTCCTTTATTATACCAATCATATGTCGCCTTTTTGGGTCCTAGTTTGGAGAGGCTAATAGTCAGTTAAACTTTCTTGTTTAATTTTACAAAAATGGTGATGTTATGCATACTGTTATATGTTTCCTGTTTGTTTGGAGACTGTTTGTATCTCTCGGAGCCTGCTGTAAGCTCAAGCTATAATGTTCAGTTTTCCGAGAATATGTGCCACAGTTTGAAATGACAGTATATATTACTTGTATTTCGCCTTTATGTCAAATGCTGCATTTTCAGAATAAAGACATGTTAAAAAAAAAATGAATGATAACACAAAAACATTTCTTTCACTCATGGTTAGTGTTTGGCTGAAGTCATTTATTATCAATCAACTGTGTTTACTCTTTTTAGGTGAAATACAGGACTCTCTGAAAACATGTGGGCTGCATGGTCGAGTCGCCAGAAGAAAGCCATTACTACGCAAATGCCACAAAGTATCCCACTTACAATACTCCAAACAGCACAGAGACAAGCCTCAAACCTTCTGGCACAAAGTCATTTGGAGTGGTGAGACCAAAATTGAGCTTCTTGGCCACAACCATAAACGCTACATTTGGAGGACAAGGCCTATGATGAAAGGCACACCATTCCTACTGTGAAACGTGGAGGTGGATTGCTGATTTTTTGGGGATGTGTGAGCTACAAAGGCACAGTAAATTTGGTCACAATTGTTGGCAAGATGCAGTATGTTAACAAAAAATACTAGAGGAACATTTGCATTCATCAGCCAGGAAGCTGTGCATAGGACGTACTTGGACATTCCAACATGACAATGATCCAAAACACAAGACCAAGTTGACCCATCTTTTGCTACAGCAGAATAAAATGAAGGTTCTGGAGTGGCCATCTCAGTATCCTGACCTCAATATCATTCTGCAACTCTGGGGAGATCTCAATTGTGCAGTCAATGCAAGACAGCCCAAGAATTTACAGGAACAGGAGGCTTTTTGCCAAGAGGAATGGGCAGCTTTACCATCTGAGAATATGAAGAGCCGCCTCCACAAATACCACACAAGTCTTCAAACTGTCATTGATGTTAAAGGGGGTAATACAAGGTATTAAGAACTGGGGTATGTCAACTTTTGATCATGGTCATCTGGGTAGTTTCTGTTGCCATTATGATTTAAAAAGAGTAAACACAGTTGATTGATAATAAATGGCTTCAGCCAAATAATAACCATGAGTGAAAGAAATATTTTTGTATTATTATTATTACTATTCACGATTTATATAGCACCAACAGTTTACGCAACACTTTACAATGTAGAGGGGGACAGCTCGTATAGATTACATTTTAAAGGGAGGGGGTGGTGGTACAAAAGGTAATAGATGCTGGGAATGATTTGATGGGGTTGTTAGGTGGGTGTGGGATAGGATTCCCTGAATAAGTGAGTTTTTAGGGATCTCCTAAAGGCGGACAGGTTAGGGGCTGATCGGATATATGGGGGCAAGGAATTCCAGAAGATGGGAGAGGCTCTGGAGAAGTCCTGAAGACGAGCATGAAAGGAGGTAACAAGGGAGCTAGAGAACAGGAGGTCCTGAGAGAAGCAGAGGGGACGATTTGGGTGATATCTGCAGATGGAGGTTGGTGATGTAGCTGGGGGAGATGTTGTGGATGGCCTTGTATGTTGTGGTTAGCATTTTGAATTTTATACGGCGGGGTAGGGGAATCCAGTAAAGGGATTGGCAGAGAGGAGCAGCAGTCACGGATCGATTAGTGAGGTGTATTATTCTAGCAGCAGCATTCATAATAGACTGAAGGGGGGATAGCCTGTGTAAGGGTAGGTCATTAGGGAGAGAGTTGCAGTAGTCAAGGCAGGAAATAATCAAGAAGTGAATAAGTTGCTTTGATGTGTCATTAGTCAGGAAGGGTCAAATTCTGGAGATGTTGCGGAGGTTAAGGTGGCAGCATTTATCCAGTGATTTGATGTGGGGGCTAGTGTGGTGTTGGACCTGATGTGTTGGGTAGGGAGGAAGTTGAATACTGGATATCTCCTTGCGAATGGTGTCGATTTTGCTTTTGAAATGGTTGGCAATCTGTTGAGTGGTAAGCGAGTTTGTGGGTAGGGGCAGTGGGGGGAGAAGTAAGGAATTAAAGGTAGAAAAGAGTTGGCGAGGTTTGCATGAGAGGGATTTGATGAGAATGTTGTAGTAGGTTTGTTTAACAGTGTGAAGGCAGGAGTTGTATTTGAGAAGGGACGATTTGTAGAGGGTAAAGTCTTGCAGGGACTTAGATTTACGCCATGCTTGGTCAAGAGCACGGCGGCATTTCTTGAGACTTCTGGTGGTGTCTGTTTACCAGGGTTGTGGCAGATGGGACCTGGTTCTTCCTGTAGAAAGAGGAGCAAGTATATCTGGGGAGGACAGCGTGTTGATGTAGATGGAAGTGGTTAGGTTTGGGCAGGACAGGGGTGCAATTATGTTGTAAAGGCCATCAGTAGCAGAATGAAGAAGGAAAGGGTTGAGGTTGCAAAGGTTTCTGTGGGTAGTGGTTTGTGGGTTGGCAGCAATGGAGGTAGGAGACAAGGAGAGTGTGAAACGGATAAGGTTGTGATCAGAGAGAGAGGAAAGGGGGTGTTAGAGAGGTTGCATGGGAGAATACAAGGTCGAGCATATTGCTGTTGGAGTGAGTGGTGGTTTGTGTCCATTGTGTGAGGAGAGGAGGTTAGGTTGTGCAATTGAGAAGTGGTTGCAGCATTAAAATTGATTGGAATGTTAAAGTCACCTAGGATGATAGCAGGTACTTTAGAGGACAGAAAGTAGGGTAGCCATGCAGAGAAGTCATCTAGAGAGCGTGACAATGGTCCAGAAGGCCAATAAATGACTGCTACCCTCAGACAAGCTGGAGAGAAAAGACAATTGCAGTACATTTTGAAAGAGTAGGGGTAAAGGTGTGGGAGGTGTGGGAAGAACCTGGAAGGTGCACTGTGGGGAGAGGAGAAGTCACCATCTCCTTTTCGTCCACTGGGTCTGGCAGAGTGAGACCAGAAGAGGCCTCTATCGGAAAGGGCAGCTGGAGAGGTAGTGTCAAATTCCTTGGTGATAGCAAATAGATTAAGGGATTTGGAGAGGAAAGGTCATTGACAGATTTCAGTGTACAGTGTTATCATTCATATTCTCTGAAAAATTACCAAGAAATCATAAATTCTGCCAAGGTATGTAAACTTATGAGCACAATTGTATATTGTATTCATAGCCCTTGCATCTATACTTGCTTCTGTATTAAGCACATATGTTAACTCTTATTTGTACAATACATTATCATTATTATTTCAACTCTACTACTACTAAAACTACTACCGATACTACTTATAATAATAAATTATAATAGTAATCATGATTACAATCATATTATTAATAATTGTAGGTCAGTGATTAAAGCCAAACTCAGAATAATTATTTATTTTTTATATTAAATGATGTCCCAGTAGGTTTGAAAATAAAAAAGCAGCTCTGGCTGAAATACTCATCTTCTCACTGACACTGTCCCATGCGTCATTCAACCCAGAAGACTAATGCCGCGTACAGACGATCGGAATTTCTGACAACCAAACCGTGGATTTTTTTCTGATGGATGTTGGCTGAAACTTGTCTTGCATACACATGGTTGCACAAATGTTGTTGGAAATTCCAATCGGCAAGAACACGCTGATGTACAACACATACAACGGCACTATAAAAAGGAAGTTCAATAGCCAGTACGCCACCCTTTGGGCTCCTTCTGCTAATTTCGTGTTAGTAGAGCTCAGCCTTGTGCTCTTCAGTTTGTTACTCCTCTTCAGTTTGTGCTTTTGGGTTCGTATCTGTTTTTCAGTGCGTGTAGTCAGTTCATATCTGTTTTTCAGTGCATTCTTGTCCTCCCGTTTCTGATTTTCAGCTCGCTCTTCTCAGGCCTTTCTGATTTTCAGTGCGTTCTGTTAGTTCGGTCTGACCAGCCAACCGTTTTGCAACCATTTTGCGGTTACATACTCGTCATAGAGTTTGTGTGCTATGCAGGGGCTTGGTATTGGGGTTCTTACTTTGACCCAAGCCCAGTCCATGAACAGGGCAAGGAGGAGTTAATGTAGGAAGAAGAGGGAGTGGGGGGGGAGGAGGGGTAAGAAGGTGAAATATATATTTATGTAATGCAGTAAGGCCGCGTACACACGCGCGGACTGTTTGCCCAACCTTGTCTGCTGAACAGTGTTTGGGCGGACAGTCCGCTCGTGTGTGGGGCTTCAGCGGACAGTTTCAGCGGACAGTTGGACGAACAAGGTCTTACGGAAATTCCGAAAAACTGTCCGCTGAAACAAGGTTTCAGCGGACTGTTCGCTCGTGTGTAGGCTTGTTCGGCCAACTAAGTCTCGCGCATGCTCAGAAAGGATTTTCACGCCGAAAGCTATAATGCAGTGTATAGGACGTCGTATTTTTCGTCCCGTCGTACGTGCCGTTCACGTCATCGCGCACGGTTTCAGCAAACTGTTCGTCCGTCGTGTGTGGCCATGTCCGTCCATGCTAAGTTTGAGCGGACTGTTTGCCGAAACTGTTGGACGGACAAAGTTGGGCGAACAGTCCCCGCGTGTGTACGCGGCCTAAGAGATGAACTAAGGTAGAAGATATAATAGATATTATGTTAGTAATTTTTATTGTTATATGATTTCATATCAATTTGTAACAGACTGCTTTTGTATGAAAAAAGAAAAACCACATAAAGAATACATAAATAAAAAAAAAAGAGGAGTTAATGGATGAAGAATTGGTTGCACCAACGTGACCAGTTCTCGCACATGCCCTTGTTTGCGCAAGATCCAGGAGAATAATCCTAATGATTTCAGGAATTATCTCTGGATGACGGACCCCATTTTTCACCTTCTGTTGGTTTTGCTGTCCCCCTATATTACAAAGCAGGACAACTTCATACGGCAAGCCATCACTCCGGAATAAAGGCTTGTCGCCGCTAGGAATGAGCCAAACACCCCCCAGTTCGGTTCGTACCGGAACCTTCGAACGGACTTAAAATTCGTACGAACTTTAGAACCCTATTAAAGTCTATGGGTCTCGAACGTTCTAAATCAAAAGTGCTAATTTTAAAGGCTAATATGCAAGCTATGCAACCGACAACACCAGCAATAAGGGGTATCTTCAGGTGTATACTGTGCTAGAGGCACACAACACCCACTTTAACTCCTGCAGATGCCTGTATTAGAGAACAACAGCAATAAAGGGTAGATACAGGTGTATACTGTGCTGGAGGCACACAACACCCACTAACTCCTGCAGATGGCTGAGAAAAGAACACACTGTCCCTGCCTATCTAGCTCTTTCCCTGCACACCAACACACTACACAAGGCTGCCGTGCTGGCGGCCTTATATAGCGTGGGGCATGTACTAAACCCCCTGAGCTATAATTGGCCACAGGCATCCTGCCTGTGGCCAATTATGGCTCTCCTCGCTGCCGGCGCTGTGCTTGGCCAAGCATGCGGGGTCACAGTGCATGTTTGGCCAATCATGAGCCAGCAATGCACTGCAATGGCATAGTGGATTGTGGACCGTTCGTGATGCACAAATTTAGTGCGAACAGTCTACAAAGTTCTGAATTCGCCAAACAGACGAACGCCGATGTTCGAGTCGAACATGCATTTGAATCGAACACCGAGCTCATCCCTAGTTGCCACCTTGCAGTACTTGGTGATGGGGAGAAGTCTGCAGGACATCAAGTTCTCGACAGGCATCTCCCCCCAGGCTCTGGGGATCATTATTCCAGAGCCCTGTTCTGCCATCATACAGGTCCTGCAGAAGGACTATATTAGGGTAAGTTTTATCCTTTAACATCACATTCTATGTATTTATTGTTTGCTAATGTATTAGATTTCTTTAATTAATCCCTAATTATCATGTTGTAATATGCTATGAATGTCCCATTTGTCCTCATGCATGCTGGAAGCTTTTAAAGTTCCTTATTTGTCCTTCATGCATATTTGCCTTCACTAACCTCCCCAGCATGCTATCCTAGGCTCATACTAACCTAGAATTTTGAGATGAATATTTGTTAGTCTAACCTTGGCTAAATCCACATTATTGGACCTCTTAACATGAGCTAATTGGAGTGTCCACGATCAATTCAAAGCTTGCAAGATCCTCAGAACATATGTTCTTTTGGGTCATATTTATCTGGTAAGCCTACATCTGTTGAGGTGGTGGTATCATCACATTGGTGCTCGCATGTTTATCCTTCTGGGAACTAGGCGGTATATCTGAAGCTCGCACGTGGGACTCAAACACTATTTGGATTTAGAAAGGACTTTTTTGCACTGTTTTACATTCATCAGTACAAAGATTTGGTGTTTACCTGTTCACTAATATTTTTCTTTTGTAATGTCTGTGCAGTTTTGTACATGGATATTTGTTTGATTTATAATTTCACTCCATTGTAATGGTTTAGCGCTACTTTTTGTTTATAATATTTGTATTTTGCTAAAATATCGAATTTTGGTAGAGTAGCAGCTTCACTTTGCACATTGGGATAGCGCAGTGTTTTTTCCTGATTGGAAGAAATTTAACATTATACTCATACTAACCTAGCCACTTAACAATGTATTTTGTCAGCTCCATTGTAGTGCTTTACCCTAAACACCCCCTAAAATGTGTCCAAATGTTGTTTTTGTCCTTAAATTCAGGCAGAGTGCAAGAGACTTTTTTTCGGGCCCAAACTCATTTGGAACCCCCCCACCACCACCACCACTAAGTCAACGGATACCAATCCTCTATCTGCTGACTATGCCAAACCCATACACACCATACCTACCTCTTTTGTGTTCATATTTATGGATAAATTCACCAAAGCATGCAGTGCAAGGACCTGCCTGAATACTTTCAAATGATACTATTTAAAGTTTTGTTCTCATATTATCTTGATAGGTAATTGCAGAATGTAAAATTGTGCTTCAATTTGTACAGTGTGTATTCATATTTTTGTATTAAGACACTTCTTACCTGTCCAGTGGGCTGCCAATAGTGTAAGTAAAGAGGGGCTGGCCAAAGTAAAATACATTATTTATGCATTCAGCTCTCAGTAAAGTAGAGAGGGTTACCTGTCCAAAACATCCCCCCCGCCATAAAATGTTTACAATGGGCCATCAGAGGGTGTGAGGAACCTGATAAGTGAACATTATACTTTTGTCTTTAAATACTCTTTAAAATAAATGTTATACTGATGTTGGCCAAGAATGTTTGTGTCTAATCTGCTTGCAATTTTTATGTGCAAAATTAAAAAAAAAAATTCTTGTTTGACGCCATAGTTTCCTTCAACCCCACAGGAATGGCAAACTGTGGCATCCCATTTTGCCCAGTGGTGGGACTTTCCCAACTGTGGAGGGGCAATCGATGGGAAACACGTTCACATCGTTCCACCCCCCCCCCAACTCAGGGTCATACTATTATAATTACAAGGGGTTTAATATAGTGATGTTGGCGGTGGTGTTGGCAACATACGAGTTCCTGTATGTGGACGTGGGGAAGAATGTCTGGATGTCGGATGGTGGAGTCATCGCCCAGACAGAGTTTTACAGATGGCTCTAGAATGGTGGCTTGGGCTTGCCACCTGTGGAAGACAACATGGCTGGCCTTCCACTTGTATTCGTCAATGATGAAGCGTTTGGGCTGGGAGACCATCTGATGAGCCAATTCCTGATGAGGACCTTCACCCCGCAGCAGAGGGTTTTTAACTACCGGCTGGCCAGAGCCAGAAGAGTAGTGGAGAATGCTTTCGGCATAATGGCCAGTCGGTATGCCTATTTCTAACACCCATACACATGGCAGAATATAAACTTAACCATATAGTGCTTGCCTGCTGCATTTTTCACAATTTCCTACGTAAAAATACTACAAACTATGTGGCCTCAGTTGGGCCTGATTGTCAATAGGACAGAGGCGTGGTCAGACCACATTATATAGTGTTGATGGATGTAGTGGTGACCTTCGGCAGAAGCCATTAATCCAGCAGAAATAAGTTGATGCGTATATAAGAACGACGTGGGTTCAAGAAAAAGGTGAAGTCTCTCTCGCTAGCATGGAAGCAATGCTATGCCTCATAGAGGTCATGTGATTGTATGGAGCACTGAATAGATGATATAGAGCGACCGTGAGAGGAAGTGGATTCCATAGCCAGGTCCAGCGCAATGTTAAAGTTCCTTGTTCAGGCACATACAATAACTAAATGTCTTCTGATTATGGGAAAAACTGTGTGTGGCTAAAAAAAGCTGCATTTTCCTTGCTTTACTAGAAGTCAGATCATAGTTTTCATGTATATCATGCACTCAAAACTCTTGTTTTTAATAGGGCTTTTATAAGCAACTCAATCACGACTCCACTAGATGCTGGAGAAATAAATCACCCATGACCTTCCAAGGTCAAAGAAGTTTTTGTATTTTGGTAAGAAAGCAAAAAAAAACACAAATAACAAATAAATAAATAAATAAAAAACATAAATAAGCTTGATAGATTTTTTTTTTGGGGGGGGGGATTTTGCACCCTGCAAAGGTTTCAATTTTGAAAACATCAATGGTAATCAATTTCCGACACTTGGCGACATCATGGCAACACACCCCTGGTGTCCTTATGTATTTTGTGGTCCTCCTGAATCTGCAGAAAGCGGCTGACCAACACAGTCCCAAATGCGGGGGTCTTAAAGATAGAGCAGTGTCATGTCCTATAGAACAATTTTGGATCAAAAAACACATACGGAGAAAAAAAAAATGGACTTTATAGGCACCAATTATAAAAATAACAATCGTTTATTAAACACAAGATACAAAAGGGAATTTTCATTAAAAAGTAACGTTAATACATGCAAAAGTGTGTTGTTGCTTTTACTCTCTAAAACAGCAGAAAAAAAAAAAACTATACCAAAACATCATATTAGTCCTGCAACAGTGTATGGTATGTATTAACTAGGGATGAGCTTGGTGTTCGAGTTGAACATACGTTCGACTCGAACATTGGCTGTTCGCACATTCGGCGAATAACGAACGTTATGGGCCGTTCGCGCCAAATTCGTGTGGCGCTCATGGCCCACAATGCACTGGGCCATCGCAGTACATTGCTGGCTCATGATTGGCCAAGCATGCACGGTGACCCCGCATGCTTGGCCAATCCCAGCGCCGGCAGCGAGGAGAGCCATGATTGGCCACAGGCAGGAGTAGTATACACCATTATCCACGATTTAGCGTTCTTGCTCTTCTGTAATTGAGCTTTCAGTCAGCTGTAGGAGTTTGTGGGTGTTGTCTGCGTGCCCTGACCACAGTATACACCATTATCCACCTATATAGCTAGCTATATTGCTCTAATGTAATTGAGCTTTCAGTCAGCTGTAGGAGTTTGTGGGTGTTGTCTGCGTGCCCTGACCACAGTATACACCATTATCCACCTATATAGCTAGCTATATTGCTCTTCTGTAATTGAGTTTTCAGTCAGCTGTAGAAGTTTGTGGGTGTTGTCTGTCTTAGGTTTTTATGAAAAAAATATAGCTACGCCTGCTTTGCGTCCCTCTGTTGTGGAGCCATAGACCTCGCCGACCCGGAGTTTGCGGAGACATGGGAGATCGTCTGCGGACAGATGGGTCTCTTGTAAGAGCACCATGTCTGCCCAGAGACGCTTTAGATGCCTAAGGACTTTCATGCATTTGTTAGATGACTGAAGTCCCTTAACATTCCAGGAGACGACTGTCAAGTGATCCCCTCCTTTGTCAGCCATACCTGTCAATAGGGGTATTAATATGCAATGATATGTTATCTGAGCCTGTTACAGTGATTGCCCTAGTAAGATGAGGAATAGGCATAGATCAGAGAGCCTCTGAGGGTATACACATGGAATAGCTAAACAAGTGAGGGTAACATAAACAAGAAAATGAATACATAAATAACAATGCCAGGTGTAACATCCACCTAGTAAACAGATCTGACTTCACCTTTTTCCGCATGAGGTTCCTCACTCACGCAAAGCTCCCGGACAGTGCTCGCTTCCCCTTAAGGGGCATGCTCAAGTCCTGGGGGATAGGGGAGGGAGACAAAGGGAGGGGGTGAGAGAGGCCAAAGAGTGACTCTCTAGAGGGGAGTGGATGGGGTAGGGGTAGGAAGGGGAGTTTCAGGGAGTTGCAAATTTAAGCCGCCAGGATGCAAGGAAATGCCTATAATGGTATTTCGTAGCCCACAGATGAGCTATCAGAGCTTAAGAAAGAGATTCTAAAATAAGCTATAGGAAATAAAACATGGCAAGCAAGCAAAAAAATAATAACCAGCTATGCATTGCTGAACCACAACATAGTTATCAACATTTATAAGGTTAGTGTTGTAGCATAAGTCACATCATATAGTAGCTGAGAGGCAAGGTAGAAAATTACCAGATCCCACAGATCTGCTTATTCGCTCAGGGATGATCAGGGGTAGGTCAGTGGATCTCTGAGCGATGGGTTTGGTTGGTCGATCGACTGCGCTTGCATGGTGGTTTTTCAGGGCTCAGTTGGTTCTTGGTTGAGGCCTGAGGGTCTTTTGCAGATCTGAAGGGGGGGTTCCTTGTCGAGTGATCATATTCCATATCCATAACTGTAGGATGGTTGAGGTAATTCTCTGCTTCAGCTGGGGATGTGAAGGTGTGACGTGTTCCCATTGGAGATGTGATGTGAAAGACCGCAGGATATGCCAAAGTGAATTTAACATGGTTGTTAAATAATGTCACACATATTGGTGAAAAGGTTTTACATTGCTTCATAACCTCTACCGAATAGTCTGTGAATAATAGCAGATCTATGCCGTCAATGGTGAGGGATAGCTTACTGTGAAATTTTTGCAGAATGGCGTGTTTGTCAGCATAATTCAGGTACCTGACAATGACTGCTCTGGGTTTGGTGCGTTGCTCCGTGCACTGGCCTATGCGATGAACATGTTCAATAATGCATGGTGTACGGAGACCTAGCTGTTCAGGAATGGTCACTGCACATAAGTCCGTTAGCTGTATACTGGAGAATGATTCAGGCAGTCCTACAATTCTTAAATTGTTCCTCCTTGAACAATTCTCCAAATCGTCAAATTTTTCCCTCAGGTCTTTGTTAGAATGTGTAAGGCGTGCAATGGCGGCAGCATGAGCTGTAGTGTCATCCTCCATTATAGAGAGCCTCTCCTTAGTTTGCCAGATGCTCTGAGCCTGTGACTGAAGTTCAGCATGGAATTGCTCTAGCACTTTTTTTACTGCAGTGTCTATTGTGGCTGTTAATGTGGGGGTCAGGAGAGCTACCACCGCTTGTGCTATGCCTGCAGGGGAGGTAGGATCTGCGCCTGGCATGACAGGGGGACAGAGGCAGGTCTGTGAGGATGTGTACAGGCGCCATCTTAGCCGCGGCCGCAGCAACATCTTTTGCCAGGTTCATCGTGGCGGGGAGCGATCGGTTGCTTACCTGTAGGTACAGTAGGTATCTCCTAAACGTGCACTGTGATGTCAGTGGTGCATGTGCACTGTGCTTTCAATGGACAGCGTGCCATCCATAGAGACTTGCAGCGGTCATGACTCTCACGCGCAGCGGCTTCATCACGATTCAGCCAGTCAAACGGCAGATGCCCACGAACCCAGAAGGAAGACTGGGTGACGATGGAAGTCCTGTCAGCAGTAACAATGTACCGCTGGAGGGCTTTGTTTTCAGGGGAATCTTTCTAATTGTGCTAGTATGTGATGCATAATATCACAGTATAACATTCATTTGCAGGGAGATGATTTTTTTTGTTGCTGTTGTGGGTTACTACCACTTTAAAATAAAATTGCAGCAGAGAAAGACCATGGCCCCTCCTCTACCAGACAGGACAATGCTGTGTGGTAAAACTGTGTAAATCTCAGGGCTTGATAGACAGAAATTCAAATCTTTTGTGCAGGTAACACATTTCTCCTTTGTGTCTTTACATATATCTGTATCTTTAGCTCAGTTTTAAAGCCCCTTGTATCATCAAGGTGAAGGTTGATGCTCATAAGTCCTTGTGTATATAAATTAACATATTACCATATCGGTTTTCTCTGCAAACTCTTGGCTGGTTGATTGGTTGGTAGCTTTGCATAACAATCAAGTAACATGACTGGAGGCAAAAGGGAAGAAGCTTGAATGGAAGAACATCATTAATCAAGTGTGTCTAGATCACCATTATCATTAAATACAGACTTCTCCCCAACCCATGCACTAAATCAAGTCGACTGACAGTACTTGCAGGTATGTCCTGTTTTCTGAGCATTCAGAGCAGAGCTTTTTTTTTTTACTTTGTTTAGACCTGGAAAGGAAAATTATAGGGGCTTTATTTTTTTAATGAAGGCCTATTGGTTATTTGTCCCATTTGGGACTGTGTTGGTCAGCCGTTTTCTGCAGATTCAGGAGGACCACAAAATACATAAGGACACCAGGGGTGTGTTGCCATGATGTCGCCAAGTGTCGGAAATTGATTACCATTGATGTTTTCAAAATTGAAACCTTTGCAGGGTGCAAAATCCCCCCCCCCCCCAAAAAAAAAATCTATCAAGCTTATTTATGTTTTTTATCTATTTATTTATTTGTTATTTGTGTTTTTTTTTGCTTTCTTACCAAAATACAAAAACTTCTTTGACCTTGGAAGGTCATGGGTGATTTATTTCTCCAGCATCTAGTGGAGTCGTGATTGAGTTGTTTATAAAAGCCCTATTAAAAACAAGAGTTTTGAGTGCATGATATACATGAAAACTATGATCTGACTTCTAGTAAAGCAAGGAAAATGCAGCTTTTTTTAGCCACACACAGTTTTTCCCATAATCAGAAGACATTTAGTTATTGTATGTGCCTGAACAAGGAACTTTAACATTGCGCTGGACCTGGCTATGGAATCCACTTCCTCTCACGGTCGCTCTATATCATCTATTCAGTGCTCCATACAATCACATGACCTCTATGAGGCATAGCATTGCTTCCATGCTAGCGAGAGAGACTTCACCTTTTTCTTGAACCCACGTCGTTCTTATATACGCATCAACTTATTTCTGCTGGATTAATGGCTTCTGCCGAAGGTCACCACTACATCCATCAACACTATATAATGTGGTCTGACCACGCCTCTGTCCTATTGACAATCCAAGACTCATTGTCATTGTAAACTACTCCTATCTGGAGAGCCAATCCTCGTTTACTACAACAAGTAGATAACAAATCTGAGCTGGAGAAACATCTTTTAGAATTCCATCAAAATAATGATGTATCTGTGGATGATCCTTTTATATTATGGAATGCCCACAAAGCATTTCTAAGAGTTTTTTTTCATTAAACTTGGGCCAAGGGCAAAGAGGCAGTGGAAAAAAACAAATAATAGATCTCATTGAGGAGATAGATATTATTGATACTCAAAATAAACAAAAAAAACCTTCATCCGTTTTTCTCAAAAATTGACAAAATTTCACCATTACCCTCATTCTCTCCTATTAGACAATTTTGAGAAGGCAGCTAGGAGATTGAAAATTACATATTATGCGTGCGGCAATAAGGCCAGTAAACTTCTGGCACATAAATTGAGGGACCAGAGACAGAAAACTAGGACTCCCTTTTTGAGCCATCCATCCACTAAAATTAAGTTATACCACCCTCAAGCTATAGCCAATTCTTTTAGTGATTATTACAGTTCACTGTATAACCTTGATAAAGACCCCAACACTAGTCTCCCAAATGCAGAACTGATCAAGGAGTTCCTACAAAAGGTAAAACTTCCACAATTGTCTCAGGATCAACTACAGGCATTAACTCTCCATTAATCTCTTTAGAAATCCAACAAATCACCCAGACCTGGCAGTTTCACAGGGGAGTACTATAAGGCAGTGGTCATCAACCCTGTCCTCAGGACCCACTAACAGGCCAGGTTTGCAAGATAACTGAAATACATGGCAGGTGATATCGTTTGCTGCTCAGTGATTGGAGTATTCTAGTCTGCATCTCCCCCAAGGTAATACATAAAACCTGACCCGTTAGTGGGCCTTGAGGACAGGGTTGATGACCACTGCTATAAGGTATTTAGACATACATACATACATACATGTCTAAAAGTTAGAAATATTCACATTCCGCTCACTGAAAACAAAAAAATACTAAAGCAGCGCTGAGTGGGTGTTACATTTGGGCCTCTTATACACCTGAATTATACATACATACTGTTAGGTACCTGGTGCTGAGCCTGACTTGACAGAAGAAGACCTCTCTTACAGCTCTGGTTCAGGGACCACTGGAATGGAGACAGTGGCCCCGTGAGCGCAGCGGGGTAGGAGTGTCTGAGCTGGCAGCAGCGGCTGGTGCTGAGTGAAGAGATGATCCGCCGGAAACTGGAAACTGCAGGAGATGACAGAGTAGATGATGGATTAGCAGTCAGTGATCAGGAACAGCAGCAACAGGACCAGAATGGAGCACAGTACACTTGAAGTGAGCAGAGGGATGGTCAGACAGGCTGGGTCACAACAGATAAGGCAATCAGGTATATTCAGCAGGCTAAAGCGAGGCCACAGACAGGAAGAGTTTCAGCAACAGAAGATGAGTCCAAAGCAAGCTCAGGCAGACCGGGATCAGAGCAGGAGAGGTCAGCAAGGTCAATCAAGATTCGGGTCAGGGAATACGATCAGCAGGCAGGATACAGGAAACTCAGATGCAGAGCTGCAGACAAACAGCACTGAGCAAGTGCAGCTGCCCTCCTTAAGTAAGGCCACTTGTGGCAAACAGCGCTAACGTGCACACGTGCGTGCACCTGGGGTGCGCACCGGCGCACACATGCGCGCAGATGCCTGGTTTTCCCAGCGGTGCGCATGCACGCACCCGTTTCATGCGGGCAAAATCCTGACACATACATACAAGGTATTTACCATACCTGACCAAAATCTACAATGCAGCGGCTGCCTCTTTGCCCCTTCCCACATGAAATGCTTAAGGCCTTAATTATAACCTTACCCAAGCCAGGGAAAGACCCCACCTCAGCCCAAAATTTCAGACCCATCTCTCTTTTGAATTATGATTATGAAAAGTCTACGCTAAACTCCTTGCCCAATGCCTGACCAACATATTGCCTCTTCTCATACATCCAGATCAATCTGGATTTAATAAGGGTCATCAAACCACAGATACCACCTGCCAACTAATCTATATAATACACCTGCCAAGGGAGCAATGGACACCTTCTCTGCATCTGCCATTCGATGCAGAGAAGGCGTACGATAGAATTAATTTGAAATATTTAGCTCAAGTGTCAACTGCCTTTGGTGTTTAACCAAATATCATATTATAAAGTTAATGAATTCAAATCATATATACTGGGCTTGGGTTTACCCACTTCCATATAATAAAAAACTACAACATTTATTCTCTTATGTGAGCAAACAGAAAGGCATTAAGTATTTAGGAATCATATTAACTCCTAATGTTAATTCACTAGTTGCGGCAAACTACTTAGCTTTTCTAAACTCTACCCCCTCTAAACTCTCTGTCCTCTCTAGACTTAGCGAAAACAGAATTATCCTGCTCAGGTAGGTTGGCAGCCTTCAAGATGGTTTTATTACCCCAATTACTTTATTTGTACAGAACCCTGCCTATTCCTTTAGATATGTCCTTCTTCAAGACTGCTCTAACTTTAATCAACAGATACCTGTGGAGGGGCAAGAAGCCCAGATGCTCCTTTAGTTAAGTTGTAACTACGAGACGGACAGGGGGAGTTGGGCATGTAGTAATTAGAGACTACTACCTGGCATCATTCCTCACACAATTGAAAGTGTGGTTCCCTCAATCCCAACACAACCTATGGGTACAACTGGATGCTCATCAACTATTATGTAACAATCTATACCAAGATTTTCTGTCCAGATGCTATTTCCAATGCACTAACACCATGTTATCTCCCACTATTAAAGCTACCGTACAAGCATGTCATGCATTATAGCATACTCCTCTAGATCACTCAGTCAGAGCTACTATCCACTTTCCTATCTCTAGCCTAGCCTGTATTATCCCTAATATATCCATTGCCCGATGGGGGTCAAAGGGGATCAGGTTGTTGGATGAAATTCCAGCCCATACAACATTTTGAGCTTTACAGCTCCAGGCATACCCCACTTCGAGGTACACAATGGGACCAGAGCATGTATGTAAAACAAAAATGTACTTAAAGTGAAGCAATACCTTTTTTCACTTCTCAATGCATGCACTGCATTGTAATAGTCATTTATAGGAATAACTGACTACCTAGGCAAGCTGGCCAACCTTACAATTTGATATTTTGTAGTCCAGGGTCTCCTCCCTTTGCCCCCCCCCCCCCCCCCCCAAGTTTGGTGTACCTGTCACTTATGGTTCGGGAGCAGTGCCATGTCAAGCTGACCAAGATTTCCCATAGATGCCAATGTGTCCATACTCACAAGTGTACGTAAAGTGAGGGTACATAAATCAGGGTATGCCTGTAGTGAATGGGTTGTCCTCTCACGATTATTTTACATACTTACAAATAGCAAATTTTCTATGTTCTAACCAATCTACCAATATTTCACTGTCCTGGCGGATAGTACAATTTCTTACTCTACCCAATTCCAAAACCAAGGGCATTTCCTTACTTAACAACAATGACAAATCTTTGCCCTTCAGAGCCTGGAAACACGATTCAGTGTCAACCTATACACCTGAGCAGTGGCAAACTGCACTCAACTCCACCTATGCTACCACAAAAAAATATAAACCTAGGAGAGCTTACTCAAGATCTTACTATGTTGCTACCTGACACCCCATAGGATTTTAAAATTTTCACTGCACTCACTACCCACATGCTGGAGACAGTGGGGGTTATTTACTAAAGTCAAATTCACTTTGCACTACACATGCGTACCCCTGGGGTGCGCACCGGCACACACACACGCTGATGCCTGGTTTGCCGAGTGGCATGCATGCACATTCGCCAGTTTCATGCGGGCAAAATCCTGACACATACATACAAGGTATTTACCATACTTGACCAAAATCTACAATGCAGCGGCTACCTCTTCGCCCTCTCCACATGAGATGCTTAAGGCCTTGATTATAACCTTTCACCGTACTCACCACCCACATGCTGGAGACAGTGGGGGTTATTTACTAAATTCAAATTCACTTTGAACTACAAGTGCACTTATGCTGCATACACATGATCAGACTATCTGGCGGACTTAGTCTGGCGGACAATCCGCTGGGCTTTCCAGCAGAGGTCCGCCGGACTTTCCGAACGAGCAGACTTGCACACACAGGACCTAACTTTTCCAGCGGACATCATCCCAGTATAACCCCTGAAAGCCGAGTACGCACATCTGCACACACACGGCGGCAAGGTGTTAAATTCGTTTATTAGACAGCTCCAGGGTCTTCTTGCGACTTCGGAGCTATTCTCGACGGGCTCCTCCGCTATCTTCTGCTCTTTTACTAGTGGAGGAGCCGGGCTTTCTTCTTCGTCATCACCGCCTGGGGGTCTTCTTCCATCTTCGGGGGTCTTGTCCCGCTCTTCGTTTCTTCTGCCGGGCTTCCGCTATCTTCTTCCAGCTCTTTTACTAGCATTGGCCAGGTCTTCTGTCGCCGCCTTCTTCTTCCTTCTGATGTTGACACAATGCTCTCTCCGGCCGCAATGCCAGGGATGCGTTGCTCAGCCAGAGAGGAGGAGGAGGAGTTCTCGCTCGTCCCCACCCCCTTTCCTGACCGACCGGGCTGCGTGCTCAGATAAGGGTCTGGTATGGACTTCGGGGGGACCCCCACACTGTTCTTTTGGCTTTGGGTTTCCCCTTTAAATCCATACCAGACAACGGGGCTAGCAAGGTGTCAATCTCGCCAATGGAGGCGGCGACAGTGACTTCCTTCGCTAGTCCCGTCTACCTGGGGTCACGTTTAAAATGAAAGGACTTTACTCCGTGTGTGGTCAAGTCCATCCATTTGAAAAGTCGAGCTGATTGAGTCAAGACTTCTTTCTAAGTCCACCAGACTATTGGGAAGAAAAAGTCCGCCGGATCCCACACACTGGCGAATTGTCCGGTGGACTCTGGTCTGCCGTACCAAGTCTGCCGAATAGTTTGATCGTGTGTACGCGGCATTAAAAGTATACTTTGAAGTATAGTTGTTGTAGAAACTAGGGGGACATGCAAGGAAAATAAAAAAAAAACAACATTTTAGCTTGCACATGATTGGATGATAAAATCAACAGAGCTTCCCCTGATTTCAGATTTCCCCCTCAGATTTACAGCGACTGCACTTCCAAGTGCACTTTCAGTGCACTTTTTAGTGTACTTGTAGTGCAAAGTGGATTTGCAATTTGGAGCTGTGGGTACTCTTCACCATACGCTGTGGTCTTGCCCAGCAACATCATCCCTTTGGCTAGCAATATTCCGTCTTATGAATCAGATTTATGGCCTCACAATCCCTATTTGCCTAGGTACAGGTTTATTTTCTCGGGGTTTGGACAAAGTGAGGGGTCCAATAATTCATATACTACTGACAACCCATCTCTCACTGGTTAGACATTGGAGGGATCCTCATACGCCATCTATCAATGAAGTGATACAAATAACCCATATACATGCCACGTATGAATTATTATTTGCCTCGTCTGTTGGCAAATATTAGGTTGCTAGCTCATCGTGGGAGACCTGGTGCGACTGGTATGGACAGACCCAGCACCCTTAAACATATACCTTAAAACACATATCCTAAGTCTATCGAGTTAGAGACAATCACAATGACTGTGTGGTTCTATTATGTTATGTCTTATGTGTTATGTTTGATTATGCCTCTAATACATACCTCTTTGTTAAGGATGCAAAGATGTCAATGTTGTTACGTTTATGTACCTTACTTCTTTATCAGTTGTATGTAACCTGGTTTATACACTAAAGCCGCGTACACATGGGCGGACTGTCTGTCCAACTTAGTCCGCTGAAACACATTTCAGCGGACAGTCCGCTCGTGTGTGGGCTTCAGCGGACTTTTTCAGCGGACAGTCTGGCGGACTAAGTCTTTCGGAATTTCCGTAATATTGTCCGTCCAACTTTGGTTTCAGCGGACAGTCCGCTCGTGAGTAGGCAAGTTGGCCGGACTAAGTATGGCGCATGCTCAGGAAGGATTTACACGGCGAAAGGTTGCATTGCTGTGTATTGGACGTACTATTTCTAGTCCCGTCGTACGTGCTGTACACGTCATCGCGCAAGCTTTCAACGGACTGTCTGTTCATCGTGTGTGGTCAAGTCCGTTCATTCAAAAGTAGGACGGACTGTCCGTCGGATTGTCTGACGGACTTAGGCCGCGTACACACGGGCGGACTGTTCGCCCAACCTTGTCCGCTGAACAGTGTTTGGGCGGACAGTCCGCTCGTGTGTGGGCTTTCAGCGGACAGTTTCAGCGGACAGTTGGACGGACAAGGTCTTTCGGAAATTCCGAAAAACTGTCCGCTGAAACTGTGTTTGAGCGAACAGTCCGCCCGTGTGTGGGCCTGTCCGCTGTACTTTCGAAATGAGCGGACTGTTCCCGCTCGGAAAGTCCGCCCATTTCGAGCGCGTGTACAGGTAGGCGGGGCCCGCGAAGGAGACGTCGCGGGCTCCGCCGCCTGGAATGGGCTTAAAGGGGAACCCCAACGCCGAAAAAAATCGGCGTGGGGGTCCCCCCCAAGTCCACACCAGACCCTTGTCCGAGCACGCTACCCGGCCGGCCAGGAAAGGGGGGCGAGCGAGCGCGCCCCCCCTCCTGAGCCGTACCAGGCCGCGTGCCCTCAACATGGGGGGGTGCCTTGGGGAAGGGGGGGCCGCGCGGCCCCCCCACCCCAAAGCACCTTGTCCCCATGTTGATGAGGACAAGGGCCTCTTCCCGACAACCCTGGCCGTTGGTTGTCGGGGTCTGCGGGCGGGGGGCTTATCGGAATCCGGGAGCCCCCTTTAAGAAGGGGGCCCCCGGATACCGGCCCCCCACCCTATGTGAATGAGTATGGGGTACAATGTACCCCTACCCATTCACCTGTGAAATAAAGTACAATAAAACACACAACACAGAGAAAAAGTATTTTATTGCACAGCCGGGGGTCTTCCGTCTTCGGGGGTCTTCTCGCCGGACTCCTCCGCTATGTGTGTGTAGCTCTTTTGCCAGCGGAGGAGTCCGGCTTTCTTCCTCCCCGCCGCCGGCCTCTTCTCCCGACTTCGGGGGTCTTGTCCCCCTCTTCGGTTCTTCTGCCGGGCCACCGCGCCTGGTCCGGTGGCCCGGTCTTCTGTCGCCGCCTTCGGTTCTTCTGCCGGGCCACCGCGCCTTCTTGTAGCTCTTTTACAGGCGGTGGCCCGGTCTTCTGTCGCCGCTGTCGCCGCTGTCGCCTTCCGTTCTTCTTCTTGTTCTTCTTGTTCTTCTCCAGGAGATGTTGACACGTCGCTCCCTCCGGCCGGAATGCCAGAGCCGCCCTGTGCGGTCACTTATATAGTGACAATGGGGCGGGGTCACATGGTATATGTCACATGGGTTGGTCACATGGGTTGATGTCACATGGGGACTATGACATCGTAAGGGGGCGGGGTCACCATGTGACCAACCCATGTGACATATACCATGTGACCCCGCCCCATTGTCACTATATAAGTCACAGCGCAGGGCGGCTCTGGCATTCCGGCCGGAGGGAGCGACGTGTCAACATCTCCTGGAGAAGAACAAGAAGAACAAGAAGAAGAACGGAAGGCGACAGCGGCGACAGCGGCGACAGAAGACCGGGCCACCGCCTGTAAAAGAGCTACAAGAAGGCGCGGTGGCCCGGCAGAAGAACCGAAGGCGGCGACAGAAGACCGGGCCACCGGACCAGGCGCGGTGGCCCGGCAGAAGAACCGAAGAGGGGGACAAGACCCCCGAAGTCGGGAGAAGAGGCCGGCGGCGGGGAGGAAGAAAGCCGGACTCCTCCGCTGGCAAAAGAGCTACACACACATAGCGGAGGAGTCCGGCGAGAAGACCCCCGAAGACGGAAGACCCCCGGCTGTGCAATAAAATACTTTTTCTCTGTGTTGTGTGTTTTATTGTACTTTATTTCACAGGTGAATGGGTAGGGGTACATTGTACCCCATACTCATTCACATAGGGTGGGGGGCCGGTATCCGGGGGCCCCCTTCTTAAAGGGGGCTCCCGGATTCCGATAAGCCCCCCGCCCGCAGACCCCGACAACCAACGGCCAGGGTTGTCGGGAAGAGGCCCTTGTCCTCATCAACATGGGGACAAGGTGCTTTGGGGTGGGGGGGCCGCGCGGCCCCCCCTTCCCCAAGGCACCCCCCCATGTTGAGGGCACGCGGCCTGGTACGGCTCAGGAGGGGGGGGCGCGCTCGCTCGCCCCCCTTTCCTGGCCGGCCGGGTAGCGTGCTCGGACAAGGGTCTGGTGTGGACTTGGGGGGGACCCCCACGCCGATTTTTTTCGGCGTTGGGGTTCCCCTTTAAGCCCATTCCAGGCGGCGGAGCCCGCGACGTCTCCTTCGCGGGCCCCGCCTACCTGTACACGCGCTTGAAATGGGCGGATTTGCCTCCTCCTTACGTGGGCGAGTCCGTTCATTTCAAAAGTTGAGCGAACTGTTTGCCCAACCTTGTTCGTCAAACAGTCCGCTCGTGTGTGGGCAAGTCCGCTCATGCAAATTTTGAGCGGACTGTTTGACAAACTGTTTGCCGAACAAGGTTGGGCGAACAGTCCGCGCGTGTGTACGCGGCCTTAGTTGGCCAGACAGTCCGCCCGTGTGTACGCGGCTTTAGTTGCCAGCTGGCGTACTGTTTGTCCTTTTGATACTTTTATAAACTCAATAAAAATCTATTGAAATAAAAAAGAAAAGCTGCAATATAAAATTATTAAATCCTGAAACTGCACTTATTCAAGATTGGATCTATATATTCTATAACACCCTCTGTTTTTGTTTATGTTAGAACAAGGTATTTTAGGGAAAGTGATGTAGAATCCATACTTAACAGCAAAAATGACCATCTGAGATTTCTCAGAACACACACACAGTGCTATACTCCTGTCCATTTATAATCATAAAGCTGAGAAATCAATACATCCGGAAGCTACACTAGTTACAGAGCAAAGATGTGGCTCATTACTTTTTAAGGATATAATGTTATGGCACCAAGTTTTGTCATCCTCTGGTAGATTACAATTATAAAAATTTCACAAATTGTATTTATAAAAGGCTTTAAACATTTCATACATTATCTAACGGATATTGTTTCTCCAATTGTACAATACAAGGACATTTTGGTTATGAATTTATAAAGCTTATGTTTAATGAAGAAGCAGGATGTTTCTGCCTTATTTGACTTCTTGCAGTGAGTTAAACTACTAAATGTACCAACCAGGTGCAAGATAGTTGCCCCACCACACTAACCTTAATACTGTGCCCAGCTTGGTATAATCCCTAAACAATGTTGATATTTAATAATGGCTCAGAGCCTAGATTTTTGCCCCAGAAGCAGAGGAAAAAATCCAAATGTGTAATATACTGTATATCTGAAGCTTAAGAGTATGAATGCATGGCATAACGTATTCTTCTTTTGCCAGGGAATGTTTTCTAAAGTTCCATTCAGTTACAGAATGTGATAATTTTTACTCACAAATCCTGCAAGTAGTAGTAATTGCTAGATTCAGTTTGAGCTTAATTCAGCTAGTGGGAGCTCAGATACCCAAGGTATTTTGGAAAGGGGGGGGGGGGTCCTTTGAAGGGTCCCCTCTCCTTGTATCTATTCCCTCCATATTCCCTCCCCAGGGAATGGGCAGTTAAAGTACTTGCAACAGATATGAAGGCCCTTGACTATTCAAAATCATTATACAATACCTGTCCAAACAGCTTTATTTACACAATGCAGACAATTAACCCTTTTGGTTCAACCATGCGTAGAACAAGCATGCTTTACTGTACAACTTGATTTTACTGTTGTGGGTTTAGCAACACTTTAATGGTGAACAATCATATTTAGAGTTGTGCTTTAATGGTGAGCCTGCCATTAACCATAGCTTGTCCTGCAACCTCACATCCATTTCAGACATATTTTCACTGCTTGCCCGATACTAACTCCAGCCTGTGATCTAACTATGTTCTTCTGTGTGACCTGCTATCCAACTGTTCCAAAATTCCCGTGTCTTGAGGTTCTTATATTGTCAACACAACCAAGTTCCTGTGCCTCCTGCAACATATTACCTGAACTTTTGTCATTCCCCACTCCTTCATACCATCAGTCATCATCTCAGTCTCCACCAGGTACATATACCAGTTGTAAACCAAATGATTAATTGGAATGGAAGTCTACCAAGGGTGTGGATTATTTGATAAATATGCAAACAACAGTGGCATACTGTATACAAGCATAGCACTTTCCCTTTTGTAAATATATTATATTTTTCAGCTATTTAACATATATGTAGCTTGTCCAAAGTTTTTAATTACATCTTAAATTTTGAAATCCATTTATGACACAGCTGCATATTATAAAACATCATGAGATACATACAAATTCGAATATTGATTCGAAGTAATTTCTATAAGTCAAAGATTAGCTTTGAAGAATTAATTAAACAGTAAAAATGCTTTATGAGGCTGTAACATTTTTAAGCCAGAAATGGAATGGAATTACTCAGTACATATAAATCTTAATCTGGAAGCCAAGATAAAATGGTTTCTACTGGAACTGCTTAATTACAGAATGGTGACAGGAAATAGTAAATGGCAAATTAGTAAATGTGTATAAAATTAATAAATTAAAATATACATGTCATACTATTCATAAGCTTTTGTTTTTAATTTATTTTAAATACAATTAATATTTCAACACAACTTTGCTGTAGCACTGGAGCCTGTTTATAAAGCAATAAAATCCAACATCTACAGCTTTTTTTATGGACTTGTAGCATTCAACATAGTATGAGTATGTGTGCACTTCAAACATCCAATTATGTAGAGGCTATTTTTTAAAAAAAAGAAAAAACTTCTTCATATGATTGGATGCCTATATTAAACACAGATTTACTTCCTCTCACTTTCCACACCAGTAAACTATGGGGTTGATTCACTAAAGGCAAATCTACGTTGCACTACAAGTGCATCGCAAGTGTACTTGGAAGATCTGAGGATAAGATCTGAAAGGAGGGGAAGCTCTGCTTATTTTATCATCCATTCATATGCAAGCAAAACTGCTGTTTTTTATTTTCCTTGCACGTCCCTCTCAGATCTACAATGACTGCACTTCCAACTGCACTTAGAGTGCAAAGTGGATTTTCCTTTAGTAAATAACCCTCCCCCCGTCCTCCTCTGCTCTCTCCAAGCCGTTCAGGTAAATATGGTCATCTTCAAAGAAAAATATTGACCTTCCTCTAATATCTAACAATCTAAATTTTCAATGTGGTCACTGTTCAATCTAAATAATCTGAGTTGCGTGCCCTTTTTGAAGGCTTAGTACACAGCTTTTTTATATGTAAAGTATACTGTCCGTAAACCTAACCACTAAAATCTTATATACATATTAATATTTTAATATAATTTCAAAAGTAGTTCTCAACATTTGTAAATCTGCAGCTTGTATTATTATAATTCCTGGTGATCCTGCCACGAGGGTCCTTATTCCGTAAATTTCTGTTAAAGGGTGGCAACAATTTGTCCCTGTTGTCAATTCTCCTGCATTGTTACCATGTTACATGGGCCTTCCATGAAGACTGCAGCTAGACATTTCAACACACGTTACAGTCACCATCAGTTGACCCTATCTAAAAATTGTTATGCATCTATCACTGGAGTAAGGAACTAGCTGTCACTCATTTAGGGTTTGAAGTATGAAAATTTTGTTTATTTATGTCTTACCTTTGTCTAGTGCAATGGTAGTCTTGCAAAGGATAAAAGTCTGAGATCTTTGCACTCGCTAGTCTGCTTTCTTTTTTGCAATTGTATACACTTTTTGCCGGGAGATCATGTTGAGTCAACATCGGAAGAAGAATAGAGGGAGAACACCAAGCAAAAGAGCGAGAAGACAGCGGAGAGAGAAGACAGCGCAGAGAAGAGGAGAAGAACTGTAGAGGGGAGAAAGACCAGCAGAGGGAGAAGACGTTGCCAGAAAGGGGAGAAGAGCCGGAGCTGCCTTAATAGAATACTTAAAAAATCTGTTTAGTGTGTTTATTTTTGACACTTTTTTTTAGGTGAATGGGTAGGGGTACGAATGACCCCATACTCATTCACCTGGGGTGGGGAGCCGGTATCTGGGAGGCTTCCAGATTCCTATAAGTCCATGCCTGCAGACCCCGACAACCCCCGGGCAAGGGTTGTCGGGAAGAGGCCCTTGTCCTCCTTGACATGGGGACAAGGTGCTTTGGGGTGGGGGTGCAGAGTCCCCCCTGCCCCAAAGCACCCACCCCCATGTTGACGGCATGTGGCCTGGTATGGTCCAGGAGGGGGGACACTCACTTGTCCCCACCCCTTTTCCTGACCTGCCCGGATAAGGGTCTGGTATGAATATTGGGGAGAACCCCAACGCCATTTTTTGGGCATGGGGGTTCCTCTTAAGATCTATACCTGATTGAAAGGTCTGGTATCATCTTGGGGGGAACCTCACACGATATTCTTTTGCATTTTGGAGGGGTACCCCTTCAAGATACTCAGCACACAAGTCGCACCGCAAGTCGGATCATCTTGATCCGACTTCTGGTGTGACTTCTATTCAAATTAATGGGCTTCCATAGGAATTTTGACACTAATGCAAAACGCAGATAAAATCAAGTTTTTTTATTTTTTCCTGGCATCGGTACTAGCTTTACAGCTTGTTTTTTTTTAATGTTCATGTGTATGAGGCCTAATGCTTAAGTGCTCTCTCGCAGCGCTCCTTCAGTGTTACCTACATCTCTGTCTCCTCATCATGCCCCTTTCTGTGGGGGTCCCCCAAGTTCTGTTCATGGACCCTTTCTCTTCTCTATCTACACCTCCTCCCTTGGTCACTTGATAACCGCCCACGGCTTCCAATACCAGTTATATGCTGATGACACCCAAATCTATCCATCTACTCCTCACCTCACTCCTTCAGTCTCCTCTCACATCACTAACTTACTAACTGACATATCAGCATGGATGTCACACCACTTCCTTAAAGTAAATCTCTCTAAAACTGAGCTATTAATATTTCCCCCCACTCGTGTCCCCATCCGTGACTTTTCCATCAAAATCAACAATGTAACTATCAGTCCCTCCCCTCACGTCAGGGTACTAGGTGTAATCCTAGACTCTGACTTGTCATTTCAGCCTCAAGTCCAATCGTTGCCAAAGTTTGTAGAACTCAGCTCTGTAACATCTCTAAAAATGTGCCCCTTTTTAACAAATGAAACCACCAAGCTCCTCATTATCTCCCTTGTTATCTCTCGCCTTGACTATTGCAAATCCCTTCTCATTGGCCTGCCTCTGAATAGGCTATCCCCTCTTCAGGCTCTAATGAATGATGCTGACAGACTTATCCACCTTACCAAATGCTCAGTGTCTGCCAACCTTCTCCTCCAAACCCTACACTGGCCCCCAATCAGCCAGCAAATTAAATTCAAAATACTAATCATACTCGCTACCTCAACCTGTCTGGCTATCCCCTACTCTTGCTACCTTCAGGCGATCCCATCTCTTCAGGAAAGCCTATCATGTCTACAACAAATCTTTTACCACTTCCATCCGCTCATTCCCCACAGTTACAACCTTTTATATGACCTACCGCACCCTATTAGATTGTAAGCTCTTCTGAGCAGAGCCCTCTTAATACTCTTGTATTTTATTGTATTAGAACTGTATTGCCTCTCTTTTATATTGTAAAGTGCTGCATAAACTGTTAACACTATATAACTCCTGTATAATAATAATAATAACATAATGTTACAATGACATTCACAAAATAACTAACACCTGCTATCAAGAATAAAGTTCAGGAACACAGAGATCCAGCAGCATGAGCAAAGTCCTCCATCTGACTTCATTGCAGCCTGCAGTCACTGCTGATACAGCCAAATGCTAGTCCATTCTTATATGCAAGGTGTCAGCATTTCCCAGTAGTGCTGAGACTTACCCCTCTCATCCTGCCTCCTGCACATTCATATGGCCAGTGAAGCAGCCTTATCATAGTTGTAGGCCAATAGCAACATGTGACAGGTGGGAGGGAGTAGGAACGTGGGAAAGTGGAAAAAAATGCACCAATTACAATGGCCCAAGATTTGAGCATAACTGCAGTTTGTACTGTCTGCAGTTTATATTTAATATATATTTTTTGTCCCACTTGAAGCCTTAGGAAGCTAACAGAGAATATCGAATGGACCTCTGGGGCAGGAAATGTATCCAGATCGGCATGTAAAATGAATGCTTGTCCCTTCAAATGTTAATAAGCTGGTGTTCATCATTGGAAATGCTAGTCTGTATGACTGTGCTGTTGAGTTTATGTCCAGGTATAGAGTGCAGTGTATTCATCTAATTGGATGGTGATACACAACAGTATTGCCAGTGGACAAGATTGAAATGAATGTGTGCTGTGCAGTACTTTTATGCCAAATGACATCTATGAGTGTAACTGCTACAAGTGTGAGTGGATCCACTGACGAAAAGAGAAACTTCATCGTACCTATCTGCAATTACATTTCAAATCCCTAATAATAGTCCCTGTATAAAAAAAATTAATAAAAAAAACATACTTATTATGTTTATATTATTGTTTATGGCATGCAGAGTTTTCTTCCTTGTAGCTAACATTCTCCTTCCCAATCTGCTCTAGCACTGCCATCATGAAACCAGATCATGTGAATGTGCAGACATTCCACAGATCCATGGCATATCTGTGCATGTGTGGGATCTCGTGGTGAAGCACAAAAACACTGTCTATTGACATGTGATGTAGACATCCAATTAGACAGCAGGTGGCCAGACATATGCCATGCTGGCCTAGGCGAGAATTCAAGAAGTGGAACTCAGCAAGTCTAAAAGAAGGTATTTACTGTTTAAAAAAAATTGTGTAGGAGGCAGTGGGAGGAAGCAAATGAGAGTAAGTTATTTTCATGGGAAAAGGTCCACTGCAAATACACCAAATAGAAGAATGAACATGGTCTTTAACATACAGGTAATCAGACTTGCTTTACAGTGTAATGAATTGTAAGCTTCATTGCAAATATCAAATGCTTACTGTGCATCATTCTATGCCAACACGTTAACAAGCTACTGCTGCTGTGGACATTGAAAAAACATCATAGGCGTGCACACAGGGTGTACACACCCAAAATGGGGGAGTCATCAACCCATCAATACTGATATACTTGTGGGCAGGTGATGGGTAGAACCGCAATTCTTTCTTGCCAAGCCCCCAGAACTTGGATAGGAGGGGTCATGGGATGGCATTCACTGGAACAGATCTGTATTTTCCTCCTTCAGCCACTGAAGGCCTGCTTCTTCTCCCTCCTGCCAGCATTCAGTGGCTGCAGTAAAAAAAATACAGGGGCTTGGTTCCCACATATGCCACTCCTGTTGCTCCTCCTGTCATTGTTCCTCTTCTTTCTGCTGCCCGGGTCCCCCTGTGTTCTCCCCTGGCTCCCCTCTCCTCACATCATTTCTAGCTTCCCCTGCTCTCCCACTAGCTGCTGTGGGGATCAATTCAGGATGGAGAGTGGGCTAGGGGATGGTATATATGTTATTTACTTGTCACATTATTTTTAGAATGAACACAGTGAGTGATTGGTATGTGTTCATAACTGAAGTTTACTATGCTTCAGTTCATGAATGAATAGAAAGCCTCTCAGCACAGAGCACTTCAGATTCATTCCCTACCAGTGCTGCAGAGAAAGGGACTGGGGAAATCTCATTCTCTTTCGTTGTCTTAAAAGTGATACATCAGGCGTCTGTTTATATCCCTGATTTTTCACCAAAAGCCCCCAACAAGGCTCCTAAAAAAAATTACAAAGTATAATATTGTAAAAAATTATAAAAAAAACATAAGTTTGAAAAAAATAATAAAATGATATAATAGAAAAAACAAAAATCTACTGACCATATCAACTGCCCTACTAGCACCAATCTCTACCCTACTGATTCCATCCTATCCTCTGCCCTATGTGGGCCATTAACTTCAAGTGAAGAGTTTTCAGAAAGGTAATCCAGCTGTATGCAAGGTCAAAAGTCCATCAATGAATAGAAGCCTCCTGGCTAATAGATAGACCTCACGGTGTCTGCTTCAGTCCTGCAGGCATGTTCCCTCACAGCCTGCCTTCTCCTCTCTCAGCACCACATTGATTAAACCCAGGCAGGGGCGGATCCAGGGGGGGCAACGGGGCAATTGCCCCCTCCGAGAATATGGCCAGCGGATGACAGCGCGGCCGGTTCCGCGGGTGACTGCGCTGAGTGGACGGGTAAGGGGGGGCAGCTGGGCGGCTTAGGAGGGCTGCTGGCCAATCAGAAAGCCAGCAGGCAGGGAAGCAGGGAGATGACATCATCTCTCACTGCCCTGCATCCCTCCAGTTCCGCCCTCACTGTGCGGGAAGCTGTGTGCAGCAAGGAGATTACATCATCTCTCTGCTGCCTATCTTCACTCTGGGACTCAACAAAAGAACACCTTAGCAGAAAAGTGACACAGTAGTGTGTGGCAGACTATGTAGCAAGTGGCAGCCCGCAATGTGTGGCAAACTACGTGGCAAGTGGCAATCCGCAATGTGTGGCAGGTGACATGGCAAGTGACAATCCGCAATGTGTGGCAGGCTACATGGCAAGTGACAATCTGCAATGTGTGGCAGGTGACGTGGCAAGTGACAATCCGCAATGTGTGGCAGGCTACGTGGCAAGTGACAATCCGCAATGTGTGGCAGGTGACGTGGCAAGTGACAATCCGCAATGTGTGGCAGGCTACGTGGCAAGTGACAATCCGCAATGTGTGGCAGGTGACATGGCAAGTGGCAATCTGCAATGTGTGGCAGGCGACGTGGCAAGTGACAATCCGCAATGTGTGGCAGGCTACGTGGCAAGTGACAATCAGCAATGTGTGGTAGGTGAGGTGGCAAGTGACAATCAGCAATGTATGGCAGGTGACGTGGCAAGTGGCAATCCGCAATGTGTGGCAGGCTACGTGGCAAGTGGCAATTCGCAATGTGTGGCAGGCGACGTGGCAGGTGACGTGGCAAGTGACAATCCGCAACGTGTGGCAGGCTACGTGGCAAGTGGCAATCTGCAATGTGTGGCAGGTGACATGGCAAGTAACAATCCGCATTTGGTGACAAGTGACGTGGCAAGTGACAATCCGCATTTGGTGGCAGGCGACATGGCAAATGACACCCTCAGGGCTCCCACTGATTCTGCATTATGGTGACTTGAACCATTTAATTTTATATTACAATGTATTAATAGAAATAATGCACTTCAATCATCCTGACACCATAACAGCCATGGTGCCTTAATGATTGAAGTGTCAATACCAGCCATTTCCCATATAAATTGCCCCCCAAAAAACTATTTTATAGCAGTGCCCCTCCCGAGACTAGACTCTGGATCCGCCCCTGAACCCAGGTAAGGCAATGTTATACCCCAGGTGGGGAGCAGAGTGTGGCCAGTACTTAACCCCTTGCTGCCTACAGACCTCTCGCTGCCACTCATTTACCTTAAGAATCTCAAGATTATATGTGGCAGAAACACACCATCTATCACTGACAGGGACCGTCTGTCACACCTATTAACAAAGTTCACTGGCTTGCTGACACCATCCACTGTCCCATTGACACCAACCTCTACCCTACTGACACCAGAGGTAGGGCAGAATATATATATATATATATATATATATATATAGATACACACACGCACACAGAATAGCTCACAAAAGTGAGTACACCCTTCACATTTTTGTAAATATTTTATTATATCATTTCATGTGACGACACTGAAATAATGACACTTTGTTTCAATGTAAATTAGTGAGTGTACAGCTTGTATAACAGTGTAAATTTGCTGTCCCCTCAAAATAACTCAACACACAGCCATTGATTGCTAAACCACTGGCAACAGAAGTGAGTACACCCCTAAGTGAAAATGTTCAAATTGGGCCCAAAGTATCAATATTTTGTGTGACCACCATTATTTTCTATAACTTTAACCCTTGTGGGTATGGAGTTCACCATAGCTTCACAGATTGCCACTGGAGTCCTCTTCCACTCTGTTTGAGGATGTCTCACACATGCTCAAAAGGCTTTAGGTCTGGAGACATGCTTGGCCAGTCCATCACCTTTACCCCCAGCTTCTTTAGCAAGGCAGTGGTTGTCTTGGTGGTGCGTTGGGGGTTGTTATAATGTTGGAATACTGCCATGCAGGCCCAGACTCAGATGAGCGGGATCATGCTCTGCTTCAATATGTCACAGTACATGTTGGCATTCATGGTTCCCTTAATGAACTGTAGCTCCCCAGTACCGGCAGCACTTATGGAGCACCCAAACATGGTACTCCCACCACCATGCTTGACTGTAGGCATCAGACCACAGGACATAGTTCCAGTAATCCATGTCCTTAGTTTGACTGTCTTCAGCAAAGTGTTTGCAGGCTTTCTTTAGAAGAGGCTTTCTTTTGGGATAACAGCCATGCAGACCAATTTGATGCAGTGTGTGGCGTATGGTCTGAGCACTGATACGCTGACCCCCCACCCCTTCAACCTCTGCAGCAATGCTGGTAGCACTCAAATGTCTATTTCTCAAAGACAACCTCTGCATATGACACTGAGCACATGCATTCAACTTCTTTGGTCAAACATGGTGAAGCCTGTTCTGAGTGGAACCTGTCCTGTTAAACCGCTATATGGTCTTGGCCACCATGTTGTAGCTCAGTTTCAGGGTCTTGCCAATATTCTTATAGCCTAGACCATCTTTGTGTAGAGCAGTAATTATTTTTTTCAGATCCTCAGAAAGTCATTTGTCATGTTTAACTTCCAGTGACCAGTGTGAGAGAGTGATAACACCAAATTTAACACACCTTCCCATTCACACCTGAGACCTTGTAACAGAAAAGAGTCACACGACACCGGGGAGGGAAAATTGGGCCCAATTCGGACAAATTTGATTTATAAAAATGTGAGGACTGTACTCACTTTTGTGAGACACTGTATACACACACACACACACACACACACACACACACACACATACACAAATGTATGTTTGAGTTTTGGGATGCACACCCTAATGCAATAGGCTTCGCACACCTATGGAAAACATTCTATACACAGTCTGAAGTAACAACATAATTCCAGATGGACCATCACTTTAAGGATGTGAGCTTCTTTGCTTTCTCAGTATATTAGAAGGTATTAAGGCCAAGTGAAAAATCTGAATCCTGCTAAGAAAATGAGAAAGAACCTGTTTTGCAGATTCTTTGCAAACAGCCTTCACGGTGTCAAAGTCGTAATGTTATAATACATATGTGTTACACTAAAGGCATTATTTATAGTTCATTCTGCTCTCAGCTTATGTGAATGATGACGACCTGTTGTGTACATGGATTGCAAGAAAATATCTGATAATTACCTGTTTTCAAAAGTGATAACAGAGTATCTGCACAAGCTACCATTTCTACTTTCATTCAAAAGACCGTTCCTTTCCCTGTTCTGAATGCTAATTTTTTTATTTTTTTTTTATTTACATTTCCCACACATGAGTTTTTTTCCAGTATTCGCAATATATACAAAACTTAAGAAAACCTCTATTTTTGTTATGCAGACAGGAAAATAAAAAACCTCTTAACATGTATTTCGTTTTTATCAGAAAAGGTTTTATTGCAGAAAAAAAACTTTAAAAATGAGGTGTCCCAGGGATTTTATAGGCAAGGAAGGTAAGCCAGAATGAAAAGGAGTAATATCATAAAAAAGTTAAAATTTATTGAATATACATATATATTAAAAATGCACAAGTAGGTACACCTAAAAACAATGCATTTAAAGATGGTCGAATAGAACAGCACTGAATACTGGAACACACTAGCCTCAAAAATGGAGGTTACAGTGAATGTGTGGTCACAGATGATCCCAACATGTTTCAGAGATGGGTGGTGTAGGTATACAATTCCTTCTTCAGGGGGTTTGTTACAGGCTGTTTGTTCTATTCAAAAAAGTGTACATGCAGAAAAACACATAAATACATATAAATGCTAGAGAAAATATAAATTTATATGGATACAGTAGGTAAACAGCAAGATATCTATTCGTGGGACATGGGGAAACATCATTCTCACAGAGGAACATGTCCTTAGAAATATAATACACATCAGAAGCTCACAAATAGGAGGGGCTTGCATCTCTGCATTCGCTCAGTTGCATGAGGGACTCTGGAAACCCAGAGTGAGTCTGCAATAGTGTGTCTCACATTCACCAAGGGTGATGGAATTCCTAAGAGGCCTTTGTGTGTAAAAAAGTACATGCTAAATAGCCTTGCAGCTTCACCCTGGCTGGAAAACGCTCCAAAAATCGCAGCGATCCCCATAAGGTGGGAAACCAATCTAACAAAAAGATATAAATATATTATCAAGGTGTCAGATCATGGGTGAAAAATGAATACACAACTACCTACAAATAACGAGTAATGGGTAAGTATGTATATATTCATTGCTAAGCTGTAAATTAATCATCTGCAAACGAACCCAAAAACACTCACCTCTTTCTATAGTATTAAAGAGTAGCTGGTGCAGAGCTTACCCTGTTTATAAGGAGCTGTGTAGAGGTATCCACCCATCCAACCAGGTGTATAAATCAATAGATGGGAGTGTTTAAGGCATTAAAATAAATGAGGCCCAACGACCACCTATTCCTGTCCTGGAGGTATCACATGGGCGATCTCACGGCTTAAGCGTCATCTAGCATGACCGCGTCATAAGGTGCGATCACGCCAGACGCTGACAGAGCCGCTGATACAACAGATGGGTGTTCAGTGCTAGTCTGATGGAAGGGGATGTGCACACATGCATGGGATGGCACATAGGCCATAGAATAGAATAGGCACATAGAATTTTGCCTCGATTATCACTATTTTTTTTATCTGTAAATCTGTCATTATATGTATTTTTGTAATCAATTTCTTTAAATATTTTACTTCTGACTGTTTAACATCAGTTGATATACGATACCATTAAAATCTAACATAGCCTCTTCCTTCCTATCTATACATCTAGTGAATCCTGCCACTCGCTGTAATTGTTTCGCCCTATTCCACACCTTTTGAAAAAGCATATAAGTGGGCATTTGCTTATTGGATTTCTGGAACAGTTGAGCCTCCAGACCCTCTGGGATAGAATCCACATTGGTGTCTACAGCCATCGGGTGCTATGGAAAAGGAGCCAATTAGGTGTTGTAACTGTGCAGCCATATAATAAAGTCAAGGACACTGCAACTGTCCCAGCTTTACACTAGGAGAGCTGGTCTTCCAGAACAAGAGTCTGAAGAGGGAGTTAACCTCTCAAAATATCCTTAATGGGATGACAACTGGGGAGTTATGAAGAGCATATACAAATTGGGGCATAAGTATAATTTTAATTAGATTGGTTTTTCCTGCCAGGGACATCTTAAGTTTGTTCCAAAAATGAATCGTATCCCTAAAGCGGGTCAATAATGTGTATATAATAGGTTTTCAGTAGTCTGTAAGCATAGGGGATACATGAAGGCCCAAATATTTAAAGGAAGATACTACCGGGACAGAGCAGGGAATAGGCACCTGCTGACCTGGTGTGTTCTCCAGTAACATCAGTGCAGATTTGGTCCAATTAATAATAGGATTGAAGTGCTTCCAAAAGTCTGAGATGATGGACATGACTCCGAACATGGAAGCAGAGACATCCCCGAGAAGAGCAGCATGTCATCCACCTACATCATGATCTTTTCATGCATTTCTCCGTACCTAAACCCAGAGATCTGTGGACTATTACGAACCTAAACTGCCAAGAGCTCAGTTGCTATAGCAAAGAGCAGGGGGGACAGGGGACAACCCATTCTAGTCCCCCTGCCCAATTCAAAGGTGGGGATGACATTCTGTCAGACATTGCTGCTAGGGGTGAATTATGGATAATATATAGAATAAACGTATTCAATCTTAGGGTCAATACCTTGGGGAAGGAACAGACTGCCTTCTGTAGTCCCTCTACTGTGAGCGGTGTATCTAGAGCTAGACGAGCTAAGTGGGACAGAGCAGGATAAGGTATATCTTGGAAATAGTTAGCCAGCATCTCGGTGGACTAAGTATCTTGGGAACTAGATAGATCTACATAAAATGAGACAGCTCAGTAACAATTTGCTTGGGGTCATTCACCACTTGTCCCATGGAGTAATGGATGGCACCAATGGCAGGAGAAGATTGTTGGGACCTGGCAGGAAAATATTGTTGGGACTTGCCAATTTTGTAAAAAAGGTTTTCCATTCTGCAGCGGAGAAGCCGATATCCATGCCTCCCTTGTAGGATCAAGTACAAATGGTAAACTCCACCTGCTCAAGTAGGACTGCAGAATTTTGCTTAATAGCACACTTTGAAGGTCTCCCATTTCTGCAACACATCATCATGCTGTTGGCGGACATAGAAGAAGCTATGTATCTGGTGGACAACCTGCTCGTGAGAGGGAAAGCGCTGAAGCCAGAAGTCATTAAATTTCCAAGGGGCCTTGGTTAGAGAAGTAGGTGGTTGAGTATTCAACCATAATATCAACAGGGAATGATTTAACACCCCTCGAGAGAGATTCTCTATTTTGGACGTATAATTAGCAATGTGAGATGTGCCTATACAGAGGTCTATACAGGAAAAGGATCAATGCGAAAACATGAGACTTTCAGAGTTTTAGGGTTCCGAAGGTGCCACATATCTGTCCATCCCTCCTCCAGTAGAAAAAAGATTAAGGACCGTTCCTCTCCCTTAAGGGAGGGAAGAACCAGGGGGGTGCTAATCCAAATCAGGATCAAGATTGAAATTGAAATCTCCCATAATTAGGGTAGGGATGTCAGGTTTGTCAGCCAGGTATGACAGCAGCAATTGTTGGACTTCGCTAGAAAACAGAGGAGGAATATAAACTAAAGCCAAAATCAAGGTTAAGGTATACAGTTTACAAAATAAAAATATAAAACGACCAGATAAGTCCACTAGGGAGTCCATTTCCTTGTAAGCCAGGGTTGTGTGTATAAATACACTCACTCCAGGGGAATAGGTAGAGTGAGTGGAATGGTACATCTTGCCCACCCGTGGGTAATGTAAACAGTGTACAGAGGGTGGTGATAAATGGGGAGTACTCAGAATGGTCAGGGGTGGGTAGTGGGGTCCCCCAGGGTTCTGTGCTGGGACCAGTCCTATTTAATTTGTTCATAAACGACCTGGAGGATGGGGTAAACAGTTCAATCTCTGTATTTGTGGACGATACTAGGCTAAGCAGGGCAATAACGTCTCCGCAGGATGTGGAAACCTTGCAAAAATATCTGAACAAATTAATGGGGTGGGAAAATACATGACAAATGAGGTTCAATGAAGAAAAATGTAAAATAATGCATTTGGGTGGCAAAAATATAAATGCAATCTATACACTGGGGGGAAAACATCTGAGGGAATCTAGGATGAAAAAGGACCTGGGGGTCCTAGTAGATGATAGGCTCAGCAATGGCGTGTAATGCCAAGCTGCTGCTAACAAAGCAAACAGAATATTGGCATGCATTAAAAAGGAGATCAACTCCAGAGGTAAAACAATAATTCTCCCGCGAGACTCTGGGTCGGCCGCACTTGGAGTATGCTATCTAGGTCTGGGCACCAGTCCTCAGGAAGGATGTACTGGAAATGGAGCGAGTACAAAGAAGGGTAACAAAGCTAATAAAGAGTTTGGAGGATATTAGTTATGAGGAAAGGTTGCGAGCATTGAACTTATTCTCTCTGGAGAAGTAACGCTTGAGACAGGATATGATTTCAATATACAAATACCATACTGGTGACTCCACAATAGGGATAAAACTTTTTCGCAAAAGGAAGTTCAACAAGACTCGTGGCCACTCATTAAAATTAGAAGAAAAGAGGTTTAACCTTAAACTACGTAGAGGGTTCTTTACTGTAAGAGCGGCAAGGATGTGGAAGTCCCTTCCACAGGCAGTGGTCTCAGTGGCGGGGGTATTGATAGTTTCAAGAAACTATTAGATAAACACCTGAACGACCGCAACATTCAGGGATATACAATGTAATACTGATATATAATCACACACATGGGTTGGACTTGATGGACTTGTGACTTTTTTCAACCTCACCTATTATGTAACTATGTAACTATGTGTACTTGTTTCTTGGAGGCCCATAATGAAATTTACGTAGACAAGAGGAAATCATGGTACTTTTTAAGGAGTTATGTACTCCTCGGAAATTCCAGGAGACCAGAGGGGTAGCTGTCATGATGGATGTCTAAAAAAATCAAGTCACAAAAGGTTTGAATAAAGGACTAGGTCTCAGGAAAGGTCTCGTAATTAAAAAACACTGGATTACGTCTTGAAACCAAAACTGAACATCTTTGCCCAACTGTGCAACAAGAGTAGACAGGACAGATGAGTATACCGGAGGTGGTCGGAAATCACCAGCCAGTAGAAGCAATACTAGAATTACTCCCCATCGTACTGATACATTTAACCATTGGAAAAGTAGTTGTGTGCACAGAGGAGGATGCTACAAGAACCGTGATATATGATAACATGAAAGCTGTGTGCTAGTGTGGATCTCTCACAAAAGCATAGCACAAAGTACTGATGGAGTAAGATAGACAATAATAATCCTGATGCTGAGCACTAGAAAAAGGAAATGTCCCTCAATGTAGAAGAGGTATCCTAGTACTGAGGAAGTGTCAGGCCACCTGAGGCCAGGTGACAGATACACACAGTTGGGATCAGAAATGCACCACAAGGTAGTGGACCCTACGGCTGACTGCTGAGAATGGGAGTCTGGCATGGCTCCCACAGGGGTTAGAGCATAAGATTCCCTAGGGCGCAGAGTCTAAGAGCCAGCAGGTGTTCACCAGAGCCTCTAGTGTGAGGATGGACTGGGCTGCAATTGGTTCCAGGTCGCGACCCCCAGGGTCCCCTAGCTCACGCCCACAGTAGGCAATAGGAGTGCACAGTTTAATATAGAGTTTTCTGATAGGAGCTGGGGGGAGCCATGATTAGAGGAGAGATTATAAAAGCAGTCAGGTGAGAGTGGCTGGTTTCTAGAGATGAACACATGGTGAGAGGTAAGCTGACAGACAAACTCTATTGCATAACCATGACAGGAAGGATGTATCCTATACTGACCTGAGATGATAGGGTCAGTCTCCTTCAGCAGCCACACGATGATAGCGAAGGTCATGTTTGTTTTGGTCAAGCCAAGAGACCGCTTCAGTGGGACTGGCCTCTAGCTGTAACATGCAGCCTGGCAGGATAGAGCATGGCATATTTCAGCTGAAACCGTTGTAGTCTTTTTTTCACATCAGTAAACTTAGACCTCTTGTGCTTAACCTCTGCAGAAAAATCTGGGCAAAAAGCAATTTTAGTCCCATTGTACTGGACTTTGCCTTTCTCCCTGCTGAGGACGATCTTGCTTTCCTTGTAGTTCAAGAGCCTAACTAACGTGGTGGGTATCCGGGAGGGAGGGGCCTAGGAGGTATGCGCTGTGCCTTCTCCACAGAAAATACAGGAGTAAAAGGCTTCTTTGCCAAATATTTCCTGTAATATTCGCTCCACAAAGGTGGTGGGGTCACAGCCCTCAATCTCCTCAGGCAGCCCCACTTACATTGTTGCGATTTTCTATATCATTCACTCTATTGTTGGCCTGAATGATTTGTTGGGTAGCCATTTTAGTGTCCCTAGTAATTGGTGTATCCAATCCTCCAGGTCACTGACTCATCCCTCTACTGAAGTGGTTCTCTCCCTGATCATTTAAAGATATTTTGGCAGAGGAGGAAGACCATTTCTTTTAGACCCCCAAAACGCTCTTTAAAGTCATCCATGGCGGCCGTGCATTTATGCACTGCTTGTAGTATATCACTGAGCCTGGGTTGCACAGAATAATATGATGGCATATTAAAAACTTCAGCAGTAGGGACAGAGGATATCTCCAGAGGCACTGTGTCATCCAGAGCAGCCAGCCTCTCAGACTTTGCTAACTCCGGATCAGAGAGAGAGGCATGTGCATCAGTGAGAGAGGAGCTGCCAGCTCCTGACATCTTCTGTTTGTAGTAGAGCATTTCTCTGGGCTGTTCCTTCCTTGGGGGTTTATTACTTTTTGTGAACTTACTCCCTGGGTCCTTCAGCTTCTTTGTGCCTCGTGGCGTGTGCTGTGGCTGGGGAGAGCGGGCGCCCATTGCATCCTCCTTGGTTCAGGTCCAGGTGCAGCTAGGAACCAGCTGTGAAGGAACGGGGTCTGTATCTTCCAGGGAAAGGAGAAAGGGAAAGATCAATACAAGATTCACAGCGGGAGTTGTGTGCACTCACACGCCGATGCAAGCCATGCCCCATCCCTTAACATATATAAAAAATATGACAATGAAATATTGCTCAGGGATCTGAACTGTCCTATCAAGATATAATCAACCTGCAGCTAAAACATTTTTCTTGGTTTGAGATAAAGTGTGAAAATGTTTAAACCTTGTTTTTTTATTTTTTATTGCTCTATGTGTATAATTTCTTCCTGTTTTATCTAAAACCAAATAAACTGAATAAAACAGACAAGAATTTGGTGATTAGGTGTCCCATTTTGTTTCAAAGTATATATGTATATATTTTTTCTAAATGAAGGAAATTGTGCTTTGCATTGTTGTGGAATTTAGCCAGAGACCACTTGTTTTACGGTGGAACACAAAATTCTGACACACTTGTGGAACACTCTTATTTATTAGAAAAAGTTATAGCTTCTCAACTCAGACGCAGTATTTATATGGTGAAGCAAGCACATAAATAGTCCACAGTATGTACACACATTAAAAAGTCTTTGAAGCAGAACTAATTCAGACATATTTCCAAATGTGGGATGTTGTACTACAGATACACACAAATAAGGCACAGAATAACCCTTGACCATATGGTTGTGGCTGTAAAACAGTCATACCTTCCTGTTGCCATGTCATGTCATGAACTCCCTAAGACCAAGGGGTCTCCAGGAGTTTATGTCAAAAGATTGAACCATGATGTCTTAAGCAACAGTTATAGTATAGTTATGTATCTATTAGATATCTAAGGCCCAATTCCTTGTTAGCCTTTGAGTTAGTATAGCGCCTGAAAGTTGCACAATGGTAGTCTCCAGTACCTAGACCGGGCATGTCCAAAGTCCTGCCCACTTTACGGTTCAATGCAGTCCCACTAATAATTTGGATATATATCTTTTGTGGCCCCCAATGACTCCCCAAGCTGCCAGAATGATAAAGATATATACCATATTTATCATTCTGGCAGCCTTGGAGGGGACAGGGAGGGAGCAGGAATGAGTGCAGTCAGATCACATACAGGAGAATCTCCTGTTAACTCAGCGGCCTCTGTAATAGGACGTCCCGTTTCCTGGGATGGCATTGAAAGACTGTTCTGTCTATCATAGGAGGCGGGACTTTGTATTAAAGAGGTCACCAAGTAAACAGGAGATTCTCCTGTATGTAATCTGTTGGCACTCGTCCTGCCCCTTTCCCTGTCCCCTCCGAGGCTGCATTCATGTCAATGGTGAAGCTGCATTCAGAGGCTGCATTCATGGTAATGGTGAGGCTGCATTCATGGCAATGGCGAGGCTGCATTCAGAGGCTGCATTCATGGCAATGGTGAGGCTGCATTCATGACAATGGTGAGGCTGCATTTATGTCAATGGTGAGGCTGCATTCATGGCAATGGTGATGCTGCATTCAGAGGCTGCATTCATGGCAACGGTGAGCCTGCATTAATGGCACTTGTGAGGCTGCATTCATGGCAATGGTGAGGCTGCATTTATGTCAATGCTGGGGCTGCATTCATGGCAATGGTGATGCTGCATTCAGAGTCTGCATTTATGTCAATGGTGAGGCTGAATGGTGAAGCTGCATTCATTGCACGTGTGAGGCTGCATTCATGGCAATGGTGAGGCCATAGATGAGCACTGATTAGGCTGCATTGGTACTGACCCTTATTTTGCTTCACATTTCATTATTTAAAATGTGAGTTTTTTCCTGAAACTTCCCTCTTAAAGTGAAGGTGCATGTTATACACCTGTGCATGTTATACGCCTGTGCGTGTTATAAGCCGATAAATATGGTATATCCAAATAACACGCCCGAGCTTATCCTTAGACTCTTCACCACACACAAGAGAATTCTTGTATTAGGTCATTTGCATTTAAATTTAATGGTTCAAAGAATGTCAGGCAAATTGTTCGGCCCTCACGCATGTTCACTTCATCAAATCTGGCCCTCTTTGAAAAGTTTGGACACCCCATACCTAGACGAAAGACTTGTAATCTTGACAGGTCCCCATTAAAGTTTATGTAAAGCCAATTTTTTTGTTTTCCATTTTGGATAGAGTATGAATGGATTGAATCTGTTTCTCATTTAGGAAATTTCCCCTCACTTCCTTCCCTGTAAACTAAAAAATATATATTTTCAATGTGAGGGATATAACCTCTTAAATATTTGTCAAAAGTGAAAATATTCAAGGAAGGTTTCTTCTCTATTACCATATTAGTGGAAACTCAAAACTTTCCCTTTACCCTCACTTTCCTTCCCAGTTACAATGGTGTCCAGGGCAATTAGAGAGAGTTTAGATAGTTAGTGTAGTGTTGGCTAGACCGCTAGTTTTTGTTCAGTTCTTCTTTTGGTTGTGTTATCCTCCATCAAGATTTTGACTGAGCTTTAGCTGTCACTGACAAAGTGATCTCTCAAAATATTCGTATGGAATGTCCTTTAGGCCTCATGCACACGAGACGCAGATGAAACCTCTGTCAAAAAAAAGATGAAACGCGCGTTTAGAAACGCGCGTTTTGCCGCGTTTGCATGTCGCGTTTAGACGCGTTTAGACGCGTTTAGACGCGTTTGCGTTTAGACGCGTTTATAAAGATAACATCATGTAGACCCTCCCCAAGCTCTCAAAGCATTTTTTTTAACTATTTCTGCTATTTTGATCAGAGTGAGCAGCAGCAGCATAGAGAGCAGTTGTACACTTGCATTTGCCGTGTCACTTGCCACGGCACCTGCCACAAGTTGTGGATTGTCCACTTGCCACGTCACTTGCCACAAGTTGGGGATTGTCCACTTGCCACATCACCTGCCACGTCACCTGCCACAAATTGTGGATTGTCCACTTGCCACGTCACTTGCCACATCACCTGCCACGTCACTTGCCACGAGATGTGGATTGTCCACTTTCCACGTCATCTGCCATGCCACCTGCCACAAGCTGTGGATTGTCCACTTGCCACGTCACCAGCCACATCACCTGCCACAAGTTGTGGATTGTCTACTTGCCGCGTCACTTGCCACATCACCTGCCACGTCACTTGCCACATCACCTGCCACAAGTTGTGGATTGTTCACTTGCCACGTCACCTGCCACGTCACCTGCCACAAGTTGTGGATTGTCCACTTGCCACGTCACTTGCCACAAGCTGTGGATTGTCCACTTGCCACATCACTTGCCACGTCACCTGCCACGTCACTTGCCACGTCACCTGCCACGTCACCTGCCACAAGTTTTGGATTGTCCACTTGCCATGTCACTTGCCACGTCAGCTGCCACGTCACTTGCCACGAGATGTGGATTGTCCACTTTCCACGTCATCTGCCATGCCACCTGCCACAAGCTGTGGATTGTCCACTTGACACGTCACCAGCCACATCACCTGCCACAAGTTGTGGATTGTCCACTTGCCACGTGACTTGCCACATCACCTGCCACGTCACTTGCCACATCACCTGCCACAAGTTGTGGATTGTCTACTTGCCGCGTCACTTGCCACTTCACCTGTCACGTCACTTGCCACGTCACCTGCCCCAAGTTGTGGATTGTTCACTTGCCACGTCACCTGCCACATCACCTGCCACAAGTTGTGGATTGTCCACTTGCCACGTCACTTGCCACAAGCTGTGGATTGTCCACTTGCCACATCACTTGCCACGTCACCTGCCACGTCACTTGCCACGTCACCTGCCACAAGTTTTGGATTGTCCACTTGCCACGTCAGCTGCCACGTCACTTGCCACATCACCTGCCACGTCACCTGCCACAAGTTGTGGATTGTCCACTTGCCACATCACCTGCCACGTCACTTGCCACGAGATGTGGATTGTCCACTTGCCATGTCACTTGCCACGTCACCTGCCACGTCACTTGCCACGTCAGCTGCCACGTCACTAGCCACAAGATGTGGATTGTCCACTTGTCACATCACCTGCCACATCACTTGCCACATCACCTGCCACAAGTTGTGGATTGTCCACTTGCCACGTCACTTGCCACAAGATGTGGATTGTCCACTTTCCACGTCACCTGCCATGCCATCTGCCACAAGTTGTGGATTGTCCACTTACCACGTCACCAGCCACATCACCTGCCACAAGTTGTGGATTGTCCACTTGCCACACCACTTTCCACGTCACCTGCCACGTCACCTGACACAAGATGTGGATTGTCCACTTGCCACGTCACCAGCCACATCACCTGCCACAAGTTGTGGATCGTCCACTTGCCACGTCCCTTGCCACGTCCCCTGCCACGTCACCTGCCACAAGTGGATTGTCCACTTGCCACGTCACTTGCCACGTCACCTGCCACAAGTTATGGATTGTCCACTTGCCACGTCACATGCCAGTCACCTGCCACAAGTTGTTGATTTTCCACTTGCCACGTCACCTGCCAAGTCACTTGCCGCGTCACCTGCCAGGTCACTTGCCACGTCACCTGCCACAAGTTGTCTATTGTCCACTTTCCACGTCACTTGCCACTTCACCTGCCACGTCACTTGCCACAAGTTGTGGATTGTCCACTTGCCACATCACTTGCCACCTGCCATGTCACTTGCCACAAGTTGTGGATTGTCCACTTGCCACGTCACTTGCCACAAGTTGTGGATTGTCCACTTGCAATTGCAATTGTTTAAAATATTTTTCTAATGGTTTTTCATCATTTGCAATCATTTTTGAGATTTTTAATGTAAAAAAAAAGGTCACCTTTAAAAACGCATATAAACGCAAACGCGGCTAAACGCGGTTGCCGCGTTCAGCCGCGTTTAGCCGCGTTTAGCCCCGTTTTGCGTCTGAAACGCAGAAATTTTTGTCTCTGAACGCATTTTTTTGCTTCTGGAAAAACGTGATTAAACGCAACTGCATATAAACGCAAAAAAACGAGACTGTGTGCATGGACACATAGGATAACATTGAATGAGTTCAGGTGCAGTTGAAAAAACTGTCCAACTGCATCTGAACGCGCGTTTAACTGCGTCTCGTGTGCATGAGGCCTTATTGGGTAAGTGACACTAGGTTGTTGTCTTGTGATTCTACACATTAATATATGGAAAATGCACCTAGACCATTGAAATGGTACTGTAATGAAAAGGCCGAGCATGGCATAACGAAGCCGAATTCGGAGACAGTGGTAAAGACTAGGAGTATGATCAAATCCTGGTTATTTAACACCTAGTATCAAGATTTTTTTTTGTTATTTAGAGGTTTTTAATAATGTTTCTTCATTTACTGAAACATGGTTAGAAAAAATATGTGCATAATAAACAGAATGATTTGCTTATCATGAGATACATACTCACCGACCTGGAACCCTTGCCCATGTCATCAACATTTACACAAGACAAAAGATGCAAGCCTTGTCTGTATCCAAACATAAAACTGGCTTGTCAGAGCTAAAATCAGCATATTCATGGCTTCTTTTTCTCAAATGCTGAACTTGTCAGCTTATAATCTTTCTTGGCTCCTATTATTTTTGTTCTTCCACAGATGAATTATGTGCATTTTGGAGGCACCTGTTATTTTGATCTGCAATTAGTGACAACCTTGGCCCACAGTTTTGATTTATTTCATTTTAATGCTGTCTGTTGCTTGAATGCTTGGCAGACTCCTCTACAACAAGCTATTCACCAGAGAGGGACCGGAGCACTAAATCTCAGTTTTGTCAGCAAGATTTATTTTTTTGAGAACACCCATGTTGAGGATGAAGCTGAAATATCTCAGCATCTAGAACACAATTGACAAAAGCTGAAAGCTAGGATCCCGTTTTTCCAAACAGCTAGCAGATAAGTCTGATAAAATGGATTTGTATGGCCAGTATTGATCTAGCTGATTCTCCTCATGCAGATGTTCACATATTTCGAAGACTTTGAGACATTTTCAGTTTATTTGATGGTTTGGTCTCCCCCATGCTGATTTGCAAGCCCTTCTGCCCACCCTAGCCTGCTAACTCTTTACACAGTCAATCAGATAGAGTTGTGTTGTCAGACTCAATCTCTAGATAAGAAAATTGCCAGAGCATTGCTGCCTCGTGTCGGGAGGCGCCGATGGCGACACTTCCGGTGTCTCGTTACTCTGGATGTGTAGTGAGGAGGAAAGCTGTTTCAAAGCTAACTGAAGGTTTTATGCGTGGTTTTTAATGCACAAATGTGAGTGCACATTTTTATCTAGTAAAAGCAAATATCTCTTAGCAATCTTGCGCGATGATGTTGTTTTTATTTACTTTGACAAATTAAACCTGGAGGAATCAGCTGGGTGTGGAAAACTTTTTCAAACCTGGGGTTATTAGCTGGAACCAAAGTATTTGATCACAAACTGAGCTTTGTTATTGGAAATTGTCATTAGACCCAAGGGGGTCTTGCATTAAGGCAAGCAGGCATTGCACACTGAGGTGGTGGTGATGATCTGTTTGCACACATTTTTTGACTGCAAAAAACGGAGCATGTATCATTTTTTTCAAGTTTTTTCAAGTTTTTTCAGCAATTAAGAGCTTATTTATTATTGTGCATATATAATATAGTGTGTCACTTATTCACTGAAGGATATTGTTAATTAGTAATTTTGAAATCTAGCACACCATTATTTTTGTTATTATATATATTTTATGTGGTGTCAGAACACATTTGAATAGTTACAGCTGTTTTTCATTTAATTAATCATTTAAATATTTCATATTAGTGCTTAAAGTGGTTGTAAACCCACTTTAAAAAAAAAAAACTAACACCTGCAAGACAAAAGCATAATGAGCTAGCATGCATAGAATAATAGCTTATTATGTAATGATCGAAGCCCTCGCTGCGGTGCCTGTATACAGCACCGGCCGTCGACATTACTCCTGGGAGGTACTTCTGGGTATCGTGGCCCTGGCGCTGTAATTGGCCAGAGCCACGATGACGTCACTCTCACGCATGCAGGTTTAGGAGATATCCTGGGTAGCTACAGGCAAGCCTTTTTATAGGCAAAAAGTGGTCTGTAAGGGTTTACAACCACTTTAAGTTGCCACATTTTATAATTTTTACATTGTTTCTTGGTGACACCCACTTGCTAATAAGCGGAGGAACAGCTACTGACATATTTGTGAGCGTGTGTTTTTTTCCAAAGGTTTTACTCTGCCATAAGTAACTTTATTTATTTAATTTTACTGTATTATTAACTTCATTTCATAAACTGTATTTGTATATCTTTTAAGTTTAGTCTATGGGGACAAAAAAACTGTTAGCATTGTTTTCAGAGAGGCTGATTTACTAAGGGAGCTGAGAGTATTCACAATATTAACAAGTTGTGTGAGGATTCACTTCAATTATCCACTTACTAGAAAAGCAAGGGAATATTCACACAATTTTTAAGTAAACATTCTCAATTTCATTAGTATATCAGCCCTAGTAAGTCAAACAGTCTCTTATGTGTTCAGTGCGATACAATAAAAATCTATCTATCTATCTATCTATCTATCTATCTATCTATCTATCTATCTATCTATCTATCTATCTATCTATCTATCTATCTATCTATCTATCCTGTTAAAAGACACGACTTTTCAGTACTGTCTCTGAGGGTCTCTCGAATGCCTCTCGGGTAGGGCGATGCTACATCTATTTATTATATGTAGGTTTATGATTATAGTACTGTAAGTCCAGCTTTCACAAAGTACCAGTTATGTAGGCTTATAGATAACATATCTTATACTCTCTTGAATATAATATTTAGATGTAGGGCTAATTCACACATGCCTGTTGATGTGTCGTGGTGCCATTCATTTTAAATGGCTCCCTAATGACAATACAATAAAATGTATCTGCATTGCCACACACTGCAACACACCAGAACACACAATATGAGGTTTTTATGCATTGAGGTGCTCAACAGTCCATTCAGTTTAAGGCTAGGTTCACACTATTGCAATGCGGGAACGCCGCGAATCCGCGGCGTTTTCCCGCATCGCTCACCTCCCGCCGGCAGTTCACACTGCCCTATGCGGACGGCTGGGGGTGTCAATGTTATGTTAATGACACCCCCAGATCCGTCGGCATATCGCAGTGCGATCTGCCGACTCGCACAGGAATCGGATCGCATGGTGTGAACCCCCATGCGATCCGATTCCGTTGCGGACCCAAAAAAGGGTCCTGTGCGAGTTTGCTGCGGGACAGCTGCGAGTTCAGCCATACTATCTGTATACTATCTGTATGGCTGAACTCGCAGTGCTACGGAGATCGGATGTGATTTGCTGTGCGAATCACATCCGGTTCTCCCCCCGCAGCAGTGTGAACCCAGCCTAAAGGGGCTCTCTGCTGTAAAATATATAAATCAATAATGTGCTGCTCAGCCGAACACTGTTCAGTTTTTTCACAACACCAAAATATTATTCTGAAATTAATACAGCATAGCACAACATAAATCCGCAAAAAATATGCAATGTACCATATTTATCGGCGTATAACACGCACAAGTGTATAACACGCACATTCATTTTAAGAGGGAGAGTTCAGGAAAAAACTTACATTTTTGTATTGGCGTATAACACACACACGCTATTTGCACCCAATTTTCATGGTGATTATATGCCAATAAATACAGTACATGTAAAGTGTAAATTGAGACTATATAAGTACCTGAAATTAATAAATAACTAAATAAGTCCCAAAAGAATATTTCAACAATATGAATGTGTCTACATGTTCACACAATTTTTTATTTTTTTTCCAGTTCAGTGAAGAGGATGACATGATGAATAAACATGCAAAAGCCTATAAAACAGCCAGCGATTTCACTCTTTATGCACAGGTACAACACCTCCACCAGACAAAATGCCTGCTCACCTCAGTGCATTAAACAACTCACTCAATCAACATATCGCCAACCAGATAAATCTTGTCTCCTCCTTGCTTCTCAGTGACCCAGTCCACTGCCTGAGTGGCTCCTCTTGTTCAGCTCATATATAAGGAAAAAATGGGCATAAACATTGTGTACTCTGTATAACAACTTTATTAAAATACCTGCTCTAAAATCCACTTACAAAATCATAAAAACAGTAGTGCTTTGAAACAATCTCCCCAGGCAGCTCACCACCAAGTGTCCCAGCTCACGTCCCAGCATGACGTCACAAGCTCAGCTCCTCCCTAGACGCGTTTCACCCAATCATCTGGATTCTTCAGTAGGCTTGAAAAGCAAGGAGAAGATGAGATTTATCTGGTTGGGAATATGTTGAAGAGTGAAAACACTAGGTGTTTTATTTGCTTTTGCATGTTTATTCATCACGTCATCATTTTCACTGAACTTAAAAAAAAAAAAATGGTGTGCAATATGGCCATGCCTTAAAACGGACCTTCGGTAATTTTTTTCAACTTTCCATCTATTAAATCTGTTGTTCTTGTTGTTTTAACTTTGGATAGTAAAACATTTTTTTCTGCCAGTAAATAACTTATACAGCCCACTCCCTTTTTGTTGTCTGGTAAAAAGCCTAGGCTTATGACATCATGCACAGCTTTATCTCTCACTCTCGTAAGAGTTTGCCAGGAAGGGAGGGGGGAAGAGTCATAAGAGGGCTGATGAGAGTTGCAGGGCTGCAGAGCTGGAGGTGTGCCTCTGTAAATTCAGGAAGTAAACAAGCAGCAGCTTCAGTTGCCCACAGTTAAAATGGATGCAGCCAGACTCCATGGAGGAAGATTTCTGCAGCATATTTGGCAAATACAGAATCACAGTATATATACAATAATATGCAAGGTGTTTGGAGGGAAGCTTCAGAATGATTAGTATGGTTTTATTACAAATTATGTCAGCAGACTGCAGTTCCTCTTTAAGCACATTCATGGTGCCAAAAGTGCATTTCCATTGCATTTTCAGTGAGTTGGTAATTGCAATTCTTCACACACATTAACCTCACAAAAAACAGCTGTAGATATGTCATCACAAAGCATAGAAAACTGATTGAACTTTTCTATTCTATGTTTGCATATTAACCACTTCCCACCCAGACTATTGTCAAATGACGGCTAGGTGGAACATACGTAGTTTTGGGTGAACGTCATATGACCTCCTCCCAAAACACATGCTTTGGGACATTCTGTCAGTGGGTGTGTCCACCAGATACAGCCAATGACTGATCAGTGTACAGGCTCGCTGTCGGTACCATGTGACCAATCGCAGCAGATCACATGACAATTGTAAACAATGGATGGCTTACTTTCATGGCATTCATTGTGTTCAATTGTGCTGAGATTGGTCACAGTGATCACATGGTACAGACAGGGCCAATCATATTCCATCTGTACCATGGGATTAACTGTGACCAATCACAGCTAATCACAACAAAATACATTGAATGAATTGTTGTTTATACCAATGAAATTCACTGGTATAAGCAATCATAACGTGTAAAGACTAAAATCCTGATCACTTCCCCAGAGTAGTGCAGTGCTACTATGGTAAAACTGTATTGCTCTAGTTATAGTTTTAAAAAAAAAATCATTAAAAATGTAATAAAAAAAGAAAAAAAAAAAGAACCCACCTGCTTTATAAGTGGTTCCTGACCCACCTAATAGACAGTGTACCGCTTCCCTCCACACTTGTTTGCAGAAATTTCTGCACATTGAGCCCATATCTCTCTTGTTCCAGGGCTCTCCTTTTTTATTAAAAAGACTCCCCACCTAAACCCAACACCAGCTAACTCCTATCACCGAACTGATTCCTGATCTCTATCGCATTCGACAAGTGACGAACCACATTGCCCCCTGTATATAGAGAAGAGCTACTAAACTGCATATCTACACTTACCGACTACTGCTCTTAGTTGGAGACAATCTCTCCTGTCTCCCCTCCCCCAAAATTGCCTTCAAAATAGTCTCAGTAACTGCCAGGGGCTTAAACTCTCCACAGCAAAGATCCTCACTAGTCAGAGAAGCTGACAGCCTAAAAGCTGATGTCCTCTTAGTGCAAGAAACCCCATTTGCAATTGCTAAAACTCCCAAGTTCACCTTGAAAAACTACAACCAGATCTTCCTAGCATCAGGCCTAAGGAAAAAAAAGTCCTCACTGCTACATGAGATGCAATTCAAGCTTCATCAATTCATTACAGACCCTCAAGGCCAGTACCTCATCCCTATATACAACATTAACGAAATCACTTACACATTGGTTAATATATATGGTCCGAACAAGCAACAACTATGATTCTGTAAACGACTGTTCAAAAAGATACAGCACATACAAAAGAGTACAACTCTCCTTGGAGGTGACTTCAACATAACTGGTAATCCAGCTATGGACACTGCAACCACAACCAGACACCATCGACCTGCCCTGAATCCCATTCTATAAACAAATGATCTCTATGACCCATGGAAATGAACAGGATTTCTCCTGCTTCTCTTCCTCTCAACTCTCATATTCATGGATTGACTAATTCCGTGTTGACAAAATCACCCTTAAGGACGTGACTGTCTCCAAAATCGGATCGATCACATGGTCGGACCATGCAGCGGTCTCCATAACCATGGGGAACTGCAGACCAAGAATGCTTCGCCCATGGAATGGAAACTTGATGCTTCTCTCATCACAAACCCTAATATCATTCAGATGCTCACCACTGAACATCATTCCTATTTTGAACTGAATGACCAACCAGATACTGATAGGTCTGTACTTTAGTCTGCATACAAAGCCTACATGCGTGGGATCCTCATAAAACTCCACAGTAATGCTAAGAACCAGAGGACTAGGCAAGTTGATGAGGTCTTCTCACAGATTGCCAATTTAGAAAACCAAAACAAACAGACTCTGTCCCACAAACTAGCCTGCGAGCTACTTGACCGGCGGCAAAAACTCCGCTCACTTTTACTCCGCAAATTTAAAAATAACCTTAAATTGACTAAAGCTAAATATTATGCCTTAGGTAATAAGGCTGTTAGGACCTGGGCTTGAACCTGGGACCTCTGGTGTGTCTGGCAGTGACTCTGCTTGCTGAGCCACCCGGAATGCTGGACAGCTCCTTGGACAGATCCTTGGACAATTCCTTTAGTGATCTTGTCTTGAATCTTGTTTGTCTTGAACCTTGAACCCTTTGCTCCTCCCATGAACTTCCTGATATAAGCCATGTCTCTGCACTTCCTCCTTGCCAGAATATTGTGCCTTTACCAGCCAATATCTTGCTCCTATCTCTCCTGCTGCCGACCGTATCCTCGCTACCTTTCGTTACCGACATTTGGCTTGCTCCTGGACTACGCTTCTGCTGAATCCCAACCTGCAACTATTGGTTACCGACTTTTGGCTTGTTTCTCAACTACGCTTCTGCTTGATCTCTACCTGCTATATCTGCTACCAGACCCCCGGCTTGCTCATCTCCTGGTGGGGCTATCCTGAGGACCGCGACCTGGCACTAACACGCAGCCAAGCCCATCTCCACCTTTGGGAGCTCTGGTGAATACCGGTTAGTGCTTAGACCCCGCACCTCAGGTGAACCCGTGCCATCAGCCAGGGTGACCTGTGTGAATATCTGCTCTGCTGCTATAGCTACTGGTCTCTGAGCCTGACTCCAGATCGTGACAAAGGCTGGAGCCCTCTTAGCCCGACAGGTCAAAGCTCAACACACTAAGTGTAAAATAGCCTCTCTACATCACCCTAACACTAAACAGCTCCACTAATCCACAGGACATAGCCAATGCTTTTAGTGATTGCTATTTCTCTCTCTACAACCTCGCTAGCGACAAAGCTACTCCTCAGCCAAGTATACAGAACTTCCTTTCCTCAACTGATATCCCAACTATTACCCCTAGCCAATCGGCTGAACTCTCCCAACCATTCTCAGAAGAGGAAATTCTAAAAGCCATCAAAATTCTCTCTCTTCAAAAATCACCTGGAGAAGATGGCTACACCAACGAATTCTACAAGAATTTTGCCAACCTAGTCACCCCCTCACCTCACGTCACTAATCAACTTTGCTGCCATCTCTGGTTCTCTACTGATTGACATACTAAGATCGATTATACCTACTATTCCTAAATCAGAGAAAGATCCTATCTCTATGACTAACTATAGGCCCATATCGCTCCTTAAGATGGTTGTAAAAATATTTGCTAAAGTCATTGCATCTAGATTGCTGAAACGTCTCCCCTCCTTAGTGCACCCGGACCAAGTTAACTTCATGCCAGACAGACAAGCACCGGATGCAACTAGGAGAGTCATCAATTTAGTTCATCAGGTCGCCCAGTCACAAACGTCTTCTCTGCTCCTATCCCTGGAGGCAGAGAAAGCATTTGACAGGGTGCACTGGGGATTCCTGAAATTTCTGAATTTGGAATTAGGATCTCAAGATGCCCGCTCTCCCCTCTTAATTTTGCTATACTAATGGAATCGCTAGCAGCAAGAATTAGGGTCGATAAGCGCATATCAGGCATTGTCCATAACAACATGGAGCACAAAATAAGTCTCTTTGCTGATAATGTCATACTCCTGATTACTAACCCAGTCCATTCCATGCCAGCGATACCAGACATACAAATTCAGCTTAGCCTCCTTTTATAAACGTAACTCCTCTAAATCCCTGGTCCTTCCACTAAATCTCAGAAATAGACAAAAGTCCCTCCTGGAAGGGTCTCTTCCTTATACTTGGATAAGTCAATTTATCCCATACCTAGGGATAAAGTTGACCCCCTACCTGCAACATTTCTATGACCTTAATTAGCATGCTTTACAAAAATTGTCCCCCAACTACTAAGTCAAATGAGCACAACTGGCCTATCTAAAATTGGAAAGATTGCCTCCTTTAAGATGCTTATCCTTCCCAAACTCCTCTACCTTTTTTGCACAGTACCGATCCCTATTCCCCATTCCTTCTGTACCTCAATACAAAAGCAAATTTTAAGATATATCTGGAACACTGTCAGAAACCATAAAAACAGACTGAGACAGAAGTACAGTTAAATCACACTTTATTAATAATAAAAGTAAATAGAACAAACGTAGTCAAAACATAGCCAGAGTTCAGTAACTGGAATGGATAGTCAGACAAGCTAAAGGTCAGGGAGCTGGAGATGACCATAGTAAAACAGCAAGCAGGATCTGGAGCCAGAAGGGATTTCAACCAAGCAAATCTTTTAACAGGAATGCAGGAGAGCATCTCTGTGATGTTGACTAAGGGTGAAGGCAGAGGTCCTCTTGGCTGGACGGCTTACAGTAGGTGTCGGCAATATTGTGTTTCCAGCGCAATGTGATTGTGCTGGAAATCACCAATGCGAGCTGTGCTTTTCGAGCTAGCCACCCCCATGAGATGACACGCATCCATAGGAATGTATTGGGGCGGCGAGTGGGAGGAGCGACATAGCTTGGCACTGGCTCCCGCGACGGGGCTCACGGGTGTCAATCTCGCCGCTAACAGTGGTGAGATTGACACAATATCGGTGTCACCTACTGTAAGTGGGCAGGGCTAACGAGCAGGATATTATCAACAGCTGAGTAACTGTGGAGAGATAGGAGCTGGCAATTAGCTGACAGCTGAGCGGCCAACTCAGAGAATGAAGGGCTGAGACCAACCCTGACAGACACTAAAACCTCCCAGATGTGCCCCCTAGACACTATAAATGAGCAGGAGTGAGTCTCCCTCACATCCAAACGTACTATTATGCTTCTATCCTGAACCAGCTCTACTACTGGTGGCACCCAACTGCAAACAAAACCTGGTCTATCATGGAATCATCCTACCTACCTAACAACCTGCGTGACATCCTCCTGCTTACTTCTGCGGGTTTTCCCCCCAAACACAATGACTGCTTCCCCATCAATTACAGCCTCACTGACAGTCTGGAAGAAATTCACCCAGACAACTTCAATAGCTCGCTCATCTCATATTCTACAGATCCCACTCAAAGCACTAACAATCCACTAGTCAAATCTTAACCACTTGCCTACCAGGACATTTCTCTTCTACATGTAAAAATCATAATTTTTTTTCTAGAAAATTAAATAGAACCCCCAAAGATTATATGTGTTTTTTTAGCAGAGACTCTAGATAATAAAATAGCAGTCATTGCAACTTTTATCTCGCACAGTATTTGCGCAGAAATTTTTCAGTGTTGTTTTTGGAAAAAAAATGTTTCATGCTTTAAAATAAAACAAAACAGCCCAATTATTATACGTAATGTGAAAGATGATGTTAAGCCGAGTAAATAGGTACCTAACATGTCACGCTTCAAAATTGCACACGCTAGTGGAAATACAGATAACTTCTGTATTTAAAAATTCCCACAGATGACGCTTTCAAATGTTTTACTGGTTACATGTTTTGAGTTACAGAGGAGGTGTAGGGCCAGAATTATTGCTCTTGTTCTAACATTTGTGGCGATACCTCACTTGTGTGATTTGAACACAGTTTACATATGTGGGATTGACTTAAGTATGTTTTTGCTTCTGCATTGTTTTCTTTTTTATTGTTAATTTTACTTTTATTTTTCTAGTGTAAAACTTTTTTATGTACATTTCTTTTTTTTAAAAATCCCTTATAATAGGAAAAAGCATGACAGGTCCTCTTTACAGTGAGACATGAGGTCAATGAGTCCCCACATCTCACCTCTGGGCTGGGAAGCCTGAAATAAAAAAAATAAAAAACTCAGCTTCCCAGCCGAGACAGTGTTGTTTCTTCAAATGCAGAGGCTGGGCTTGATGTCATAACATCGTGCCCAGCTTCCAAACGATCATAGAGACTCCGGGGACCATCTGGTCCACCGGAATCTCCATGGTCAGCATCCTGGGCCGGCAGACCCCTTCTCCGCTTCCCCGATGGTAGAGGCGAGCTCGGAGAAGCACTGAGGGACATCCCCTCTCGCCACCCGTAAGAACGATTAAGCGGCTGAACAGCTGCTATGATCATTTTATGGTGTATGGAATCGCCGGCTGAAAAAGAAAATATCTGAATGGTGTCTATAACTGCCGGGATCATTCAGATATCCCCGCTCAAATTCAAGGACGTCATATGACAGCCGGTGGGTGGAAAGCAGTTAAAGTACAACACTGGCAGAAAAACATACTTAATAACATATCAAATCTCTACAAAAAAGACACTCTAAAAACCTTTGCAGATCTCCAAACTGAATACAACCTGCCTCAAACTGATATCTTTATGAGGGTTTCTGAGTTTCTAAAAACTTGAAAAAAAATTCCCACTGGGACCAAGACACACAGAACCACATCACAACTTCTACACCTGTACAAGTTACCCAAAACACGGTATCTCAACAATGTACTCAGCCCTCAGTGACAATCTTCCCTACTCCAAACTCACCTCCCTCTCAAAATGGGTCGAGGAAATAAATATTAGTGTCACCCCTGACATGCGGTCATGAGCCTCCAAACTCACATTCACTGCTCCCCACTGCTCTAACCACTGGGAATCATACCAAAAAACAATAAACAGATGGTATCTGACACCCTACTGGCTTTCAAAATTCTTCCCAGGACATCCAACTACTTGTTGAAGGTCCTGTGGAAGTACTGGTACCATATCTCACATCATGTGGTTTTGTAGATTCATAAGTTCATACTGGAAACAAATATTTGCTCTGGTCTCCACAATATCACAATCTGCTATGGTCCCTAACCCTTTGCTAGCATTGCTACATCTTGGGATAGAGAAATCCTCCTCCAGATCACAGGTGGTAGTAATTCACCTACTACTTGCGGCAAAGATAAATGTCGCCAAACTTTTGAAAACGACAGAGTCCCCATCCATCTCCAGTACAATTGCTGACCCGAACCTTCAGTGCAAGATGGAGAGACTAGTTGCTAGTCAAAAAACGTAACTATGGAAACGTTTCTGCATGAATGGTCACCTTGGGTCACATACCCACAATGTACTGTAACTACCTGAAGCTCTCCCTATGCCACAAATGATTCCTGTATCCATATTTCCCCTCTTCTCTTCTACTCCTCCCTCCCACTTATTTACAGCACAACTGCTTACATAGCTGGTCCCATTTAATCTACATTTTATAAGATTGGTTATATCTCCATGGAATTAACTTTCCTTATTTTTGGTTTAATTTGGCTCCAATCGGAACATCTGACTTGATGTAACAAATGTATTACCTGTTAATTTTAATGAAAATACCAATAAAGAAATATTGAAATTAAATTAAAAATAATAAAAATGTCATATGGGTACAGTGTTGCATGACCATGCAATTGCCATTCAAAATGTGACAAAAAGCTGGAAATTGGCCTGGGCAGGAAGGGGGTGAAAGTGCCCTGTATTGAATTGGTTGAAAAGAAAAACTGCAATCACATGCAACAGAATCTGAGCAAAAAGTGCTGTAGTGTATATACAGCCCTGTACTGGCACTCCAAGAAGCATTGGAAGCCAATAGGAAAATAAATGTATAAAATCTTTGTACAAAGCCAGTTTTGCACAGCTAGTGATTGCAGCATTGTATTTTGAAGGATCTCTGGGTTGGCTTATATGGAAAGGCCTCGTCTATGCACACTGGTCACTGCTATCTCTAAGCAGCATCCAGTGGGCTCTCTTTGTCTTTGGTTACATTGTGTTACATTGTGTTTTCCTCTGGTGCCACACTTAGACTCATTTATCACCGGAGCACCTGGAGCTGACTGCATTATCTGTTCCGTTTTGTCATGGTGCGCTGCTACATTACAAATACAATTAAACATTAGACGATAGCATGGCTTTTGGCTAAAACAGCCTAGCTTCAGGGTTGAAAGATTTCAGATATTACCAGTGATATCAGTTCTTTTTCCATTTATCGCCATTGTCCTGACTAATGCAAGAGTGTGGCATTAATTAAAGGAAGCATCCAGTAATGCTCCCGTTTTTGCCAGACTGACACAGAATTGGAGCTTGATGCCTGCTCGTGTTTTAGGGACCATTCATCAAAGATGTCATGCTGAAGCAGCCAGCTGTCAGAGCAACAGCTCATTTGCATTTCATCAATTTTGGTCTTCCGTTGTCTTTTTTACTGGATTTTCTTTGTTTCTTTTTTACATTTAATTTATTTCTTTGTTTTATTTTAAACCATTTACCTATTAAAGCACCAACTGACAATGCAAAGTGCGACTGTAATAGTCAATGTGCAGAAACGCCTAACAACTACATTTTAGTTAATGTGATTGACCTCATCCTCAAATCGTATTGCTGTGAATTATGATGGATATGCACACTTCTCAACAGCCTAAAGTGGTTTGTTCTAAAGGCAGACGGTTATTTACCTTAATGCATTCTATTCATTAAAATAAAAAGCATGCAGCTACTCCCAACCCCCCTCTAAATACTTACCTGAGCCTGATCTCGATCCAGCAACATGTATGAGAGCAGCAGCTCTCTTTCCCTTACCTGGACAGAGAAGCAGCAGTGGGAATCATAGCATAGGCTCCCACTGTTGTCAATCATAGCCAGTAAGGAGCGAGAGGGAGGTGGGGCCGAGCCATGCTCTTTCTGTCAATGGACACACAGTGCCGTCTCGGGAGCGAGCATGCACGAGTGACCCCATAGCAAGCAGCTTTCTATGGGGGCACTAGCCGAAGAGGAGGAGGGGGGCCCCATTAGAGGAAGATTGAGGCTGCTCTGTGCAAAACCACTGCAGAGCAGGTAAGTATAAAATGTTTGTTATTTTTTAACCACTTCAATGCCAGGCACTTTTACCCCTTCCTGCCCAGGACACTTTTCAGCTTTCAGCGCTGTCACATTGTGAATGACAATTGCATGGACTATACCCAAACCAAATTTTTATAATTTTCAAATAGAGCTTTCTTTTGGTGGTATTTTATCACTGCTGAGTTTTTTATTTTTTGCTAAACAAACTAAAAAAGACCAACATTTTTGAAAAAAAAACTGTTTTTCTTTGTTTCTGTTTTAAAATTTTGTTTTCTCTTTTCACTAATGGGCACTGATGTGGATCCACTGCTGGGCAATGATGAAGTGGCAATGTTGGGCACTGATGAGGGGCACTGATAAGATGGCACTGATGGGCACTGATGAGGAGGCACTGATATGTAGAATTAATGGATACTAATAGGCAGCACTGATGGGCACTGATGGGCACTGATAGGTGGCACTGAAGGGCACTAATAGGTGACACTGATACGTGTTTCTGATGGGCACTGATATGCAGCACTGATGGGCACTTATGGGTGGCACTGATGGTCACTGATAAATGCCACAGGATAAGCAGCATTGATGAGGAGCTACTGACAGGCATTACTGATTGGCATCTGAAGGGCACTGATTGACACTGTTATGAGCAATGATTGGCGTTCTTGATGGCGCAAGTACTGGCAGCTATTGGGCACTTATTGGCAGTTAGTTGGCACATTTGATGGGGGATGTGCTGATAATCAATGTGCTGATTATTAACACAGACCCTCCTCTGACAGGGAGAGCCACTGATCGGCTCTTCCTGCATGCGTGAATCGAGGAAAGCTGTTTACCAGCACTTTCTGGTTCATGCGATGGTCAGCTGTGATTGGTCACAGCTGATCACATGCTAAGGAGCCCCCGTCAGAGGCTTCTTACTACGATCAGAGATGCAGTGTTGGATGGAGAGTGTCTGTGAACAGCAATTTTCAGGTCACAGATTCTCAATTGGATTTAGGTCTGGACTTTGTCTGGGCCATTCCAACACATGAATATGCTTTGATCTAAACCATTCCATTGTAGCTCTGGCTGTATGTTTAGGGTCGTTGTCCTGCTGGAATGTGAACATCTGCCCCAGTCTCAAGTCTTTTGCAGACTCTAATGCCGTGTACACACGATCAGACTATCAGAGACTACCAGAGTCCGGCAGACAATCCGCCTGTGTGTGGGCTCCGGCAAACTTTTTCTTCATAAAAGTCCGTCAGACTTTGAAACAAGTCTTGACTCAAAATTGTCCGGACTCGGCAGTCCGGCAGACAATCCGCCCATCTGTGTGCTAGTCCGCCGGACCTTTGAAATGAACGGACTTGCCCACACACGGAGTAAAGTCCATTAATTTTGAACGTGGCTCCAGGTAGACAGGACTAGAGCAGGAATTCAATGTCGCCGCCTCCATCGGCGAGATTGACACCTCGCGAGCCCCATCGCCTGGTATGGATTTAAAGGGGAACCCCTATGCTGAAAAAATGGCGTGGGGGTCCCCCAACGTCCATAGCAGACCCTTATCCGAGCACACAGCCCGGCCAGTCAGGAAAGGGGGTGGGGACGAGCGAGCGTCCCCCTCCTGAGCTGTACCTGGCCACGTGCCCTCCACATGGGGGTGCTTTGGGAAAGGGGGGACCCTGCGGCCCCCCCACCCCAAAGCACCTTGTTCCCATGTTGATGAGGACAAGGACCTCTTCCCGACATCCCTGGCTGTTGGTTGTGGGGGTCTGTGGGCGGCGGGCTTATCAGAATCCCGGAGCCCCCTTTAATAAGGGGCCCCACATTCCAGCCCCCTACCCTATGTGAATGAGTATGGGGTATGATGTATCCTTACCCATTCACCTAGGGAAAAAAGTGTTAGTAAAAAAAAACACAACACAGGTTTTTAAAGTACTTTATTAGACAGCTCCGGAGTCTTCTTCCGTCTTCATGGGGTCTTCTCGTCGGGCTCCTCCGCTTCTGCTCTTTTGCTAGCTCTTTTACTAGCGGAGGAGCCTGGCTTTCTCTTTCATCACCACCACCATCCAGGGGTCTTCTTCCGACTTTAAGGGTCTTGTCCCGCTCTTTGGTTCTTCTTGCCGGGCCTACGCTTTCTTCTTCCAGCTCTTTAACTAGTGTTGGCCTGGTCTTGTCGTTGTCGCCGCCTTCTTCTACCTTCAGTCCTTCAGTCTTCTTCCTTCAGTCCTAGTCTGCCGGAAAAGTCCGGTCGTGTGTGGGCAGGTCCGCTCATTCGGAAAGTCCGGCGGACCTCCGCTGCAAAGTCTGGCAGGTTGTCTGCTGGACTAAGTCCGCAGGATAGTCTGATCATGTGTACGCGGCATAACAGGTTTTCTTCTAAGATTGCCCTGCATTTGGCTCCATCCATTTTCCCATCAACTCTTACCAGCTTCCCTACCCCTGCTGAAGAAGAGCATTACCACAACATGATGCTTCCACCACCATGTTTCACAGTGGGGATGGTGCGTTCAGGGTGATGTGCTATGTTCGTTTTCCGCCACACATAGTATTTTGATTTTAGGCCAAAAAGTTCAATTGTGGTCTCATCTGACCAGTGCAGCTTCTTCCACATGTTTGCTATGTCCTCCACATGGCTTCTCGCAAGCTGCAAACGGGACTTCTTTTGGCATTTTTCAACAATGTCTTTCTTCTTTCCACTTGTTGATAAAGGCCAGGTTTGTGGAGTGCATGACTAATAGCTGTCCTGTGGAGCGATTCTCCCACCTGAGCTATGTATCTCTGCAGCTCCTTCAGAGTTACCATGGGCCTCTTGGCTGATTCTCTGATTAATACTCTCCTTTCCTGACCTGTCAGTTTAGGTGGACGGCCATGTCTTGGTAGGTTTGCAATTGTACCATGCTCTTTCCATTTTTGAATGATGGATTGAACCATGCTCTGTGAGATGTTCAAAGCTTGGGATATTTTTTTATAATCTAACCCTGCTTTAAACTTCTCCACAACTTTATTTCTGACCTGTCTGGTGTGTCCCTTGCCCTTCATGATGCTGTTTGTTCACTAGGGTTCTCTAACAAACCTTCACAGAACAGCTGTATTTATACTGAGATTAAATTACATACAGGTGGATTCTATTTACTAATTAGGTGACTTCTGAAGGCAATTGGTTCCACTAGATTTTAGTTAGGGGTATCAGAGTAAAGGGGGCTGAATACAAAGGCACGTCACACTTTTCACATATTTATTTCTAAAATATTTTGAAAACCATTTATCATTTTCCTTCCACTTCAAAATTATGTGCCACTTTGTGTTGGCCCATAACATAAAATCCCAATAAAATGCATTTACTTTTTTTGTTGTAACATGAAAAAATGTGGAAAATTTCAAGGGGTACGAATACTTTTTCAAGGCACTGTATAATACATAATTGTATTCTGTCTTATAATTTTCTCCAAACTTAATCCCCAAAATTGCATAGTTTTGGATGTATCAGGGATGTAGGAAATAAAATCCCTTGCATTGGAGTCCCACTGCACTACAAAGATTACATGCTTGTTCGGTCTATGGGGAGTTGAAGAGGATGTAATACTTAGCCTAAAGTAAAACTAAAGGCAAAACTTTTTTTTGGATAGAGTATGGGAGAGTTATAACCCCCATTCATTTTTTAGTTTTTTTTTTTTTTTACCATCTGTGGCCCATTGGGGAGATTTCCCTTCACTTCCTGTCTCATAGTCAAAACAGGAAGTGAGAGGAGGAGATGTCACCATGGACGTCATAAGTATTGTCCCCATTGGAAGATTTCGCCTCTATTTCTGTTCTGGTGTCAAACCAAAATGTTTTTTTCCTATCAGTTTAATTGATAATAGTAAACAGGACAAACAGAGAGGGTGAATCTCCTTAACGTGGTACAGACAGTAATAACGACCTAACAAGAGTTAATCCATCTCCACTCTATCTAGAAACAAAAACAAAAAAAAGAACAACAACATTTTACCTTTAGTTATATGTTAAAGCGGAGGTCCGCCCACTGCTGCAAAAATTAAAAGCCAGCAGCTGCACATACTACAGCTGCTGACTTTTAATAATCCAACACTTACCTGTCATGGAGTCCAGCGATGTCCTCACAGCAGCTAATATTTTCATCAGCTGTCGGGTGCATGCCGACTACATTGTGAGTAAGGGAACCCGGCAGTGAAGCCTTATGGCTTCATGCCGGGAACCCTACTGTGCATGCGCGAGGCTCCGCTCCTCTCTCCTACTGGCCCGGCAACATGTGGAAGGAGGATTGAGCCTGGGCTGTGATGTCAATACCCGCAGCTGTGGCTTCTGGAATTGTGGCCCACGACCAGCTGCCAAGTCGCTAAAGTGGCTTTTGCTCTTCAAAAGATTGGGCACCCCTGGTGTAGAGTGTCAGGGCAGTTTTACTGCAGTATATTGCAGTGTGTCAGGGCAGTTTTACTGAAGTATATTGTAGTACTTCAGTGTAGTCTTACTGCAGTATATTGAAGTGCATTAGTGAACGTTTACTGTAGTATATTGAAGTGCATCAAGGCATGTTTACTGCAGTATATTGAAATGGCTCAGGGTACTTTTACTGTAGTATATTGAATTGCATTAGTGCAGTTTTACCACAGTATATTGAAGTGTGTTCGTGCAAGTTTACTGCAGTATATTGCAGCACTTTAGTGCAGTTTTACTGAAGTATATTGTAGTGTGTCAGTGGAATGTGTCTTTGTAGTGAGTACTCAAGTTAAAGTGCACCAAACACCACTTTCCATTGACTAAAAAGTGAATTTCCCCAACTCTATTGGGTACCACATGATTGGCAAGGCATTTAACCTCCCACCACTCAGTCCCTTTCCAAGAGCACTTGAAAGCCACACAAAAGGGACACAATTGTGCTCCTCCTCACTCCTCACCTTTCAGGTCTACCTCTCAGAAACCTCCACTGACAGGGATGATGGTATAGCGAAGGATGGCTCAGGTCCTTGTAGCACATCTGCTAGCAGCACCCCATCAGCTGTAGACTATAGCAGGGACATTCCTCTGCCCCAACTGTGGCAGTGAAAAAAAAAATACAGTCACTGCCACCCACATGCCCATTGTCTAAATTCAAGCTCCTGCCTTTCCTTCTGGTGGATTCTGCCCCCTTCCATGAATTTGTAGAATGTGCTGTACCACAATGGCAGTTTCCCAGTCTCTACTTATTTGTGCGTAAGGCCATTCCAGTTTGTACCATCACGTGGAAGGCAATGTTGTGGCATCATCGGGCGAAGCAGTCAGCTGCAAGGTCCACATTACAAACAGGGACATAGCAGCTCCTTCTAAGTGTACCACCTCCCCGCTGACCCTGTACCTAGAAGTGAGGTCACCCTGCTGTGTTCCTGTGCATCGCCGATCCCTGTACCAGCCTTCTGGGAGCAATGGGCTCCACCAGTGTAACCAGATAACGGATAGTCAAACAGACATTCCGGCCAGCAACACCAGGCACCATGCAGTCTGCGGGAAGTCACAGATGACCCCAATATCTATGCTGTTGAATACCGCTCGTTTGTGAGTGTCCCCATTATGATTTTAATTCATTAAATGTCTCAATTGCTACACTTAGAAGGCGCTGCTTTGTTCCTGTTTTTATGTTCCAGAGTTTCTTCTATATGTAGGCTGGTAGCCTTCTTGGGATAAGCAATTCTAACAGTCTTACATGGACTATATGTCATTGACTTCATTACTTGCCCTATTTATTGATTCCATTCCCATATTTAGCTTTGTATAGCCTCACCCAGAGTGCATCAAATCAACCCATTTTTTTTGTAAGGTTCACATTACTGCTGACAGCAGGCATGGTCAGGGATGATATATTTTGTTCACAGCACACTGGATAACTCTGCTTGCAACTCGGAAGGATGCAGGACAGGGCTCAGTGCCAAGTGTACTAAATCTAAAAATGTTTTCTCCCTTAATGATTTTTTTGCATTCAAGTAAAAATTTTTTTCAGTTTCTCTGTGACCCCCTTCCCTGTGTGAAGGGGAAGAGAAGGGAGAAGAGATCAGTGCTGTGCACAGCTGCATCTATTCTCCACTCTTTTCCATTTTACACAGCATTCGAGCAGCAGCAGGGGCCATTGGCTCTTGCTGCTGTCATTCAGATGCGGTGAAGAGGAAGTGGGGCGGGCCTAAGTCCTGCTGTGTAAGTCTATGGAGCGTGGCTCCATAGACACACAGGTCGGGAGCATGCAAACTACGATCCCCCCATTGCTAGCAGCTGGCTATGGTAGTCTGAAAAATAAAAGGAAGAGCCAAGTTCACCACCGGGGACCCCAGAAGAGAAGGATTGGGGACATTCTGTGCAATACCACTGTACAGAGCAGGTAAGTATAACATGTTTGTTATTCTAATAAAAATATATATATATATTTGACTTTAGTAACACTTTAAAGAGGAGTTTATGTAACACCTTTCCAGACTTTGCTAGGTTACAGCCTCATGGAAAGGCTAGTTTTGAAGCTTCTTTTGGTCAAGAGAGGAGCAGTGGAGAAGGAGGCTGCTTCAGTAATGCATTTCAAAATTTTTTAGTCCTCAGGGCTGTCAGCTTTCACATCTCATCAGTAGTGTCTGCATCATATGGTGGGAGATTATCTAGGGGTGAAAACAGACATGGAGAGCTTTCCAGTTGACAATCCACTGGGTTTGTGGGTCATGAGAAAAGATCACTGGCCACAACTTGCCCAGTATGCAATTGAGCTGCTTGGCTGTCCTGGATCTATTGTGCTCTCTGAACTGGAATTCAGTGCTACCAGAGGTTTTGTGACAGATAAAAGAGCGCGCCTGTCCACAGGCTCCATTAGCTGGGTGACATTTATCAAAATTAATCATTCCTGGATTAGCAGCAGCTATCAAGCTCCTGATCCCGATGTCACTGATTTTTTGGGATGTGGAATGTCTGCAAGACTGTCTAGGCTGCCTAGCTTTGTCAGTGTTGATTTTATCTGGATGACATTTTTGGTATAGATTTCATTGATGCATATCATTTACATTTTTTGCAGCAAGGCCAAGTCTTGCTTTTATTAAGAGTGCCTTTATAGGGTTACGCTGTAAAGGCACCACCAACACCCAAATCCCATTTTTTCTGCCACTGGTAGACTGGGCATATCATTTCAATTTTTGACAGCAAGGCCAAATTCTTGCTTTCAACAAGAGTACCTCTATAGGGTTATGGTGAGAAGGCACCACCAACACCCAAAACCAAATTTTTCCACCACTGTTTGACCTGGGCATATCATTTACATTTTTGACAGCAAGGTCAATTCTTGCTATGATCAAGAGTGCCTCTATAGGGTTATGGTGTGAAGGCACCACCAACACCCAAAGCCCATTTTGTTTTGCACCTGTTACTCCTAGCCAAAGTCTGCGAAACAGACACAGGAATGTATCCAACAAAATCTTTAATTTTGTTTCGAGTGCATTAAATTGCCTCATCATACAGATGTTTATAAATGAAAGAAAGTTTTTAGGGAAAATTTAATTTTTTGTCTTTATAAATGTAATTTTTACTGCAGCAGCATGGTACTGATGAGCTATTTTACAAGCAGACTAAGGGGATCCCCCAGGCACTATAGTTAAAGGAATTTTTCATTTTTATTATTTCACTTTAAGCATCAGTAAATCCCTACTCATCTAAATACTCAAAATGGGCACTTTTGATTTTCCAGTTCGAGTCCCATAGACTTCAATGGAGTTCGTTATTCAGCTCTGAACTTTTGCAATGTTTGAGCATTCTGGCACGAATCGAACTGGGGGGTGTTTGGCCCATCTCTACCGTCTACACTACAGTGGGATGAGGGGGTATTGAAGGGGGAGTATCTATCAGCACTGATTCAAAAGCCGGTAACTAGAATGGCCTTGATGGGTGTACCCAACAATTCAGTAAACACAAGTGATTGCTTAAACTTTGTCTATATTGTAGAAATTGACTGCTCACAGAAAGTAGGTGCAGGTCATACACTTCTTCGGGCAGAAAAGGATGCTGTTTATCCACAAGGCACTTTCCAATAGTAATAATACAGAAATAGCAGTACCCATAATGGAGGTCATGTGCGTCTTCGGGCATAAGAGGGGGCTATTTACCCACAAGGCACTTTCAAATAGTAACATTTTGGAAATTGACATACCACGATGCCAGAGGAGCACTTCACCTTCAGGTGTCTATGATATTTCTTGTTCACAGTGCAATCCCCAAATGTTCTTGCAGATACAGTATTTATCTGCCAGTGAGAGAATGTTCAGAAAAGCTGACAGAGGAGACATTCCATAATAGTAAACCTATTCTTTCCCTCTTGACAGGTACCTCTCCCTAACACTAATCCAACACTCTTCCTAATTAGTAGGGGCTCTTTCGCTATCTCACTCCCACACTACAGGCATGCCAAAGGTATCCTATTATTTATATAAACCTTAGTCAAGATGGCTACCCAAATTTCATGGGACTTTGGTATCCAATAGGATTGCTGTGCTCCTCAAGATGGCTGCATGGAGCCCATCGCAGGAGACAATTATTCTTCAATGGGCTCCTGCCAGTCTTAAAAAATGGCACAGTGCCACCTTCTGGTTGGAGGATATATTTCAGCCTACACCTGCCTACATGTAGCTTATCAATCAGTACCTTGCCACATCTAGTCTGCTTTGTGGATTAACGGCACTATCTGTTGCTGAAACCCTCACACTCTTTGCTGGCTCATTTAGAAGCACTAAAGGATTTTTTTTCAACTCCATGAGGCATGTGCATTACATAGTAACTTGATGTGATACTTGTTTAGCATGTCATACAGGAGCCTTTAATTGCAGAGTATTTCATGGGTAAAAAAGGCTTGAAGATGGTGTATAAAACACATTGCTTTAGCAAACTAAATGTCATCCAGTTATAATTTAGATCTACTTTAATATCTACTAAAGAGAACATAGACTGTAAATTACACATACAATTCAGAAAATGTCAGCTAATGACATCTTTTGGAATGTCTAATATTAATTCTAAAATTATTAGTGTACAGCTGGTTGCCCTGCCAGGTAAATCCCCATAGCTGTTTGAATAGCTTTGGATCTGAACTTCTGAAATGGCAGATGTGTTCACTGGTCCAAGTGCCACGCAGTAGCCTATTCCTTACACATGTTAGAACATGAGAGGGAGACTGCGGATGTTGGGTGATTAGGATTCACTATCATGATGCAAAGTGTAACTGTGAGAGGCATGAAAGAAGGCCATAGATTGGGCAACAAAGTTAGGAGGATCAGCTATTTTGTGCTGCCTACATGATCAGGGTGTATGCTGTGTGTAACACAATGGAAATTAGTTTGTCAAGAGAAAATTTACTTTTCAGGCACAAATGTTAGTGTTACTAAACCCAGGACCCTGTATTCACTATATCTGGTCTCCTACAGTACACAAAACATGTAAATACAATTATTTTAGTAAATATAAACGGCTAAATACCTTTTCTCATCAGCAGTATATAGCAGTCTTGTGATTTCTATTAGTTCCTGGTGAAGCTTGTAGGAGGAGTTTTCATACTGCACTGAGCTGTCCTATGAGGCTGCAGGGCTTCTGACCCTCTGTTTGGACTGTGCCGATAGGCCCTATGCTGATCACATGCACTCTCCCAAGAAAAGAAAAAAACTCTCTATCAATACACAGCAAACTGAGCATGGGCAGCCTGACTCCATATCCGAACATGTTCTGGAGTCAGTGGAAGAAGAGGGGATCTACCCACAACAGTAAAATCAGTGTGTATATGCAGTAAAGCATGCTTGTTATACTCACTGCAGAACCTAAGGGGTTAACCCTCAGCATTTTGTAAAAAGGCTGTTTGATCCTGTATGCACAGATCCTCCTCTTCTTTCAGAGTCCCCAATGTATCTCCTGATATTTACAAAGCTAGGGGACAAGCTGCGCATGCTCAGTTTGATGTGTATTAATAGAGTGGTTTTTTATGTGCATGTGATCAGCACTGGGCCAATCAGCACTGTCCATACAGAAGGTCAGGGGCCCTGCACTCTCATCATGGGAGAATAAAAAAACATCTCCTACAAGCTTTAACAAGACACTCATAGAAAGTCACAAGTCTGCTCTAACTGCTGATGAAAAAAAAGGTATTTAACAGTTTATATTTACTAAAATAATTGCATTTTCATATTCTGTGTACTGTAGGAGACCAGATATACAGTAGTGAATGCAGGGTCCTGGGTTTAGTAACACTTTAAGGTTTAAAAAAAATACGTACAGTGTACAATACCTGATTTAATGATCATGGTATCACTGTGCTTGATTGGCCAGAAAACTCACCTGACATAAAACCCATAGAGAATCTGTGGGGTATTGTCAATAGGAAGATGAGACACCAGACCCAACAATAATCATCAAAATTAAAAGAAAGAAATCCTTGAAATAGGTGTGTGTAATGCATCTACTGTATATAAAATATATGAGTTTCACTTTTTGAATTGAATTACTGAAATAAATTAACTTTTTGATGATATTCTAATTTTATTAGATGCATCTGTATATTTGCCACAAACAGAATACAATCTTTAGTCTATGACTACAGATGTCATGCTCCAGACTGCTTGATGGGAAGGCAGCCTATGGATTTTCTGCTTAACTGTTGCTGCTTCTTGCTCTTCCCCCTGCATTGTGGAAGGGCAGGCAGCCTATGGCCATGGATTTTCTCCTCCTGCCCTATTTTCTAACTTTCAGCACCTCAGTCTTCCTCCTTGTGTTGCTCCTCTGTTTCATGCTGCTTTGTTGCTTTCCACATGCTGGATGAATGACAAAGAATAATCTGCAAATTATGTATAATCACCTCTGGTTGACACTGAAAAAGTGATCTTACTACACCTTCCAAACGAATCAATAACCTAATGCCGTGTACATACAAACGGACATTCTGGCAGAAAAGGTCAGACGGAATCATTTCATCGGATATTCCGATCGTCTGCGGGCTTCATCTGACTTTTTTCTTCAAAAATTCTGACTGACCTAGAAATAGAACATGTTTTAAATCTTTCCAACGGAATCAATTCCTATTGGGAAAAACGTTTGTCTGTATGCTGGTCCGATGGACCAAATACGATGCAAGGGCAGCTATTGGCTACTGGCTATTGAACTTCCTTTTCTAGTCCCGTGGTTCATCATCGCATTCAAAATGAATGGACTTTGATGCGATCATGTGTTTGCAAGTCCGTTCGGTTGGAACCCCGTCGGATAGACCGTCAGAGTTAATTCTGATGGAAAGTCTGGTCGTATGTATGCGGCATTATAGTGCAGCGCTACCCACTCCAATCATTTGCAAATATTAATCCATAGCTACATAAATGTGAAATGTATATTTTAAAATCCAAACTTATACTCCACATCCAGTGCAGAGTGTGTTTGTATTCAAATAGGTACATCATAATATCATACATAACCAAATAAAATGTGATAAGAAAATAGTACTATAATTATAAAAAATGTGAGTAAAGAGTTTATACAACATAATTTAAAAGCTATCAAGTCCCATTCCAAGTGAATACAACAATGCTCTTCTCGCCAGATCTCAATATGTGGTGCAAAAATCTGCACCCAGTGACACTCCAATCTGTTCACCTTAGTGCTACGACCTCTAAGTTTATATGAGACAAATACAACTTTTGAGGAGTTAATAGTATGGCCTGGTATCCCAGCTTAAGGATACTTTCACATTGGGGCCGCCCCTGCGTTAGCGCTAAAATGCTGCTCGTTTTAGCACCGCTTTGGCACTGGCAAAGTGGCACTTTTTGGCCGCTAGCAGGACACTTTTAACCCCCGCTAGGGGCTGAAGAAGGGTTAAAACTGCCTGTGCTGCATTGCGTCCAAAGCGCTTTTCAGATGCTTCGGAAGGGTTGCCCATTCATTTCAATGGGCAGGGTGTTTTGAGAGCGCTGTATACAGTGCTCCCCAACCACCCCAAAGATGCTATTTGTACGACTTTTTCTATCATCTCCCAAGCGCACCACCCCGATGTGAAAACACTCAGGCTTTACAGGATCTATTTCTAGCGCTAAAACGCCTGAAAATTGTGTGAAAGGGGTCTAAAGCTTCCTTTGGACCAAGCTGGCCAAGACAAACTATGTCCCTCCTTAACCACTTGAGATCCGTGCTATAGTCAATTGACGGCTACAGCGCGGATCTCCTTTTCCGGGACTACGTCTATTGACGTCGTCCCGTGTACGAGCAGCCTGCGCGCCCCCTGAGGGGCGCGCGCTCGGTGATCGGCGAGTCCATGAGACTCGCCTGATCACCGATCCGTGCAAGGGGTCGATCCCGACCCCTTATCACATGATCAGCTGTCAGCCAATGACAGCTGATCATGTGATATAACGGAGCCGGTAATCGGCTATTATTCCTCCTCGCGCTGACAGCGCGAGGAGAAAAAAAAAAGCCGATCACCGGCGGCCGTGATCGGGACATCAGTCCCGATCACGGCCAGCCCTGCTAGCGACCACCTGCCCCCTGACAGTGCCCACCTGCCCCCTGCAGTGCCCCACTTATTAAAAGTAAGTGCCCCCCGTCAGTGCCACCCAGCAGTGCCCATAGTGCCACCCAGCAGTGCCCACAGTGCCACCCAGCAGTGCCCACAGTGCCACCCAGCAGTGCCACCCACAGTGCCACCCAGCAGTGCCCACAATCTGCCTCAAAGGTACTGCACCCCAGTGCCGCCCATCAGTGCCCAGCAGTGCCGCCCATCAGTGCCCAGCAGTGCCGCCCATCAGTGCCCAGCAGTGCCACCTATCAGAGCCACCTATCAGTGCCACCTATCAGTGCCCATCAGTCCCATCTATCAGTGGTACCTATCAGTGCCCATCTGTGCCACCCATCCGTGCCACCCATCCGTGCCATCTTATCTGTGCCCATCTTTGCCCATCAGTGCCGCCTTATCTGTGCCCATCGGTGCCGCCTTATCTGTGCCTATTAGTGCCACCTTAACTATGCCTATCAGTTCCCACCAGTGCAGCCTATCAGTGCCCACCAGTGCAGCCTATCAGTGCCCACCAATGCAGGCCATCAGTGCCCACCAGTGCAGCCTATCAGTGCCGCCTAATCAGCGCACTTCAATGAAGGAGAAAAATGACCCGTTTGCAAAATTTTATAACAAACTATTAAAACATGATTTTTTTTAATTTTTTTTTTTGCATCTTTTTTTGTTTGTTTAGCAAAAAATAAAACTCAGAGCTGTAACTAAATACCACCAAAAGAAAGCTCTATTTGTGGGAAAAAAATGATAAAAATTTAATTTGGGTACAGTGTTGTATGCCCGCGTAATTGTCATTCAAAGTGCATCAGCGCTGAAAGCTGAAAATTGGTCTGGGACTGAGGGGGGTTTAAGTGCCCAGTAAGCAAGTGGTTAACATGTATTAGCTGCTGAATGTGCAGTATAAACTGTATGTAGCTGAAGTCACATAAAGCATACTGCACTGTGTTCTGAATTCGAGGCGAGATTTCCTGCCTTATACCTGGAACACACTAGAGTCTGATCAGCGCTCAGCCAATCAGAGAAAGCAAAGTATTCTAGCAATGATGGATGGAGTAAGAGGTTGGGACACCATCAGCCAACCTCTTTGACTCAGCCAGTAGCACTCATCACTAGAATACATTGCTTTCCCTGATTGGTTGAGCGCCGATCAGATAGACTCTAGTGTGTTCCGGGTATGAGACAGGAAGTCTCGGCTGTAACCGGAACACAGTGTGATATGCTGTATGTAGCCTCTGCTACATACAGTTTATGTCGCACATCCAGCGGCTGCAATGTCACTGGGCAAGGCTGCAAATAACACTGACAAGGCTGCATTGATGGTCATTTAAATGTAAGTTTTTTTCCTTAAAAAGGTTTTTCCTAAAAATTCCCTCCTAAACTTGGGGTGTGTGTTATACACCGGCGCACGTTATACGCCAATAAATACGGTAATTATAAATAATTAAATGCATCTCCCGCCCGCTGGCTGTCATATGACATCCTTGACTTTGTGCAAGTATATCTGAATGATGCCTGCAGCTACAGGCATCATTCAGATATTGTCTTTATCAGCCAGAGATTCCCTACATCATAAGAATGATCATAGCAGCTGGCCAACCGCTTGATCATTCTTATGGGTGGCGAGAGGCGATATTCCCCCCCTCCTGCTACCCTCCGGTGCTTCTACCGACTCACCACTGTCATTGGTGAATCAGAGAACAAATCCGCCGGCCCCGGATGTTTGCCATAGAGATTTCTGGAACACCAGATGGTCGCCGGAGTCTCTATGAACGTTCGGAGGCCAGGCACGATGTTATGACGTTACGCTCGGCCTCTGCATTCAAAAAAATGGCACCGCCTCGACTGGGAAGCTGAGCTCATTTTTTTATTTTTATTTCAGCTGTCCCAGCCTAGAGGTGAGACGTGGGGTCTTATATCTCACTGTAAAGAGGACCGATCATGCCATATTCCTATTACAAGGGATGTTTACATTCCTTGTAATAGGAACAAAAGTGATCAGCATTTTTTTTAAGTGTCAAACTAAAAAATGTAAAGTAAAATTAACAATAAAATAAAAAAAAATAAAAAATTAAAGTGCCCCTGTCCCCGTGTGCTCGCATGCAGAAGCGAATGCATATACAAGTCCTGCCCACATATGAAACCAGTGTTCAAACTACACAAGCGAGGTGTCACTGCGAACGTTAGAGTGAGACCAATAATTATAGACCCAGACCTGCTCTGTAACTCTAAACATTTAACCAGTAAAAATTTTAAAGCATCACCTATGGGGATTTTTAAGTACCAACGTTTGGCTCCATTCCACGGGCGTGTGCAATTTTTAAGTGTGACATGTTAGGTATCTATTTACTCGGCGTAACTTCATCTTTCACATTGTGCAAAAAAATTGGCCCAACTTTACTGTTTTTTTTTTTTTTAAGCAAAAAACCGTTTTTTCTCAAAAAAAAAGCATTTGAAAAATTGAAAATGCATTCGGACGAAAATGAATGCACATGTCTACAAACAGGGATCCCACACTATTTAAATGCTTTTCTACTGGCCAAATACAAAGTCTGGGTTTTATGTCAGTGGTAGATGGTACTTTCACCAATCATTTCATGCCCTATACCACTTTTAAATAAAAAATTATGTCACAGCCAACACTAGCTAAAGCAGGCAAGTGAAATGAATCAGATTGGGCTGCTGCTGCTGTAGTTAAATGAAGCTGAATGTAAAAGGTAAAAAATCAGTTCCAAACTGAATGTAAAAGTTAAAAAGCCAGTGCCAAATGCATTCAAAATACGTGTCCTTGAAACTCATACTGTGCCGTAACATCATATCCAGGCATCTCCCAAGCATGCCATTTAGGCTGGGTTCACACTAATGCAAATTGGATGCAGGTTTCCCCGTATCCAATTTGCATGACAGGAGAGTGTGACCGGCTCTCAATGGAGCTGGTTCCCATAGCTCCGGGGCAACTGCGGAGCACACTGGAAAAGGGTCCTGTGCATCTTTTGGCTCAGTTTCAGGTCTGAATTCAGGCAACAATTCAGTCCTGATTCCTACCTGAATTAGAGAACAGGGACGTATTAGACCCCCTGCTGTGCCTGCAGCTAGTGTGAATCCATCCTTAAAGAATTTATGTTTTTCCTATGTCCCCCTCAATATTGCACTCAAATGACCCTCTTTCTGCTGTACAGTAGTATTTTTGTTTTTTTAATTCCTTGCTTTGTTAACCACTTCCAGACCAGTCGTCGCAGTTTTACTGAGGCAGGTTGGCTCGGCTGAGCAAGTTGATGTTACCTTACGTCGCCTTACCTTTTGGCCATGCATTCAGCGTGTGGCTGGAGCCGATGCGAGATCCCGGCAGGCCCCCGGGCACCCTCGAGTGCTTGTCACAGAGCGAGAACCGGGATCTGTGTGTGTAAACACAAATCCCGGTTCTTTCAGGGGAGTAGAGACAGATTGTGTATTCATACTAAGTATGAACCCCTATCTCTCTCTCCTCCTAGAAAGTCCCACCCCCCCCCCAAAGTTAGTACACACTGAGGGAACACAGTTAAGCCCTTGATCGCCCCCTAGTGTTAACCCCTTCCCTGCCAGTGACATTTAATACAGTAACCAGTGCATTTTTATAGCACTAATCGCTGCATAATTGTCAGTTGTCACTGGTCCCAAAAATGTGTCAAAAGTATCCAATTTGTCGCCGCAATATCGCAGTCCTGATAAAAATCACAGATCGCCCGCCATTACTAGTAAAAAAAAATACTAATAATAAAAATGCCATAAATCTATCCCCGATATTGTAGACGCTATAAATTTTGCGCAAACCAATCAATATTCTCTTATTGCATTTTTTTCCCCCAAAACTATATAGAAGAATACATATCAGCCTAAACTGAGGGGAAAAAAATGGTTTCTTTGAAAAAATATGTAGGATATTTATTACAGCAAAAGTAAAATATGTGTTTTTTTCAGAATTGTCGCTCTTCTTTTGTTTATAGCGCAAAAAAAAACGAAAAATGCAGAGGTGATAAAATACCACCAAAAGAAAGCTCTATTTGTGGAAAAAAAATAACATGAATTTTGTTTGGGTACAGAGTAGCACAACCACACATTTGTTTGTTAAATTGATGCAATGCTGTATTGCAAAAAATGGCCTGGTCATTGAGCAGCCAAATCTTCTGGAGTTGAAGTGGTTAAAAGTCCCTGATGGTAATGCCCAGCTAGATGTTTACATATTCTCCATCCAGCAATTCAGCCAGGCTGATTGGTTTGTGCCTAACCCGCACATCACAAGGTTGCATTGAAGTGCTAGTGAAAGATTTACCCTCCCTCCATTCCTCTAATTTTCACTCTCTGTGACAATTGTAACCAGAACAAATAGAGAGGGTGGATCTTTCTAAAGGGGACCCAGAGAGTAACAAAAACCGGGCAGGAGTTTTTACCCCTTTCTACCCTGTGGTATTTGTGGATGAGGCTCTTTATCTTCTCAGATGGTAAAGCTGCCCATTCCTCTTGGCAAATGCCTCCAGTTCCTGGAAATTCTTGGGGTGTCTTGCACGTTTGAGATCTCCTCAGAGTGGCTCAATGATATTGAGGTCAAGAAACTGACTTTATTCTGCTGTAGCCTATGACAGGTCCACTTGGCCTTGTGTTTTGGATCATTGTCATGTTGGAATGTCCAAGTACAGCCCATGCACAGCTTCCTGCTGATGAATGCAAATGTTCCTCCAGTATTTTTTGATAACATACTGCATTCAACTTGCCATCAATTTTGACCAAATATCCTGTGACTTTCTAGCTCACACATCCCCAAATCATCAGCTATCTACCTCCGTGTTTCACAATAGGAATGGTGTACCTTTCATCATAGGCCTTGTTGACTCCTCTCCAAATGAAGCGTTTATGGTTGTGGCTAAAAAGCTCAATTTTGGTCTCATCACTCCAAATGACTTTGTGCCAGAAGGTTGGACGCATGTCTCTGTACTGTTTGGCATATTGTAAGCAGGATACTTTGTGACATTTGTGTAGTAATGACTTTCTTCTGGGGACCCGACCATGCAGCCCATCTTTCTTCAAGTGCCTCCTCATTGTGCAAATTGAAATAGCCACACCACATGTTTTCAGAGAGTCCTGTATTTCACCTGAAGTTATTTGTGGGTTTTTCTTTGCATCCCAAACAGGTTTCCTGGCAGCTGTGGCTGAAATTTTAGTTGGTCTACCTAACCAAGGTTTGGTTTCAACAGAACCCCTCATTTTTCACTTCTTGATTAGAGTTGAACACTGCTGATTTGAATTCTCATTTCCTTGGATACCTTTTTATCTCCCGTCCCTATTTTATACAGTTCAACTACCTTTTCCCGCAGATCCTTTTACAATTCTTTCGTTTTCCCCATGACTCAGAATCCAGAATGTCAGTGCTGCACTGGATGAAAGATGCAAGGGTCTGTCAGGAGTCGAGAAACGCATTGACCTTTTATACACACACACTAATTACAAGCAAACAGATCACAGGTAAGGATGGTTACCTTTAATAGCCATTCAAACCCATTTGTGTCAACTTGTGTGCATGTTTTCGGGTCAAAATCACCAGGGTATGTAAACTTTGGATCAGGGTGATTTGAGTAGTTTCTGTTGTCATTATGATTTTAAACACAGTTGGTTGATAATAAATGGCTCAACCAAACATTAACTATGAGTGAAAGAAATGTTTTTGTGTTATCATTCATGTTCTCTGAAAAATGGCCAAGAAATCATAAATTCTGCCAGAATATGTACATTTATGAGCATAACTTTACTTTAAATATTTGCTTCATCTAGAAAGTTGGGAATGGAATGGCTAGTTATTATTAGTTACTCTTTGAACAATGCTATTTCTTGCGATCATTAGTCATTATAATAATTATTTTACTATCTTCTCTGTTTTCTGCCTTTTAAAACCATTTATCATCCATTGTATCCAGATACAGAATTCCTACAGATTGAGAGGATGGGACATTCCTGCATTTGTGCAAATACTTCTCATTACCATGATGAGCTGACCATTATTTGAACAGTAGACCAGAAAACAGTAATTAAAGATTGTACAGCATCGTAAATGGCTGCCCAGCCGCAGCTCATGATGTAATGGCAAAGGTTAGTGGAACATGCCGGCTACACTCAGCCCTGGTTCCAGAGAGATAAGAGCACAAAGGCCAATAGAAAATATTTGAATACTGTCGCTTATCAACTAGGCCTCTAAAATCCATTATGCCAAATATAATGGTGTGCTTTTAGCACTAAAATTGAAACTTCTTTTATGCACATTCTAATTTATTAGCATCAATTTGTAGCATCATTTAAGTAGTCATTTTTAATGAGAAAGGGAGAGATCGGAAACCATTAGCTCAACCCCAATAAACCCCTGATGTAAAAATAGCCCATCTGTGCCCGTTAACATGAATATGCATCCTGCCGCTCCGTGTATTTTCTCAACAATGCTAAATCATCAATTTGTGTTAACTGATAATTACAATGAACATCAGTGTCATTTTTATGCTTTTTTTTTTTCCTTTACACACACATTGATTTAAACTCAGAAAGAAATGTTTATTCTGCACTTTTATTTTTAAGAAGGTTGATTGCTATGATTATTATGGGAATTAATTATCACCTGGTTAGTCAAAATGCCACTCACCAAAAGTAAACAATGTAAATGAGCTGTATTTTTTTTTTTATTTAGTTATTTATTTTTACAGGCATGACTGCTATAATTAATGTGTGTGCCTAAGTGAAGCCAAAATAGAAAACAGAAAAATCAGCATAAGGGACAGTCAGTAGTCTGTGTCCTAGGTGCTGATTCCACTTATTTTAGTAGTAACCCTTCTTCATTCAGCCCTCCTCCACCCCCCTCTGCACTGGAAAATTACAGCATGGGTGTTAATACAATTGCGGACCTAAGAATGGAGGACGGCCAGATGATTGATAGCTCTGCCCCCTCCTTTCAGAGATCCTGCTTCATTCATAGAAGCTGTAGTATGGCTTCTAAGAATACAGCAACTGGGGGAAAGGGTGAGAAGGACAGAGGAAGAGGAATCAGCACAAAGAACAAATCATACAAACTGTAACTTATGTCTCTTGTGCTGATATTTCTGTTTATTTTTATTTTTTGTGCTTTTGGCCACACTTTAGCTTTAATATTTACAGTAACCACAACAGTTTACAGCTATACAGTAACACAATACAAAAAGCAATTGTGTGCTCTGACTTTTTAACTGTTAGTAAATATATCTACAGGCTCTATGCTTTACATTTTATATATTGGTTGACAAGGTATCAAGCTACAAAACAAGGAAGGCATTTTACCTGATCATAACATACATATGTTTGTAATAATTACTATATGTAGAATTGTAAAAGTTGACTCTGTGAATCTGAATTCTAATCTTTATGGGTGTTTATAGACTTAATTTAAGCAATGTATATTATTATACTGTTTTATAGACATATGCACAATAACAAAAAGGTGTTTCCTTACATTTTGGATATGTTACTAATTTTGTTTTGTTTTGGAAGTCATTTAGTGTAGTTTTATAATTTGTTTATTTTCGTTTCGCTTTGTTAAGTTTCGTTTATTCATTTTCTAATGAATTACAAATTTTCAGAATGATTGGAATTTGGATTGGTCAAAAATGATTGACCAATTTGAATTCTGAATAGCTGGTTGTTAAACAGTGGGTCGGGGAAACCGGCCGCCGCGTCCTTAACAACCAATGATTTATCAGCTGTCAGTGGCTTCCCCACTGATAGCTGAAATATAAACAAAACAATGGCAGCAATAGAAAATTCTAAAAAAAAAGCAGCGTGGGGTCCCCCAAACCATACCAGGTCCTTCAGGTCTGGAATAGATTCTAAGAGGAACCCCATACCTTAAAGCATCCCCCCATGTTGAGAGCATGTGGCCTGGTATGGTATAGGAGGGGGCAGGAGGAGGCATTCGCTCATCCCCCCCTTTCCTGGCCTGCTGGGCTGCATGCTTGGATAAGGTTCTGATATGGATTTTGGGGGGGGGGGCTCACGTTGTTTTAAATAAAAAATTGGTGTGGTGTTAGTATGTGGTGTTATTATGTGGTGCCAGAACCAAAGGGCGTGGTATGGATTGGGGGGGTGGGTGGGCATGCTGTTTTTTTTTAATTTCCATTGCCATTATTGCTTTATTTACATTGCAGCTGTCAGTGGGGAAGCCTGCTGACAGCTGATGACTCATTGGCTGTGAAGGACGTGCCGACCAGCTTCCCGACCCGCTGCTTAACAACCAGCTATTCTTCACACAGAATTCAAATCAGTCGATCATTTTACGACCGATCCAAATTCTAATCATTCTGAAAATTTGGAATTCGTTAGAAAACAAAACTAAATGAATTTTTAAGAATTTCAACAAAATTCTTTACTATTCGTTACTATTTCATTAAAAAATTTGGATACATCCGAATCTCCAAATGTCATTCATTGGAAAAACTCCCTTTTTACGTAAAATGTTCAATACAGGGAAGGCCTGTGGGTAGGCAGAAAGATGCAGTAGTAAGTTCCCATTTTTCACTCTCTATCACTAGGGATGAGCCCGATGTTCGAGTCAAATGAAAGTTTAACATGAGTTCAACTCGAACATCGGGTGTTCGGCTGTTCACCGAATAGCGAACTATTTGGGGTGTTGGCGGCAAATTTGAAAGCCGCGGAACACCCTTTAAAAGTCTATAGGATAAATCAAAAGTGCTAATTTTAAAGGCTTATATGCATGGTATTGTCATAAAAAGTGTTTGAGGACCTGGGTCCTGCCCCAGGAGACATGTATTGATGCAAAAAATTTTTTTCAAAATGGCCGTTTTTTCTGGGAGCATTGATTTTAATAATGCTTAAAGTGAAACATTAAAAGTGAATTCCTTTTTTTTTTTTTTCCATAAAGTATTTATTGGGTTTTCAAATAGTACAAAGAGAAACATGTGACAATAAAAGTACTAAGGGAGCACAGTACATATTATAACCGCAATCATCTAAGAATACAAAAGAAGTGTTGGAACATAGCAATAAGATGTAAGGTAACCTTTTTCCACACCTCCAACTTGATCCGAACGAATTGTCCCCATACTCCACTAAATGCTTGTGTCAAATCCCTGAGGGGACATTTTAGCTTATACTAGGGGGGTCCGTAGTCCAGGGGAGAAGACTCGTGTCTCGGGAAAGTCCAGTCATTAAAAGGTTACATTCTGTCTTCCTAAGGTTCAATGTGAAGTAAAGGGGAAAGGGCGAGGTGTCAGAGGGAGGGAGCAGTAAATAGAGGGCAGAGAGGGAACTTGCCCAGCTGGGGAGAAGCGGTCGAATGATCACGGAAGTGGAGTGTCACTGTAAGTTTTGGCAGACGATCTTTAAGGGGGGGGGTCATAGGGTTGAAAAATCTAGGGGGGGGGGAAGATAAGAAACTAGGCAGGGGAAAAGGGGAAAGGAAGGAGATGGGATGGTTAGAAAGAATGAGAGGAGAAAAAAAAAACATTAAAAGTGAATTCCTTTAAATTTTGTACCTGGGGGGTGTCTATAAAGCATGCCTGTAAAGTGGAGCATGTTTCCCATGTTTAGAACAGTCTGAGAGCAAAATGACATTTCTAAAGGAAAAAAGTAATTAAAAAAAACTTGCGCCTATAAGGGATTATCAGAATCTGGAAGCCCCCTTTAACAAGGGGACCCCCAGATCCCACCCCCCATTTGAATTGGTAATGGGTACATTGTACCCCTACCATTTCCTACCAAGTGTCAAAAAGGGTAAAAAAGACAAGAAACAGCTTGGGACAAGTCTTTTATTTAAAAATAAAATAAAAATGTCCCACAATTTAAATTCACGCCGCCCAGTGTACCAAAAAAGGGAAAAAAAAGGCCACAACCGATCTGCCTCCATGGGAGGCTCCCGCCGACTGATGCTTCTTCTCTGTGACAGTACACATATAACTGAGGACGGGGTCACCTGGTGATGTAAACAGGTGACCTCACCCCTCTGTGATGCCACAGGGGCTTGATACTTTTTTGTACCCCATTACCAATTCACATAGGGGGTTCTGGGGGTCCCCTTGTTAAAATCCCCGCCCGCATTCCCCCACAACCACCAAGCAAGGGTTGTGGAGATGAGGCCTTTGTCCCCAGCAACATGGGAGCAAGGGGACAATGAGCTTTGGGGTCAGACCCCAAAGCACCCTCCCCATGTTAAGGGCATGTGGCCTGGTACAGTTCAGGAGTAGGGATGAGCCGAACACCCCCCGGTTCGGTTCGCACCAGAACTTTCGAACGGACCCCAAATTCGTACGAACTTTAGAACCCCATTGAAGTCTATGGGACTCGAACGTTCGAAATTAAAAGTGCTAATTTTAACGGCTAATATGCAAGATACTGTCTTAAAAAGGGTTTGGGGACCTGGCTCCTGCCCCAGGGGACATGGGTCAATGCAAAAAAAAGTTTTAAAAACAGCCGTTTTGGCGGGAGCACTGATTTTAATGACGATTAAAGTGAAAAAAAAAAAGTGAAATATTCCTTTAAATATGGTGCCTGGGGGGTGTCTGTAGTATGCCTGTGAAGTGCCACGTGTTTCCCGTGTTTAGAACAGTCCCTGCACAAAATGACATTAAACGGAAATAACACCATTTAAAACTGCTTGCGGTTTTAATGTTATATCTGGTTCCTGCAATATGGTTGAAAATCATTGAGAAAAATGGCATGGGTAGCCCTCCCTGCCCATTAACAGCCTATTTGGGTCTTGTACGCATATTAAGGGGAACCCTGTACCCATATTAAAAAAAGGAAATGCGTGTGGCCCCCAGGCCCTATATACTCAGAACAGCAGTATACAGGCGGTGCAAACAAGACAGGGACTGTGTAGGTTTGTTGTGTTAAGTTGAATCTGTTTGTAATTTTCAACTGGTACATTTTTAAAGTGATCTTTAAACAAAACAAAACTTTGAACAAAAAAACTATTTTTAAGCTTTTTGGAAAACATAGGGAAGGGTTATCACCCCTGTATAATTTGTTTTGTCATCCATCTTTTTTCATCTCACTTGCTGTTGTCTCCTTCCGTTTGCAAGTAGGAGATGTTTGTAAGTTGGATGTTTGAAAGTAGGGGCCTGCCCTATATGCTCTGCAGAAATGGCGGAACAAGGTGTTGGTTTTGCCACAACATTGTAAGCCCTCAAAGTGACTCTTTGTGGGCACTGGAGCACCCTGCTGTGAACGATTATATCAAGAATTGTAATTACATGCCATTGTTGAACAGTGGTAGAAAAATTGACCTTTGGTGGTTGTGGTGCTGGTGCCACAACACTATAAGTCCTCACCGTTACTCTGGGTGGGCACAGGAAGGGGCCCTCCTCTGAAATATTATATCAAGAATTGTAATTACATGTCCCTGTTAAACAGGGGCAGAAAAATTGGGCCTTAGGCACTGGTGCTGGTGCCACCACACTGCAACCTCTTCCATATACTCTAGTTTTATTGCAGGAATTAGCCCTGCTGCAAAGCATTGCATCAAAAATTGTAATTAAACGCCCCTGTTAAACAGGGGCAGAAAAATTGGGCCTTAGGAACTGGTGCTGGTGCCACCACACTGCAACCTCTTCCATATACTCTAGTTTTATTGCAGGAATTAGCCCTGCTGCAAAGCATTGCATCAAAAATTGTAATTAAACGCCCCTGTTAAACAGGGGCAGAAAAATTGGGCCTTAGGCACTGGTGCTGGTGCCACCACACTGCAACCTCTGCCATATACTCTTGTTTTATTGCAGGAATTAGCCCTGCTGCAAAGCATTGCATCAAAAATTGTACTTAAACGCCCCTGTTAAACAGGGGCAGAAAAATTGGGCCTTAGGCATCACCCAGAACCAGAAATGTTCTTCCAACATATCAGTGGAGGAGGAAGAGGATAGACAATCAACATAACAGGACAGTCACTCAGCACTCAGCATCAGCATAGGCAGTCTTGAAGGGATGTGATATTTCAAAAAAAATGATTCTGTTACATCAGCTTCAGGTGCTTGGTAGCTGTCAGTCGATCAACTGATTCGGTGGACAGGCGCACCCTGTGATCAGTAACAAAGCCACCAGCAGCACTGAAGGTGCGTTCCGAAAGAACGCTGGATGCAGGACAGGCCAGTAGCTCAATTGCATACTGTGCAAGCTCTGGCCAGTGATCCATCCTCAAGACCCAGTAAACCAGAGGATTTTCGGTGGGAAAGGTGTCCAAGTCTGACCTTGCCCCTAGGTATTCCTGCACCATGTAAATCAGACGCTGGCGATGGGTGCTGGAACCGATCATACCTTGGGGCTGTGGACTAAAAAATTGTCTGAAAGCATCAGTCAGACGGCCACCTTCTCCACCGCTCCTTCTGACCGATGCCTCAGCAACACGTTGTCCAGGACCAGGAGTTTGTAACCTCCCAGTCTCTGAGAACGCGTTGCACAGACCTTTCTGCAAGGCCTCCCGGAGATGTCTCATCCTCTGCTCCCTCTGCGATGGCAAGATAAGGTCGGCAACCTTACCCTTGTACCGTGGATCAAGGAGAGTGGCCAGCCAGTAATGGTCCCTCTCCTTGATCCGAAGAATACGAGGATCCTTCCGCAGGCTTTGCAGGATCAGGGAGGCCATGCAGCATAGGTTAGCTGAGGCATTCGGTCTGGAGTCCTCTGGGTCACTAAGGACAACATGATCCGCAGCCACCTCCTCCCAGCCACGTACAAGTCCACGTGTTTCTTGGGACTGTAAATCATCCCTACAAGACTGCTGCTGCTGCTGCTGCTGATGCTGAGTGCCAGCCTCCACCTCCATGCTGACACAATCATCCTCCTCCTCCTCTTCCTCCTCCTCATCCTCTTCCTGTGTGATGGGTGGCACAGCAGGAACACTGTCTGGATAAAGGGGGCCTTGAGAGGCAAGGAAGTCCTCCTCTTCCTGCCTCTGTTCTGCCTCAAGTGCCCTGTCCATTATTCCACGCAGCGTATGCTCCAAGAGGTGGACAAGAGGTACAGTGTCACTGATGCATGCACTGTCACTGCTCACCATCCTTGTGGCCTCCTCAAACGGTGACAGGACAGTGCATGCATCCCTGATCATGCCCCACTGGCGTGGTGAGAAAAAACCGAGCTCCCCTGACCCTGTCCTGGTGCCGTAGTCGCACAGGTACTCATTGATGGCCCTCTGCTGCGTGTGCAGCCGCTGCAGCATGGCCAACGTTGAGTTCCACCTGGTGGGCATGTCACATATAAGGCAGTTCTTGGGCAGGTTCAACTCCTTTTGGAGCTCAGCCAGCCGAGCACAGGCATTAAATGATCGGCGGAAATGCACACAGACTTTCCTGGCCTGCTTCAGGACATCCTGTAAGCCGGGGTGCCTGCCCAAGAACCGCTGCACCACCAGGTTAAGGACGTGAGCTACACAGGGCACATGGGTCAGTTGTCCCTGTCGGAGGGCGGAGAGGAGGTTGGTGCCATTGTCACAAACCACCATTCCTGGCTTAAGCTGGCGTGGCGTCAACCACCTCTCGGCCTGCCCCTGCAGAGCTGACAAAACATCCGCCCCAGTGTGGCTCCTGTCCCCCAAACAAACCAGCGCAAGCACGGCATGGCATCGTTTTGCCTGCGTACTTGCGTAGCCCCTGGAACGCCTACGGAGCCCTGCTGGTTCTGAGGACAGAGCACTGGAAGAGGCCATGGAGGAAGAAGAAGAGGAGGGGGTGGAGGAGAGAGGTGTGTCACAACCAATAGTAGCATTTTGGAGGCGTGGTGGCGGAACAACCTCCAACACTACTGCACCTTGTCCTGCATCCTTCCCAGCTGCCAGAAGAGTGACCCAATGGGCCGTGAAAGATAGGTAACGTCCTTGTCCATGCCTGCTGGACCATGAGTCAGCGGTAATATGCACCTTACCGCTGACCGCCCTGTCCAGCGAGGCAAGGACATTTCCTTCCACATGCCGGTAGAGAGCCGGAATCGCCTTCCGTGAGAAAAAGTGGCGTTTGGGGACCTGCCACTGAGGAACCACACATTGTACAAACTCACGGAAGGGGGCCGAGTCTACCAACTGAAAAGGCAGCAGTTGAAGTGCTAGCAATTTAGCCAAGCTAGCATTCAACCGCTGGGCATGTGGATGGCTGGGAGTGAACTTCTTTCGCCGGTCCAGCAGCTGGGGCAGGGACACTTGCCTGCTATAATCGGACATGGGTGTACTGCTAGCAGAGTTCCCGGAAGCACTTGGCTGTGACACACCTAATTCTACACCTTCATTCCTCTCAGAGCAGGTTTCAGAGAGGACTGAAGGTCTAGTGGGGTTGGAGATGCCAGCTGATGAGGAGCAAGGAGAGGTCCGCTTTGTTCTTTGGTGTGGGTCTTTGAGGTACGCTTGCCAATGAGCTGCATGGCAGGTCAACATATGTCTGGTCAAGCATGTGGTGCCTAAGCGGCTGATGTTTTGGCCACGCGAGATACGCTTGAGACATATGTTGCAAATAGCAGCGGTGCGATCTGATGCACTCGTCTCAAAAAAGGCCCACACCAAAGAACTTTTAGAATAACACGCAGAGGCAGCGCCCTGCACAGACGGAGCTCTGCGGTGTGATTCAGTCGGTGTGCTGCCCCTAAGCTGGCCCCCGGAGGGCATCCTGCCTCGTTGGACATGTGCCTCCTCCTCCTCCTCCTCTTCCTCTCTCCTTCCAGGCACCCACGTGGAGTCAGTGCCCTCATCATCCCCTCCCTCTTCATCGCTGTAGCAAACCTGGCAGTATGATGCAGCTTGTGGAACATGACTGCCAGATTGCTGTCCTTCTTGAGCATCCCCTCTCTCTGCGCTCACGCTACTGCCTTCCTCTAGCTGAGTGTCATCATCAGAGCCCACAAAACACTGGGCATCCTCCTGGAGCATGTACCCAACACTGTGCTCAAAGAGTTCAGGAGACTCCTCAGGAGGACGTGGTGGGTCTAGGGAAGGAGTCACTGATGATGACATTGAGACGAGGGAAGATGATGCGTTGGCAGCTGCTTTGCTAGTACCCTGAGACTGGGTGAGAGAGGATGAGGAGGATGAAGAGGGCTTGGTCATCCACTCTACCAAGTCGTTGGCATGTTGCGGTTCAACATGTCCAGCTGCCGAAAAGAAGGACAAGCGTGTCCCATGGCCACGTGCTGATGACAATGCACCGCGTCCACGACCAGCACTGTTGTCTCTAGACACAGAGCCTGCTTGCCCTCTTTTATCGGCTCGCGCCTGTCTGCCTCTCCTTGCTGGATTCCAGACATGGTAATGGCCTGAAGGGAGTTGGGTAAAACAGCAGTGTAATGGAGTCACACAACACCCACTAAGCCCTGCAGATGGCTCTATTAGAGAACAGCAATAAACGGTAGATACAGGTGTATATTGTGCTGGAGTCACACAACACCCACTAACTCCTGCAGATGACTTTATTATAGAACACCAGAGATAAAGGGGTATACTGTAATTGAGTCACACAACACCCACTAAGCCCTGCAGATGGCTCTATTAGAGAACAGCAATAAATGGTAGATACAGGTTTATATTGTGCTGGAGGCACAAAAAACCCACTAACTCCTGCAGATGCCTTTTTTATAGAACACCAGAGATAAAGGGGTATATACAGATGTATACTGTGCTGTGCTGGAGGCACACACAACTTCCAATAACTCCTGCAGATGGCAAGTGGGCTCAAATAGAGAAGAGTTATGTAGGTGGATATAGCGGTGTGTACTGGGTACAGAGCACGCAGACAGCATGCACAAGCTCCTAACACTACTGACTGCAAGCTCTATTATAAAAGATAGATCACTAGCTATATAGGTGAGGTGAATATAGTGGTGTATACTGCGGTCAGGGCACACAGACAACAACCACTACACAACAGCAAGATCGAAAATCGGCCGAAAACGATCGGTGTGTAGTGTGTTGAAGGTACACAGAACACCCAATAACTGCTTCAGACGCCAACACACTACACTAGGCAGCCGCGCTGGCGGCCTTATATAGTGTGGGGCGTGTACTACACAGCCTGAGCTATGATTGGCCACAGGCATCCTGCCTGTGGCCAATCATGGCTCTCCTCGCTGCTGGCGCTGTGATTGGCCAAGCATGCGGGGTCACAGTGCATGCTTGGCCAATCATGAGCCAGCAATGCACTGTGATGACGCAGTGCATTGTGGGCCGTGAGCGACACACGAATTTGGCTTGAACGGCCCATAACGTTCGGAATTCGCCGAACGGGCGAACAGCCGATGTTCGAGTCGAACGTATGTTCGACTCGAACACGAAGCTCATCCCTATTCAGGAGGAGTGGTGCTCTCTCATCCCCCCTCTTTTCATGCAGCCTGCTAGGTTGCATGCACAGATAATGGTTTGGTATGGATTTTGGGGGAACCCCTACACCATTTTTAAAAAATTTGGTGCATGGTTCCCCTTAATTTCCATATCAGACCCAAAGGGCCTGGTAATAAACTAATATACTATTCTAAACACGGGAAAATGTGCCACTTTACAGGCATACTATAGACACCTCCCAGGCACAATATTTAAAAGAAAATTAAATTGTTATTGTTTCACTTTAGCATTAAAAAAAATCACTGCTGACGAAAAAAACATTTTTTTTTAAAAGAAATTTGCATTGATACATGTCCCCTGGGGCAGGACCCAGGTCCCCAATCACTTTTTATGACAATAACTTGCATATAAGCCTTTAAAATTAGCACTTTTTTATTTTTCATGTTCGTGTCCCATAGACTTTAATGGTGTTCCAGCAGCTTTCGAATTTGCCCCGAACACCTCATATTGTTTGGATGTTCGGCCTCAACTTATGTAATAATTTTCTCGCAGTGAAGTGGAGGGATAATCAAAATGTTTTTGTTCTGTCCTCCCTTCATGCAGATACGAAATTCCTACGGCGACTGGTGTTGTTGTGAAGCCCCTCGGTGTCCATGAATACAACCTTAATATGGGAGAGGTGGATTTCGATGACCAGTTGATGGTGCTGTATTTAATTGCCCATAGAGCCAGACACTGACACTGTCTGTATACCTATTTCAATTGGCTCTGCTGAATGCTTATGTGCCATACAAAGCATCAGGATGAATTGGATCCTTCCTAAAACTCCAGGAAGAGATCATCACAGCCCTTCTGTTTCCAGACGGTGCTGTGCCCCAACTTCCCAATACAAATGCCGTGAGATGCAATCAAAAAAGATATCGTATGTGTAGGAAATGTGGATACAGATGTGACATCCACTTTTATTGCTCCTCCTGTCCTGGCCAACCTGGTCTTTGCATTGGTGAATGGTTCTGTCGCTACCACAAACTAGTAGAGTATTAGCATAGGTTACAGCACTGCACAGTGCTAGGGCACACTTTCACAGGCTCTCCAAAGATGCCATCGCCCAAACCTGGAACCTTTAGGCGGCGTACACACGGGCGGACTGTCTGCCGAAACTAAGTTCGTCAAACAGTCCGCTCAAACTTTTGAATGAACGAACACTCCCACACACGGCACTTTTTGAGCGGACTAATACGGCAAACTAAGTTCGTCGTACTAAGTCCGCGCAACTTTTGAAATGAACGGACTCGCCCACACACGAGGAGAACAGTCCGCTCATTTCGAGCGCGTGTCAAGGTAGGCGGGGCCCGCGACGGAGACGTCGCGGGCTCCGACGCCTGGAATGAACTTAAAGGGGAACTCCAACGCCGAAAAAAAATCGGCGTGGGGGTCCCCCAAAGTCCACAACAGACCCTTGTCCGAGCACGCTACCCGGCCGGCCAGGAAAGGGGGGCGAGCGATCGCGCCCCCCCTCCTGAGCCGTACCAGGCCGCGTGCCCTCAACATGGGGGGTGCCTTGGGGAAGGGGGGGCCGCGCGGCCCCCCCACCCCAAAGCACCTTGTCCCCATGTTGATGAGGACAAGGGCCTCTTCCCGACAACCCTGGCCGTTGGTTGTCGGGGTCTGCGGGCGGGGGGCTTATCGGAATCCGGGAGCCCCCTTTAATAAGGGGGCCCCCGGATACCGGCCCCCCACCCTATGTGAATGAGTATGGGGTACAATGTACCCCTACCCATTCACCTGTAAAATAAAAGTACCCAAAAAAAAACACAACACACGAGATAAAATATTTTATTGCACAGCTCCGGGGGTCTTCCGTCTTCGGGGGTCTTCTCGCCGGACTCCTCCGCTATCTTCTTGTAGCTCTTTTGCTAGCGGAGGAGTCCGTCTTTCTTCCTCCCCGCCGCCGGCCTCTTCTCCCGACTTCGGGGGTCTTGTCCCCCTCTTCGGTTCTTCTGCCGGGCCACCGCGCCTTCTTATAGCTCTTTTGCAGGCGGTGGCCCGGTCTTCTGTCGCCGCTGTCGCCGTCGCCTTCCGTTCTTCTTCTTCTTCTTCTCCAGGAGATGTTGACACGTCGCTCTCTCCGGCCGGAATGCCAGAGCCGCGCTGCGCGGCCACTTATATAGTGACAATGGGGCGGTGTCACATGGTATATGTCACATGGGTTGGTCACATGGGTTGATGTCACATGGGGACTATGACATCGTAAGGGGGCGGGGTCACCATGTGACCAACCCATGTGACATATACCATGTGACACCGCCCCATTGTCACTATATAAGTGGCTGCGCAGCGCGGCTCTGGCATTCCGGCCGGAGAGAGCGACGTGTCAACATCTCCTGGAGAAGAAGAAGAAGAAGAAGAAGAAGAACGGAAGGCGACGGCGACAGAAGACCCGAAGAGGGGGACAAGACCCCCGAAGTCGGGAGAAGAGGCCGGCGGCGGGGAGGAAGAAAGGCCTGGTACAGCTCAGGAGGGGGGGCGCGCTCGCTCGCCCCCTTTCCTGGCCGGCCGGGTAGCGTGCTCGGACAAGGGTCTGTTGTGGACTTTGGGGGGACCCCCACGCCGATTTTTTTCGGCGTTGGAGTTCCCCTTTAAGTCCATACCAGGCGGCGGAGCCCGCGACGTCTCCTTTGCGGGCCCCGCCTACCTGGAGACGCGCTCGAAATGAGCAGACTTTTCTCCGGGCGGGAACAGTCCGCTCATTTCGAAAGTACAGCGGACTGGCACACACACGGGCGGACTGTCCGCTGAAACCCAGTTTCAGCGAACAGTTTTACGGAAATTCCGTAAGACTTTGTTCGTCAAACAGTCCGCTGAAACTGTCTGCTGAAGCCCACAAACGAGCGGACTGTCCGCTGAAACACTGTTCAGCAGACAAAGTTGGGCGAACAGTCCGCCCGTGTGTACGCGGCCTTACAGTTTTGTCTTGTACACACGGTCGGAAATTCTGACGGAAAAGGTCCAATCGGATTATATTGTCAGAAAATCCAATTTTGTGTGGACTCTATCGGAATTTTTCCGTCGAAAATTCCGACAGAAAAAATTTGAGAGTAGGATCTCAAATTTTCCGTCAAAAAAATCCTATCTGACTTTTTCTGATCGTTTGTAGAGAATTCCAATAGGAAAAAGTGCCATGCATGCTCAGATCAAATTATGAGATCAAAGCTATTGACTACTATCTTCAACGTAGTCCCGTCGTAACGAACGAACGTCATCACGTTCCGAACGATGGGATTTTCCGACAACTTTGTCCGACTGTGTGTATGCAACACCAGTTTAAGACAAAATCCGTCGGAAAACATCCGACTGATTTTGTGGTCAGAATGTCCGACCGTGTGTACAAGGCATTACAGTTACAAACAAAAGTGTACATTTTCTTTTAAATTTAAAAAAGTTAAAAAAAAATAAATAAATAAATAAAAAAGCCAAATAGTTGTAATTTTCTTGTTCTTCTCTCTCTATTGTTCTTTATCTATTGTTCTGCTCTGTTTTACTGTGTTTTATGCTTAACTGCAATGTTTTATTGTTACTATGTTTTAACATGTTTGCTTTGCAGGTATGAAATTATTTTATATTTTACTGTGTTTTATTGTTAACTTTTATTATCTTTGCAGGTACCCCATTCAGCTGCAGCACTGAGTTTTTCATCTTGACAGCAACGGCGTTTGCTCTCACGATATGTAAATTAGCGACTCCAGAACTGTAGGAGGGGATTTCACCACCATAGTTAAAAAAAAGAACATATATGCTGAAGCAGGGGGGGAGGTGTAGAGAGGCAGTTTGCCCCCAACATTAGGGGCAGATTTCCCCCATGCTTCAACATATATTTTATGCTTTTTTTGGCACAGATTGCAACAAAACAAAAAGTTGTTTTATTGAGTTAATGTTTTATTTTTACTATTGTTTGCTTTTCAGGTATGCTATTCAGCTGCAGCACATATTTATTTATTTTGACAGCAACATGCTTTGCTCTCATGATACATAAATCAGCGACTCCAGCGCTGTAGGAGGGGATTTCACCCCCACAGTTAAAAAGAAAACAGTGCATATATGCCCATCATTAGAAGTGGATGGATGCAGGGCAGTAGTCTGATGGTGGACATACCCACCTATCAATCTCTTTTTTCGTTCAGCCCATAGGCTGCATGAAAAAAAAGAACATTACAATATATGCCCAACAAGGACCAGCAACGTGCTGGTATGTTGCTGGACTTTGAGTATTATGATTCCTACAGGTTTAGATATTATCTTGGTATCGTTCTTTTCAGCCAGTGGTCGGCTTTCATGTAAAAGCAATCCTAGCAGCTAATTAGCTGCTAGACTGCTTTACAAGCAGTGAGATGGAACATCCCCCTCCTTGCGTCTTCCTTGTTTTTCTCTGCCTCTCCTGTCCTACCAGGGAACCTGAGAATGCAGACAGTGGTTCCGCCAGCTGACCATAGAGCTAACCAGAGACCAGAACAGCTCCAATCATCTCTATAGCCTAAGAAACCGTAAGCTAGGAGCATTTCCTGACTTCAGTTTTGTCAGATATAAACAGCGCCATTGGGAAATTTGGAAAGCACCGATCTTGGTCTGGTCAGATGCTTTGAGGGCAGAGGACCCTAATAGACCCCAATTTTTTCAAAAAAGAGTACCCGTCACTACCTATTGCTATAATAGGGGATATTTACATTTCCTGTGATAACAATAAAAACTATTAAAAAAAAATAAAAATTTAAAGGAACAGTGTAAAAATAAAATAAAAAAGCAAAAAAAAAGCGTCGGTCTCGTGTCATATGTAAGCATCAATTGCACCATGCATGTGAGCTATCATCCTAAACGTCAGATCGAGAGCACTAATTTTAGCTCTTCTGTAAATCTAAACTGGTGACCTGTAAAGGCTTTTAAAAATGTAGGTAGTTTGTCGCGGCTGCACAGTTATGCACAATTTTAAAGCATGTCATGTTTGGTATCTATGTACTCAGCATAATATAATCTTTTATATTTTACCAAACATTTGGGCAATATAGTGTGTTTTAGTGCATTAAAATTGAAAAATCACTGCGCAAATACTGTGTAAAAAAAAATGCAACACCCACCCTTTTAATCTGTAGAGCCTTTGCTTTGAAAAATAATAGTAATAAAAAAAAAAAAAAATATATATATATATATATATATATATATATATATATATATATATATATATATATATATATATATATATATATATATATATATATATATATATATATATATATATATATATATATATATATATATAATGTTTCAGGGTTAAAAGTAATTTTCTAGCAAAAAAAAAATATTTTTTCATGTAAACAAAAAAAAAGTGGTTAGAAGAGTGGGTGATGTGTGGCATAAGCTTATAATGTTGTGCATAATATGCCAGGATGGTTAAAAAAAACAAAACAAATGGACCCTTTTTGGAAAGTAGACAACCCAAGCTATTTGTTGGGAGGCATGTAATATTTTATGTTTTGCCACAAGTTTCAGGAAAATTACAATTTATTTATTTATTTGTTTTTTTACACAAGGTTGTCACTAAATGATATATTACTCACACATGCCACGGGTATATGTGAAATGACACCCCAAAATACATTCTACTGCTTCTCTTGATTATGGAGAAACCACATGTGTGAGTCTTTTTGTGAGCCTAGCCACGTACAGGACCCCCCAAAAACCAATCACCGCCTTCAGGCTTGCTAAGGGCGTACATTTTTTATTTTTCACTCCTCACTACCTATCACAGTTTCGGAGGCCATGAAATGCCAAGATAGCACAACCCCCCCCCTCCCCCCATGACTCCATTTTGGAAAGTAGACACCCAGACCTATGTGGTGAGAGGCATGTTGAGTCCATGTAATATTTTATATTTTGCTACAAGTTTCAGGAATAAGTCAAACATTTCATTTTTATTTTCACAAACTTGTCATTAAATTATATATTACTCCCACATGCCATGGGTATATGTGGAATTGCACCCAAAAATAAATTCTGCTGCTTCTCCTGAGTATGAAGGTACCAAATGTGTGGGACTTTTTGGGAGCCTAGCCACATACAAGACCCCGAAAACCAATCACCACCTTCAGGATTTCTAATTGCGTAAAATGGTGATTTCACTTCCTCACTACCTATCACAGTTTCAGATGCCCTGAAATGTCAAGATAGCACCCCCCCCCCCCCCCCCCCCCCCAACTACCACATTTGAAAAGTAGACACCCCATGGTATTTGCTAAGAGGCATGGTGAGTATTTTTTAGCTGTCATTTGTTTTGGAAAATGAAGAAAACAAAGAAAAAGTGCTTTTTTTTCTTTTTTCAATTTTCAAAACTTTGTTACAAAAAGCGAGATCTGCAAAATACTCAACAAGCCTCATGCCTCTCAACATGCCTCTTAGAAAGCCTGAAGGCGGTGCTTGGTTTTCGGGGTCCTGTACACAGCTAGACTGCCAAAAAGTCTCACACATGTGGTATCCCCATACTCAGAAGAAGCAGCAGAATGTATTTTGGGGTGTAATTTCAAATATACCCATGGCATGTTTGAGCAATATATCATTTAGTGACAAAAAAATTTAACTTTCCCAAAACTTGCGGTAAAATATAAAATATTCCATAAAATATTCCATGGACTCAACATGCCTCTCAGCAAATAGCTTTGGGTGTCTACTTTCCAAAATGGGGTCATTTGGGGGGGGGGTGGGTTTGTGCTATCTGGGCATTTCATGGCCTCCGAAACTGTGATAGGTAGTGAGGAGTGAAATCAAAAATGTATTTCCTTAGAATATATATATATATATATATATATATATATATATATATATATATATATATATATATAGTATATACTAAATTGCTTGCACGCCACTTAAGTAACCTGCTTAATATAGCTCAAGTTCTCTCAATCTTCACGTTATCACACTACATACAGCTGCCATGTAAGCAGCCTTATATAGTGTGGGGTGTGGACTTACCCCGCTGAGCCATGATAGTCCAAAGGCACCCTTCCTTTGGCCAATCATGGCTCTCACAGCAGATCACGCTGTGATTGGCCAAGACATGCAGGTCAGGTGCATGCTTTGGCCAATCAGCAGCCATCAATGGACTGCAATCTTGCACTGCATTATGGGGCACTCCGCGTCAAATGCCCCATATTTTCCTTTGTTCCTGCATAAGCAGCGAATATTTAAGCCAAACTTATGTTCGACTTGGACATTCAGACTATCCCTAGTATATTATAGCTTAATATAAAACATGTTATAGACTTTTCTAGTTTATAGATAGGCTTTATGCGCTGTTATAATTACTGTATTGGCATCTTTACAACATATTTTTTTTTTTTTTTTTTCAATGTTTTTTATTGAAAGTAGCAAGTTACATTTACACGTTCATTGAATACTCAGCATTGACAATACAAGTATGTAGTAATAAGGAACCAACAAAACATGAGACGGCAAAAAATTATGAAAATAGGGAGAACAAAAGAGAAGAAGAAAAAGAAAGAAAAAAAAAAGAAGAAAAAGGTTGTCTACCCGTACATCATCGATATACACAATATGTAATCATGAATTAAGATCAGAAGTAGAATATTGATTAAGAGCAGATATAAAGAAAGCGTGAGTATCCTAAATTATTAATAAGTGTCAATATCAGTGAGAATTATATTTAACCCAGTTTTCCCATTGCTTATCAAATGTTGGACCCCTCATAGCGTTGAACGCAATGAGGCGTTCAAATGTGTAGTTCCTATGCACCATCTTAGTCACATCAGAGAGATTTATCACTGTATCAGTTTTCCATCTTTACAACATATTTAAAGAGGAAGTAAAACTGGCTTTACTTCCTCTTTATTTCCCTGCAAAGGTAAAACATAATGGGCTACTATGCATCGCATAGTTGCCCATTATGTGTCACTTACCAGACACCGAAGCCCACAATGTCTCCCTTGTCCCCACGAGCAGGGAGCATCCATCATCGCCCCACTTCCTTCAGGAGCCGCGATCTCCGGCTCTGTGACCAGCCAGAGACGCGTGACGTCACTCCAGCGCATGCGTGCAGGAGCTGGCAGTCACGGCATTACCCCTATTAGAGACGTCACGATGTGCCCTTTCTAAAGGGTGCATACGCCGATACCGCTAACAGGAGGTGCAATCAGAGACAACTTCATCAGTGTGGTGCTGCTCTTCCACTATCCAATCACAGGCTAGGGGCAGGGAAGAGATACAGCTGTTTTTCTAAACTGCAATAAAAAAAAGTCAGATCACCAGGCTGTTTTTACTGTGTAGTAATGCACACGGTCAGAATTTCGCCCAGCAAAAGACAGATGAGAGCTTTTCATCGGAAAATGTGACCGTGTGTATGCTCCATCGGAATTTTGCTGGCCGAATTTCCACCAGCAAAAGACTGAGAGCAGGTTCTCAATTTTTGCGATGGAAAAAGTTTCTATCAGAAATTCCGATTGTGTGTATGCAATTCCAACGTGCAACAACTCACGCATGCTCAGATTCAACTATAAGACAGAAGCTATTGGCTACTGGCTATTGAACCTTTTCTGGTCCCATCATACGTGTTGTACGTCACTGCGTTCTTGACGGTCAGAATTTGGTGTGACCGTGTGTATGGAAGACAGTTTGTGCGAAATCCCGTCAGGAAAACCATCAGTTCTTTTTCCGACCTAAATTCCGATCATGTGTACAGGGGGATAAGGCTCTTTATAAATCAGGATTGGACAGAAAATCCAAATCCTTTGTGAGATAAGATAATTGGAGTATATTTATTGCAAATGTGTCTGTAGCTGTTTGCCCATATAGCCTACCACTAAATGCGGAGCTCCTAAAGATAATCAGCCTCCTACAGCGTACATGACCATGGAGATCTACCAATCACCCGAAGACAACAAATCGGGAGCTCTGTCATAATGAACTCTATCCTATGCAGGTATGCTGGAGAAGCTACCAAGTCTGGGTTAGGGTTTAGGGATGTTAGGAAGCATTTCAGCACTTTGTTCTATATGCTGAAAATTTCCAGTAAAGTTTTTGAAACTTTGTCCTTGCCTGGTCTGAAGTTACTCAAAAGGTGTAATGCAAGTAACCGGCACACATAGTCTACAGCTCCGTTTAGTTAAACACAATGGGGTATGAAGACAGCAGTACAGTTAACACAAAGACATGAGGAATGGAGACACAAGTGGTTACCAATGCTTCTCTAGCAGACTGTCGTAAGTGTGTACATGTGGCAGGTGACATAACTTCATGCAGGAGAAGTTGTTGTCGGTAATCTCTCTGTGGGCAGTACATCTTTCACAGCAATGGGAGCAGATCTGCACCACAGAGGTCTTCAGCCTGTGCACAGATACAGAAAAGGAAGAGTTAAGTGAGTGTGAGCATGGTGCCCGTGCTTGGCACATGGTGGGGCCCCATTCCATTACTGGGAGTGAGGTAGCAGAGATACACTGGAAAGGTAGAAAAGGCATTGGCTCAGCATGTCCCTCTTAAATGCAACAGTGATAGTGGTGGTGTACATTAACATTAAGGAAATCAATTAGAATTCAAGCCAGCCATACAAGCAAAGGTACCCCACAAATAGTGCCCAACGAGGAGAGGAACATGGAGGAAGTGTCAACTGATCAAACCCCTGATATATTAAATAACAAACATGTTATACTTACCTCCACTGTGCAGCTCGTTTTGCACAGAGTGGCCCCGAATATCCTCTTCTGAGGTCCCCAGGTGGCTCTTGTGGCTCCTCCCTGCATCAGATAACCCCATAGAAGAAGCGCTCTCCCAAGGGGGTATCTTGAGGGCATGCTCCCGAGTCCAGAATTTGCGTCCACAGACATGAATGCCAGACTTGGCCCCACCCCCTGGCACTCGCGTCATTGGATTTGATTGGCAGCAGCGGTAGCCAATAACTGCTATCAATCTATCCAATCAAGTTCTGGGACAGAGCGTCCCTGCCGAAGAGGTGAAGGGGCTCATGTAAGTAAAATGGGGGGGCCTGGGGGGGGCGGTGACTGGCAGGTGTTTTTTCACCTTAATGCAGAGGATACATTATTAAGGTGAAAAAACACGAGGGTTTACAACCCCTTTAAGGATTGGAGTAAAGGTTAAAAAAATGGCATCTGTAAAAAAAATTGTTGATGATTTAAGTATAGAAATCAGAAAAGAATAAAAAAGATGATTCTATATTTGGGGAAAGGTCCACTTTAACAACTTGTTAACTAAAAAAAAACACAGAATTGTTTACTCCAATTATCATGCTACAGTGCCAAAAGAAAATACTAGCTAGTCTCATGAATATTTGATATAGTCTTAAACAAGATAATCTTTCTTCTTTTTTTTTTTTTACATTTAGTAATTTTTTTACCAATTGTCATTTGAATCTTCTCAGCATTTTCCCTCTGGATGTCACTACAGTGGTAATGTCAGTATGATTTACTCCTGATATCCCGTTATTGGTTTTCCCGAGCCTCATCAGTCGTCTGGCATAGCCCGGAACATCGCTGTACTTTCTCCAGATACTGTCCTCATTTCCTGCCCAGGATTGATCTCTTCATTACTCCACTCACTTCCATCTTAACCTCGATAAGTGTCAAACAGCAGCTTATGAAAACCCGGCTGCTAATTCAGACAGGTTGAGAGGAATATCTCCCGTACAGGCAAATAAGGATGGAATTCAAAACACTTGTATGACCTTCAGCTCTAATATCATTCTATCCTGGAATATGGCTTGACAGAATGCTGATGGGTTTATACTCTGGATGGCAATATTTCTTGTTTGCACGTGACACTCTTCCCTAAGAGGATAAGAGCAGATCCTATCTCATGTAGTCTGTCTTCTCTTGTACAACTATATATGGCTGAGTCCCTAGGCTCAAAACAAGATGGCCTCCCTATCATAAAGGAGATAAAGGGTTCTTTAAAACTCTACTCTGACACGGATCTGATTGGACTGTCCAATTTTTCAGATCTTTTGATTAGCTTACAGAATGTCAAATGTACATTGTTTTATATAGAGTTCTGAAAAATTCTGCAGTGCATTACAGATTAGATAGATCATATCAAACCTGAAGGAGCTTACAGTCTAATGTCCTCACCACAGCCATACGTAAACAGTGGAGCTTATTTTGGCTAAAGCCAATATTTACTGTAAAAGTGTATTTAAAAATGTTCCCAGCTATAAAGGGTGCTTCACAGTAAGGGCCATGTCACATCTGTAATACATTTTCTGGTGTTAGATTGTCAAAGACATCACATAAAGTGATTGCAAACCTCTGAAAAAAAAAAAAATACATACAGTAACCTTCTATAGGTGTACTTGCCTCAAATCAAAGTGATTTCTGTCTGTATTCTCTTCCCTCTGCTATCTGCACGAGTCACTTCTGACAGGTCATGGCAACACCACAGAATCCTGGGGATGGTCCTGCCTCCCTCTAGAACTAAGCAGGCGAATGACAGCCAAGTTGTGCATGTTTCACTATGAGACTGTAAAGAGGGGGTGTGTGCCCATTTCTTCCACTCAGATCTCAAATTACACTCAGCTCCCTGATCTAAGCTGTGCTGTGTGTAACATTAAATCCTCACCTCCTGCCTTCTGGAGTAAAGAAGTGAACTTTGGTCTGTGTACTTTGAATGCAGTTCAAATAGAGGGTAGCAGGTAAACAGGTGCAGCTTATATAGGAGGATTTGTTCCATCTCTGCGTATCACCTGAGGCTAGTCACGTGACTGGGTATATGTAACTATTTACAATTACTTGAATTTTTCCTATGGCGTCCCTCTCAACCTAGCTGGACCTCTATTGCTGCTCACTGGTTAGCAAGTGGAATTCTAAGATGTTCTGGCTATCAACGGAATGACACTTATCAAGATAAGTGGCTGTAGCACCTGGAGGATTAATTTTGTTGCCATTGGCAGGATTGCTAATTTTTCTGAATTTTATAGAAAAGAAAAATGAAAACTGCAAATGCTAATCTCTCCATCTGTTTGCTGTTACGCTTATTTAATGATTTCAGTATTTTCTTTAGTCACCGACCTGGAGCAGGAATGCAACTAAAGAGTTTGGATGCCATGACTGCATACTTGGCATGCATGTTCCATGTCAACAAAAAGCACTGAAGTCAAATTATTAGCCTGCCAGGCAACTAGCAATTCCAAAAACAAAAACCGCATCTATATTCCTTAAAATTATATTAATGTCTTTTTTTTTGTTTAAAAATACCAAACATGTTATATTTACCTGCCCTGTGTAATCTTTTTGCACAAAGCAGCCCAGATCCTCCTCTTCTCTGGTCCCTCGCCGGCGCTCATGGGCCCCCCTCCTGCTGAGTGCCCCAACAGAAAGCAGCTTGCTATGGGGACTCCTGAGCTGAGCTGCTGCTTTGTGTGTCCATTCAGACCCTGCTCCCTCTCTCTCTCCTCATTGGCTCACTGACTTTGATTGACAGCAGCAGGAACCAATGGCGCCCTGCTGCTGTTTCAGCCAAAGAGGGAGAGGAGGGAGAATCTATTCAAGTATGCATACTTAACTAAAAAAATAAAAAATAAAAAACTTTCTATTGCTCTCAGCTGCCTCCAAATCTCCAATTCTTTTCTGGCTGCTGTTATCTCGCTTCTTGTTAGAAGGCAGCTATGCTCGTCAACGGAAGGAAACACAGCATTGAGAAGTCTGACATTGTCTGGAGCACTGGAATAGAGCAATAGAAGGCGACATGTGCCACTGGAGAGGTGAGTATAATATCTGTTCTATTGCAGGGGACTTGCAGTAGGATTTTATAATATGACTGACATAGTCCCTTTAAATCGATGTTGTTCTTGTGTGGGCGAGAACACTTATATGTACAAGTGTGAATGCATACATGTGTAAGTGCGTGTGTGTGATTAACTTAAATATTCATTGTCTCTGCTTCCTGGCAACAAGCAACACTACCTACTCAATGGTGAGGAAATATGACAGATAGTTCACTAAATGATAATAGATGTGTCTTTAGCATGTGTTATTTTTTCTTCTTATATTTCCAATTTTTTCTTCCTGACTGATAAGTTCTGTGAGGTGTTTGTGAGGAGAGCAGAAATATAGGATTTTTATAACAGCTTACCTGTAAAATCCTTTTCTTGGAGTACATCATGGGACACAGCGCCACAGTAATTACTGTATGGGTTATATAGGCACCATTAGGTGATGGACACTGGCACACTCTAGACAAGAAGTTTAGCTCCCTATATAACCCCTCCCCTTACTGGGAGTACCTCAGTTTTGTAACACAGCAATACACGTGTAATCAGAAAGAGGGGAGGCATCACTGTGTCCCGTGATGTACTCCAAGAAAAGGATTTTACAGATAAGCTGATATAAAAATCCTATTTTACTTATCGTACATCACGGGACATAGAGCCACAATAATTACTGTATGGGATGTCCCAGAGCAATGCTATCTGAGGGGAGGGAGACACAAACAAAAGTAGGATACAATCAGACCTGAGGATCTATACTGCTCCCTGCAGCACACTGCACCCAAAGGCAATATCCTCATGCCTTCTTACAGCCACCTGATAGAATCTGGTGAATGTATGTATTGAAGACCAAGTTGCAGATTTGAGCCATGGAAGCTTGGTGATGCACTGCCCACGAAGCACTAACAGCCCTGGTGGAGTGCGCTTTGATTTGAAAAGGTGGAACTTTCCTCTTCAAACCATGAGCTTGAATAATTATTTGCCGAATCCACTAAGCAATAGTAGATAGTAGATTTCGACTCTGCCTGTCCTTTTTTTTAGACCTTCAGGCAACACAAACAAAACATCCGTTTTCCGAATCTGAGCAGTCGCCTCCAAATTGATTTTGACTGCTCTCACTACATCCAGAGAATGTCGTGACTTTTCTTCCGTAGAACAGGGTTCTGTAAAAAGTGAAGGCAGAACAATATCCTTGTTTAGATACATACCTGAAACCACCTTCAGCAAAAACCTAGGATGAGGACATAATACTACTCTATCTTTATGAATAATTAAATACAGCTTTTACAAGAAAGAGCAGCCAATTCTAATAACTTTCTTGCAGAAGATATGGTTACCAGAAAAACTAGCTTCCTTGTCAAAAGAACCAAGGGTAGGTATGAAGCTATGGACCAAAGAATGAGAAGCAAGTGGTCATTGAAACAATACCGATAAGGCCAAGACCTGGCATTTGATAGTACTCATCTCTAACCTCATTTGTAGAAAGGCAAGGATTCTACCTATGACATACTTTCTGGGATGCCAACCCCTGGATTCACACTAGGAAACATATGACTTCCAGACTCTATAATAAATGACTCTGGAAGTTGGCTTCCTTGCATTAATCAAGGTAGATATCACTGAGCCTGAAAGCCCACGATTCTTCAGAATGTGGCTTTCAATAGCCAAACCATTAAATTTAGCATTTGTAAGGTAGGATGGAACACTGGTCCCTGCGATAGCAGGTCTGGATGTGGATATGGTGGTAGGGTCCATGGGGCCCCTACCGCCATCTTTACTATTTGTGCATACCAAGATCTTCTGGGACACGCTGGGGCTACACGAACCACTGACTTCTTTTCTTGCTTGATCCTGCAAAGAAGTCGAGGGAATGCATAAATCAGTGAGAACTGATCCCACAGGGTCACCAACGCATCTGTTCTGCATGCGAGTGGATCCCTTGTTCTTAACACAAAGTTGTTGACTTTGTTGTTGAACCAGGACACAAACAGATCTACGTCTGGGATCCCCCATCTTTGGCATATAGCCAGGGAGATGTCGGGGTGAAGGGTCCATTCCTCCGGAAACAATTGCTGGCGACTTAAGTAGTCCGCCTGCCAGTTCTCTATCCCTGTAATGAAGATTGCTGATATGCACGGCACATGCTTTTCTGCCCAGGTTAGGATATGGTTTACCTCTCCCTGAGCTGCACGACTTCTGGTGCCCCCTCGGTGATTAATATAAGCCACTGCTGTGGCATTGTCGGAATGGATCCTGACAGGACAATTCTGCTACCTGAATGTCCCGGCCTTTAGGGCTAGGTACGCTGCTTGAATCTGTAGAATGTTGATGGGCAAGGTCCTTTCAGTTCTGGACCATTTTCCTTAGACAGATGTCTCTTCCAGGACTGCTCCCCAATCTGAAAGGCTGGCATCTGTTGTTACTACCTTCCAGGTAACTTGTAAGAAGGATTTCCCCTTCCGCAGATTCTCAGGTATCACCCACCAACTGAGGCTCTGGCCCACTATTGGCGACAAACGCATCCGAAAATCTAGCGCCTGGACCTTCTTGTTCCAGCCAGACAGGATACTGTTTTGCAGCAGTCTCGAATGAAACTGAGCATAGGGAACCACTTTGAATGCCACCATCTGTCCCAACAACCTCATGTAAAGGCCAATAGAAGAACCCCTCTTTACCCTGACCAACTGAACTATCTCCTTTATGGCGCTGATCTTTGCCTGGGGTAAAAACACCCTCTTCTGGATTTTATCTATAACAAGACCCAAGTACTCTAGACTTATTACTGGCTTTAAGGAAGATTTCACTAGGCTGAGGACTCAACCTAGGTATTCCAGATAGTTGACTGTGGTGACCATGCTTTAGTCATAGCGGGCTACCAACCAGTCTATCAAAAGCAGATTGTCTAGGTAAGCTATAATCATTATACCTTGGGCACTTAATCTATCCAAAGGAGGTGCCAGGACCTTTGTAAAAACACCCGAGGTGCAGTAGCTAGACCAAAAGGCAGAGCTCCAAACTGAAAATAAAGTTCTTCCACTTCGAAACGCAGATATTTCTGATGAGTGGGGAAAATAGGTACATGCAGTTATGCATCCTTGATGTTGATTGATGCCAGTTCTCCCCTTGTAGGATGGAGACTACTGATCGGATTGATTCCATACGAAAAGATCACATTTTCAGGAACCGGTTTATATCCTTGAGATCTAGAATGGGTCTGACATCTTCATTTGGTTTTGGCATCATGGAAAGGTTTGAATAAAACCCCAACCCCTGCTCTTCCATGGGGATCACCATGATCACCTTCTGCGACAAAAGCCAGTTCAACACTTGAAGGAGAGACCTCTTTTTCTCTGGATCTTTTGGAACATTTGACCTAAGGAAACAAGGAGACGGGAATTCTCAGAACTCTAGTGTGTAACCTAGAGCTATTGTGGAGACCACACATCTGTCCTGAAAATCCTTCTGCCAGAACCTTGAGAACTGTAGAAGTCTCCCCCCCCCCACTTGAGCGAGCGGGGAGCCCCTTCACAAAGAGTCCTCAGTGTACTGTCTTGTAGGTTTCCTCCCCCAGGACTTCTTTTGTCCCTGGGGTTGACTCTGAGGTTTACCTCTTGAACCTGACAGTGGCGGCCGTCGTGACTGCCTGGAAGCTGATACCCCTGGTACTGGAGAAAGAGCCTGTTTAAATGAGGGACGTTTACTCCATTTCTTAACTGGCAAAAGAGTACTTTTCCCACTTGATATCTTTTGGATATAATTGTCCAAATCATTTCCAAACAACCTTTCACCACGGAAAGGAAAGCCAGCCAGGAGCTTTTTGCATGGCTCTTCAGCTGACCAATTTTTCAACCATACGATTCTACGCATATGCACCAACCCAAGTGTAAGGCGAGAGGTCTGCTGAATAGAATCTCTGATTGCATCAATTGCAAAAACATAAAGCCCCTGGCAGCTTGGCTAAATCCTGGGCCTGCTGTTCAGGGAAAACCTTGAGCACCTGTTTAAAGTGGTCTCTCAAAGACTGACACACTCAAATTGCCGCCACTGCAGGTTGAGCCACTGAACCTGGCAAAGAAAAAAACTCCAACTTTTGATCGGTTGGATCCCTAAGCATTTGAGCATTGTCAACAGGGCAAGTCAAACTTTTATTTACAGAGGATATGGCAGCGTCAATTGCTGGTATACCCCACATCTTTGTAAATTATTCCTCCATTGGATAAAGTGTTGAAAACTTTTTAGGAGGGAAAAAGTGCTTATCTGGGTGATCCCACTTAGAATATATAAGCTTTTCCAGCAATGAATGGACAGGAAAGGCACGCAAAGCTTGAGGAGGTTTTAGTGAACCCAAACAAGAAGTGGGCTTTTCAAACGACTCAGTTAAGGGTAACTTAAATGTGGAGTGGGCCATCTCAGTAAGAAATTGCACCAGCAATTTCTCAGCCTGTGAAGCTGAAGAAGGTCTTTCCCCACTTGATTCCTCGGAAGAAGAGTCATCAGTCTCTCCACTGTCCCCTGAGGGAGAATCATCCTCCCTCTCCCACTAATGCATTTTCTTCCACTCTGTGAAGATGCGATTAAAGCCGCTAATCTTTCCTCCAATCTAATCATGGCTAAGGAGAAAACCTCCTCAGTAACAGTGACAACCCCGATGGCTCGCTCTGTCCAGCCTCCCTAGGTCTTTCAGGGGGAAATTGTGTTCCAGAGGGGGGGTCCTCAGAGCCTGAGGGAGATCCCTTTGAGCCCCTGTTTTTTGGGGTATTTGTACCTCCTCTTCTGCCCATAGTGCCAAGCACAAATGCAGAGGTACTATCAGAAAATGCACCCACTGCTGAGCAAATAGTCCAGCAACTGCCACTGCTATCAAGGCTCAGTCTGATGCTTAAGTAAACATGCCCAGGAAATGCCTGTATCACCAACACTCACATGCGTCCCATCTGCTCTGTGTCCCTCCTTCAGCTATATGCACCTGTAAAAAGTGCACCTTATAGCTTTACGCAGCCCGCGTTGTGAATGCTGAACCACGCAGACACTGAGCTAAGCCCCGCCCGGCCCTTCCTCCAAACCTCCCTTTGCGGCCCCCTCATTTTTTTCAAAAGAGATTGTTTTCCCACGCAAGCGGGGCCCCAATCCAACCGGATTGCAGGTGGAGGAGAGGAGGAGAGCTGCTGGATGGAGAGCCACCATAATGGCGGCGCGGCATACTGCCGGCTGACCCATGCTCCCTCTTCCTCTTGGAAAGAAGCTGTCCAGGTGGGGGCAGATTCCAAAGAGAAAAACCCCCCTTCCCTCATCTTACCTGGGGTTTGGGCTGGAGGAAGCATGCAGTTTGTGACACAGCGCAAGACTGACAAGCATGGAATCAGGTACGTGCTTGACAGTCCCCGGTGGTGACATTAGGCATGACAACATTTACTTAAAGGAGAAAACCCACAAGAATTAGAAACATTCCTTAGGACTCTCTCTTACCTTATCCAGCTGCAGGGTTCTGTTGTAAACCAGACAGACCCAATCTTCACCACTCACTGTGTGCTCCGGGCCTCTTTTTATCAGGGGATCCACACTCCTGGGCCTGTAAAAAAACACGCGCTAAGAGATATGGCTTAAAAAAGGAGGGGGTCACCCTCTCTAAAAAGAGAAGCGTTACAGGCAAGAACTTTGTTTCTTCCACCCCGAGGCCCAGGTACCATTCAATTGCATAGCAGAAAGACAGGATCTGTGTAATCTCCCCTGTTAGAACAGAGATTTCCCTTGTTTACACAGCAGATCCCCATTCTGTCACTGCGGGGAATGATCGTGAGTGGCCGGTGGACATCAAGTGCCCCCCACCCACTGATTGGCTCCCCCGCTGGCCAGTGGGTGCATGTACGAGCCGACGTACAATGATGGCGATTCTCGGGAACCAGCCACATTGCCGCAGTACAACTGTGGCGGCTGGTCCTTAAAACGTTAAAAATGGTTTCACAGAACTTTCCCCCATGATTCACTTATTTTTTCAACTGAATCCAATTAGAAAAATGTGAGAATCTTGTGTGAAAACATTTAAAATTACATATGTGTTTAATTGTAAATTAATGGTATACCAATGATCAAAGCCAGATCCCAGCTTCCCACCCTGCTATTTTTCCTAGTCTGTATCTTATTTTAAGTACTTCATGTTGATAAATGCTGTCACACTGCCTCTGTTGGAATCTCAGTTGGAAATATTTGAGAAACCGGCAGTTGCTGTGTGACCACAATATTGAATGAGATGATGCCAGGTTTTACAGAGAGAAAAGTGGTGGGATCTCAGTGGAGAGACAAAGTCTTACTTACATGTTGTGTGCAAGCCTACAATTTATAGAGAACTAAATGGATATTTAAAAAGTGATTTGAAGGCCATACTGTCAATCTGTATCAACTGTAAATCTGAATCTCCCCTGACATATCATATCCTCCCGTTTCAGGGCTTGGCCACATTTGTAGTGTCTGGTCCACATTTTATTTCCATGCTATTTCCTGCCATGCTTGAAAGAGGTCCCATGCATGTTCAGAAGAGATAGCTACTATGGTACAGCAGAAGGTGAATGCCCTACCACAATCAGAAGGAGAAAAGCCTTTTATCAGAAACAATGGGAATATGGTTCACATTTAAAGAGGCATCATTTAATTATTCTACACTTAGCCAACACATTTTGCTAATTTAGTATATGTCCTTCATCATGTCTATGAACAAAAAATGACTGGTCCCTTTGTTATACATAGTTCTGATATTGTCTTTTACATCATTTGTTTATAGCTTATTGAATTGAATTACACCAAAATCTCAAAATGCATAAGATTGCAGAAATCAAATAAACCATCTTTAAAGTGATAGTAAACCTTTACATTTACACAGTGAAGTGTCTGGCCTTCGGTGATACACAGAGATGAAACACATTATTCTACATAAATTGTATCTGTCTATATGCAGTCTTCTTTTCTCTACTACATCCGTTCAAAGGGCTGAATTCATAAGCTTGTATGAGCCGTTAGAAAAAAGGGGGCAGACAGCTGAAGTTACACTCTGCAGAGCTCAGTGACGAGACCTCTGAGAGCTGATTGGAGGGAAGAGAGCCCCCCCCCCCCCCATACAGCTCACAGTAACAGTGCTGAGGCTGTCAATCTGGCGGAGCTCTTCCCCTGTCACCTTTATTTTCTCTTGATGTCAGGGAAACTTATCAGAAGTGATTCATGCTGATAGCAGATGAACAAAGCAGCAGACAGAAATGACTTTAGGTGCTTTTAATTGAGACGCATACACACTATAGAAGGAAACTTTGTTTATATTTCATGTCTAAGGTTTACAATCAATTTAAATTAAAAAAAAAGATTCTTCCATGTTTTGCTGTATAAGGTGTTGTCCCCTTAGATTGGGGTAGAGTGCTCACTTTTTTCTACTTTTTTATGTACCATTTATGCACTCTTCTTTGGCCATCACATTGGGGGTTATTTACTAAACGAAAATCCACTTTTCACTGCAAGTGCACTTGAAAGTAAAGTCACGGTAGATCCGAGGGGGACATGCAAGAAAAAAAAAAAAAAAGGATTTTAGCTTGCACATGAGCTTCCACTCATTTCAGATCTACCCCTTAGATTTAGAGCGACTGCACTTTCAAGTGCACTTGCAGTGCAAAGTGGATTTGCCTTTCGTAAATAACCCCCATTGTGTGTAGGTGAGCAAACACTGGGGTTGATTTACCAAAGGCAAATAGGCTGCTTACTTTGCTAGGGAATTTTCCCAAGAGCTGGGTGAATGTTGTTGCTTGTACATGATTGGCTGATGAAAGTCAGCAGAGCTTCATCTCATTCATGAAGCTCTGGGGCAAGTTCCCTTACAAAGCAAACAACCTATTTGTCTTTAGTAAATCAACTCCTATATCTTGTAGTACATAATGGTTTTGGGTTACACCAGGATTCTTTTCTCTCTTAATTATAATTTAGCATGATTTTTGGGGGTAGAAAACATTGGGGCACTGAAATGAGAGAAAATATGCAAGATAAGAGACAGGTGGCAGGAGTAGTGCCTTAATATATCTAGCTATGTTATGTCTTTTCCATAGCCCAGAGTGCATTGTGAAAAAGCTAATTTCTCAGATCACCTAACCACTCAACAAAGCTCCCACTTCCATTTATGACATACTACATTTAAATGAATACCATCTTCAGTTGCTGATGCTGCAATACAGTTTATTTGCATGGGTCACCTGGGTGACTTTTTTTACTCTGGAGACTGATGACCACATAGGCTAAATTTGGCATTTTCATACAAAATATGGATGTGTTTCTGCATCAATTAATTGTTGTATATACATAGCTTAGTTATGAAGTGGTTAAATCATCCAGACAGAGTCATGAGCCACTAAATTTGGAAATGAATCTGTGTTGAATTGTTTTTCATGCAGATTGACTTTCTCGTCCCTACAGAGGAAACTGCATTTACAATCTCTAACGCCTCATGATACATATTTTGTAGCTTTGCATTCTACAACCATTATGCTAAACAATGGCAATTCACATTAACATGGAAAGTAAGTGTACTGTTTTCTTGTGTTTTTACTTTCCATAAATGTGTATCAAGATGCAGAAAAAAAAATGGCAGGAGTAATTTGTGAAGGCATAATCCGCATTTACTCTCATTCCATTTTAGTCATTTCTAAATCACAAGTTGCAATTTGAGAACATAGTAATGATGTACCATATTACAGCAGATCCTTATCACACATTCTACATCATACAACTACTATAATCATAACTGTAATGTACTGCGTGAATATCACAGCGATACATCTTAACTGTTCTATTCCGTTAGGCTGCTGTCGTTATTATTATTGTCCTATGGGTAACAGATTACAGCTAAAACACTGAGATTTTATTAAAATTGCTATCTTATAAATGCGTAATATGTATGGTAAACAATTTTGCACCATGAAAATTCCTTTTTTTCTTCCTTCCCCTGGGAAAGCTGATGATCACTGTAGTAATTGGCTTTACTACAGTAAGTCTCAATCTTCTATGTCCCTTTGGGGTTCTGTGTGAGCTGCTTTCCCTCTGCACACTGACCACAGGCAGTCGCTTTCCTGGCACTGATTTCACCATTTTTCAATGAATACAAGTCATTCTCTGAAGATGGAGAGGATTGATGGTGACATCATAATCTCGACTTCATGAGAGACCCCCTGGTCGTCAGTATAAAAATTGGAAGCTGCACACAAAGGACCATGAAGATTGTGGATTTTACAATTGTAGAACTAACTATTACAGTGATTGTCCACTTCCCCAGCAACCCATCAGGTATGATATATGTATACTTACATTGAGCCAAGCTGAACCAAGGCAAGCATGCGGTAAAGATTGTGTCTACAGTTTAGCTTTAAAAGTAATTTAACCCCCCTGGCGGTAATCCCGAGTCTGGCTCGGGGTGGAAGTTTTATACCAAAAGCGGTAACCCCGAGCCAGACTCGGGACCGCATCGCTGTATGCAGGAGGAGGTTTACTTACCTTCTCCCTTGGATCCAGCAATGTCCCCCCCGCTCGATTCATCACGGAGCCGATCTCCGTTCCCTGCGAGCGTTGCGACGCACGGGGACGGAGCTCGGCGCTAAATTCAAAAAGTGAAACACACAGTATACATACAGTATAATGTAATCTTACAGATTACATTGCTGTATGTAATAATTTCACATCCCCTTTGTCCCTAGTGTTCTACCCAGTGCCATGTATGCAGTTTTATAATATAAAAACTGTTCTTTATGCCTGGAAACTGGAGATTGTCCATAGCAACCAAAACTGTCACTTTATATCAAAAATGATTTTGGACCAGCTAGAAAACAGCGATAATAAATTAGAATCACTCACAGAATTGAGCTATAGCGATTTGTGGGGAGATCCGTCATCAAATATTGAAAAGTAATGACAGTGATAATTCTGCAACTGAGCAAATTTCAGTGTTAATGATTTGATTACATTATTGAATCATTTTCATTATTGTTATATTATTATTTGGTATAATTATTTATAGTTATTAATTATATTATAATTTATGATTTCATTTTTCAAACTTTATCATACCCGGGTGTCTGCTAGACTCTGGTTTAGACTGATTTAAGTGAGTTATTCCTAAACCCTTGTACACACGGTCGGACATTCCCACAACCAATTTTGTCAGATGGATTTTGTCCGAAACTGTTGCATACACACAGTCGGAAAAAGTTGTCAGAAAATCCGATCGTACTTAACATGATGACATTATTTCGTTAGGACGGGACTATGTTCAGGCTAGTAGCCAATAGCTTTGGTCTAGGAATTTGATCTGAGCATGCGTGGCACTTTGTCCGATCGGTATTCTCTACACATGATCGGACAAAGTCTGATCGGATCTTGTTGTCGGAAAGTTTTATAGCCCAGCTGGAAAACTTGGTCCGTCGGATACTACGACTGAAACAGTCTGATGGAGCCCATATACTGTCGGATTATCCGACAACACGGTTCTATCGGACATTGTCCATTGGAATGTCCGACCGTGTGTACAAGGGCTAAGAATTGCAGGACTACAATATAAAACACCAAATTTTCATGCAAAATAATTGTACCACTTTCAGTACCTAAAATATGAAATAATCATACCGCCAGGGAGGTTAAACACTCCTGGATCAAGGCCCTTTACTCTATACTATTAGCTTCGGTTAGGATCAATGGCACTTACACTAGATCCTTTACAACTGAATATGGAATTAAACAGAGCAGTCCACTAGCTCGCTTAATATTCATTCTTACTCTGGAGTTTTTTCTGCAACATATTTTGAACAAGTCAGGAGTGAACCATTACAAAGGTTGTGGCTTAAACCAACTTCTCTTCAACTATAGTAGTCTAAGTACCTCTCTGCCATCCCTTCTGAGAGAGCTCACACTCTTATGCCTTGTACACATGGTTGGACATTCCGACGGAAAATGTTGTCGGAAAATCTGAGCGTGTGTGGGCTCCATCGGACTTTTTCCATCTGAATTTCAGACCAATAAAGTTTGAGAGCTGAATCTCAAATTTTCCGACAACATGATCCGATCACGTTAATTCCAATCGTCTGTAGCTGAGTCCGACGGACAAAGTGCCACGCATGCTCAGAATAAATTTTGAGACGGAAGCGTTCGGTCGGGTAAAACTAGCATTCGTAATCGATATAGCACATTCGTCACGCTGCAATGTTAAAAATTGTTTAATGCAGCGCATTCTCTTTTTCTTTATAATGATAGAAGAATGAAGTTGTTTTGCTGCTCATATTCATACAGACGTCTCTAAAACGTATTTCTTTATTCTTTTTCCTGATTTCATGAATAGAATATTTTTATTCGTCAGATCTCCCGAATCCTTTTTATTTTTTTCTTTATTTTATTTTTTGTTTAAATTTTGTGGTTGGTTTTTTAATCAAGATCTTTTTTTTTTTTTTACATTTTGCTCATCTTCGTTATTTTTTTGGTGTGTTTTGTGTGTTAACTTACCACACCATTATTATCTTTTTAGTTTATTGTTTTATTTTTTAATCTCTAGAAGGTTGTTTGGTGTTGGTGCCCCTTGTTAATTTGACTTTGTATTTTTGAAATGTACCTGCCTACTCACAAATAAACTGTCCTTTTTGAAGTAAAACACATAGGCAAGTATTTCTTGAACCAAAAAAAAACTTTATTAGGTGTCATAAACAAATAAAGAGGGAGGCAACACTGGAGAAACTGGGGGAAATTGGCAAAGCCTTTGGCCCCCAGGGCAGACATCAATTATTTAAAGGCAAAAATTGGTGGCCTGAGGAGTACATATCTAAGGGAGAACAGTTTGGTCCAGAAGTCCAAGAGATCAGGAACAGCAGCAGATGACATCTATATCCCCAGGCTGTGATCATACAAGAGTCTGCATCTTCTGTCAGACCAGACTGAACCCAGGTCATCACACTCAGGTCTTCCTTCCACGCTTTCTTCCAGGCTGTGGCTGTGGTGTTGGAGGTGTGGCAGAAGGAGAAGGAAGAGGAGGAGCATGGTCCAAGTCACACAAGTGTGTTTTTTGTGTAATTTGGCCCAACAACCCCTTACTTAAAATTTTTGTGATGATTTCCTCACACATGAGGCATTGCCCCTCCTCCATTTCGTGCAGTTTACATGCAGCCAAGGCGGCAGAGGCCTCTTGATAAGTGGGGGTGGCTTTGAGGGCCGCAGAAGCCTCCCCAATTAGCCTGAGCGCCAACTCCTCCCCATTCTCCCAATTTCTGGCCATTTCGGGTGGAAGGCGGAGAGGAGGGACTTGTGATCAGTCAGGCGCCTAGGCCTGCCCACATTTTGGCTGCCACTTACCCCTGCCTCCTCCTGGCTACCACATTCCACAGCCACCTCCTGGCTGCCGCATTCCACACCCTCCTCCTGGCTGAGGTCGTCCTGTGTATGAAAAAGGGACATAGTTTTAGTTTTTGGTTCATCAAACACACACAATTTTAAGCTCTTGACTGTTGCAAATTGTTAACAAATAGAAAAGGCTATCATTCTGAGCCCATCATTTTTCATTTTTGGCCCAAATATTTTGGCCACTACTGTTTATTGATATGCAAAACACTTTATAAAATCAGCAATTAGTGAGCAAAAATCAAGTCAACATCATTCATTTTTACTCCAAAAATATGTAGAGCAATACTATACCTGGCTCAAGCTGGGCTCCTCCAGTTCTTCCTGTCTGTAAGGCCCAGGTTGGGCGTCAGAAGCCTCAGCAGGGGTGGAACAAAGCGTAGAAAGAAGTGTGGAAGGAAGCGTGGAGAGTGATTCCCTGACCTCAGTCTAGTTTGCCAGAAAATGCAGTCTCTCATAGTACCACAGCCTGGGGACATAAACTTCATCTGCTGCAGCTCCAGATTTCATGGACTTATGCACCTTCTTGCGCTCCCTCAGATATGTACTCCTCAAGCCACCAATTTTCATTTTTAAATAGGTGATGTCTGCCCTGGGGACCACCGGCTTCACCAACTCCAGCAGTTTCTCCATCCCTGCCTGCCTCTTTAATTTGTTGCTGTAATGGGGGTGTTTAGATTGCCACAGACAGAGCAGATCCCTGTACTTGTCGATGACCAGGGTGAGGAAACTATGGTAGTTGAACCCATTCATATTCTCTGCAAGACACAACAAAAGACAAACCCTAATGTCAGGTTAAACTCTTCTAATCTTATCCCGATATAAGCCTCAATCTAGACGTTAAAATTGTCCCTTAGTTTGAACGGTCGGTGCTTCAGCTCCTTCTTCCACTCACAGATCATACGTACGACGCTCGTGTGTTGCGTTTTATATACAGTGCGCATGCGTGGAACTCCACCCGCCCCTGACATTCTTTCTAGTCTATTCCCCACCCCTTCTCTTTCGGTGCAGTGGGAAGAGCACATGACGGAGACACAGCAGGTGCGCACTAAGTATACCAGTAACGAGGAGGAGGACAAGGAAAGCCCAGAGCCAGAAACGTCCCGATCCCAGAGGAGAAGATTTAAGGCCTCCAATATGTCTTTTGGATAGATGTTAGAGATGGTGGACATATTGAACAGGATTGACTATGATGGGAAGTATGGACCTTACCCAAACCCAAATGTCAGAAAGGTAAAGACGATGACTATAGAGTCTTCAGTAGTGATGGCCGAACGGTTCGCCCGGCGGTCGTTTTGCGGCGAATTTCGGCTGTTTGCGATTCGCCCGATCGGCAGACTATTGCCGCCGTTCGCCCGGCGGACTTCCGTGTTTACTGTGTAAAAGAACTTTGACCTATGATGACACATCCATCATGGGGTACAGGACAGCCAATTGAGACATTACAGCACATGGACACTTGGACATTCCCCGTAACTTATAAATACACCCGATCCGGTGGCCATTTTACATTCTTTCTTCTGTCACTATAGGGAGAGGTTGCTGTGTGGAGCAGGGAGAGATTGCAGTGACCCAAATCGCTAGCTATTTGGTACACAAAAGTTCTTTTCAGGACTGGTATAGGTGTTAGGTGTAGTTCAGGATATAGGTTTGAGGCAGTGCTGTGCTAGTGATTGTTGCAGCAGCCTGAGTGTCTTTTGTCAGTTTAGAGAAAGGGACAGGACGGTGTGTGCTGCAGGGACAGTCAGTTTAATCATTAGCTGTTACTATCAGGTCCACAAAAGTGCTATTCCAGTAACCAGTTATTGTTCCAGCAGCCTCTGTTTTGTCAGTTTATATAGGGACAGGCAGGAAGCTGTGTGTGAGGCAGTGAGGGTCAGTTTAATCAGTAGCTGTTACTATATTAGGTCCACAAAGGTTCTTTTCAGGACTGGTATCAGTGGTATGGTAATAGGCTTGTACACGTATAATATTCTTTCTTCCAAATATAGAAAGAATATTATACATGACTGCTGCCCTTCTGCTGCAGTCTGCTAATCAGTCACAACCTACTTGTTCCACAAAGGTCCTTATAAGGACTGGTAACCTGGTGTAGGGTGCTACAGTACATAGGGTTGAGTGAGGTACAATCTGCTATTCCGTAAGGACTGGTATAGATCCACAATACATAGGGTTGAGGTGCACTACTGCTGACCGCTGCCCTATACTGCAGCCGTCCTTCATCAGTATAGGGACGGATGTACAGTCTGCTAATCAGTCACACACAACCTACTTGTTCCACAAAGGTCCTTATAAGGACTGGTAACCTGGTCTAGGGTGCTACAGTACATAGGGTTGAGTGAGGTACAGTATGCTATTCTATAAGGACTGGCATAGGTCCACAATACATAGGGTTGAGGTGCACTACTGCTGACCGCTGCCCTATACTGCAGCAGTCCTTCATCAGTATTCGGTATTACACACCAAACCGCAGTCTTCTATCAGCCAACAAAAACCTCCTCCTCGTGCCCAAAGCCCGGTATGAATCCAAGGGTGATCGGAGATTCGCTGTCCAAGGGCCTCGGCTATGGAATGCTCTACCAATCAACATCCGCCAGGAAGAAAATCACCTGGCTTTTAGGAAAAAACTTCTTCTTTTAGCAGAGGATCAAAGCTTGCCACAGCGCCTAGAGGTGATTCAGTTTGCATTGTGCGCTATACAAGTATTTCATTCATTCATTCAGTATAGGGACTGACGTACAGTCTGCTAATCAGTCACACACAGCCTACTTGTTCCACAAAGGTCCTTATAAGGACTGGTAACCTGGTCTACAGTACATAGGGTTGAGTGAGGTACAGTCTGCTATTCCTTAAGGACTGGTATAGGTCCACAATACATAGGGTTGAGGTGCACTACTGCTGACCTTTGCCCTATACTGCAGCAGTCCTTTATCAGTATAGGGACTGACGTACAGTCTGCTAATCAGTCACAACCTACTTGTTCCACAAAGGTCCTTATAAGGACTGGTAAGGTATAGGGTACTACAGTACATAGGGTTGAGTGAGGTACAGTCTGCTATTCCTTAAGGACTGGTATAGGTCCACAATACATAGGGTTGAGGTGCACTACTGCTGACCGCTGCCCTATACTGCAGCAGTCCTTCATCAGTATAGGGACTGAGAGTTTTGTCACAGGGTCATTTAAAAAATGACAGGCAGAGGAAGAGGCAGGCCCTTCCGCAGGGGTGGTAGGGGTAGGGCAGGAGCAACAGGCTTGAGCCAAAGTGGGAAGTTGCAGAAGGTGCGTTCAATTCATTTAAAGGACGCACCAGACTTGGTTGAGTGGCTCACTCAGCCTTACTCTGCTGCACCCTCCTCATCCTCTCGATCTGCACCCTCTTCTTCACTCTCTGCTATGTGCACCCCCAAAGACACTACCACCAACAACACCACCACCACCACATACCTTCCGCTTGAGTCACAGGAATTATTTTCCGATCTATATCAAGACATTTCTGATGCGCAGCCACTCTTGGTATTGGATCAGGAAGAGGAGGTAGCAACAACCACTACTCAGCAGTCTGACGACAGTACCCAGATCAGCCCAAGGAGGAGGTTGGTCCCCGGTGTTGCTGCCTACTCCGAGATCTCTACTTATAGCGGTGGGGAAGGTGACGTCGATGATGACGTGTCTAGTGATGTCACGTGGGTGCCCACAAGAGAGGAAGAGGAGGGGAGTTCAGAGGGAGATATGGACCAGCAGATAAGGAGGAGAAGCAGGAATAACTTACATTGCACAGGAGGGACAAAGCAGACTGCAAATGTATCAGGAGCGAGTCATAGACCATGTACGGTCACATCTGGCACTCCCAGGACATGGCACATGGCTCTGCAGTGTGGGCTTTTTTTAACATGTCCGCTGCTGACAATAGCATTGCCATCTGCAATATTTGCAGTCAACGCATTAGTCGCGGTAAGCCCAACACTCACCTAGGGACGACCGCCTTAAGAAGGCACATGAGCAGCCATCACCGAGCCCAGTGGGAGCAACGGAACACACAAAGCCACACTCCAGGCTCTGACCGTCCAGCCTCGTCTTCTACTTCTCCTTCTCCTCTCTCCTCACAATTGTCCTAAACTCCACTTTCCATTAAGCCAAGCTCATGTTTTTCTGCAAAAAGGCAGGCTTCCGTGGGCCTAATGTTCGAGCGTAAAAAAATTATGATGCCGGATAACCCTTTTGCCCAACGGTTGACGGCTGGCTTGTCAGAACTCATAGCCCGCCAACTACTGCCATATAAACTGGTGGACTCAGAGGCCTTTCGAAAATTTGTGGCCATTGGAACACCACAATGGAAGGTCCCAGGAAGGAAGTATTTCTCACAGAAGGGCATCCCAGAGCTATATGGCCATGTTCAGTGGCAAGTGAATGTATCTCTGGCACACAGTGTCGGTGCCAAGATACATCTGACCACAGACACGTGGTCTAGCAAACACGGGCAGGGAAGGTATATCACTTTTACTGCCCACTGGGTGAACCTTCTGACGGCCGTCAAGCATGTAACCCGTGGCACCCGTGTAGATTTGGTTTTACCGCCACGGATTGCATGCAGGCCTGGCTCTTCTTCTCCTCCTCCTACTCCATCCTCCTCCCTCTCCTCCTCGGCTGACTCCTCCTTTTCCGCCTCTAGCGTCTCTTCCACTGCGCCGCCCAAGCTCCCCAGAACCTATTCGACATGCCAGGTGAGACGTTGCCATGCTGTGCTGCGTCTGTTGTGCCTGGAAGCCAAGAGCCACACTGGCCCGGCACTCCTTTCAGCTTTGCGTTCACAGGCAGATCAGTGGCTAACAACGCTCAATTTGACAGTTGGTAAAGTGGTGTGTGACAACAGTGCCAATCTGCTTAGCGCATTGAAACAGGGCAAAATCACGCATGTGCCATGCATGGCACACGTCTTAAACTTGGTCGTGCAGCCATTCGTTGTCAAATACCCTGCAGTCCAGGACATCTTGCGGCAGGCAAGGAAAATCTCGGCCCATTACAGAAGATCTTACACGGCCATGGCTCGCCTTGCTGACATTCAGCGGCGACACAATCTGCCGGTCAGACGTCTTATTTACGATTGCCCGACGCGATGCAACTCAACCTTCTATATGCTTGATAGGCTGCTCCAGCAGAAACGTGCAGTTAACGTCTACCTGTATGAACTCTGCGGCAGAACAGGTTCTGGGGAGCTGGGGTTTTTTCACCACGCCAGTGGCTGCTCATGCGCGACGCATGCAGACTTCTGCGTCCATTTGAGGAGATCACCAAACTGGTCAGTCCCAGCCATGGCGCCATCAGTGACATGGTACCTTATGCCTTCTTTATGGAGCATGCATTGCGTTGTGTCATTGATCAAGCTGTGGAGGAGCAGGAGCGGGAAGATGAGGAAGTCGCAATGCTGGATGAATTCCCAGGGGGGGCTACTCTATCTGAGACAAGTCAACAACAGGAGTCTGAAGAGGAGTCAGAGGAGGATGGTGCCCGGGCGGATGAGGAGGAGCAAGAAGAGCATGCTTTAAACCTTTCTGGGACCCCTGTTGTTGTGCGTGGATGGGAAGAGGAGAATGAAGAGGACGACATTATCCTGGATGATGAGCAGGAGCCAGGCCACCACACCGCTTCCAGTTTAGTGCAAATGGGGGCCTTCATGCTCCAGTGTTTTAATAGGGACCCCCGTATAAAAAGCATAAGGGTCAAGGACCAGTACTGGGTGGCAACGTACTTAGACCCCCGGTACAAACACAAAATGGTGGAAATGCTACCGCCATCACAGAGGGCTCTCAGAATGCAGCACTTCCAGGCCTTGCTTCGAGAAATGCTGCATTCTGCTTTTGCGTGCGCTGGCAGAGGAGAAATTCCCACTCCCAGAGAAGGAGTTGCGGGTACCAATCCAACAGCGCCTGCAAGAAGAGGCCGGTTTGAAGATGTGTTGGTGACTTCGGATATGAGGTCATTCTTTCAGCCGACTCATCGACAGGTGTCATCTGGATCCAGCATCAGGGAAAGCCTAGACCGTCAGGTGTCCGACTACATTGGGTTAACGGCCGATGTGGACGCTCTGAGGAGTGATGAACCCCTGGACTACTGGGTGGGCAGGCTTGACCTCTGGCCAGAGCTTGCCCAATTTGCAATCGAACTGTTGGCTTGCCCCTCGTCCAGTGTCCTGTCCGAAAGGACGTTCAGCGCAGCAGGGGGGATCGTGACCGATAAGCGTACTCGCCTAGCTCACGACAGTGTTAACTACCTCACATTTCTAAAAATGAATGAGGCATGGATCTCGGAGGAATTCAACACATGTGACCAGTAGACCATGTATATGTCTATAAACAATTTTTTAAATCGAGCACACAGACCTTCTTTCTTCATTTGGCTCACTTCCTTGTCCAAAAAAAGCACACCGTACTATATGCCCGTACCCTCCTGTTTGAAGAGGTTGAGCGGTGTCATATTTCTACTGGGGCTGCTTATTATAAGGGGCTCCCACCATCCCTGTGCTGTGCTGACTTCCTCCTGGGGCTGCTTATTATGAGTGGCTCCCACCATCCCTGTGCTATGCTTATTATGAGGGGCTCCCACCATCCCTGTGCTGTGCTGACTTCCTCCTGGGGCTGCTTATTATGAAGGGCTCCCACCATCCCTGTGCTGTGCTGACTTCCTCCTGGGGCTGCTTATTATGAGGGGCTCCCACCATCCCTGTGCTATGCTGACATCCTCCTGGGGCTGTTTATTATGAGGGGCACCCACCATCCCTGTGTTGTGCTGACTACCTCCTGGGGCTGTACCTCTGCTGTGCATATTATGAGGGGCTCCCACCATCCCTGTGCTATGCTCATTATGAGGGGCTCCCACCATCCCTGTGCCATGCTCATTTTGAGGGGCTCCCACCATCCCTGTGCTATGCTCATTATGAGGGGCTCCCACCATCCCACTCAGGGGCACTAGTGTGGGACACCAGAACACCCTTTTTTTTAGGGTATCCCACACCTGTGGATGTTATAGGGGTGTCTCCATCTGTCAAACTTTCACAAAACAGGTAAGTATTCCAGCTTTAGAAAGTGTCGAAAAAATGCTTTCAGTTTTGAACTCTGCCAAAAAAGACAATTGTACGACACTTCCAAGCAATGTTCCATATTCCTATTTCTGCCCTCAAATATCTGTGTGCTAAGTATTCCTTTTTTACATTCTCATAGGGTAGAGAAGACCCGGGATGTCTGAGGACACCAGGGACCCCACACCTCCCAAAGAAGGGGAAATATCAACACCAGAAGCAGAGGAGGAGGAGGGAGGAGAGATTGTAGAAATTTACGAAATTGACACCACAACAGGTGAGTGTCTGAAACCACAGCTTCAAGTAAGGTAATCAATGTATGCCTGCATATTTATAATACACAGTGTTTTTTTTGGTTTATTTTTAGGTGATGTGGATATTGTGGTAGAAGAATCGCATTTTACCAGTGAAAGTGCCCAGATCATCATCAGGGAGATAATGGGGTGCAATCTTAATTCTTGAAATATTTAGATAATATCAAGAAAAACATCAATGATGTTCAACAAAAAATGAAGAACATCATTGAGGTTTTAGGGAGAAATTGAAACACCCAATAATAACTAGCATCCATTTTCATTTTTAAAAACCAGTTTTATATTTTTAGAAGCCAAATTTGGAAGATGCCCACAGTGTGTCAACATGGGCTATCTCCCATCATGGGGGATCAATGTTTGCGTTTTGTGGGTGCAACCCCTTCCTTGCTACTAAAGTGGCTGAGATGAAGGGGTTTCCCCCCCGAAAACACGTACATTGATCCCCCATGTTGACATTAGGCATGTGATCAGGAGCAAAGTGGCCAGTTTGATTCACAATTTGTGTGTATCTTCCAAATTTGGCTTTTACAGGGGTGACACCCCATGTGATGAAGGCAATATCAATACAGTTTGTACATACTCATGTCTCATATTGTCTTCAATTTTCAAAGTTGAACTTTGTAAGCTCCTGTGTTCTGTATGTTATGCTTTCATACATGCCTGTTTACACAAAAACAGAAAGTTGTATTAATATTACCAAAAATAATGTTATATACACTAAATATGTTGGTTTGTTGTAAAACCCTTTTATAAACGCACATGTGAATGTGCTTTGAATAAAAAGTTTAATTATGAACAATGTGTGGCTTCCTTTTTCAATGCACAAAAGCAGTATTTGTAGTAAAGTTGTTGTTGTTTTCTGTGACAATGGGTGTTATTTATTAAAGGCAAATTTATAATTTGCCCCAATCACGCCATTTTCATGACTCCACACATTCTGTCAAGGTGCTGAAAATTTGTAATATTTTTGTCAGTAATGCACTACATACATTAACAACAAAAACAAGGTGTGTGTGTAGCAGACCCACAACATAATAATATTATTATCTGAAGAAGAGACTGTCACCTCATCTCTCACAAAAATTGGGTTTGCACTGTTGAAGAAAAAGGCCCCCAAAAAAATAATAATTCTAGGAGACAGCTAAAACAAACCCAAGCAGTAAATGAAAACAAATATTATTGCAGTTTGAAAGAGAAATTTATAAAAAAAAATGCCTCTCAGACGTTGTCTGGCATATCAAAGTACTCCATATATCTGTTTCTGACCTTCCGGGCGCTTTGGGGGGGCAAGCCAGGATTGCCAGCTTCGAGGGCCGTCAGGTTGGCATGTTCAGGTAAGTCTGCGTCAGGCCCTACTGAGGCAACATAGTTCGGTGAGTATTCCTTCAAAAAATTGTGCAGAATGTAGCACAAAAGCACAATATGATTAGGTTTATATTCTGCCATGTGGATTGGAGTCAAAAATAGGCGAACCGGCTGGCCATTATCCTGAAAGTGTTCTCCACTACTCTTCTGGCTCCGGCCAGCCGGAAATTAAAAACCCTCTGGTCCAGGGTGAGGGACCTCATCGGTAAAGGCTGCATCAGATAGTTTGCGAGCGCAAACGCTTCATATGCAACAAAGTCGAAGGGGAGTACTTCCACATTCTCCTCTGGAGGTAACAAGCCCAGACTGCCACTATGGAGACGCCAGTAGAACTCCATCTGCGCAATCACTCCACCATCCGAAATCCGGCCATTTTTCCCCATGTCCACCACATACAGGAAGTCATATGTCTCTGACACCACCGCCAACATCACAATACTATTATACCCCTTGTAATTATAATAGTAGGACCCCGAGTTGGGGGATGGGACAATGCGGACGTGTTTCCCATCAATTACACCTCCACAATTAGGAAAGTCCCAACGGGTGGCAAAGTGGGAGGCCACAGTCTGCCATTCCTGTGGCGTTGAAGGAAACTGTGGCATCAAACAAGAAAAATAATTGTCATTTTGCACATCAACATTGCAAGCACATTAGACACAAACATTTTTGGCCAAGATCAGTATAGCTTTTTTGGAAATGAGTATTTAAAGCTAAAAGTATAAGGTCCCCTTATCAGATTCCTCACCCCCTCTGATGGCCCATTGCAAAAAATTAGGGGGGATGTTTTGGACAGGTAACCCTCTCCACTTCATTGAGAGCTGAATGCATAAATATAATGTGTGATACTTTGGCCATCCCCTCCTTACTTACACTATTGGCAGCCCACAGGACAGGTATGAAGTGTCATAATCCAAAAAGAAAAAAAAAACACTGAACAAATGGAAGCACATTTTTACATTCTGCTATTACCTATCAAGATAATAATAGGAGAAAAAAAATTAAAACAGTAGCATTTGAAAGTACTGAGGCAGGGCCTTGCACTATATGCTTTGGTGAATTCATCCATAAATCTGACCAGAAAAAAGTTAGGTATAGTGTGTATTGGGTTTGGCAAAGTCAGCAGATAGAGGATTGCTATCAGCTGACCTAGCAGTTGGGGGAGGGGGTTCCTAATGAGTTTGGCCCATCAAAAAAAAAAAACCTCTGGCACGCTGCATGAATTTAAGCACACAAATAACATTTGTACACATTTTAGGGGGTGTTTAGGGGAAAGCAATACTATGGAGCTGACAAAATACATTGCTAAGTGACTAGGCTATAGGTGTATGGGCCCAGAAGAGCATGCTGGGGAGGTTAGTGAAGGCAAATATGCATTAAGGACAAAAAAGAACTTGAAAAGCTTCCAGCATGCATGAGGACACAGGGGCACAGCATATCAATTAGAGCATATTGCAATCATGGTAATTAGGGAATGAGGAAAGAAATACAATACATTAACATTAAATATATAGAATGTGATGTTAAAGGAGAAAACTTACCTTAATATAGTCCTTCTGCAGGACCTGTATGATGGCAGAACAGGTCTCTGTAATAATGATCCCCAAAGCGATCCCCAAGGGGAGATGCCTGTCGGGAACTTGAGGTCCTGATGACTTCTCCCTGTCGCCAAGTACCACAACGTGGCAACTAGCCTCTGCTCCAGAGTGATGGCTTGCCACATGCAGGTATCCTGCCTGCTGATATAAGGGGACAGAAAAGCCAGCAGACGGTGAAAAATGGGGTCCGTCACCCGGAGATAATTCCTGAAATCATCAGGATTATTCTCCCGGATCTCACGAAGCAAAGGCATGTGCGAGAATTGGTCATGCTGGAGCAACCAATTCTTGCTCCATAAACTCCTGCTTGCCCTGTTCATGGACTGGGCTTGTGTCAAAACTAAAAGCCCAACACCAAGCTACTGCAAAGCACAAACTCTACGACGAGTATGTACACGAAACATGGCTTCAAAATGGTCGGCTGGTCAGAACAGACTAACAGAAAGCACCGATAAACAGCAAGGCCTGAAAGAACGAACTGAAAACCAGAAATGAGCAGACAATAAGCACTGAAAATCAAAGCGTACTATATGAATATAGGCCGCAATGACAAACAAATACGAACTAACTACATGCACTGATAAGCAGATATGCACCAACAAACACAAACTGTAGAGCAGTAACGATCGGAAGCACAAGTTTGAAAAGCGCAAATCATCTCTAACCAAACTTCTACTAACACGCAATAAACACGAGATCAGCAGAAGGAGCCCAAAGGGTACTGAACTTCCCTTTTATAGTCCCGTTGTACGCGGTTTACATCACCGTGTTCTTGACAATCGGAAATTCTGAAACTTTGTCCGGCCATGTGTAGGCAACACCAGTTTCAGACAAAATCCGTTGGAAATTATCCAACGGATTTGGTGATCGGAATGTCCGACCGTGTGTACAGGGGCTTATAGCCCCCTAACAAACTTCAAACTCAGCCTGCAAAAATGTTATGCATTGAAAGTATCAGTGCCAGCATCTACATTGTTATGCCTTCTTCCCAACTTCCTACTTCGAGGGGCATCCAAGACCATTTAGTATCTGGGCACAAAAATCCCCACAGATCCCAAACTTATATTCAAGTCAAACTTCTCCCATTTTTCTTGCTCTGCTTGAGTCCTTAGAAGTTGTCCCTGAGAAATGGAAACATCTAGCCTTATGGACATTCTCTTTCTTAAAACGCTGTACAGGGAGTCCCTGAGTTACAAACCTCTGACTTGTGAATAACTCCTACTTACGAACGGCAGGCGGCACATCGGCAAACTGAGGAAAACATTGCAAAACAGAGGAAAACTAAGTAAGAAAACAGTGGAAAACATTGAAAAACATTGGAAAACATTGGAAAACACCATTCTGCTCATGTGCGTCTGAATTTCGAACAAATCCGACTTAAAAACAAACAGTAGTTGTTCTTTTGAATTCAACACTCTTGCTACAAAAATATTATAAGAAATCCTTGCTGCCTGGAAACAAACCAGCTCACCTACTTTGACCCAATGGTCTGCCAGGGTGATCTATATACAGACCACCAAGAACCTCACTACTGGCCTTAGGAATAAGTTAGAAGAACACAAGCCCAGATAGTTCTATGGGTAGCAAATCTCACACTCCAGTGAGTATCAGCAAATCAGCAATAGGGATGAGCTTTATATTCAGTTCGAACATGAATTTGACTTGAACATTGGCTTTTCACCCATTCACCAAATAGCGGACAATTTGGGGTGTTTGTGGCAAATTCGAAAGCCATGGAACACCCTTTAAAAGTCTATGGGAGGAATCAAAAGTGATAATTTTAAAGGCTTATATGCATGATATTGTCATAAAAAGCATTTGGGGACCTGGGTCCTGCCCCAGGGGATATGTATCAATGCAAAAAAAGTTTTAAAAACTGCAGTTTTTTTGGGAGCATTGATTTTAATAATGTGAAGTGAAATAATAAAAGTGAAATATTCATTTAAATTTCGGACCTGGGGGGTGTCTACAATAAGCTTGTAAAGTGGCACATGTTTCCTGTGTTTAAAACAGTTTGAGAGCAAAATGTCATTTCTAAAAGGAAAAAAAAAATCATTTAAAAGTACTCGCGGCTATAATGAATGGATGGTCTTGGCAATACACATTGAACAAGTCATTGAAAAAATGGGGAACCCCGAACTGAAATGAAAAAAAAGTGTGGAGTCCCCCCAAATTCCATTCCAGGCCCTTCAGGTCTGGTATGGATATTAACCCCCCTGACGGTATTCCCGAGTCTGACTCGGGGTGGATTTTTCATACCAAAAGCGGTATCCCCGAGTCAGACTCGGGACAGCGTCGCTGGATCCAGGAGGAGGTTTACTTACCTTCTCCTTCGGATCCAGCGTTGTCTCCCCGCTGTACGAGCGAGCCGTGTCTCGCTCGATGCATTACACCGCCGACCTCCGTGCCCTGCGAGCGTTGCGACGCACGGGCACGGAGATCGGCGCCAAATTCAAAAAGTGAAACAAACAGTATACATACAGTATAATGTAATCTTACAGATTACATTGCTGTATGTAAATATTTCACACCCCCGTTGTCCCTAGTGGTCTGCCCAGTGTCCTGCATGCAGTTTTATATAATAAAAACTGTTCTTTATGCCTGGAAACTGGAGATTGTCCATAGCAACCAAAACTGTCACTGTACATCAAAAATGATTTTAGACCATCTAGAAAACAGCGATAATAAATTAGAATCACTCGCAGAATTGAGCGATAGCGATTTGTGGGGAGATCCGTCATCAAATACTGAAAAGTAATGACAGTGACAATTCTGCAACTGAGCAAATTTCAGTGTTTTTGATTTGATTACATTATTGAATAATTTTTATTATTGTTATATTATTATTTGGTACAATTATTTATAATTATTTATTATATTATAATTTATGATTTCATTTTTCAAACTTTATCATACCCGGGATGTCTGCTAGACTCTGGTTTGGACAGATTTAAGAGAGTTATTCTTAAGAATTACAGGACTACAATATAAAACGCCAAATTTTCATGCAAAATAATGGTACCGCTTTTAGCACCTAAAATCCGAAATAATCGTACCGCCAGGGAGGTTAAGGGAAACCCCGAGCCCAATAAAAAAAAAAATGGCATAGGGGTCTCCCTCAAAATCCATACCAGACCCTTATCTGAGCATGCAACCTGGCAGGCCGCAGGAAAAGAGGGGGGGGGGGGCTGTTTTTAAAACTTTTTTTTTGCATTGATACATGTCCCCTGGGGCAGGACCCAGGTCCCCAAACACTTTTTATGACAATAACTGGCATATAAGACTTTAAAATGAGCACTTTTGATTTTTCATGTTTGTGTCCCATAGACTTTAACGGTGTTCGCATGTTCGAACAAATTTTTTGCCTTTTTGCATGTTCTGCTGCAAACCGAACTGAAGGGTGTTCGGCTCATCCCTAATCAGCAATACAAGAGACGACTTTGTCTCAAAGGCCTGTCAAGATCATACAATCCCATTCTGATCTCTTGTCCCTAATACACCCCTTTGTACCTTTTTTCATACACTATTCCTTTCGCCTCCCTTCCTGGCTCCCCTCTTATACATCCTTCCCTTTCTGTTCTGTCCCCCATTATTTTCCTTGAACACTCATTAGTACCTCATCCAGCCAGAGTAAGGTAACTGTAGACCAATAAGACTGGCCTCCTTTACATGTAAATTATTATATTTTTTTTAATACACAGATAATTTTTATGCTTATCATTGATGATTTCTGGCAGCTGAACCAATAATTGTAATTAAACTGTTGTGCGCTGTTATAAATCTTACTTGACCTATTAAACCCATCATAATGTTCAATAACCTTGGAATAACAAGTTCTAAGAATCCAATGCAATTACATTTTTGCTCTATTATCAATATTTATTTTTGACAAAATAGACAAACAAGCACAATAATTCATATTTCTTAAAACTATTTTATTATATATTCATCACATGATCTGCTTTGTGTCAGTGAAACCCTCTGCCAAATAATTCAACTTTAACCATGTTTGGTCTTATGGAAAAATGCCAAAAGGGGTCAGTGTTAAAGTGATGACAAATTTTGCTCATTACACAGATTGTTTTGATTTATGAATTTGATTTGCAAACAGCAGGACACAAAATTAGTCAATAACAAAGCACCTATAACAAAAAGGCCATCAACATGCAATTCGTTTTCACAGTATATATAGACTTTGTGGCTACTTATAAGCATACAGGGGATTTATTTGTTCTTTATTTTTTTAATTAAAAAAAAAATGGTGATGTTATTTTTTCCCCTATTTTCGCTGATGCTTCCATCTCCTAAATATTGCATGCTGATCTATTTTTTGTCTGTGGAAAATCATGCAGTTTTCCCATCTAGGCAATCATGAAGTTTATGATTCTCTGCAGACTGGGTACATCTGCATGGACATTTTACAGACATTTTAAACATTTTTAATTTGAAATGCGCTAAATATTATGGATTGCAAAATAATTAACTCATCACTATCAAAGCAAACCTGTGCCCAGATCACAGAAACATCAACCACTTCTGTAGTGTTGAGATATGCAATGTCTCTTCTGAAATAAAGTCTTTCTACTATACCTTCCCCCTCACAAACTTGGAGAGGGAGCTTGTGAATGATACATCACTGGAGAGGAAGGGAGCATTTCCAAATTTTAGTTCAGCTGTAATGACCATGGATATCATTACACGACTGTATCTTGCAAATGGCCCTGTCTGTCTAATCCATATAAAACATCTAGGCCTTATTCACATAGGTATTAAGAATAGGTGTGTGCTTGCACTATTGAAGATTTGCAAAGCCAATATTTGTTCTGTAATAAACAAAAGAGAATGGTAATACACACATACAAATATAATATGTTTACATTGTGCATTTGTTTTATCTCGTAAACAATGTTTGGCAGATGTTACAAATTTTTTTTATGTTAAAATGTTTATTGTTTTTCAAAGATTAACAGAATTCACATCACTTTACAATTCTATAGGGAACAAAAGGTGGTTTAACAGCAGTACAATATATATTTTCACAGACACAGAGTTGGTCCAACACTGTTGGTGCAAACCTTGTTTTCAAAGTGTAATAGAATTTACATCACGATACAGTCTTAGAGGTTGCAAGGTGATTTAACTACAGAACAGTAAGTATTGGCATATACACATATGTGGTCCAAAACAGTAAATAAAAACGTAGTTTCTAAGAGGGCTATGCGTTGGATAGGTAGTTATTGTTATGCAATAAAGGGATTCAAAGGGAAGATGATGGCAGTAGCATAATTCAAGTATCATTAACCATCGTGTTTCTGGAGTTGGAGCCATGGCTCCCAAGAGTATATGAATTTTGTAAGTGTACCAAAATTTAGGGCTGTGATGTGTTCATATACATTAATCAGGTTAAGGTGTAATTTTACATCAGAAATATTTGGGGCAGTTGATTGTCTCCACTTTTGCATTATCATTAGTCTGGCAGCAAAAAGAATGTGCATAACTATGATTCTGAACTTGGTCGGGAAGGAAGTGATTAAGATTGCTAGAAGGTAGAGAGGGTTTCTGTATTATGCTTATGCTATAATTCTTCTTTTTGTTATTAGAAAAATCGAATAAACTAAATTTTTGTCATACATTGAGGGCAAAATGTATTCAGCCACATGTCTTTAGTAAAAAAAATGTCAATAAGCGTATATTTTTTGGTTTGCGCAAAAGTTATAGCGTCTACAAACTAGAGTACATTTTCTGGAATTTACACAGCTTTTAATTTATGACTGCCGATCTCATTTCTTGAGGTGCTAAAATGGCAGGGCAGTACAACCCCCCCCCCAAATGACCCCATTTTGGAAAGTAGACACCCCAAGGAAATTGCTGATGGGTATATGTTGAGCCCATTGAATATTTATTTTTTTTGTCCTAAGGGATTGAATAATGACAAAAAAAAAATGTTTTACAAAAAGTTGTCACTAAATGATATATTGCTCACACATGCCATGGTTATATGTGGAATTGCACCCCAAAATATATTCCGCTACTTCTCCCGAGTATGGGGATACCACATGTGTGGGACTTTTTTGGAGTCTAGTCGCGCACAGCACCCCGAAAACCAATCACCACCTTCAGGATTTCTAAGGGTGCAAATTTTTGATTTCACTCCTCACTACCTATCACAGTTTTGAAGGCCATAAAATGCCAAAATAGCACAAAACCCCCCAAAATGACCCCATTTTGGAAAGTAGACACCCCAAGCTATTTACTGAAAGGCATGTTGAGTCCATGGAATATTTTATATTTTGCCACAAGTTGCGGGAATATTACAAACTTTTTTTTTTGCACAAAGTTGTCACTAAATGATATATTGCTCACACATGCTATGGGCATATGTGAAATGACACCCCAAAATACATTCTGCTGCTTCTCCTGAGTACAGGGATACCACATGTGTGGGACTTTTTGGGAGCCTAGCCGCGTACGGGACCCCGAAATCCAAGCACCGCCTTCAGGATTTCTAAGGGCATACATTTTTTATTTTACTCCTCACTACCTATCACTACCTATCACAGTTTTGAAGGCCATAAAATGCCAAAATGGCACAAAACCCCCCCAAATGACCCCATTTTGGAAAGTAGACACCCCAAGCTATTTGCTGAGGGCCATGTTGAGACCATTGAATATTTTTTTTTTGTCCCAAGGGATTAAATAATGACAAAAAATAAAAAAAAATTTTTTTTTTACAAAAAGTTGTCACTAAATGATATATTGCTCACACATGCCATGGTTATATGTGGAATTGCACCCCAAAATATATTCCGCTACTTCTCCCGAGTATGGGAATACCACATGTGTGGGACTTTTTTGGAGTCTAGTCGCGCACGGCACCCCGAAAACCAATCACCACCTTCAGGATTTCTAATGCCCCGTACACACGAGCGGACTTTTCGACATCCAAACTCTGACGGACTGAGTCCGGCGGACTATCCGCTCGTGTGTGGGCTGCAACGGACTTTAGCTTCGCAAAAGTCTGACGGACTTTAGAAATGAAGCATGCTTCAAATTTTCCCGACGGAACTCCGCCGGACCCGGTCCCCTTCGAAAAATTCGCTCGTGTGTGTGCTACTCCGACGGACTAAAACCGACGCTAGGGCAGCTATTGGCTACTGTCTATGAACTTCCTACGTCGAATCCAGTCGTACGTCATCACGTTCGACTCCGTCGGAGTTTGGTGTGATGGTGTGTGGTCAAGTCCGTTCGGTCGAAAAGTCCGCCAGAACTCCGGCGGAACTCCGCTAGGACTTAATCCCTCTCGTGTGTACGGGGCATAAGGGTGCAAATTTTTGATTTCACTCCTCACTACCTATTACAGTTTCGAAGGCCATAAAATGCCAAAATAGCACAAAACCCCCCAAAATGACCCCATTTTGGAAAGTAGACACCCCAAGCTATTTACTGAGAGGCATGTTGAGTCCATGGAATATTTTATATTTTGCCACAAGTTGCGGGAATATTACAAACTTTTTTTTTTTTTGCACAAAGTTGTCACTAAATGATATATTGCTCACACATGCTATGGGCATAAGTCAAATTACACCCCAAAATAAATTCTGCTGCTTCTCCTGAGTACGGGGATACCACATGTGGGGGACTTTTTGGGAGCCTAGCCACGTACGGGACCCCGAGAACCAAGCACTGCCTTCCGGATTTAAATATAAAATGCTACCAAAAAAACTGTTAGCGATCGCAGGGATCAGGCCTGACTCTGTGATCGCTGCAGTTATGTGTTTAGTGTTTTGTAAGTGACAGTGATCGATCGATACTGCACTTGGGTGGGCTGGGCAGAGGGGCAAAACGCAGGTGCTAGCAGGTATCTGGGCTGATCCCGCTAACAATGCGTTTTTTTGGAACCCTAAACTGCTGGGGACGCTAGTATAGATCTGATCAGATCAGATATTGATCTGTTCAGATTCTATACCATTACGGGAGGTTTATGCATTGCGTGTGGGTGTTAGCGGAACTGGCACTAACCTAGCGCTGCCTGGGGTGACGCAGACCCTGACCCTAAATCCTAATTGATATCACCCGCCGGGTGATCAGGGGGTTAAACCTCTATTGGGTAATAAATGGTGGGTGCCCTGATGCTATAAAAAACAAACTAACCAGAGTCACCCGTAACACTTATACGGTGATCAGTGGTGAAAGGTTTACTAGGGGCAATCAGGGGGTTCAAATTTTTATTAGGTAGTATATGGGGGTCCCTGGCGCTATATAAAAACCTGACGGGAATAACTAACTGGCTAACCAGCGTCACCAGTGACACTTATACTGTGATCACTGGTGAAAGGGTTAACTAGGGGCAATCAGGGGGTTAAAACCATTATTGGGTAGTATATGGGGGTACCTAACGCTATAAAAACCTGGTGGTGAACCTAAAAAAATAACTAGCTACCTAACGACACTAGTGACACTAATGCAGCGATCAGAAAAACGATCGCTTAGTGACACTGGCAAAAGGGGGTGAAAGGGTTAACTAGGGGCAATCAGGGGGTTAAAACCATTATTGGGTAGTATATCAGGGTACCTAGCGCTATAAAAACCTGGCGGTGAACCTAAAAAAATAACTAGCTACCTAGCGGCACTAGTGACACTAATGCAGCGATCAGAAAAACGATCGCTTAGTGACACTGGCAAAAGGGGGTGAAAGGGTTAACTAGGGGCAATCAGGGGGTTAAAACCATTATTGGGTAGTATATCAGGGTACCTAGCGCTATAAAAACCTGGCGGTGAACCTAAAAAAATAACTAGCTACCTAGCGGCACTAGTGACACTAATGCAGCGATCAGAAAAACGATCGCTTAGTGACACTGGCAAAAGGGGGTGAAAGGGTTAACTAGGGGCAATCAGGGAGTTAAAACCATTATTGGGTAGTATATTGGGGTACTTAGCGCTATAAAAACCTGGCGGTGAACCTAAAAAAAAAACTAGCTACCTAGCGACACTAATGCAGCGATCAGAAAAATGATCGCTTAGTGACACTGGCAAAAGGGGGTGAAAGGGTTAACTAGGGGCAATCAGGGGGTTAAAACCATTATTGGGTAGTATATCAGGGTACCTAGCGCTATAAAAACCTGGCGGTGAACCTAAAAAAATAACTAGCTACCTAGCCACACTAGCGACACTAATGCAGCGATCAGAAAAATGATCGCTTAGTGACACTGGCAAAAGGGGGTGAAAGGGTTAACTAGGGGCAATCAAGGGGTTAAAACCATTATTGGGTAGTATATCGGGGTACCTAGCGCTATAAAAACCTGGCGGTGAACCTAAAAAAAAACTAGCTACCTAGCGACACTAGCGACACTAATGCAGCGATCAGAAAAATGATCGCTTAGTGACACTGGCAAAAGGGGGTGAAAGGGTTAACTAGGGGCAATCAGGGGGTTAAAACCATTATTGGGTAGTATATCGGGGTACCTAGCGCTATAAAAACCAGGCGGTGAACCTAAAAAAATAACTAGCTACCTAGCGACACTAATGCAGCGATCAGAAAAAATGATCGCTTAGTGACACTGGCAAAAGGGGGTGAAAGGGTTAACTAGGGGCAATCAAGGGGTTAAAACTATTATTGGGTAGTATATCGGGGTACCTAGCGATATAAAAACCTGGCGGTGAACCTAAAAAAATAACTAGCTACCTAGCGACAGTAGCGACACTAATGCAGCGATCAGAAAAATGATCGCTTAGTGACACTGGCAAAAGGGGGTGAAAGGGTTAACTCTAGGGGCAATCAGGGGGTTAAACCTTTATTGGGGGGGTAGGGGGCTACCCTGGACCTAACACTAACTGCCCTGACAGTTTTTACTGTTACAACTGACACTGAATGATGTAAATAATGTAAATGTAATGTAAATAAATGATCAATGCAATCAGTGACACTGTGACTGGGGGGGGGATCGGGGGCGATCGGGGGGGGGGGGGGTTGGGAGGGGGTTTGTGTACCTATGTGTACCTATGTGTTAGAGTAGTGTTTTGGTGCACTTACTTTTAGTCTTCTCCTTGTAGTCCGGTCAAAAAGACCGCCCCGAGGAGAATGACATCACTTCCTCCTTCCTGTGTATACAATACACAGTGGGAGGAAGCTTCTCATTGGCCAGGAGCGATCCAGAGGGAGTGGCCAGAAACCAACGGCCATCCCCTCATCAGGGATCGCTCCTGAAGCGAACCGGACCGCCGTATCCGTACACATGTACGTGCTTGTGCCTGCCTGTGCCATTGCGATGACGTACAATGGCAATACGGTGGTCCTTAAGTGGTTAAACAGGGGTCAGATACCAACTGAGGTGACGTTTTTGAGATAACTCCCAGTAGTTGGCACTTTTAGAGGCTATTTGGTTATAGTGGATGGCCTGGCACCATTGTGCATTAGAGAAGGATGTTTTCAAGTCCTGTTCCCACCTCTTGAGAGCTGGGTTTTAAAAAAATGCACCTTTGTCATGTAGGAACCATAGAGCATTGATATGCCTTTAAGTGTTGACGAGTCAGAAGATATAAAAGACCATATTTTTCCAGGTAAGTGTATAACTGGGGTGGGGTTTTTACATAGGTACAAGGTCATTTGCCTGTAAGCAAATAAGCCTTGTGAAGGCAAGTTGTATTTGGCTTGTAATGTTAGATAGGGGAGGAGCTTATTTTTCATAATCACGGTTGACAGTGGTTTGTGTTTAAGGGAGGGCCAGTATTTAAGTGATATATGAATTTTGTAAGTGTGCCAGAATTTAGGGCTGTGATGTGTTCATATACATTAATCAGGTTAAGGTGTAATTTTACATCAGAAATGTTTGGGGCAGTTGATTGTCTCCACTTTTGCATTAGCATTAGTCTGGCAGCAAAAAGAATGTGCATAACTATGATTCTGAACTTGGTCGGGAAGGAAGTGATTAAGATTGCTAGTGGTAGAGAGGCTTTCTGTATTATGCCGGCTATCTCAGCTATGAGAGAGAACACTTTCCTCCAGAAGGGGACAACATAAGGGCATTCCCAGAGAATGTGTATCAGAGAGCCTGTATGTGAGCAACCTCGTCATCAGTTGTCATCATCTAGATTTGTGAATTTGTGCATTTAAACAGGGGTCAGATACCATCTGAGGTGAAGTTTTTGAGATAACTCCCAGTAGTTGGCACTTTTAGAGGCTATTCGGTTATAGTGGATGGCCTGGCACCATTGTGCATTAGAGAAGTATGTTTTCAAGTCCTGTTCCCACCTCTTGAGAGCTGGGTTTTAAAAAAATGGACCTTTGTCATGTAGGAACCATAGAGCATTAATATGCCTTTAAGTGTTGATGAGTCAGAGGATATAAAAGACCATATTTTTCCAGGTAAGTGTATAACTGGGGTGGGGTTTTTTCATAGGTACAAGGTCATTTGACTGTAAGCAAATAAGCCTTGTGAAGGCAAGTTGTATTTGGCTTGTAATGTTAGATAGGGAAGGAGCTTATTTTTCATAATCACGGTTGACAGTGGTTTGTGTTTAAGGGAGGGCCAGTATTTAAGTGATATATCCGGGAGGATGAATTGGAAGATTTCTACTTTTGTGGGAATACCCGTGTCTAGTACTTTTCTATTAATATTGGAAAAACATTTTTTCAAGCCCTCAGGGTTGCTTTAATTGTCGGATGGTTTATGTTGTAGTTGATTTGTGATATCCCGCTTGCCTCAAGTAGTGTATCCCCTCTATGTATAAAAGATTGTTTGTGTCTCTATTGTTTACCAATTGTGGAGGTGAACCAATGGCGAGTGTGGTCTAATAGGACTGATATGTAGTAGTCTTTCACATCTAGTAGCCCCATGCCCCCTGCTTTTTTGAGTCTGGTAGTTACTGTATGAGGGCATCTTGGTTTTTTGTGTGACCAGATAAAGGATAGCAGTGTTCTTTGCAGGGAGGTAAAGTAGGAGTCAGGAATGTCAATCAGCATGGCTCTGTATAGGTATAGAATTTTGGGGAGTGTAAGCATTTTGAATGCTGCCACTCTTCCTGCCCACGAGAGGGGTTGCTTATTAATCTGTTGCAGGTCTTGCTTACAAGTGTTCAGAAACGGGGTGAAGTTGTGTGAGAATAATGTGTTTGACGGGGCCGATAGAGATATGCCTAAATATGACATTGGGAAGGACACCCACTGGTATGGTATTTTGGATTGTAATGTGTTTTTTTCGCAGTTCTATACACCCACACTTAAAACATTTGACTTTGTTTAATTTACTTTATAAAAGGAGCATGCATTGCATTTGTCAATTATATTGCATACTGCTGGTAGCAAAGAAGCCAGTTCAGTTAATGAAAGGATGATATAATCTGTAAAAAGGGTGATTTTGTGGTTCTGATCTGCTACTTGTATGCCGGGAACATGAGTGTTACTACATATTGTTTCAGGCAATGGTTCCATCATCAAAGTAAATATTAACAGCGAGAGAAGGCAACCCTACAGTATCTTGTACAATTGGAAATGTTAAAGGGATCTGAGAGGATACCATCTGTAAATAAATGGGCTGAGGGTTGAGAGTATAAAGCGAATATGGCTGTCAAGATGTTACCTTGGAATCCACATGTGGTAAGGGTTTGTGTTAGGTAGCTCCTGTGTATCCTGTTGAATGCCTTTTCTGCGTCTAGCGCTACAAAAATTGCTGGGATTTTTTTAGATTCAGTAAAGTGTAAGGCCGCGTACACACGGGCGGACTGTTCGCCCAACTTTGTCCGCTGAACAGTGTTTGGGCGGACAGTCCGCTCGTGTGTGGGCTTTCAGCGGACAGTTTCAGCGGACAGTTTGATGGACAAGGTTTTTCGGAATTTCCGAAAAACTGTCCGCTGAAACCTTGTTTCAGCGAACAGTCCGCTCGTGTGTAGGCTTGTTCGTCAAACAAAGTTGCGCGCATGCTCAGAAAGGATTTTCACGCCGAAAGTTATAATGCAGTGTATAGGACGTCATATTTTTCGTCCCGTCGTACGTGCCGTTCACGTCATCGCGCACGGTTTCAGCAAACTGTTCGTCCGTCGTGTGTGGCCATGTCCGTCCATGCTAAGTTTGAGCGGACTGTTTGCCGAAACTGTTTGACGGACAAAGTTGGGGGCGAACAGTCCGCCCGTGTGTACGCGGCCTAAGAGATTGATTGATTTTTGTGTGGCATCTGGAGCTTGTCTGCCCAAGGTAAACCTTACTTGGTCTGAATTTATAATATGGGGCATGATGGGTGCTAACCTTTGAGCTACTATTTTTGCATATAATTTGAGATTAGTATTTAGTAGTGAAATAGGGCGAACATTTTGAGGGGAAACCTTACCTGGTCTAGGTAAAGTAATAATATTGGCAGATAACATTGCAGCTGGGAACTCACCAGAGGACACAGCAGCATTGAATGTTTGACACAAATGGGGAGCTAGGATTTTTTTAAAGGATTTCTAGTATTCAGCTGAAAAGCCATCCGGGCCCATTGGGAAGTGTCGAGACTATTTTGGTAATCTCTTTAATAGTGAATGGGGCATTAAGAGCAGCAAGGTGGCTGTCAGATAGCTTGGGCAGGTGGAGTGTTTCTAAGAATATTGCAATATTTGTATCTGATGGTTGTTTCACCGAGGTTAGGTTGTGCAGTGCTTTATAATACTCTCTAAAAGCATTGGCGATGCCCCTAGGGTGAAACAGTTTGTTGCCTTGATTAGGATGTAAAATGTAGGGAATTTTTTGTTTGGTTTTACGGTTTTTAATTAAAGCTGCCATTAGTTTTCCAGCTCTGTTACCATGGGCATAGAATTTGGCCCATGTCTTTAGTAGAAGTTTAGCATGTATGGCATTAAGAAGAGATCTAAGATTTTTCTGTGCTTGGGACAGTTTGTTGCTAGTTGATAGTTGAGGGTTGCTTTTGTTTAAGATTTCAATTTTTTTTTATGGTGTGTGTTAGCTGCTGTGTCCTTTGGCGTTTTGCGTTGGAACTGAGTTTGATCAGAACCCCTCATATATAGGCTTTGTGAGACACCCACAGTGTGAATAGATTGTTGATTGAATGTTCATTGAGGATGAAGAAGTCTCTCAGTTGGTTTTGGATCTGGAGGTTATTGGTTGGAATTGACATTAGGTGTGGGTCATTCAGGGGTGGATTGACAACTCATGGGGCCCCTGGGCAATAGGATATTATGGGGTCCCCAGGCAATCCGAGATTATGGGGCCACACAGTATACACATACATGTATACACAGACATGTTTCTATTGGCTGAGAAGGTACAGGAGAGGTGGGGCAGTTCTTAGACAGATGTAAAAAAAAAACACAGATTTTTACATACTGTCCCTGGTTTTACTGAGGCTGGCAACCCTGATGGGGATCCCTAGTGGCTTGGGGCCCTCGGGCAGTGCCTGAGTGGCTCAATGGTCAGTCCGCCCCTGGGGTCATTGCGTCAATTATTTAAGGGTGTGCTCTCTTGTTTCCCTCCTAAAGTTAGTGAGATGGGCGCATGGTCCGACCATGTTATTGTATAAATTTCAGAGTCAAGAGCATCTTGGACTAGTTGTTTATCTCCTATGAACTCCTAGGGACAGGTCTATTCTGGAATAGGTAAAGTGCGGTTTTGAGAAGAAAGTATAGTCCTTTTCTGTTGAATGTTGGCACGTCCATATATCATATATGGCATTCGTATGTAAGAAGGAGATCAAAGCAGGGTTTTTTGGGAGTTGGGCATCTGGGCATTTTTCTATTGAGGCATCTGGGGCAGGGTATAATTCCTACAGAGAATAGCCCGGCCTTGTTTTATTTGGTCACTTTTCCATTTTTTTCAGAAAAGGCAATTGGCCCGTATTGGGGCGTAAACATTTACTAATGTGTATACGATGTTGACTGCACAAATCAATATTCTTTATTTTCTGTTTGGAAAAGTGGAGATATTTAATGACTTGAATGCTACTGTATCTTTGATTGCTATTAGCACTCCTTTTGATTTGGTAGGGCCATTCATTGTAAACAAGTGTGGAAAGTTCTTATGGGACATTTTTGGATCTTGGGTTTGGCTAAAATAGGACATCACATTGGTGGGTATGGGTTTCAGAAGAAAGGGAGTATCTTTTCCCTGGGTGGTTTAAGCCCTTAACAAGATTTTGAAAGGCAAATTGTTCCTGATGGAAATGTTATGTTCAGATACATTAGTATGTAGGAATCTCTCCACCCAGAGGGAGAGCCTATTTACATAGTCGTGAGTATAAACAACCGTTGAGTTTTGTGTGGGTAACTTACTGTTGAAGCGTTTCAATCAATAGGGTCTGTAATCGTGTCTTCTGTTTGGTTTAACTTGAAAGAAGCAAAAAAAAAGAGAACAAGGTAAAGCGTTCAACAGATATTTGCAAAGGAAAGAACCAGTGGTTCTAAAGCAGAAAAATAAGACATTTGCAGAACTCTGCATGAGCGGTTAGTACCGCGTCAATTAACTGGGGTAGATAACAATCAAATTGATCTTAAGTGAGCAATCCAGGGCTAATTGGTTAGCTTGTCACGGTTGAAGTGATTCAGGTAGTCACGTCCAGTGGGTCCAATTCTTCCCAGTTGTCGTTGCGGTTATGGTGAATTCAACGTTGCTGTCCTTGTCCCTGTGGTTCCAGGATATTCTATTGCCTGAGAAGCGAAAGGCATTCATCTAGCGAATGGATCGTGAAGGAGTTGTTGTCTTTTGTAATTATTAGCTTCACTGGGTGGTCCCATTTATATGGGATCTGGTGGTTGCAAACCGGTTTAGTAATTGTGGCCAGATTTTTGCGTTGTTGCATTGTATATTTCAATAGGTTGTCATAGAAAGCGAAGTTGGAGTATTGTTGTGGGTACTTTGTGGTGTTTTTAGCTGCTCTCATGAACCTTTCTTTCACATGAAAAAAATGAATGCGGGCAATGGTGTCCCATGGGACAGTATCTGGCAAGTGAGTGGGTTTAGGAAGGCGGTGGATGCAGTCAATTATCAGTTTACCCGGTTGGGAATCAGAAGGAATGCCGCTAAAATTTGCGTAAAGCAATTTCTTAGAGCGGACTGTGGGACAGTCTCTGGGATCCCCTTATTTTAACCTTGTTCCATCTGGAACGATCCTCCAAATCTGCCACCTTGGCCTTTAACCAGTCTATATCATCTGTAGGGATGAGCTTCGAGTTCGAGTCAAACTCATCTTCGACTCGAACATTGCCTGTTCGCCTGTTCAGCGAACAGTGAACAATTTGGGTTGTTCGCGGCTAGGGATGAGCCGAACACCCCCTGGTTCGGTTCGCACCAGAACTTTCGAACGGACCCCAAATTCGAACGAACTTTAGAACCCCATTGAAGTCTATGGGACTCGAACGTTCGAAATGAAAAGTGCTAATTTTAACGGCTAATATGAAAGATACTGTCCTAAAAAGGGTTTGGGGACCTGGCTCCTGCCCCAGGGGACATGGGTCAATGCCTAAAATGTTTCTAAAAATTGCCGTTTTGGCGGGAGCACTGATTTTAATGACGATTAAAGTGAAAAAAAAAGTGAAATATTCCTTTAAATATGGTGCCTGGGGGGTGTCTGTAGTATGCCTGTGAAGTGCCACGTGTTTCCCGTGTTTAGAACAGTCCCTGCACAAAATGACATTAAACGGAAATAACACCATTTAAAACTGCTTGCGGTTTTAATGTTATATCTGGTTCCTGCAATATGGTTGAAAATCATTGAGAAAAATGGCATGGGTAGCCCTCCCTGCCCATTACCAGCCTATTTGGGTCTTGTACGCATATTAAGGGGAACCCTGTACCCATATTAAAAAAGGAAATGCGTGTGGCCCCCAGGCCCTATATACTCAGAACAGCAGTATACAGGCGGTGCAAACAAGACAGGGACTGTGTAGGTTTGTTGTGTTAAGTTGAATCTGTTTGTAATTTTCAACTGGTACATTTTTAAAGTGTAGCTCCAGTCAAAAAAAAATATTTTTAAGCTTTTTGGAAAACATAGGGAAGGGTTATCACCCCTGTATAATTTGTTTTGTCGTCCATCTTTTTTCATCTCACTTGCTGTTGTCTCCTTCCGTTTGCAAGTAGATGTTTGTAAATTGGATGTTTGAAAGTAGGGGCCTGCCCTATATGCTCTGCAGAAATGGCGGAACAAGGTGTTGGTTTTGCCACAACATTGTAAGCCCTGAAAGTGACTCTTGGTGGGCGCTGGAGCGCCCTGCTGTGAACAATTATATCAAGAATTGTAATTACATGCCATTGTTGAACAGTGGTAGAAAAATTGACCTTTGGTGGTTGTGGTGCTGGTGCCACAACACTATAAGTCCTCACCGTTACTCTGGGTGGGCACAGGAAGGGGCCCTCCTGTGAAATATTATATCAAGAATTGTAATTACATGTCCCTGTTAAACAGGGGCAGAAAAATTGGGCCTTAGGCACTGGTGCTGGTGCCACCACACTGCAACCTCTGCCATATACTCTAGTGTTATTGCAGGAATTAGCCCTGCTGCAAAGCATTGCATCAAAAATTGTAATTAAACGCCCCTGTTAAACAGGGGCAGAAAAATTGGGCCTTAGGCACTGGTGCTGGTGCCACCACACTGCAACCTCTGCCATATACTCTAGTTTTATTGCAGGAATTAGCCCTGCTGCAAAGCATTGCATCAAAAATTGTACTTAAACGCCCCTGTTAAACAGGGGCAGAAAACACAGACCTTTCTGCAAGGCCTCCCGGAGATGTCTCATCCTCTGCTCCCTCTGCGATGGCAAGATAAGGTCGGCAACCTTACCCTTGTACCGTGGATCAAGGAGAGTGGCCAGCCAGTAATGGTCCCTCTCCTTGATCCGAAGAATACGAGGATCCTTCCGCAGGCTTTGCAGGATCAGGGAGGCCATGCAGCGTAGGTTAGCTGAGGCATTCGGTCCGGAGTCCTCTGGGTCACTAAGGACAACATGATCCGCAGCTACCTCCTCCCAGCCACGTACAAGTCCACGTGTTTCTTGGGACTGTAAATCATCCCTACAAGACTGCTGCTGCTGCTGCTGCTGATTCTGAGTGCCAGCCTCCACCTCCATGCTGACACAATCATCCTCCTCCTCCTCTTCCTCCTCCTCATCCTCTTCCTGTGTGATGGGTGGCACAGCAGGAACACTGTCTGGATAAAGGGGGCCTTGAGAGGCAAGGAAGTCCTCCTCTTCCTGCCTCTGTTCTGCCTCAAGTGCCCTGTCCATTATTCCACGCAGCGTATGCTCCAAGAGGTGGACAAGAGGTACAGTGTCAGTGATGCATGCACTGTCACTGCTCACCATCCTTGTGGCCTCCTCAAACGGTGACAGGACAGTGCATGCATCCCTGATCATGCCCCACTGGCGTGGTGAGAAAAAACCGAGCTCCCCTGACCCTGTCCTGGTGCCGTAGTCGCACAGGTACTCATTGTTGGCCCTCTGCTGCGTGTGCAGCCGCTGCAGCATGGCCAATGTTGAGTTCCATCTGGTGGGCATGTCACATATAAGGCGGTTCTTGGGCAGGTTCAACTCCTTTTGGAGCTCAGCCAGCCGAGCACAGGCATTAAATGATCGGCGGAAATGCACACAGACTTTCCTGGCCTGCTTCAGGACATCCTGTAAGCCGGGGTACCTGCTCAAGAACCGCTGCACCACCAGGTTAAGGACGTGAGCTACACAGGGCACATGGGTCAGTTGTCCCTGTCGGAGGGCGGAGAGGAGGTTGGTGCCATTGTCGCAAACCACCATTCCTGGCTTAAGCTGGCGTGGCGTCAACCACCTCTCGGCCTGCCCCTGCAGAGCTGACAAAACATCCTCCCCAGTGTGGCTCCTGTCCCCCAAACAAACCAGCGCAAGCACGGCATGGCATCGTTTTGCCTGCGTACTTGCGTAGCTCCTGGAACGCCTACGGAGCACCGCTGGTTCTGAGGACAGAGCACCGGAAGAGGCCATGGAGGAAGAAGAAGAGGAGGGGGTGGAGGAGAGAGGTGTGTCACAACCAATAGTAGCATTTTGGAGGCGTGGTGGCGGAACAACCTCCAACACTACTGCACCTTGTCCTGCATCCTTCCCAGCTGCCAGAAGAGTGACCCAATGGGCCGTGAAAGACAGGTAACGTCCCTGTCCATGCCTGCTGGACCATGAGTCAGCGGTAATATGCACCTTACCGCTGACCGCCCTGTCCAGCGAGGCAAGGACATTGCCTTCCACATGCCGGTAGAGAGCCGGAATCGCCTTCTGTGAGAAAAAGTGGCGTTTGGGGACCTGCCACTGAGGAACCGCACATTGTACAAACTCACGGAAGGGGGCCGAGTCTACCAACTGAAAAGGCAGCAGTTGAAGTGCTAGCAATTTAGCCAAGCTAGCATTCAACCGCTGGGCATGTGGATTGCTGGGAGTGAACTTCTTTCGCCGGTCCAGCAGCTGGGGCAGGGACATTTGCCTGCTATAATCGGACGTGGGTGTACCGCTAGCAGAGTTCCCGGAAGCACTTGGCTGTGACACACCTAATTCTACACCTTCATTCCTCTCAGAGCAAGTTTCAGAGAGGACTGAAGGTCTAGTGGGGTTGGAGATGCCAGCTGATGAGGAGCAAGGAGAGGTCCGCTTTGTTCTTTGGTGTGGGTCTTTGAGGTACGCTTGCCAACGAGCTGCATGGCAGGTCAACATATGTCTGGTCAAGCATGTGGTGCCCAAGCAGCTGATGTTTTGGCCACGTGAGATACGCTTGAGACATATGTTGCAAATAGCAGCGGTGCGATCTGATGCACTCGTCTCAAAAAAGGCCCACACCTAAGAACTTTTAGAATAACGCGCAGAGGCAGCGCTCTGCACAGGCGGAGCTCTGCAGTGTGATTCAGTCGGTGTGCTGCCCCTAAGCTGGCCCCCGGAGGGCATCCTGCCTCGTTGGACATGTGCCTCCCCCTCCTCCTCCTCCTCCTCCTCCTCCTCTCTCCTTCCAGGCACCCACGTGGAGTCAGTGCCCTCATCATCCCCTCCCTCTTCATCGCTGTAGCAAACCTGGCAGTATGCTGCAGCTTGTGGAACATGACTGCCAGATTACTGTCCTTCTTGAGCATCCCCTCTCTCTGCGCTCACGCTACTGCCTTCCTCTAGCTGAGTGTCATCATCAGAGCCCACAAAACACTGGGCATCCTCCTGGAGCATGTACCCAACACTGTGCTCAAAGAGGATGTGGTGGGTCTAGGGAAGGAGTAACTGATGATGACATTGAGAGGAGGGAAGACGATGTGTTGGCAGCTGCTTTGCTAGTACCCTGAGACTGGGTGAGAGAGGATGAGGAGGATGAAGAGGGCTTGGTCATCCACTCTACCAAGTCGTTGGCATGTTGCGGTTCAACATGTCCAGCTGCCGAAAAGAAGGACAAGCGTGTCCCATGGCCACGTGCTGATGACAATGCACCGCGTCCACGACCAGCACTGTTGTCTCTAGACACAGAGCCTGCTTGCCCTCTTTTATCGGCTCGTGCCTGTCTGCCTCTCCTTGCTGGCCTTCCAGACATGGTAATGGCCTGAAGGGAGTTGGGTAAAAAAGCAGTTGGGTAGTGTATATTGTGCTAGAGGCACACAACACCCACTAACTCCTGCAGATGCCTTTATTATAGAACACCAGAGATAAAGGGGTATATACAGATGTATACTGTGCTGTGCTGGAGGCACACACAACTTCCAATAACTCCTGCAGATGGCAAGTGGTCTCAAATAGAGAAGAGCTATGTAGGTGGATATAGCGGTATGTACTGGGTACAGAGCACGCAGACAGCACGCACTATCTCCTAACACTACTGACTGCAAGCTCTATTATAAAAGATAGATCACTAGCTATATAGGTGAGGTGAATATAGCGGTGTATACTGCGGTCAGGGCACGCAGACAACAACCACTACACAACAGCAAGATCAAAAATCGTCCGAAAATGATCGGTGTGTACTGTGTTGAAGGTACACAGAACACCCACTAACTCCTGCAGATGCCTTTATTATAGAACACCAGAGATAAAGGGGTATATACAGATGTATACTGTGCTGTGCTGGAAGCACACACAACTTCCAATAACTCCTGCAGATGGCAAGTGGTCTCAAATAGAGAAGAGCTATGTAGGTGGATATAGCGGTATGTACTGGGTACAGAGCACGCAGACAGCACGCACTATCTCCTAACACTACTGACTGCAAGCTCTATTATAAAAGATAGATCACTAGCTATATAGGTGAGGTGAATATAGCGGTGTATACTGCGGTCAGGGCACGCAGACAACAACCACTACACAACAGCAAGATCAAAAATCGTCCAAAAACGATCGGTGTGTACTGTGTTGAAGGCACACAGAACACCCACTAACTCCTGCAGATGCCTTTATTATAGAACACCAGAGATAAAGGGGTATATACAGATGTATACTGTGCTGTGCTGGAAGCACACACAACTTCCAATAACTCCTGCAGATGGCAAGTGGTCTCAAATAGAGAAGAGCTATGTAGGTGGATATAGCGGTATGTACTGGGTACAGAGCACGCAGACAGCACGCACTATCTCCTAACACTACTGACTGCAAGCTCTATTATAAAAGATAGATCACTAGCTATATAGGTGAGGTGAATATAGCGGTGTATACTGCGGTCAGGGCACGCAGACAATAACCACTACACAACAGCAAGATCGAAAATCGGCCAAAAACGATCGGTGTGTACTGTGTTGAAGGTACACAGAACACCCACTGCTTAAGACGCCAACACACTACACAAGGCCGCCGCGCTGGCGGCCTTATATAGTGTGGGGCGTGCACTACACAGCCTGAGCTATGATTGGCCACAGGCATCCTGCCTGTGGCCAATCATGGCTCTCCTCGCTGCTGGTGCTGCGATTGGCCAAGCATGCGGGGTCACAGTGCATGCTTGGCCAATCATGAGCCAGCAATGCACTGCGCCATCGCAGTGCATTGTGGGCCGTGAGCGCCACACAAATTTGTCACGAACGGACCAAAATGTTCGGACTTCGCCGAACGGACGAACAGCCAATGTTCGAGTCGAACGTATGTTCGCCTCGAACACGAAGCTCGTCCCTATTCGCAGCAAATTCGAAAAGCCGGAACACCCTATACAAGTCTATGGGAGAAATCTAAAGTGCTAATTTTAAAGGCTAATATGCAAGTTACTGTCCTAAAAAGTGTTTGGGGACCTGGGTCCTGCCCCAGGGGACATGGATCAATGCAAAAAAAGTTTTAAAAACTGCCGGTTTTTCAGGAGCAGTGATTTTAATAATGATTAAAGTGAAACAATAAAAGTGTAATATTCCTTAAAATATTGTACCTGGGGGGTGTCTATAGTATGCCTGTGAAGGGGCACATGTTTCCCGTGCTTAGAACTGTCCCTGCACAAAGTGTCATTTGTGCAGGAAAAAAAGTCTTTTAAAATCACTTGCGGCTATATTGTCGGCTCCCGTAATACAGAGAACACTCAATGAGTGTTCTCTGTATTAGCCGACAATTCATTCATTCATTGATTAAAAAAAAAAAAAAAAAGCGTGGGGTTCCCCTAAATTCATTTACCAGGCCCTTCAGGTCTGGTATGGATATTAAGGGGAACCCCGCATCAAATTAAAAAAAAAATTGATGTGGGGGTCCCCTTAAAAATCCATACCAGACCCTTTATCCGAGCACACAACCTGGCAGGCCGCAGGAAAAGAGGGGGGGATGAGAGAGCGCCCCCCCTCCTGAACCGTACCAGACCACATGCCCTCAACATTGGGAGGATGCTTTGGGGGTCTGTGACCCCTCAAAGCACCTTGTCCCCATGTTGATGTGGAGAAGAAAGTATAGTCCTTTTCTGTTGAATGTTGGCATGTCCAGCACGGCCTCATCCCCACAACCTTGAGCGGTGGTTGTGGGGGTCTGCAGGCGGGGGGCTTATCAGAATCTGGAAAGCCCCTTTAACAAGGGGACCCCCAGATCACGCCCCCCATTTGAAATGGTAAGGGGGTACAAAAGTACCCCTACCATTTCACAAAGAAAGTGTCAAAATGGTTAAATAAGACAAACACACTTTTGAAAAATTCCTTTATTAAAAATAAAAAAAATAACAAAAAGATTCCAGCGGTGCTAATCCACTCTTGCTATCCAGCGACGGATCTCCGGGGTCCAGCGATGGATGATCATATCCAGCGACGGGGGATCTCTCAGTCCAGCGCTGTCCATACATCTGTCTTCTGTCTCCACTTTTTAGGACAGTAACTTGCATATTAGCCTTTAAAATTAGCACTTTAGATTGTGAACGTTCGAGTCCCATAGACTTTAATTGGGTTCTAAAGTTCACACAAAGTTTAGGTCTGTTCGCAGGTTCTGGTGCGAACCGAACAGGGGGGTGTTCGGCTCATCCTTAATCATCTGATTCCTCTCCCTGATCATCCACCATGTCAGTGAAAGAAGATATAATTTCACCTATTTTGGTCTTTATATTTGATACTCTATTTGCTATATATGACATTTCAGATGAGAAGTGCTGCACCATGTTTGCTATTTCAGAATTTATAGCGCTTTGCACAGTTATTAGCATATCTCTTAAGGTGGTGTCCAGCACTGGCTGGATTGTGGTGGAAAATGCTGCTATGGAATTGTACAGTGTTGTGCCTGTGAAGGAGGGCTGTAGAGAGAGGGCTGTAGAGGGAGACCTAACTCAGTTGCTATATCCTCTGACTATGTTAATCACGGATGGGATTTCACTGGGCTTGTGGATGGTGTGGAAGAAGCTGAGCCTCCGTTCAACCTGTGCTGTGAGCTGGTGGTGTTCTGGACAGGGAATGCCTGCACTGGAGAGTCTGTCAGTCCACCCCATGATGAAGCCGTGGGCCTCCCGGCACCTTGGAAGGACAGCTTTGGCAGCAGCAAGCAGATAGAACTCTGACAGCCAGTCTGTCTTTCCTCCTCATAGACATGCTCCCTGATGTCTCCAGTTATTGGCACTAAGAATCGCTGCTGTGGGGACTTGATCACCTGGCTGTCTGTGCTCTGGAAAGCTGTCATGGATCAGTGGTGTTAGTGTGCGGCCATCTTGCTTGGGATCTGGCCACACCCCTTAGATTTTAATATTTTGCAAAGCTTGCCAAATGCTTAAAGTGAAATTTAAGTCTCGCTTTTTTGTTTAAATATAACAAACATATACTTATATACTTACCTGCTCTGTGTAGTGGTTTTGCACAGAGCAGGCCAGATCCTCCTTTTCTCGGATCCCTCACTGGTGCTCCTGGCCCCTCCCTCCTGATGAGCGCCCCCACAGTAAGTAGTTTGCTTTAGGAGCACCCAAGCCGAGCCGTAGCTCTGTGTGTCTATTCAGACATGGAGCCACAGCTTGGCTCCATCCCCTTTCTCTCCTCATTGGCTCAATGACTTTGATTGAGCGGGAGCCAATGGCTTTCCGCTGCTGCCTCAGCCAATAAGGAGGGACCCGGACAGCCAAGTCTCTTAATGCAACATCACTGGATCAAGATGGAGCTCAGGTAAGTATTAGGGGGGCTGAGGGGGGCTGCTTCACACAGAAGGCTTTTTATCTTAAGACCCCTTTCACACTAAGTCTGTTTTCAGGAATTTTAGCGCTAGAAATAGCGCCTGTAAAGTGCTTGAAAACTGCCTTCCATTCATTTCAGTGTGACTTTTCAAACTGGGGTGGTGCGCTTGTGAGACGTTAGGAAAAGTCCTGGAAGCAGCATCTTTGGGGCAGTTTGGGAGCGCTGTATACAGCACTCCCAAAATGCTGTGCCAATTGAAATGAATGGCCAGCTTCCAAAGCACCTAAAAAAATTGTTTTGGTAGCGCCGCAACATAGGCACTTTTAATTCCTTCTTCGGCCACTAGCGAGGGTTGAAATCGCCCCACTAGCAGCCAAAAAGCACCGCTTAAAGAGCGCTAGGGCGGCCCCAGTGTGAAAGGGGTCTAATGCATATAATGCATTAAGATGAAGGTCCCTTCTGCCTTTACAACCACTTTAAATGCAAGTCAATGACACTGCAATCCAAACTTACCTTTTAAAGTTTTTACTTTTAATGATTTTCCTTCCAAAAAATGTTTACAGGGGTATTTTGAAAGCTTAAGAAAACACTAAACACCTGAATGCATTTATTTTTAAGTTGCCCCACCTGGGGCTATGGTGAAATATCAGACCCCTGATGTCTCAGTTTTGCAACAGAGAAATGGGTTGACTACAGAGATTTCTCAGCCCCTTTCTCTGTAGGTGCAGCTGCACTGGACAGTGAATGAATGGGAAATGCGCTGTACTGAGCAGCTTCCTGTTCATTCCCAGACTGAAGCCTAGTAAACAGTTTCAGTTAGGAATAAACACAGTGACTGATCTGTACCAGTCAATCACTGTACTCATTCAGAAAAGGAATTGTTTAATAACTGAAACGGCCCCAGGCAGCAATGGGAATCTATGCCGCGCGGGGGTAATTAGGGTGTGCCCAGACACACCTGGCACACCACCTATGCAAGCCTATAAGGGAATGTATGAGTATGTTGGGAGTAAGGAACCATACAAATGGACAAATGAAATTGCCCCGATTTAAACTTTATGCAGGTGCTACTTGTACAGCAGTAAACTATGTACAGGCATACCCCACTTTTAAGTACACAATGGGGTTTATTTACTAAAGCTGTAAAGTGCAAAATCAGTCTCACTTCTGCATAGAAACCAATGAGCTTCTAGGTTTTATTCGCAAAGCCTAATTGAAAAACCTGGGATTAGAAGCTCATTGGTTTCTATGCAGAAGTGAGCCTGATTTTTCACTTTACAGCTTTAGTAAATAAACTTAAAAGTGTACTTAAAAGTGGGGTATGCCTGTATTGCATAGCCAACAGTGTATTGCAAAGACATTACATTTATTCCCACCTATTATACCCTGACATAAGACATTAGGCAAGTAAGAAGTGACCCATTATCTATATGAACCCAGTTATCGCATATACTGTATCTAAATTACATATGCATCAAAAGTATGTTTTTTTCTTACTATTATCTAGGATGTGACAATGGCATTTTACTTTAAAGAAGAATACTAATGTATCTATTTTGGTAGTAAGGAGTGTATTTTATTTCATTGGTCAGTATAGTGTTGTTTTATGTTGTGGACTAGTGCAAAGTCTTCTCATTATGCTTAAATACAGTCATCTATCATCTCAACAGCCTGGTCTGAGGGCTGAGCACTCTGGGACATCATAATAGATGCTGAAAAAAACTACAATTCTTTAGCAAACACAGCTGTTTTCTACAACCAGAATTCCTTTTAGCTGCTATTGTGGAAGAGGAAAGAATGGAATCCAGTTAGAACAGGTTCATTATTCTTCTAATCACATAATGTGTATTAAAGGAGTACAATCAATAGAACTACGCTTAAGAATTCTGAGATCACAAAAATACATTTCTGAATCTTTATGCTTAGCAATTCATGCAGAGCCAGAGCAGCATTGTTAATGTAATAATGTGCAAAAGCAGGAGCTGCTCAAGTGACTAGAATAGGAAGAAACAGAGCTATTTGTCTTAAGAATAAAAAAAGATGCGTAAACATATATACATGTAGCACTGACCCCCGAAGGAGCTGCTGATTTAAATTGGGCCTGCACTCTACTGAGAAACCCCCTTCTCAATGACTCTGTCTTCTTGGCACAGCTGTGGTGCAATAATAATACAATACAGTGTAAACAATATAATGTACCTGTGCCTATCCCTCAGGATGTTCTGGCTCCACCTGGTGGGGAAAGACAGTAAACCACACACTTGTACTCTTAAACAGGAATACTTTTACTGAAAATATAGCAAATAGGTGGTTACCAAGTTTGTACTGTCGTTCCAACGTAGAACATCAGCACAGCATAAATCAACAGTCAAATACAATAAACAGCATGCAGGTATGTTGCTATCTAGACCTGGGGGCTCCCCTTATTTAATGTCTAACGTGAGGCCTCACTTAATGTATTTCCTCCTTTATCTTCTTTCTTCGCTAGCTCAAATAGTTTCTCAAATAATTGTAATCCAAAGGGGTAAGTAGAAAAAGTTAACTTAGAACACTCCAGGTGTAACTCCAGAAACTTGTAATCACACTTAGATACCAAAGTGTAATGGGACTTGGGCCTATTAAGTGTCAGTTGCACAGCTGCACTTCCATGGGACAACAGGTTCCAGCAAGGCCTATTAGTAAGTCTAAGTATGTGTAATAGATTAAACCAGGGGCGGACTGACAACTCAAGGCAATCAGAGATTATGGGGCCACACAGTATACACAAACACACACAGTATGCATATACATGTACACACAGTATACACAGACATGTTTCTATTGGCTGAGAAGGTACTGGAGAGGTAGGACAGCTATAATCTCTGGATTTTTAGACCAAAAGTATGTCGGTAAGGGACATTTCAGAGACACATGTAAAAAGAAACACACATTTTTACATACTGTCCCCGGTTTTACTGAGGCTGGCAACCCTGACGGGGCCCCCTAGTGGCATGGGGCCCTCGGGCAGTGCCCGAGTGGCCCAATGGTCAGTCCGCCCCTGGATTAAACGGTGGGCCGCAACCCGCTCACCAATCGAATCAGAGTTGTGAGTAATGGCTTGAGTCCTACAGCTGCATCTTGCTTCCGCTGACTAGGCCAGATTCTCTGTGTCACTCCACCAACTGGATCCGAGCACTCCGCTGCTCTAACAAGCGTCTCCGATACCCGTCTGTCGGATCACCAGCTCTTGGCTACGTCAAGTCACCCAGCAAACAATTCGGTTTGAACTCTGCGGTGACTATCTACTGATGTGTCCGAGAACCTTAAACACAGTTCTGCATAGGCAGGCAACGTGGATCCAAGAGACCTAAAATGGCCGCTGCAGTCCCTTTTATACCCTACCCCGCATGCACTGCATATCAAAGTGTTCATGGGTAGGTCACACAGACTCCTGGGTAGATAAAGTCAAAATAACCAAAGTAAACACAGTCACTTCCTGTTATCTTTCAACACCATAGAAAAGAAAAATAGCTAAGGTCCAGTTCCAGTTTTTGGTCAATAGATGGCATCCAATACTAGTGAATACATTGTCCATAGATTTACATTGTACTTCACATTCATTGTATTATTACACCATTATATCCCCGCTACATACAGAAAATACAGAAGGAGGTTAAGAACAAAAGGATAATTCAATACCAGGTTAAGGTGCATGGGTAACAATCTTAAGGTGGAACTCTCCTTTCAAGTAGAGCTATAGGAAAAAGTAAGGGAGGGATATAACCCCTGCCAGCTTTTTGATACCATCTGTGTCCCATAGGGGAGAATTCTCTTCACTCCCTGTCCCATAGCCAAATAAGGAAATGCAAGGAAATCCCAACTAAGTGAGGGAATCCCTGTTTGTCACCAGCGTCACCAGAACTAGTGCCCCATTGAAAGATATTCCTTCTACTCCTGTTCTGATGACAGCCCAAAAGTTATAATTTTCTTTCAGTTTTCTGTGATAACAGTAAACAGAACAAATAGAGGGAGGGGAACTCTGTAACAGGAGCGTTCTAATGCCTCCCCACTCTTTCCAAAACTAAAAAAACATTTGCCTTTAGTTATGCCTTAAGCCGTCCAGTATGACCTTCCTGTCCTAATGTTAAAGCTGCTGATACCTATCTACATTTTTTGTCTTGCCCACTGACATCTGTTGGAATATCCAGGATGGTGCCAGGAATGCAATGTCACTGGATCTACAGTAAAGTGCTTATAAGGTAATACACCTTACTGGTATACATAACCTATCCCCTCCAACCTACCGCCAGACATTATTAGAAGTTTCAAATAACAAGTGTTCTTCAAAAATCTGATTCATACAAATGAAAAAGGAAATGGTGATTTGAAGGTGATTTGGCTGCCGGGAGATAGAAAAATTTGAGCTACAGTATGACCTGCCCATGTAACACAGCTAATAGGCCCAGCACTGTCAAAAGGAGTAATGCCGTGTACACATGACCGAACTTTCTGGCAGACTAAGTCCGACGGTCTCCCTGGCGGACTTTCGGCAGACTTCTGACAGACTTTCTGAACGAACGGACTTGGACACACACAATCACACTAAAGTCCGATAGATTTGACCGTGATGATGTACACCCAGACTAGAATAAGGAAGTTCATAGCCAGTATCCAATAGCTGCCCTAGCGTCGGTTTTCGTCTGTCGGACTAGCATACAGACAAACTGATTTTTTGAGTCCATTGGAAAGATTTGAAACATGTTCTAAATCTAAAGTCCGTCAGATTTTTCGACAGCAAAAGTCTGATGAAGCCCACACACGATTGAATTGACCAATGGATTTGTTCCATCGGATCTTTGCTGTCGAAAAGTCCGGCCATGTGTACACGGCATAAGATTTCTGTCAGGTTTATACAGGTATATCTTTGACACCACTGGAAAGACTAGTCCTATGGAACCCATTTAAGAAACAGGGGAATACAGTTGTCAATGAGCAAGAAGGCCCTGAAAGATTTGAAATAAAAATTCTTATTCTTCTCAAGTCTGTGTCACCACTGGAGAGTATAAAGGACTGGTGTGCCCACAAATCATGAGTTTTATGGTAAAAGAACTGTATTTTACATGAGTGCTGACCTTTCTTTGTGCTGAGACTCTAGCAGTGCCATCTTTAGTTGTGCAGTCAAGAATTTGGAGGTGAGGTGTTAATGTACACAATGGATACATCTACTGAGAGGTTTCACTTACTTTCTGTTTTGACAGGAAGCGAAGAGAACTCTCCCTGCAGGCCCATAGACAGCAAAAAATACATGACAGCCACTCTCTCCTTTCTTCTCCTGAAACAAAATAAAAGTTTTTTCACAAAGTTGAATGCTTACCTGTTTGTGGGCAGGGCTAGTTTTAAAGCTGTGACTTAAAGTGGTTCTAAAGTCAGAAGGTTTTCTAACTTAATGCATTTTATGCATTAAGATAAAAAAGCCTTCTATGTGCGGCACCCCCCCTCAGCCCCCCTAATACTTACCTGAGCCCCATTTTGTTGCAAGAGAGCCTTGGCTGTATAGAACTCTCTCTCCTCATTGGTTGAGACAGCAGAGGGGTGCTCCCGCTGCTGTCAATCAAAGTCATAGAGCCAATGACAAGAGAGAGTCATGGCCCTGTGTCTGTATGGATACACAGAGCAGCGACTCAGCTCAGGTGCCTCCATAGCAAGCTGCTCTATGTGGAGCCACTCAGCAGGAGGGAGGGGCCAGGAGTGCCAGCAAGGGACCTGAGAAGAGGAGGATCTGGGCTGCTCTGTGCAAAACCACTACACAGAGCAGGTAAGAATAACATTGTTGTTATTTTTAAATGGGAAAAAAAAATTGACTTTAGTGTCACTTTAAAGAGAAGAGGCAGGGCAACTTATACTATGGAGAGTAAAGCATTTATACATATTTGCCACATCCCTGCACAATAATGCAAGACTTACATAGGACAAGTTACCAGGGATTAATTCTTTAAACAGGTACACTTGAGGCTGCTAAATGTGGCCTTCAGAGAAGGGTGCTGTGCTCACAAGATGGTGCACAGAATGGTAAACAAGCTCCTTCCCCAATGCCAAGTAGTCTCCAGGGGGTATACAGGACCATCCCCAACCTGTCCCTAGGCTAAGCCCATCTTCCCCTGGCTAGCAGGTGACAGTATATACATTTCCTGTACTGCGGCACACAAAAATTATCCAGCAAGAACTATAAAAAGCCAATATGAGTCCAAAATGGCTGTTTATAACTTGGGAGAGCTCTATGTCTAATCATACACAGACTCCCCCAAGAGGGCTGCTGAGAACCCAATGCAAAGGAGAAGTTGGTCCTCTGTAAGGTTTCTCGAATGCCAAAGGTAAACAGTAATCATGTGATTGTTGTGTTAACTTCATGTAAGTGTTACCTGCTGGATTGATTTTACCACTGAGCAGAACTGGCTGCATAAAACCCTCCTACATGTTCTTTTCCATTTTATGAGGCTGTTATATTTTTATTTCTAATTTATTTTATGCTTTATTTATTTGATTCTAGTTGAATAAATTCACTCTCTTTTTGTTTTGGGATTAAAAGTATAATTCACATTTTTTTGTGTGTTATTACCTGACAAATTCCTCTTCCCACCTGCTGGGTAAACAAAGATAAACTCTTTTCACTGATGTTTCAAAATTCATCTGAAAAAGTTCAGACAAGGTTAAACCAGTCTCCAAGAAAACATAACATCAAAAAAGCAAAGTAAGCCACACGGTTCCACAGAGTGTTACCGTCAGAAAATGAGAGTATAACTGGGACAGAAGCCACACTGTGAGCTCTGTGAATACATCAGCTTTCCACAAATTTGTTCTCAAGCAAACTAAAAGATGTCTTTAGATGTTGAAGCCCAGTTATAGGAAAACACAAACCTGGGAAATGTAATCAGCGGTAGATACCAGCCAGCGCTAGTTCACCTCTGTTCATGTTGTTCATGAGAGTGTTTGATTTAAAAAGATACAAAATTATTTCCTAGCTGCCAATAGTGAAATGAACATGTCTTGAAATGATTTGGAGCCTAATAATGCACCTAAAAACTGGAAAAATGTTCTTGTAATACTCACAGAATAACATAAAAAGGAGTCCTTAAGCAGTTGACTAAAAAGTTTGATAAGGCCTGGTTTAGCCAAAACTCTTAAAACCTCTTGCAATCCTCTGAAATTTGGAATTTATGAACCAGAAGTCCCATTAAAGACAACGGGAATCCAGACAAGGCCCCCATAAAATGTAAAAGAGAGCAGCAAATTAAACAAAATTGTCTGGTGAGATGATGGGACAAAAAATAATTTGAACCACTTTCTTTAGAAATAATATCAGGGCTACTAAAATAGAAGGGTAGGACCTGGGGGCACTAGCAGTCAAACAAAGGATGCTCAGGCAACAGCAGAAGTAGACATAAGGTATGAACTATTTTTAAAGCAGCCTATTGGTTATTTCTTTAAAAAGCCATTTGTAAATCTGAATAACCAAAAAAAACTAAACTAAAAGATTTAGATTTTGCCATCCTAATTTGCAAAATTCAGTCTAAATATAATGCCTGCAATTCGGGACAAACCTTACCAGTAATCATTTACTTGCTGCTTAAAACTCAACTCCAGCTAATCCATCGGAGAGAGTGGGGAAAGAATAGAACTTCTATCAGGTTTAAATGTTGTCTGTAGCCCCCTCTTCTCTTCCTGTTCTATCACAAGGACAGAAGTGACGTGTGTTCTCACTCATGGTGACACAAGCAGCAATATTATCTTGACAGAAGGTCTAAAAATTCTATTGCCTACTAGAAATTATGTTACATTTTATACCATGAAGAGTGAAACAAGAGGGGCCAGAGTATGCAAAGGTTTGAACACCCAAATGGACAGGAACACAGGAGTCAGGAATGATTGGAGGTAGACTTTTCTATTAGAGTACCAAAGACATAAAACCTCAGAATCAGACTCAGCCCACAAGCCTAAATCCATTACTAAAATATTAAATTTTGGTGGACTGACCCTTTAATAGTCTGTCTGCAGCATGTTTGCTCAAGTTTTACTGGGTATTATGGTTTTTTTTTACTTTAAAGCCTACTGAAAGGTTAATTGGCATGTGGTAGTTTAGATATTAAAGTGATTATAAATTATAAGAATAACACGTTATTCTTACCTGCTCTGTGCAGCAGTATGTCCTTCATAATGTTCTCTCTTAGATGGGTCAATATATAGTATATTGGTGCTCTACAGATGGGAAGAAATGTATACCAGTTATCTTGTGTTAGCATTGTAAATTATTTATTTTTTGTAACATCCTAACCTAATGTTCTGGTCTGCTTTATAGTATTTTACATAATTAATAAACAGCAGTCAGATGTCACTATGTATGTGGGGGATAGAGTATTAGCGTATGTCCTTATCCGTTATTCCTAACATGCTAATTACTCAGGAGCCTAGAGAAATTCTGTTTCTTGGAGATCAGAAGATACAATATAGTATGCGTTTTATACACTAAGTTCCAGCAAGTGCTACATTCCACAAATCACATATGGCCCATTACACTAATGAATGTTTCCTGCCAAAAATAAAATCTTTAATCTAGCAATTCTTTAATTTATTCCAGTAAAAATTTGGGCTTCTACATTTTTTTTTCTAAAATGCAACTACCATTACTCAAATCTGTTACTTCTTTATCATGATATACTGTACTATAGATGTAGGATCAGCAGATCAAATATATACGGTAAAGGCATACACATTGAATTGTTCATAAAAGCTACTTAGATCTTTGTAATCATTATAACCATATGACACATCACTGCTAAATTTTAATGATACAAATGAGTTATATGTGTCCCTATGATCTATATATGGGGTCTGTGCTGGCCATTTCTTTCCCAGGAGATGCGATGCTGATCCATCATCTAATGTCCCCGCTTGTCTCATCCTGGATGGGCAGCGCCAGTGAGATGCAATGATGCCGGGTAATGTGTTCAGTGTATGGTACCGGCCCAGCTGACATGTCATGGTGCCAGATCACGTGAAATTTGTCACGTGATGCTGTGGAGGGACTCACACTCCTGCATTGTCCTTTCCCCTATGGTGACCAAGGCTTGTGGAGTTGTTTTTTTTTCCCACCCTCTCCCTGTGCGTTGTCCACCCGTCATTGAGAGGGATCCTTTGATGGGTCTGATGAACTATAAATAGGAGGGCTTAGACACCAGTCTATGCAATGCCTCCCAGGTAGTTGGACACAATTTTTCTGGTCAGTATTGTTTTGATTCTGGTAGGCACAAATCCTTATTTTTCATCCTCTGGGTCTGGTATGAATATTAAAGAGAATCCCGAACCAAAATAAAAAAAATGGGTGGGGTCCCCCCAAAATTCATACCAGGCCCTTCAGGTTTGGTATGGATATTAAGGGGAACCCTGTACCAATTTTTTTTTTTTTAAATGGAATAGTGGTCCCCACAAAATCCATACCAGACCCTTATCCGAGCATGCAAACCTGGCAGGTCGCAGGAAAAGAGGGTAGGGCGTGCACTACACACCCTAAATATGTCACCCAACATCCAGTAGCCATGAGACACACCTGCATATAGCTCAGAGTTAAATGTACAGCACTCTTTCCACTGAATAATTTATACCTCTGAACATCAATCACCCAAACTAGGCTTAGAAGAAGAAAATGCAGACCTCTAAACCTACAGTCTGACTCTTGCCAAAAGGTCAGAATTAAAAGAGTACATGTACCACATAGAAAAAAAAATATGGGACTGAAATGGTGGTCCTTAAAGAGGAGCTCCGGGCTTCCCCCAAAAACAATACTGTAGCTGCTGACTTTTTATTACGGCACTTACCTGTCCAGGCATCCATCGGTGTCCTCACCCGAGCTGATTCTTCAATTGGCTACCGTGAGCTGGAGCCACCATCTTGACTAAGGGAAACTGGCAATGAAGCCATCCAGCTTCACATTTAGTTTCCTACTGCACACGTGCAAAGCTGGGAAGTGTCCCAGAACATTGTGAGTGAAGGAGGGGGGGGGGGCAAACTTCTTGGTCAGTTTAAAGCAGCAAAACAAGGAAGCTGCTCCCCCTCAAAAGGTGCCAAATGCTGCAGTGGTGGGGGGGGGGGTGGGGAGGCAGACAAGCAGAGCTCCACTTTAAAGTGGTTGTAAGCCCTTACATATACCCAGTGAAGGGGCTATCCTCAGGTGATACAAAGAAATGAAACAAATCCTCCTACTTAAGCTGTATCTATCTATCTGCAGTCTTCTCTTCTCTACATCCATTCAAAGTACAGAATTTATATAGCTTGTCTGAGAGTTTAGAAAAAAGGGGATGGAGAACTGAAGAGTAGAGCTTTGAGAGTTGATTGGAGGGAAGGGACACACACACACCTTTACACAGCTTACAGGAACAGAGCTGAGGCTGTCAATCATGTCACAGTTTTTCTCTTCGTGTCAGGAAAAATTGTCAGAAGTAATTGATAGCAGAGGAACAAAGCATCAGACAGAAATTACACTTAGTGGTTTTAATTGAAACAAGTACACACTATAGCGGGATATGCTTTGTTCATTTTCCATGTCTGAGGTTTACAAATAATTTAAGAGAGAAGTGGACATGGTAAACACAGCAGAAGAGCTTAAAAAGTGTAATGGAAATTTGTAAGTTCTGTATATAATTGTATACTATTTTATATGTATTGCACAATGCCCTCACTGAGCACACGACACTAATAATGTTTTCATAACATGTTTACATTCTTTTGAGTCCTGATTAGAATTAGCCTGCCTATGTAACGCCCCTTGTTACCATAAACCTACAATTGTAATATCAATGTGATACCTACGTAATCATGTGTATAAAAACCTTCAAATGCATCATAATAAAGGAGAACAGTTATTTGGAAAGATGCTGAGCATATCTTTTGTGTCTGTTCCCTACTGCAGTAGTTATTATTAATTTGAAACCACTAATCAATATGAGGATAGGAGTTACCTGTCTATAAAATATCTATTTTTCAAAAGTCAAAGAAAGAGGTTCTGGACAGACTGGACCTTCATCACCAAGCTCTAAATGAACACACTACTTAACTCCACATCATTCTTGTAGGAACAATATAAAAGTTTGCAGTGTTCCTGAAGACCTCATTTCAGTGCTAAGATCTATCTTCAACCAACTCCTGAGTTCAGATAAGGAGGCAGATCTAGGGACTGACAAAGCTCCTCGTACTGTGGGACCCCACTCTTCTTATCCTGGTCAGCCGAGAGACATTATGGGGTGCTGTGCTAAAACTGGAGAGTACAAAATCTGGTGCAGCTGTGCATGGTACCCACAGCTTCATCCACTACTATACCTGCCCTGGAGAAAGTGGGTCCGTCAAAGCCTTCCCGTAGCTGCAAGAAAGGACCATACCCCAGTCCGGTTGCAGCTCATTGGAAGAAAGCGATCACTCATGAGAAATCAACCCAAATTACTGGTGAACAACCTGGGGAACTTGTGGGGAAAGGGACTGAAGGGGGTTATGTGTTAATAGAGGAATCATCGGACTTTGATTTAGATTCCGCCTATACCTCTTCTGAAGCTGAGAATGTTGAGGAACTGTTTGACGGAATGTCTCAGGAACTGTTATGGGCATACCGTGATGATATGGTCACTACCTGTGCTGACATTTCGGGCTGGCTAGCCCTTACTTCAGGGGACGCGACACCACGAGCGGAGACCCGATCTGTTAGTTGTGCATTGTTGCCAAGACCTGTAAACTTACCAACGTTTACAAAGGATGCTACGGCCCTAGTGAATCCCTGAATTTGTGCATACCCCCTGGGGATGAAACTGCTCACAATTTGCCGAGAATTGCCAGATCTCAGAGACTTTTGAACAAGCGGGTGGCAACAGAGTATGGACTTGAATTTCCTTATGTGCCCAGGGAAATCATGGACATTATTGAGGAAAATCGTGAGAAGTGGTATGCAGAAGATGTCTGGAACTACCTTAAAGTTGCAAAGCCACTTCGTAAGAAGGCATTCTGCCGGGAAATGTATGAACGTTTTCTGGGATGTTTGCAACCCTGGAGCTATAGTCGGCACATTTACACGGACAAAGTGGTCATTTGCAGGCCAGATAAAGACAGTGCCATATACGTTATCACTACCCTGGATGAACATGGAAGAGACTGAGGCCGCGTACACACAGGCGGACTGTTGGCTCAACTTTGTCCGCTGAACAGTGTTTCAGCGGACAGTCCGCTCGTGTGTGGGGCTTCAGCGGACAGTTTCAGCGGACAGTTTGACGAACAAAGTTTTTCGGAAATTCCGAAAAACTGTCCGCTGAAACTTGGTTTGAGCGAACAGTCCGCCCGTGTGTAGGCCACTTTCGAAATGAGCAAACTGTTCCCGCTCGGAGGGAAGTCTGCTAATTTTGAGCGCGTGTGCAGGTAGGCGGGATGGACTTAAAGGGGAACTCCCAACGCCGAAAAAAATCGGCGTGGGGGTCCCCCCATAGTCCACAACAGACCCTTATCCGAGCACGCTACCCGGCCGGCCAGGAAAGGGGGGCGAGCGAGCGCGCCCCCCCTCCTGAGCCGTACCAGGCCGCGTGCCCTCAACATGGGGGGTGCCTTGGGGAAGGGGGGGCCGCGCGGCCCCCCCACCCCAAAGCACCTTGTCCCCATGTTGATGAGGACAAGGGCCTCTTCCCGACAACCCTGGCCGTTGGTTGTCGGGGTCTGCGGGCGGGGGGCTTATCGGAATCCGGAAGCCCCCTTTAATAAGGGGGCCCCCGGATACCGGCCCCCCACCCTATGTGAATGAGTATGGGGTACAATGTACCCCTACCCATTCACCTGTAAAATAAAAGTACCCAAAAAAAAACAACACACGAGATAAAATATTTTATTGCACAGCTCCGGGGGTCTTCCGTCTTCGGGGGTCTTCTCGCCGGACTCCTCCGCTATCTTCTTGTAGCTCTTTTGCTAGCGGAGGAGCCCGGCTTTCTTCCTCCCCGCCGCCGGCCTCTTCTCCCGACTTCGGGGGTCTTGTCCCCCTCTTCGGTTCTTCTGCCGGGCCACCGCGCCTTCTTATAGCTCTTTTGCAGGCGGTGGCCCGGTCTTCTGTCGCCGCTGTCGCCGCCGCCTTCCGTTCTTCTTCTTCTTCTTGTTCTTCTTCTTCTCCAGGAGATGTTGACACGTCGCTCTCTCCGGCCGGAATGCCAGAGCCGCGCTGTGCGGCCACTTATATAGTGACAATGGGGCGGTGTCACATGGTATATGTCACATGGGTTGATGTCACATGGGGACTATGACATCGTAAGGGGGCGGGGTCACCATGTGACCAACCCATGTGACATATACCATGTGACACCGCCCCATTGTCACTATATAAGTGGCCGCTCAGCGCGGCTCTGGCATTCCGGCCGGAGAGAGCGACGTGTCAACATCTCCTGGAGAAGAAGAAGAACAAGAAGAAGAACAAGAACGGAAGAAGAACGGAAGGCGGCGACAGAAGAACGGAAGGCGGCGACAGAAGACCGGGCCACCGCCTGCAAAAGAGCTATAAGAAGGCGCGGTGGCCCGGCAGAAGAACCGAAGAGGGGGACAAGACCCCCGAAGACGGAAGACCCCCGGAGCTGTGCAATAAAATATTTTATCTCGCGTGTTGTGTTTTTTTTTGGGTACTTTTATTTTACAGGTGAATGGGTAGGGGTACATTGTACCCCATACTCATTCACATAGGGTGGGGGGCCGGTATCCGGGGCCCCCTTATTAAAGGGGGCTCCCGGATTCCGATAAGCCCCCCGCCCGCAGACCCCGACAACCAACGGCCAGGGTTGTCGGGAAGAGGCCCTTGTCCTCATCAACATGGGGACAAGGTGCTTTGGGGTGGGGGGGCCGCGCGGCCCCCCCTTCCCCAAGGCACCCCCCATGTTGAGGGCACGCGGCCTGGTACGGCTCAGGGGGGGCGCGCTCGCTCGCCCCCCTTTCCTGGCCGGCCGGGTAGCGTGCTCGGACAAGGGTCTGTTGTGGACTTTGGGGGGACCCCCACGCCGATTTTTTTCGGCGTTGGGGGTTCCCCTTTAAGTCCATTCCAGGCGGCGGAGCCCGCGACGTCTCCGTCGCGGGCCCCGCCTACCTGCACACGCGCTCGAAATGAGCGGACTGTTGCCTCGTGTGTGGGCGAGTCTGCTCATTTCAAAAGTTGCGCGGACTTAGTACGACGAACAAAGTTTGCCGTATTTGTCCGCTCAAAAAGTGCCGTGTGTGGGCGTGTTCGTTCATTCAAAAGTTTGAGCGGACTGTTTGACGAACTTAGTTTCGGCAGACAGTCCCCGCGTGTGTACGCCGCCTTAGTTTTGCCAGATCCCCGGTTTTACTGGTGAACCATTTTTGAACTGAGCCTTTGATTGCAAAAATAGTTCTTCTTCCTCTTCTTTGCATTCTTCTTGAAAAGTATAAGAACTGTGACATGTCAAGATTACCAGCTGGGTCACAGTACTTATCTTAAAGATAAGTTACAGCGGCTCTGACCACTAGGTGGTGTGGGTCCGCGCAAAACACAGTGGTTCTTTGTTTTTAGGAAAAAGCTAATTTAAGCAGTTAGTCATTTTAGGAAAAAGAAAATGTTTTGAACTTAGAGAAGAGAATTCTATTGAGTCTGGGATAGACTTTCTAATAAATAGTGTAATGTGTTTGTATTGCTGTTGTATTTCTTTTTCAGGATTCACAAAATCGTCTGTCAAGCTGCCGTAGAGTGGGTGGTGTAGATAGATAGGACTGGGTGTTATGTGTACATTCTGCTGATGTGAAATGTTTTACTGTGAAAAAAATCTTAGACCTCTTATTACTTTTCCCTTTCCTTCCCCATCCCAACACCTTCAAATGCTCAGGTGCTTAACAACATTTTTGTAGTGTTAGGAAGTTTTTCTCCTTAGCGAGACAATGAGGACATCATCTCAATGACCGAGGGGAGTGTGTAGCGCCGGTACGCCTAAAGAGTACGCGCTATGTGTTTAAATTTATTGGATAATTGTTGTGGGCTGTTGGCGCTACCTCAAACTGATGTTACATCCAAACCTACATTAACCTTTTAATTTCCCTAAAGGCTCTATATACACTAAATCCGTGTTTATTATTATAACCCAATTACTGTGATTGTGTCAAACAGGTTTTTACTTAATATCCTAAATCCAACCCCATGTGACTACACAACATTTATATTAATGACCCTACATAAATAAACTCCCTGAGTTCATCACTCTTTTTCACCAAAAAAATTATTTAAAATCCCAAAGAAAGTTATTAATTAAGAACCCAAAAAAAACCCAAAAAAACAAGACCACATATAAAAAAATAAAAATCAGAAGAAACCGAGCAATACTCAAAAATGTTCTGTGATACTGAAAAAAACTCTGTGATACTAAAATAAACCCCTTAAGGGGAAGTGTGACACCTATAATTCCACTGCACGTGCACAATTCTTGTGCTAATTATTATTTGTACTGTAAGACCCCCAAAAAAAACTTAATAAGTAGAAAAATTATTGTTGTGTAAAGAATCACAAAGATTATAAATAATTACAACCTCCTTAAAAATACAGAAAAAATGCAGAAATCGTATAAAAATAAAAATAAGAATAAAAATAAATGTGAATAAAGTCAAAACAAATTATATAAATTATATAAATATGTGTATATAGTCCACAAAAAAAAGTCTCTTATCAGGTATTTCCAGCTGTACAATTATTCTGTTTCAAGTAACAGGAAGGTGACTTTTGTGATTATGCCTGCTTATTGGTGACTTCCGTGCTCATTCCCCCTCAAGGGTCTCCACTCACCGAATCCACGCACCCCCTAGGGCTATGTGTTTAAATTTATTATTTGCTAAAAACGTGTGGGGTACCAATCTCTATCTCGGGAATCAATCAGTGGACACGTTTGTCTCACTGCGTAATCTGGGAAGGGGTACTTAAGGTGCCAAAGTCACGTGGTTCGGGGTTCCGGTCCAGAAGTTGTTGCTGACTCCGTGGTCCTGGTCCTCCTGACCAGCCCCCAGGGGCCCTCATGGCTGGGGTGCAGATCCATCCATTCCCAAGCCTTGGAACTGTCTATTTTGAGGCGCAGTAACTGGAAGGAGGATTCTAAGGTGTTCCAGTGCCATCTCGGGTTTGGAGAGGCCCAGCAACTCTACACGCAACCAGGGGAGGACTCCAGTGAGAAAGCCACGCACAAGGCTGGCTGCTCGGTAAGAGCCTGGAAGCTGAGCTGCCATGGACATTGATTGCATCCACAATTCTTACAGTATCGCCGGTCTGGGTGAAAGATTCTGGTACAGTAAGAAAAGTTCCTACTTCTACCTTTCCAGTTGTAACCAGGTTTCCAACCAAGACAGTGTGAGAGACTTTGAATCCTACCATTACCTGTTGGCTGCTAAACCCAAACTTAAGGATTTATCCAACAGTTAAAGAGTCCAGTTGCATGCGGCTGTTCCCTGGATTGTGTACATAGAGAGAGACTTTTGTTGAAGTCAGCAGTTCCAAGCACCTGAGCTAAACTCTACCCTGATACCCTCTATTCCCAATTTAGAGACTGAGTTGTTCAACCGTTTTATGCAAAATAAAAATCCTAACAACAAATTCAAGTGTCGGTCAATCCTGGGAACCCCTAGACAAGGACAGCGAGTACGAGCTGGAGGAGGTAATTGTAAGCCCAGAAAAATTCAGCAGCTCCTTTGGGGGTTAGTGCTACATATATATATAGTGCTAACAGTTTGCGCAGTGCTTTACATGTATGAGCTTTGTTCACATCAGCGGTTTCTGCTGTTGGCTCAGTTGGCACAAGAATGGTAGGCCTTCAGTGTAGAGGATGCTGGCACTGGAGAAGTGAGTATACAAACAAGGGGTTACGTTTTCAAAAGGTTAGGTTTGCAGGAAGGGTTAATGCTAGGGTTATCACTAGGTTTAGAGTTATGGGTATGATCAATGTAAGGGCAGTTCTTAGAATGCACTCTCTGTTTCAAAAACTACCAACCAATGCTACAGAACACCTCCACCTTTTTGGTAGCCATATTGCATTGCATTTTTACAGAAAATTACAGTGCAGCAGACTGAAAAGGAAAGCCTTTGATTGGTATGTGCTCTGTGTACCTGCTGAGATTCCTGGTTTACCGTTGGTGCTGACTACAGAGAAGTGACACTACTGATTGGTGTCTGGATGTCAATCCATCATACAGGCTTATTCAAGCTTGCCCTCTGGTAAGCGCGTTATTCATGTGGTGGTGGATCACATCAAGTGGTGTCTGTTTATCAAGGATTTTTACTCACTCTTCACTTGGATTTATTGGATTTTTTCCTTTTATTTGAACTTTCTAATTTTCACCTAGTTTTTGGTCACACATTATTACATATATTCTTATGTTTTGGTATTAGATTTATCATTCAATTTTAGTTTTATTTGCACAGCTTTTTTCTGTATAATGCAAAAAAAAAGTATGTTATGCATTTGTACAACATTTCGCTCTGTTCCTTTTCCAACTCACACATCTGTAGTAAATGAAGCTGGCTTCATTATCTGTACAGAAAAAAAAACAATCCTATAGGTAATCTGCGGGAGTATATTGGGAACCTTTTGTATTGTATTGTTTAGTGAAACGTCCTGTGCACCTTACTTTAAAAAGTTAGTAATAACTTGAATGGAGCAGTTGCCATTTTTGTTTTGCTTTGCAGATTTGGTGTAGATACACACTGAAGGTCTTCAGCTGCCATTGTGCTGGGATACTGGTGTGTCTCTGAACCTTTGAGGTGGAATGGGCTAATTATGGGCATGCCTACCTCTAATTTATTCATTTTTATATACAGTATGTATCAGAATGGGAGCTCTGTTAGACTAAAGTTAGGGACTACACTTCACAGAAGGACACAATGGGGTTTATTTACTAAAGCTAGAGAGTGCAAAATGAGTCACAATTCTGCACAGAAACCATTCTGCTACCAGGTTTTATTGCCAAAGCTTAATTAAACAAGCTGGTGTTAGAAGCTGATTGGTTTCTATGCATAACTGTGACTAACTTTGCACTTTCTAGCTTTAGTAAATAAACCTCAATGTGTGTTTCACATACATTTGCTAATGAATGCAGTTAAAACCACTTTTTTTTTAAGGTCAGTTGTTAAAAGTGAACATATATTATTATTATTTCTGGTAAGTGTGCTGGAAAACATTTGTATTATATTGTAATGTGGCTATTATACCTACTTGAATATAGTTTTGCTTTACTTTAGCCTAGAGTTTCACTTTAAGAAGACTGGGTCAACAGTTTAAAACCGACTGTAGCAGCACCTCTGAATTAAATAGCTAAATCTGGTATAAATGAACTCAGCCATGCTCTTGAATAATAGAGCTATAATGATACCTAGTAACCTATGAAGTGATAAATACACTTATGATAAATGCTGTACTTTGAAAGTAAATTGGCTGATGATACAGTTGTTTGCACTGAAGGATATAATTAGTGCATACCCATCCTGGATGGATACAAAAAGGTCTTTAAAGGACACTGGGAATTAGTTTCATTATATTCTACATCTTTTTTCATAATTAAAACAAAGTGGGATTGAGAGAAGCTTTTATTCTTATACATAGGAAGCAAGAAGAGTATTCTTATGCTTGGTCCATAGATATGCAGTCATAGAGAAGAGCCATGAATCCACCATAATATTGTGTTACAAGCGGTGGCACTTTGTGGGTAGTGGTGATTAACTTTCTGAGTTGAGAAATGGGGCACCCTTTAGCATAAGGTTAACACAGTTACAAAATGGCACCACATTTTAATAATGCTTAAGCTGGTAACTCCACTGCTCCTGGGGGCCACAATGGAGTAATGCAGGGACAATGATATTCATGAGTTGCCATTTGACTCTTCCTACCTGTCTGTGTTTTGACTTGCACCTTCTCTTGCTTATGTGACAGCGCTGGTACATTGTGATTGGCCCAGCACAGCCACATGGGACGAGGAATGCGTTGATATTGCCGCTTGGTATGGGGGGCACTGTTTCATGCTGACTCCCAAGCCATGCTCTATGTGTCCATAAGATAGAGCTACATACATAGAGCTGCAGCTTGAGCCCCCCATCCTCATTGGCTTCCTGGCTGTGATTGACAGCAGTGGGAGCCAATGGCACCTAATGCTGTCTCAGCCAATGAGGAGAGGGTTCCCGGGACAGCCAAGGCTCTTGTGCACATCACTGGGTCGAGTGGGGGTCAGGTGAGTATTAAGGGGCCTGTGGGGGAAGCAGCACACAGAAGGTTTTTTTACCTTTGTGCATAGAATGTATAAAGTTAAAAAACCTTAAGCCTTTACAACCTCTTTAACTTTTTAAAGTATACTTACCATTTAGCCACTTCAATACTGGCCTATTCTGGCACTTCTCTCCTACATGTAAAAATCATAATTGCTTTACTAGAAAATTATTCAGAACCCCCAAACATTATATATGCTTTTTATCAGACACCCTAGGGAATATAATGGCAGTCATTGCAACTTTTTAACTTGCATGGTATTTGCGCAATCATTTTTCAAACACCTTTTTAAAAAAAAATAACGGTTTCATGAATTAAAAAATAACAAAACAGTAAAGTTAGCCCATTTTTTTTGCATAATGTGAAGGATGATGTTACACCGAGTAAATAAATACTTAACATGTCCCTCTGTAAAATTGTGCACACTCATGGAATGGCACCAAACTTCGGTACTTAAAAATCTCCATAGGCGACGCTTTGAAATTTTTTACAGGTTATCAGTTTAGAGTTACAGAGGAGGTCTAGTTCTAGAATTGTTGCAGATGCTCTAACACATGCGGCGATACCTCACATGTGTGGTTTGAATGGCGTTTACATATGTGGGCGGGACGTATATGTGCGTTCACTTCTGAACGCAAGCTACAGGAGACAGGGGTGTTTTAATTTATTTTTTTATTATTTGACTTAATTTTTGTTATTTTTACACTTTTTTTATTTATTTTTTTATCACTTTTATTCCTACTGCAAGGAATGTAAACATCCCTTGTAATAGGAATCTATTGTGACAGGTCCTCTTTATGGAGAGATGTGGGGTCTTATTGACCTCTCCTCCAGGCTGGAAAGCATGAGAAGCATGAAAAAAAATTCACTGATCTCATGCTGACAGCTGCCATCGTGGCTTTGTTTACTTCGGGAACCCAGGCGTGACGTCATAACGTCATGCCCGGGCCTCTGACGGTCAAAGAGATGACTGGTGACCATCTGGTCACCGGAAATCTCTATCATCGTCATCCGGCGCCAGACTATTCTTTCTCTGGGACCCCGATGGCACAAGAGAGCCCAGAGAAGCACTGGGTGGCGGTACGGGTGTCCCCTCCCATTGCCTATAAGAACGAGTGAGAGTGAGAAAGATCAAAAATACAACAATGGTTGGTATATATGTCTATTCTGCACAAGGTACGGACAAGTCCTGTGGGATCCATGCCTGGTTCATTTTAATGAATGTGAGCTTGTCCACATTGGCTTTGGACTTGTCTGTGATAACACTCCTGTCGTGCTAAATACATGTTCAGATAATACCTTGGCTGCAGGGCAGGCCAGCACCTCCAAGTCGTAAAGGGCAAGCTCAGGCCATGTGCCCAATTTGGAGACCCAGAAGTTAAAGGGGGCAGACCCATCATTCAGTACGTGTAGGCGTGTGCATACATACTGCTCCACCATGTTGGTGAAATGCTGCCTCCTGCTAAGATGCTAAGATGTTCCATATCAGCTGGTGGTGCTGGTTCTTGTGGTGTGTTGACAAAGCTTTTCCAGATTTCGGCCATGCTAACCCTACCTCCTGAAGTGCTGGCAGGGCCCCAGCTGCATTGGAGACCTCTTCCTCCTCCTCTGCCTTCACCTTGTGCTTCCACTGTGCCCTTGCAGTCAGGTGGGAATGCCACTAGCAGCGTGTCTACCAGCGTGCGCTTGTACTCGCGCATCTTACGATCACGCTCCAGTGAGGGAATTAAGGATGGTCCATTGTCCTTGTAACGGGGATCCAGCAGCGTGGCCACCCAGTAATCAGCCCCAGTTAGAATGTGGGCAACTTGGCGGTCGTTGCGGAAACACTGCAGCATGTAATCGCTCATGTCTGCCAGGCTGCCCAGAGGCAACGAAAAACTGTCCTCTGTGGGAGGTGTATCGTTTGTGTCCTCTGTATCCCCCCAGCCATGCACCAGTGATGGCCATGAGCTGATCTGGGTGCCACCGTGCTGTGAAAATGTTTCCTCCTCCTCCACATCCTCCACCTCGTCATCCTCCAGAACTGTGCCCTTGCTGGACAATTGTGTACCTGGCGTTTGTTGGTGCAGGAACCCACCCTCGGAGCCACTTGTGAATGACTGCCCTGAAAGCCTTGGAAATGATCCCTCTTCCTCTTCCTCCTCCTGTGCCACATCCTCTTCCTTCATCGCCTGAAGCGTTTTTTCAAGGAGGCATAGAACTGGGATAGTAATGCTGAGAACGGCGTCATCGGCACTGGCCATGTTGGTGGAGTACAAGGCACACAGGTCTCGCATGGAGGCCCAGTTATTGGTGGTGAAGTGGTGCTGTTCTGCAGAGCGACTCACGCATGCATGCTACAGCTGAAACTCCACTATCTCCTGCTGCTGCTGCTCGCACAGTCTGGCCAGCATGTGCAAGGTGCAGTTCCACCTTGTGGGCACGTCACATATGAGGCGGTGAGCAGGATGGCTGAAGTTACGCTGCAGAGCTGACAGGCGAGCAGCAGCAGGGTGAGAACGTCGAAAGTGCACACAGACGGCCCGCACTTTCTGCAGCAGCTCTGGCATATGGGGGTCATTTTTAAGGAACCTCTGTACTACAAAATTCAGCACATGCACCAGGCAAGGGATGTGCGTCAAGCTAGGCCCAGAGCTGCTACGAGATTTTGCCCATTATCGCACACCACCAGGCCGGGCTTGAGGCTCACTGCCACCAACCACTCATTGGTCTGTTTTTCCATGTCCCTCCACAACTCCTGCGCGGTGTGGGGTTTTTCCCCCAAAAAGGAAAGCTTTAAAACTGCCTGTTGTCTTTTACCCCTGGCTGTGCTGAAGTTGGTGGTGAAGGTGTTACGCTGACCAGATAAGGAGGCGGTAGAGGATGAGGAAGCGGAGTAGGAGGAATTAGCAACAGGAGGCAAACTGAAGCACCCTGCAATCCTCAGTGGTAGAAGGACATGCACCAAACTGCTATCCGCCTCAGGCCCAGCCGCCACTCTATTTACCCAGTGTGCTTTTAGGGAGATATAATGTCCCTGACTGTGCTTACTGGTCCACATATCCATAGTTAGGTGGACCTTGCCACAGATGGTGTTGCGCAGTACACACCTGATTTTGTCCTTCACTTGGTTGTGCAGGGAAGGGATGGCTCACCTGGAAAAGTAGTGGCGGCTGGGCATGATGTACTGTGGGACAGCCAATGCCATCAGGCTTTTAAAACTCTGCATCTCCACCAGACGGAATGACAGCATTTCAAAGGCCAGTAATTTTGAAATGCTGGCATTCAGGGCCAGGGATTGCGGGTCCTGTGTTTGGGAGATAGAGAGCTGAACGCTTCCATGGGACATTGTGGAGATGGTTGGTGACCCAGGTGGTAATGTTGCTGGCAGATCCTCTGGAGGCTGGCATATCCACCTTTTGAAGGGTGGCAGGTGCCACTGTCACTACAGAGGTGGATGAAGAGGCCGAGACTGCAGCAGAAGAGGAAGCAGGAGGAGCCAGAGACCTTTCTTGGTTTTTGAGGTGTCTGTTCCACTGCAGCTTGTGCTTTGCACTTAGATGCCTGGTCATGCAGGTTGTGCTCAGGTTGAGAACGTTTATGCCTCGCTTCAGGCTCTGATTGGACACCGTGCAAACCACTCATGTATTGTCATCAGCGCATTGTCTGAAGAACTGCCACGCTAGGGAACTCCTTGGACCTGGCTTTGGTGTGCTTGGTTCCTTGCTGCGTTGGGCAGTAGCAGGCGTACTGTCTAGGGCGCTTTTGCACCCTGCTCCCTCTTCTGCTGTGCTGGTGGCTCTGTGCAACCACCGCCTCTTACTCCAAACTACACAGGTCACCTGCATGACGTTGATTCCATGTGGGGTCGAGGACCTCATTGTCCTCCACATCATCTTCTACCCAATCTCCACCCTCCCCTCTTTGTTGGTCTGCACAATTGCGAAAGCAGCAGCAGTTGGCACCTGTGTTTCGTCATCATCTGAGATGTGCTACGGTGGTCCTCCCATGTACTCATCTTGAAACATAAGTGGTTGGGCATCGGTGCACTCAATCTCTTCCACTTCTAGGACATAGCTAGGTGGATGGCAATGGGAAACCCTGCTAACAAAGTCATCAAAAATCATAAGAGACTGCTGCATGATTTGGGGCTCAGACTGCTTGGCGAGGTGAAAGACTGATGGACATCGGCTGCAGGTGCCAACCCTGATCTTTCAGCAGGAGACTGGGTGGGAGACAATGTGAAGGAACTGGAGGCACTGTGAGCAACCCAATCTACTATCGCCTGTACTTGTCCTGGCCTCAACATTCGTAGAGCCGTATTAGGCCCAACCAAATACCGCTGCAGGCTCTGTCCCCTACTCGCACCTGAGGAAGGTGTTTCATTTATGTGTGTAGCTAGCACAGATCAACCACGTCCTCTCCCTGCAACAGGATCTCCACCAGCAGCACCACAACCAGGGCCACGTCCCTTATTTGACATTCTCCTCATATTTCTCAAATTTAGGATCTTGCCCTAAATGGGTGTTTTTTGAATAGCAGAGTAGAAGAACAGTATCTAAAGTGTGTATCTCACACGTACAGATATGCAGGAAACACTGCAAAATATTTGTTTTTGCCCTAAATGGGTGTTTTTAGAATAGCAGAATAGTGCAACAGTATCTAAACGGTGTATCTCACACATACAGATATGCAGAAAATGCACCAAAAAAATATTTTTGCTGTAAATATTTTTTTTTTTGGAATAGCAGAATGGAAGAACAGTATCTAAAGTGTGTATCTCCCACGTACAGATATGAAGAAAACACACCAAAAAAAATATTTTTGCCCTAAATTATTATTTTTTGGAATAGCAGAATAGAAGAACAGTATCTAAAGTGTGTATCTTATGTGCACAGATATACAGGAAACACTGCAAAATATATTTTTTGCCCTAAATGGGTGTTTTTAGAATAGCAGAATAGACCAACAGTATCTAAAGTGTGTATCTCACAGTAACATATGCAGTGCTGGTAAACTGAGCTTGCATAAAATGCCCTAACAGATCGATAAAAGTTATCTTTTCTCTGGCACTGGGCTCAGGGCAGGGTAAAAAGATTGTGCACTGCACCCACACAACAAAATCAAGGTAGACCGCAGAGTAATTTGATTTCTGAATCAGGACTCCTATTTCATTTTCTCCCTCAAAGCAACAGCAGCAACCTAAAACAGAGCGACATGCTATGTGCCTCTAGCTTATATAGAGGCTGGGTCACATGCTGCACTGGCCAATCACAGCCATGCCATCAGTAGTAGTGATGGACGAACTTCCGACGGGACGTTTCGCGAACGCGAAACGCGAACGGGCACAAACGTTCGCGAAAACGACCGTTCGCCGCGGGCTCCATTGACTTCAATGGGAGGCGAATTTCGCAAACCTTTAGGTCGAATTTGCGGCCACGGGGTAATTATTAGGGGGTAGCACGTAGTCCCACCACCTGGACAATAGCATAATACATGTATGAGGTGAATTTGGGATCGATAACTGCAAGCATTTTTTTTTTATTTGGGAAATTGTTCTGACAATTCAGGACTATGGAGCTAATGAAGGCAATGGAGGAGAGGGAAGGTCAGGGACCAGGGTAGGCAAACAAGAGGGTGCAGGAGATACAGAGCACTGACAGCTGCACCGTAATACAGAGCACTGACATCAGCACCGTGACATACAGCGCTGACAGCAGCTCCGTGACATACAGCGCTGACAGCAGCTCCGTGACATACAGCGCTGACAGCAGCTCCGTGACATACAGCGCTGACAGCAGCTCCGTGACATACAGCGCTGACAGCAGCACCGTGACATACAGCGCTGACAGCAGCTCCGTGACATACAGCGCTGACAGCAGCTCCGTGACATACAGCGCTGACAGCAGCTCCGTGACATACAGCACTGACAGCAGCTCCGTGACATACAGCGCTGACAGCAGCTCCGTGACATACAGCGCTGACAGCAGCACCGTGACATACAGCGCTGACAGCAGCTCCGTGACATACAGCGCTGACAGCAGCTCCGTGACATACAGCGCTGACAGCAGCTCCGTGACATACAGCACTGACAGCAGCTCCGTGACATACAGCGCTGACAGCAGCACCGTGACATACAGCGCTGACAGCAGCTCCGTGACATACAGCGCTGACAGCAGCTCCGTGACATACAGCGCTGACAGCAGCTCCGTGACATACAGCACTGACAGCAGCTCCGTGACATACAGCGCTGACAGCAGCTCCGTGACATACAGCGCTGACAGCAGCACCGTGACATACAGCGCTGACAGCAGCTCCGTGACATACAGCGCTGACAGCAGCTCCGTGACATACAGCGCTGACAGCAGCTCCGTGACATACAGCGCTGACAGCAGCTCCGTGACATACAGCGCTGACAGCAGCTCCGTGACATACAGCGCTGACAGCAGCACCGTAAGCAGCCCCAGGAGGAAGTCAGCACAGCACAGGGATGGTGTGATCCCCTCATAATAAGAACCCCCAGGAGGAAGTCAGCACAGCACAGGGATGGTGGGAGCCCCTCATAATAAGAACCCCCAGGAGGAAGTCAGCACAGCACAGGGATGGTGGGAGCCCCTCATAATAAGAACACCCAGGAGGAAGTCAGCACAGCACAGGGATGGTGGGAACCCCTCATAATAAGCAGCCCCAGTAGAAATATGACACCGCTCAACCTCTTCAAAGAGGAGGGTAGGGGCATATAGTACGGTGTGCTTTTTTGGGTCAGGGAAGTGAGCCAAATGAATTAAGAAGGTCTGTGTGCTTGATTCCAAAAATTGTTTATAGACATATACATGGTCTACTGATCACATGTGTTGAATTCCTCCGAGATCCATGCCTCATTCATTTTTAGAAATGTGAGGTAGTTAACACTGTGGTGAGCTAGGCGAGTACGCTTATCGGTCACAATCCCCCCTGCTGCGCTGAACGTCCTTTCGGACAGGACACTGGATGAGGGGCAAGCCAACAGTTCGATTGCAAATTGGGCAAGCTCTGGCCAGAGGTCAAGCCTGCCCACCCAGTAGTCTAGGGGTTCATCACTCCTCAGAGCGTCCACATCGGCCGTTAACCCAATGTAGTCGGACACCTGACGGTCTAGGCGTTCCCTGATGCTGGATCCGGATGACACCTGTCGATGGGTCGGCTGAAAGAATGACCTCATATCCGAAGTCACCAACACATCTTCAAACCGGCCTCTTCTTGCAGGCGCTGTTGGATTGGTACCCGCAAATCCTTCTCTGGGAGTGGGAATTGCTCCTCTGCCAGCGCACGCAAAAGCAGAATGCAGCATTTCTCGAAGCAAGGCCTGGAAGTGCTGCATTCTGACAGCCCTCTGCGACGGCGGTAACATTTCCGCCATTTTGTGTTTGTACCGGGGATCTAAGTACGTTGCCACCCAGTACTGGTCCTTGACCCTCATGCTTTTTATACGGGGGTCCCTATTAAAACACTGGAGCATGAAGGCCCCCATTTGCACTCAAGCGGAAGGTATGTGGTGGTGGTGGTGTTGTTGGTGGTAGTGTCTTTGGGGGTGCACATAGCAGAGAGTGAAGAAGAGGGTGCAGATCGAGAGGATGAGGAGGGTGCAGAAGAATAAGGCTGAGTGAGCCACTCAACCAAGTCTGGTGCGTCCTTTAAAGTAATTGAACGCACCTTCTGCAACTTCCCACTTTGGCTCAAGGCTGTTGCTCCTGCCCTACCCCTACCACCCCTGCGGAAGGGCCTGCCTCTTCCTCTGCCTGTCATTTTTTAAATCACCCTGTGACAAAACTCTTAGTCCCTATACCGCTGAAGGACTGCTGCAGTATAGGGCAGCGGTCAGCAGTAGTGCACGTCAACCCTATGTATTGTGGACCGATAGCGGTCCTTACAGAACAGCAGACTGTACTGCACTCAGGCCTATGTACCGTAGCACCCTATACCAAGTTACCAGTCCTTATAAGAACTTTTGTGGACCAAGCAGGTTGTGTGTTAGTGATTAGCAGACTGTACGTCAGTCCCTATACCAATGAAGGACTGCTGCAGTATAGGGCAGCGGTCAGCAGTAGTGCACGGCAACCCTATGTATTGTGGACCGATAGCGGTCCTTACAGAACAGCAGACTGTAACGCACTCAGGCCTATGTACCGTAGCACCCTATACCAAGTTACCAGTCCTTATAAGAACTTTTGTGGACCAAGCAGGTTGTGTGTTAGTGATTAGCAGACTGTACGTCAGTCCCTATACCGATGAAGGACTGCTGCAGTATAGGGCAGCGGTCAGCAGTAGTGCACGTCAACCCTATGTATTGTGGACCGATAGCGGTCCTTACAGAACAGCAGACTGTAACGCACTCAGGCCTATGTACCGTAGCACCCTATACCAAGTTACCAGTCCTTATAAGAACTTTTGTGGACCAAGCAGGTTGTGTGTTAGTGATTAGCAGACTGTACGTCAGTCCCTATACCAATGAAGGACTGCTGCAGTATAGGGCAGCGGTCAGCAGTAGTGCACGGCAACCCTATGTATTGTGGACCGATAGCGGTCCTTACAGAACAGCAGACTGTAACGCACTCAGGCCTATGTACCGTAGCACCCTATACCAAGTTACCAGTCCTTATAAGAACTTTTGTGGACCAAGCAGGTTGTGTGTTAGTGATTAGCAGACTGTACGTCAGTCCCTATACCAATGAAGGACTGCTGCAGTATAGGGCAGCGGTCAGCAGTAGTGCACGGCAACCCTATGTATTGTGGACCGATAGCGGTCCTTACAGAACAGCAGACTGTAACGCACTCAGGCCTATGTACCGTAGCACCCTATACCAAGTTACCAGTCCTTATAAGAACTTTTGTGGACCAAGCAGGTTGTGTATTAGTGTTTAGCAGACTGTGCGTCAGTCCCTATACCGCTGAAGGACTGCTGCAGTATAGGGCAGCGGTCAGCAGTAGTGCACGGCAACCCTATGTATTGTGGACCGATAGCGGTCCTTACAGAACAGCAGACTGTACTGCACTCAGGCCTATGTACCGTAGCACCCTATACCAAGTTACCAGTCCTTATAAGAACTTTTGTGGACCAAGCAGGTTGTGTGTTAGTGATTAGCAGACTGTACGTCAGTCCCTATACCAATGAAGGACTGCTGCAGTATAGGGCAGCGGTCAGCAGTAGTGCACGGCAACCCTATGTATTGTGGACCGATAGCGGTCCTTACAGAACAGCAGACTGTAACGCACTCAGGCCTATGTACCGTAGCACCCTATACCAAGTTACCAGTCCTTATAAGAACTTTTGTGGACCAAGCAGGTTGTGTGTTAGTGATTAGCAGACTGTACGTCAGTCCCTATACCGATGAAGGACTGCTGCAGTATAGGGCAGCGGTCAGCAGTAGTGCACGGCAACCCTATGTATTGTGGACCGATAGCGGTCCTTACAGAACAGCAGACTGTAACGCACTCAGGCCTATGTACCGTAGCACCCTATACCAAGTTACCAGTCCTTATAAGAACTTTTGTGGACCAAGCAGGTTGTGTGTTAGTGATTAGCAGACTGTACGTCAGTCCCTATACCAATGAAGGACTGCTGCAGTATAGGGCAGCGGTCAGCAGTAGTGCACGGCAACCCTATGTATTGTGGACCGATAGCGGTCCTTACAGAACAGCAGACTGTAACGCACTCAGGCCTATGTACCGTAGCACCCTATACCAAGTTACCAGTCCTTATAAGAACTTTTGTGGACCAAGCAGGTTGTGTGTTAGTGATTAGCAGACTGTACGTCAGTCCCTATACCAATGAAGGACTGCTGCAGTATAGGGCAGCGGTCAGCAGTAGTGCACGGCAACCCTATGTATTGTGGACCGATAGCGGTCCTTACAGAACAGCAGACTGTAACGCACTCAGGCCTATGTACCGTAGCACCCTATACCAAGTTACCAGTCCTTATAAGAACTTTTGTGGACCAAGCAGGTTGTGTGTTAGTGATTAGCAGACTGTACGTCAGTCCCTATACCAATGAAGGACTGCTGCAGTATAGGGCAGCGGTCAGCAGTAGTGCACGGCAACCCTATGTATTGTGGACCGATAGCGGTCCTTACAGAACAGCAGACTGTACTGCACTCAGGCCTATGTACCGTAGCACCCTATACCAAGTTACCAGTCCTTATAAGAACTTTTGTGGACCAAGCAGGTTGTGTGTTAGTGTTTAGCAGACTGTGCGTCAGTCCCTATACCGCTGAAGGACTGCTGCAGTATAGGGCAGCGGTCAGCAGTAGTGCACGGCAACCCTATGTATTGTGGACCGATAGCGGTCCTTACAGAACAGCAGACTGTAACGCACTCAGGCCTATGTACCGTAGCACCCTATACCAAGTTACCAGTCCTTATAAGAACTTTTGTGGACCAAGCAGGTTGTGTGTTAGTGTTTAGCAGACTGTGCGTCAGTCCCTATACCGCTGAAGGACTGCTGCAGTATAGGGCAGCGGTCAGCAGTAGTGCACGGCAACCCTATGTATTGTGGACCGATAGCGGTCCTTACAGAACAGCAGACTGTAACGCACTCAGGCCTATGTACCGTAGCACCCTATACCAAGTTACCAGTCCTTATAAGAACTTTTGTGGACCAAGCAGGTTGTGTGTTAGTGATTAGCAGACTGTACGTCAGTCCCTATACCAATGAAGGACTGCTGCAGTATAGGGCAGCGGTCAGCAGTAGTGCACGGCAACCCTATGTATTGTGGACCGATAGCGGTCCTTACAGAACAGCAGACTGTAACGCACTCAGGCCTATGTACCGTAGCACCCTATACCAAGTTACCAGTCCTTATAAGAACTTTTGTGGACCAAGCAGGTTGTGTATTAGTGTTTAGCAGACTGTGCGTCAGTCCCTATACCGCTGAAGGACTGCTGCAGTATAGGGCAGCGGTCAGCAGTAGTGCACGGCAACCCTATGTATTGTGGACCGATAGCGGTCCTTACAGAACAGCAGACTGTACTGCACTCAGGCCTATGTACCGTAGCACCCTATACCAAGTTACCAGTCCTTATAAGAACTTTTGTGGACCAAGCAGGTTGTGTGTTAGTGATTAGCAGACTGTACGTCAGTCCCTATACCAATGAAGGACTGCTGCAGTATAGGGCAGCGGTCAGCAGTAGTGCACGGCAACCCTATGTATTGTGGACCGATAGCGGTCCTTACAGAACAGCAGACTGTAACGCACTCAGGCCTATGTACCGTAGCACCCTATACCAAGTTACCAGTCCTTATAAGAACTTTTGTGGACCAAGCAGGTTGTGTATTAGTGTTTAGCAGACTGTGCGTCAGTCCCTATACCGCTGAAGGACTGCTGCAGTATAGGGCAGCGGTCAGCAGTAGTGCACGGCAACCCTATGTATTGTGGACCGATAGCGGTCCTTACAGAACAGCAGACTGTACTGCACTCAGGCCTATGTACCGTAGCACCCTATACCAAGTTACCAGTCCTTATAAGAACTTTTGTGGACCAAGCAGGTTGTGTGTTAGTGTTTAGCAGACTGTGCGTCAGTCCCTATACCGCTGAAGGACTGCTGCAGTATAGGGCAGCGGTCAGCAGTAGTGCACGTCAACCCTATGTATTGTGGACCGATAGCGGTCCTTACAGAACAGCAGACTGTAACGCACTCAGGCCTATGTACCGTAGCACCCTATACCAAGTTACCAGTCCTTATAAGAACTTTTGTGGACCAAGCAGGTTGTGTATTAGTGTTTAGCAGACTGTGCGTCAGTCCCTATACCGCTGAAGGACTGCTGCAGTATAGGGCAGCGGTCAGCAGTAGTGCACGGCAACCCTATCTATTGTGGACCGATAGCGGTCCTTACAGAACAGCAGACTGTACCGCACCCAAGCCTATGTACCGTAGCACCCTAGACAGACCAAGTTACCAGTCCTGATAAAGAGCTTTGTGGAACAAGTGAGTTGTGAATGATTAGCAGACTGCAGCAGAAGGGCAGCAGTCAAGTATAATATTCTTTCTATATTTGGAAGAAAGAATATTATACGTGTACAAGCCTATTACCGTACCACTGATACCAGTCCTGAAAAGAACCTTTGTGGAACTAATAGTAACAGCAAGTCTTTAAAATTATCCTCACTGCCTGACACACTGCTTCCTGCCTGTCCCTATACAAATTGGCAAAAAAGAGTAGGCTGGAACGATTAGCTGGAACAGCTCTTTTGTGGACCTGATAGTAACAGCTAATGATGATGATGATGATGATGATGAAGAAAGACTAATCTGGCTGAGCTGTCCCTAAAATAGCAGCATACAGCGCTCTGTCCCTTTATCTAAACTGACAAAAGAAACTCAGGCTGCTGACCTAACACCTATACCAGTCCTGAAAAGAACTTTTGTGTACCAAATAGCTAGCGTTTTCTCTGTCCCTACTCCACACAGGATCCTTTCCCTACAGTGACAGAAGAAAGAATGTAAAATGGCCACCGGATCGGGTGTATTTATAGGTTAGGGGGAATGTCCAAGTGTCCATGAGCTGTCATGTCTCAATTGGTTGTCCTGTAACACATGATAAACGTGTCACGAAAGGTTAAAGTTCTTGTATACATTAAACACGTAAGTCCGCCGGGGCGAACGACGGAAAAAGGCGTTCGAACCCGCGGACGGCGAAAGTCGGAAATTCGCCGCGAAACGACCGCCGGGCGAACCGTTCGGCCATCACTAATCAGTAGTCATGGCTGTGATGGCTTCTAAGGGCAGACAAGCTAAACGAATGTTGATTGGCTGCCCTGCAGCTTTTTAAAATGTGCCATTACATTGCCGAACACCGAACTTGAACCCAAACATACAGTACATTTTTCGGGTCCGGGTACCAAAACACCAAAAGTCCGGCACGAACCCGAACTTTAGTCAACACCCATTCAGCACACCTCTTAAGGCCCTTGGATTGGTTATGTTAATTTTGTAAATGTTCTCTTTAGGGATCTAAACAGATGGCTGCAATTGACAGCATTACCTCTCATTTTTATTGAAATTATGTAGAAATGGCAAGAGTCATTTATGAGAGCAGGTGATTTTGATATTCGATTACCTGCTTTTGTGACAAAGACTCTCAGTCTGCTGGTGCTTAGATTGTTCCCCCTGAGCTGGCAAATCTTTGCACAAAGTGAGCTCTAGAGTTTAATCACAAACATGTACCAATTTCACAATTTACTTTCAAGAAAAACAAAACCATTCTCAAGTAAAAAACACCAATTCTGGAAAGCCAGAACTGTGCTTTCAATTAAGGATATATTCTAAAAGGAATCTGTAACAGTAGAAAGCTGTCATTACTGACTTGTTTTTGAAGGTGCAACTGTCTGTCATCCTCATGCTTGTTTCCACTGTAGTGCTTATCCCCACAGGAGCCACTTTATATGATAGGTTCTCTGTTTTGCTATGACTCTTTAAGTTGCTCAGTCCCCACTCACGCACCTGGCTATAGGTTGAAGGCTGCTCACATCTGTAGCATACTGATACTTAAGTAACTTAACGGAAACCTGTGTTACATCAGAGGGGGGCGTTGTCACCCATATGTCATTGGGGAAGCCAAGCTTCCCCACTAGCGTCAGAGGGTGGCGGGGTCAGGTGACGGTGGCCCCGCCCTCCTCATACAAGAAACGTCAGGCTGCCTGGATCCCGCAGTGTCTCTGCCAGTGGAGACAGAGGAAGGATGGATGGACTGTGCTGCACTGCACTGGAGGGAGAGATGACCCATCACTGGATCAGATCAGCCATCGCTGGATAGCAAGAGTGGATTACCACCGCTGGAATCTTTTTTTATTTTTTTTATTTTTAATAAAGGACTTTTTCAAAAAACTGTGTTTGTCTTATTTAACAATTATTTTACACTTTCTTTGTGAAATGGTAGGGGTACTTTTGTACCCCATTACCATTTCAAATGGGGGGTGGGTTCTGGGGGTCCCCTTGTTAAAGGGGCTTCCAGATTCTAATAAGCTCCCCCGCCCGCAGACCCCCACAACCACCGGCCAGGGTTGTGGGGATGAGGCCCTTGTCCTCATCAACATGGGGACATGGTGCTTTGGGGGGGACCCCAAATCATCCTCCCAATGTTGAGGGCATGTGGCCTGGTACGGTTCAGGAGGGGGGGCGCTCTCTCATCCCCCCTCTTTTCCTGCGGCCTGCCAGGTTGCATGCTCGGATAAAGGGTCTGGTATGGATAATTAGGGGGAACCCCACGTAATTTTTTTTTAATTTGAGGAGGGGTTCCCCTTAATATCCATACCAGACCTGAAGGGCCTGGTAATTGAATTTGGAGGAACCCCACGCTTTTTTTTTCTAAGCACGGGGAAAACATTCGGCCATTTACAGGCATACTATAGACACCCCCCAGGTATGAAATTTAAAGGAATGTTACACTTTTATTGTTTCACTTTAATCATTATTAAAATCACTGCTCTTGAAAAAACAACAGTTTTTAAAACTTTTTTTGCATTGATCCATGTCCCCTGAGGCAGGACCCAGGTCCCCAAACTCTTTTTAGGACAGTAACTTGCATATTAGCCTTTAAAATTAGCACTTTAGATTTTAAACGTTTGAGTCCCATAGACTTTAATAGGGTTCTAAAGTTCACACGAAGTTTAGGTCTGTTCGCAGGTTCTGGTGCAAACCGAACCGGGGGGTGTTCGGCTCATCCTTAGTAAGCATCCTGGCCCAGGAGATTTCATCTTCAAAGGTGTATCAGCAATACCAGGTTTCTACTTCTAATAGATTTCTTTTGCAATAATAAGTAAAAATTTATTTTTTGTGTTTAGCTTTGGGTGGGTATGGCAGAGGTTATAAATGGTTAGAAATTTTCTGTACGTCCTGGTGAACTAGTTTTTGAAAATCAAAAATATTGGTGTGGCTACAAAAACAGGAGTTAATGGAGTATCTTCTAATGGGGGGCTCTTGTTCTCGTACTCACTAAGGATTTCCTAATCACTAAGAATTTTCAATTGCTTCTTTTTGTGTTTTTTACGCAGAGTGGCACAATCTAAAAGGGCGTCTAACCATTCTATATATATCCAGAACTAATGAAAAATTATGGAGAAAATATTAAATGTGAGCAAAAGTGCAGATGTCGCCTGTAGCAACCAATCAGAATTCTTCATTTCCCCCATTGAATGAAAGCTGAAGCTTGGTTGGTTGTTAGGCACAACAATGTTTGTGCTCTTTTTCTTTTCTCTTGTTTTAATGAATTAGTCCCTTTGGGACAAATTTTCTGTTTTCAGACAGAATTCAATAGAAATAGACATTGTAATGCATATTTATAAAGTACTTAGATGTGAAATTTGTATAAATGTTTTATAAAGTTTTTGCTCATCCAGCACAGATATGGGAAGATTGTGTGCAAAGGATATTATTAGAGTTTAGTATCATCTGTTATCCTCAGTGACACGTGTTCCTATTTACTACAAATAGCTTTTTTTCATGAGATTGAATTGTCAACTCAATCTGGTATGAGTGCATTTGAAATTGAAAAAACCTTAATAGTTTGATTTGATTGTGATTTAACCTCATTCTGTATATTTTATACACTTTGCTTCAGTATTTGTTGTACATTTTTATTAAGAATGAAAAATAACATATGACATTATATGGATTGATTTGGAGCCCTGATACGTTTCTTGTAAACTTTAAGTTTTGTAGGAGAACAATGTATGTAATCTAGCTAACAGTATGCATATTCAGTCATTTTAATGAATATATATATATATTTAGGCAAACCTGTCATAAAAATAAATAAATGAAAAGTCCTTATTTGCAGTGAATTGTGAGCAAGGAGAATGCAGGGGAATGTTTCTTTAGTGACACGTTTTTTTCTTTAGCAGCTTTGCAAAGAAGACACCTACTACTCCCCAGGGTCGTAGATAATTTGTTTTCCTGGGGTTTCATTCTTGGGCACCCAGAGGCAAAAATGCAGCACGCTGTGGTGGTGAATTGCTGGTGAAGCAATATTTTTGCTAACTGTGGGAGGGGCTTATAACTTGTGCTTGCTCACTAAGTACATGTAGCTGGGTGCCCCCATCTCCGCCACTGACCCATCAAATGAAACGGCTGTTGTGGAGGAAATCATTACGAGTGGGGGCTCCTCCAGGATATCTCTGTTCTGCAAGCAAGAAACCAAGATAACAAGCTAAAAACAGCCAACATGAATCCTGCTGCCACAACCCAGTGATGTAAAAAGAAAAATTACTGTTGGGAGTCAAGCATTTTGGTCAACATCCCCGCAAACACATGGACGGAAGAGCAGATCCAACAAGCAGTGATGGCACTAGTTCCTGACCAGCGAATGTACATAGTGGACATGAGAGCAGATCAAGCCACCTATTGCAGCTATGTTTTTCCACAGTGAGGAAGGGGAATCCTTACATGCTTACAGGGGGCTAGCCTACATTTGACTAATGACATTGACGCCCACCTGGTTCAACTGAGAATGTTGGAAACCAATCCAGTGAGAATAAGCCAGATAACTCCAACAGCAGAATCCACTTTTCCAGAACCTGTGGTTTGAGAAGGCTTAATTCATTGCCACTTTGGGAGAGTTCAAGGGGATGTGCCAAACAAGTAGCCAAAGGTAGACTGGGTCCAGGTACTAGAAACCAAGGGTTTTTCCAGACAACTAGCCAGTGCCTACTGGTGAGGAGGATTTTTGAGGAGTGGTTGGTGCAAGCCAAGCAATCTTTGGATGAATGGGACACGTCTGAGGCTCAGAAAAAAACAGAGAATCACTGAGGGATTAGGGGGTCTGCCTTGGCAGCCATTTGGAACTTCAGCAAGCCAGCCTGTACTGTCTATGATTACCTAAGTATCCTTCAAGATACATGCCTATATTGAAATAAAGCAACTACAGAGTTTAACAACTTGCTGCATACAGTTAATGCCCATACAGACTGATCCTTATCTAACAGAACAATAGCTATCTATTGCAACAACCACAACTGAACACTAATGCCGCGTACACACGGTTGAACTGTTTGACGTACTTAGTCCGTTGAAACACATTTCAGCGGACAATCCGCTCGTGTGTGGGCTTCAGCGGACTTTTTCAGCGTGCAGTCCGGAGTACTAAGAATTTCAGATTTTCCAAAAATCTGTCCGTCGTACTTTGGTTTCAGCGGACAATACGGTCGTCAGTATGCTAGTTTGACGGACTAAGAATGGCGCATGCCCAGAAAGGATTTACACGGCGGAAGGGTGCTTTGCTGTGTCTTGGACTTCCTATTTCTAGTCCCGTCGTATGTGCTGTACACGTCATCGCGCAAGCTTTCGACGGACTGTTTGTGTATCCGTGTGTGGTCAAGTCCGTTCAGTGGAAACTACGACGGATTGTCCGTCGGATTGTATGACGGACTAAGTACGCCATACAATCCGCTCGTGTGTACGCGGCATTAGGGTCAAAATAATCAAATCCCAAACATCAACAGATTAAAAAGCAGTGCACACAATAGATAAAATGCAAAAATAAAATACATATGATGCACAAAGTTCATAAAGTTGATATAGATGATGAGTGACAGAGCACATGAGCACCAGACAGTGTCCAATAAGTATTTCTAAGCAAGAAACATAAGGTGATTCCGTGATAACCTCCACCAATGAAGATGCTAGTAGCTCACTTCAATGTATCGACCCCTGATTTAAGAGATAGGTCACAGAAGTTTTTCCCCATAAGGGTAATAAATACTGGAAAAATAGATGTGGTGGCCACTGGGAGAAAGAATTCACTGATCCGAATGGGTCACTCGCTCTGCGCTCTGCACAAGAGCTCCGGTTCACAGGAACATGTAATAAAAACAGGAGTATATAGTGCTCTCCATATATACACTCATTTATTGATAAAAAAAGATTGCACTTACAAATATAGCACTGAAACCCAGTGCTTGGAGACAAGGCATGTAGATAACAAATCCATGCAGATCAATGATAGACGCGGGTGACGTCACACTATTACATGGTTCCTTTCATATGTGTTGCATCCCAGGGGGCAGGACTTAGCCTGGAAGTCTTGTGTCATTCCAGAAAAACTTCTGTGACCTGTCTGTTAAATCAGGGGTCCATACTGTACATTGAGGTGAGCTGCTAGCATCTTCATTGGTGGAGGTTACCATAGAATCACCTTATGTTTCTTGCTTAGAAATACTTATTGGACACTTTCTGGTGCTCATGTGCTCTGCCACTCATCATCTATATTAACTTTATGAACTTTGTGCATCATATGTATCAGCCTTAAAGAGACAGCATTATGTGCACCACCTTACAGACAGTCCCCAATTATAACAGGCTTAGTACTTTACAGTCACCTGCAGGGTACCTCTTGTCAGGAATTCATGTTGACTGGAGAGTATCTGCCCCCCTATTTATGCCTCTATCTGGATATTCTACTTGAAGAACTTACTAGATCCTTGCACAGCTCATTTGATTGCCATCTTCTAGGTCAGCGTTCACACTATGTAGTATGGCATCTTTAAACATGCTCATCTGCCTGTTGATTGTTTCACCCATTGTGCTTGACTTGCCTTACCGCAATATACTTTCTTTATCTAACATCCAGCAATCTGTGGCCTATTTTCTGTATGCTAATATAGGATGGTAATATAGCAATGCTTAAGTTACACAGGTGTGAGCAGCCTTCAGTCTAACCACTAGGTATGCCAGTGGGAACCAAGTACTTTAATGATTAGTGGCAGAATCAGGATTTATCAAAACCAAGAGGCTCCTACGAGGGGTAATTACTGCATACACAGTAACATATAAGACAATCCTTGTACTCTCAAAATATGCCTTAATTACTGTGCCACTAATGAAAGTCTAATAGACACATATAGACCTCCTGAGGAGAAACTCCCAAAGTGTCCTAGAGAGAGCTCTACTGATGACAGCAAGGTTACCCAAACAGTTAGCAAATTTTATTACAAATAAGGGATGCCAAAGGCCTCTCATGGGTATCGGGGTTTCAGTTTCTGGCCACACTTCCTCCTTCCTTGGGTTCAATAAGTGGGGCTCGCTTGGCAGGTGATGTGGCCAAGAAGTCTCCTTTTCCCTCTCTCCCAGCATCCTGTCAATCACCTGGCCAGGGAAGAGAAGTAACTGTTTGAACTGTACAGCTCCAGCTGCTGTGTCTGCGTCATTATCAGATCATTTGGAAAGGTTTGGACCCCCATATCTTCCTCCCTCCCACTTATATTTACCTCTCCCACTGCTTGCGCTGTTAGTTTCTACTATAATGAAGAAAAACAACCATCTAAAAATCTTCAAAATCCAACACTGGGAGTGTTGATTTCCTTATTATTAAGGCAGTGGTTCGATCAGATGGTCACTGTGTCAACATAGGTCTTGTTTCATTTTTTCCTCCAGTTCAATGAGACACTGGCATCAGGCAACACATCAGATTGCTCACATACATTTTCCTAGTGTGAATATATCTGACTGGTTGCTATTGGTTGTTGTACTTTACATATACAGTATATTTTAATTGATCATTCTATCAGATAATTGTAATTATTGGAATAGTCTACCCCGTTTAGGGGCTGTTCATTGTTATGCTGAACAGAGTAAAGTGACCTTCATTTCTATGATATGAGTGAACCACGTGCACTTGTAAGTTAATTAGTATAGGCTTAATATAGAAGGCTGTATGACAATAATCCACATTTGAAAATTAGAGGGATTATAATAGATAATGAAACTCAATACTTAGTGTTAATTATTATGAAAAGTACATTTCCTGTTTTGTATTGATGGAGCAGATCTTTTAATATCGACTAATATTCTGCAGCTAGGATTTGCCTTCCATAACAGATATCTCAGCTTTGTATTTGTTTGTTAAGGATTTTAACATTTTTCTGCGGATTCATAGTTTTTTCTCATCTGAAAAAAATTGTTGTTTGTCCTTTCTCATACTGATTATTGAATGTGAGGGTCACATCAATCTTTTTTTAGCGTACCCCTGTAACATTGTTTTATTATCTGGTAATCTGACCAGCATGTCTGTTGTTTTCTAACTTCTTTAACAGACCAGACTGCCAATCAAATGCAAATGTTAAAGGATTATTAACCGGTTCCCGACCAGCACACGCTGATGTACGTCGGCAGAATGGCACGGGCAGGCATATTGGCGTACAGGTACGTCCAGGTACGCGTGCTCGCGTGCCGGTCGGGACCCCCATGAGTCTGGTCGGGGGTCCCGCGGACTCGATCGCCGCGGGCATACCCGCGATCGTCTCATGGGACGGCTGAATGGAGGAAATGCAGTGTAAACAGCATTTCTCCATTCTGCCTAGCAACTAGTGACGCTGATCTCTGCTCCATGTGATTGGAGCAGAGATCAGTGTTCACTAAATGAAAGCCCAACCCCCCCCCCCACAGTTAGTAACACACCCCTAGGAACACTTAACCCCTACACTGCCACCCACTAGTTGACCCCTTTACTGCCAGTGCCATTTACACAGGAATCACTGCATTTATATAGCAGTGATTACTGTATAAATGACAATGGTCCCAAAAATGTGTCAAAAATGTCCGATGTGTCCGCCACAATGTCGCAGTCACAATAAAAATCGCCGATCGCCACCATTACTAGTAAAAAAAAAAAATAATAAAAAATGATTAATAAAAATGCCATAAAACTATCCCTATTTTGTAAACGCTATAACTTTTGCGCAAACCAATCAATAATCGCTTATTGCGATTTTTTTACCAAAAATATGTAGAAGAATACGTATCGGCCTAAACTGAGGGAAAAAAAATGTTTTTTTATATATTTTTGGGGGATATTTATTATAACAAAAAGTAAAAAATAATGCGTTTTTTTCAAAATTGTCTCTCTATTTTTGTTTATAGCGCAAAAAAGAAAAACCGCAGGGGTGATCAAATACCACCAAAAGAAAGCTCTATTGGTGGAAAAAAAAGGATGTCAATTTTGTTTGGGAGCCACGTCGCACGACCGCACAATTGTCAGTTAAAGCGACGCAGTGCCGAATCGCAAAAAGTTGTCTGGTCTTTGACCAGCAAAATGGTCCGGTCTGTAAGTGGTTAAACACCATTTAACACCGATAGAGGTATTTGTAATTGTCAAGTTTATTCATATAGTTAAAAACTTTACCCACAATCCCCCCCCCCCTTTAATTTGTTAGTCACTTATGTAAAATGAATCTTTATCAACTAGTCTATCCAATACTTATCTCTCCACGTGATGACAACTCTGCTGTCCAAGGATGGCTACGCAGTTCCACCAGAATTCATTCCACTCAAGAACAGAGATGAGGTATTCAGATCAGGAGATAAAGCAGCTCTCAAAACAGCAGGAGCCAATCTGTCTCATGGCATCAAGAAGGCGAAACAACAATATGCTCAAAAAATCAATAAACTCTTTAGCAACAGCAAAGATACATGGGCCCTGTAGCAAGCTAGCCAGACCATCACTAACTTCAAGCCCCTGCCACAGGCCAGTGATAATGGTACTTCTCTCCTGGATGCACTCACCAATTTTATGCATGGTTTATGATGCAGAACCAAACACCTTCACAAAAACTACCCATATTCTGAAACACCCGGGTATTCTGCTTTTCTCCTGCTGACTTAAGGAAGACACTGTTCAGGATTAACCAACGGAAGGCTACTGGACCTGATGACATACCTGGACATGTACTGAGAGATGGTGCTGTACAGCTGACAGATGTCCTTACAGATATCTTTAACATTTCGCTGAGCCAGGCAGTTGTCCCTACTTGTCTTAAATACACCAACATAATTCCAGTATGACTATCATCTGATAGTACTAACTCCAATAATGATGAAGTGCTTTGACAGGTTAGTCATGCATCACATTAAATCCAGTCTTCCAAACATGCTGGACCCATATGAGTCTGCATACCATCCAAATAGATGATGCAGTATTTTCTACCCTCCACTTGTCCCTTACCCACTTAGAACAGAAAGACTCTTATGTTAGATTGCTGTTCATTGACTTTAGCTCATAATTTAATACAATAATTCCTCATCAACTTATCACTAAATTGAACTTACTGGGCCTCAACCTGCCCCTCTGTAATTGGATCCTGACCTTTTTGACTGTAAGACACAAGTCAGTCCATGTTGGCTGCAGCACCTCGAGCACTATCACACTGAGCATGGGTGCCCCAAAGGGATGTGTGTTCAGCCCAGTGCTCTTCACACTGCTGACCCACGACTACTGCCAAGTTCAGCTCCAACCATATCATCAAGTTTTCAGATGACACATCTGCGGTAGGTCTCATTAGCAACAATGATGAAACACTCTACAGAGAGGAAGTGGCCCAACTGGTTAAATGGTGTAGTACAAACAACCTGTTCCTTAATGTAAGCAAAACAAAGGAGGTTGTAATGGATTTCAGGAGAAATTCTGTTTATCCCCCCCCCCACTGACCATTGACAGCTTGTTGTGGTCAACTGACTGTGACTGTGATGCGCCAGCAAAGCTATTAGTATCGTAAAGGATCCTACCCATCCTTCCCGCAGTCTCTTCCAGCTCTTGCCATCAAGTAGAGTATCAAAACCCAGGCTGTCAGACTGCTCAACAGTTTTTTCCCCCAGGCTGTGAAAGCCCTCAACTCAAATGCTCTTTGAAACCTCTTCTACAAACTATATATTATGACCAGTAACGTCTCACTTCCCATCCTTTTTACTCTTGAAAATGCACTAGACACTTTTATAAACACTTGCTGCTACTTTTATAAATATACAGTATATTTACAGTTACGTAGTTCCCAGATATGTATAGGTTTATCATTTATTTATTTTAAGTTCTTTGCTGTGTTTTTATTCTTTGTATATTTATATATATATATATATATATATATATATATATATATATATATATATATTAATTATGTTTAATTCATATGTAGCACCGTGGTCCTGTGAAATACGACATTTCGTTCTACCGCATGTCCTCACGTGTAGTAGAATGACAATAAAGCTTGACTTGACTTGAATAGGATTGAGTATTGTCACCCTAAGAAAGAAAGAGTGTTACCAGTAAAAAGTAAAAATAAGGAAAAAAGAAAGATAACACGGCCACCACATCTAAGGATTAGTAAGATACAGTATATAACATTTTTATTTTTAGATATGCTATATAGCATATGAAGCTGGCTGTAAGGTGGTGCACATGAAGCTGTCCAAAAACGTAATTGTATTTTATTGGGATCTTATGAGATAGACCAACACAAAGTGGCACATCATTGTGAAGTGGAAGGAATATTAAAAATGGTTTTCCACATTCTGCAGATTATCCCACCAAGTTGTGGATCTCTGCAGCTCCTCCAGAGGTACCATGGGCCTTTTGGCTGCTTCTGTAGTGGATGCTCATCTTGCCCGGCCTGCCAGTTTAGGTGGAAGGCCATATCTTGGTAGGTTTGCAGTTGTGACATGCTCTTTCCATTTTCGGATGATGGATTGAACAGTTCTCCATGAGATGTTCAAAGCTTGGGATATTTTTTTATAACCTAACCCTGCTTTAAACTTCTCCACAACTTTATCCCTGACCCGTCTGGTATGCTCCTTGGCCTTCGTGATGCTGTTTGTTCACTAAGCGTCTCTAATAAACTTCTGAGGGCTTCACAGAACAGCTGTATTTATACTGACATTAAATATCAGTACACACAAGTGAAATCTATTTACTAATTTGGTGACTTCTGAAGGCAATTGGTTGCACTAGATTTTAATTAGGGGTATCAGAGTAAAGGGACTGAATGCAAATGCACTCCACACTTTTCAGATGTTTACTGTATTATCGACGTATAACACGCATCGGCATATAACACGCACCCCAAGTATAGGAGGGAATTTTAAGGAAAAAATAAACTTTTAGGAGAGAAGTTTAAGGGAAAAAAAAAAACTTACATTTAAATGTCCATCAATGCAGCCTTATCAGTGTCATTTGCAGCTTTGTCATGCAGCCTTGCCCATCATTTGCAGCCTTGTCAGTGTTATATGCAGCTTTGTCATGCAGCTTTGTCATGCAGCTTTGTCATGCAGCCTTGTCAGTGTCAAATGCAGCTTTGTCATGCAGCCTTGTCCATCATTGCAGCCTTGTCAGTGTCATATGCAGTTTTGTCATGCAGCCTCGTCCATCGATACAGATACAGAGCCGGATGTCCTGTGTATCTCGGCGGCACTCAGTAGTTCTCGGCCGCCTTCGGCCGCTCTCGTCAGCTTTTGCCCGCTCTCAGCGGCTTTCGGCCGCCGAGAAGAGCCGAAGGTGACCGAAAGCCACAGAGAAGGGCCGAAGGCGGCCGGAAGCTGCCGAGAAGGGCCGAAGGAGGCTGAAAGCCACCCAGAGGCTCGAAACGGTGGAGGATTGGCGTATAAAACGCACCCACGATTTTCCCCTGATTTTAAGGGGAAAAAAGTGCGTGTTATATGCCGATAAATACGGTATTTGTTAAAAATGTTGAAAACCATTTATCATTTTCCTTCCACTTCACAGTTATGTGCCACTTTGTCTTGGCCTATCATATAAAATCCCAATAAAGTACAATTACGTTTTTGGTTGTAACATGACAAAATGTGAAAAATTTCAAGGGGTATGAATACTTTTTCAAGGCACTGTATATATAAAATGTATTGGTCTTTTTTTTTGTCTAGGTGGATTTTTAATATTCCAGCCTTCCTAGTTTTGATGTATACAGTATGCTGTTATACTTTTTTAAGCTATAATGAAATATATAACAGTGCAGCGCTAAAAATATATATAGAAACAAAATAACAGATTACTCATAGAATAAAATGTTAAAAAGTCCCCTTTGGTATAAAAGATGAATATAAAAGTTGACATATAAGATCTCCTTAGTGGTGATAAGGGTGTTCATAGACATTCATGTGATATCTCCTAATCAGGGATTCCTCCACCAGCTAGCCAAACCGCTCACCTCAATCACTAGACCCCTGAGCTAACAGATGGGTCAAACAGGTTAAAGTGGTCACAGATGGAAGCTTGAATGTACAGATGAATGAGATACGATGTCCAACCACTTTTAACAACCGCACGTTGTCACTCTTAAATTCTAACCGCAGTACCATGAAAAAAACAATGCAAAAATATATAGTGCACACTGTGTGGCTAAAATACTTTCTTTTTATTCATAAAAATCAGGAACTCACATAAAAAGCACTGTAACCCCAGTGCTAGGATGAATGGCATGTAGTATTGGTAAGTACTTTGCTTTATTTACCTACTCTCCCCTGGTAAGTAAGCCCATTGGGATGAAACATGTCTAGGGAGTGTCATTTTTCAGATAGAGACTATGTATAAGCAATTACTTTATCGTCAACAGAATGAAATGCCAAGAACAAGCTAATTACAGAGTGTGGCTCTTCATAATCTTATGTTTTAATGTTGGAGTGGAAACAGGCTACAAGAGCCCACACACAGATGGCCTGTGGACATTAGGAGGTGTAGGTTTGGAGCGGTGCTATAGATTTGGGTATGTGTTTACTAAGCAGGTTTACCCTATTCACAGACATTCACACATTCAGCCTCTACCTCTTTATTAAATCAACCCCAGTGTCCTAATGACCATCTCTTATCCAAAGTGCATGCATCAGTAAGAAAAATAAAAAAATATTTTGCTTATTGAATGAGTTTACATATTTTTCCAAGCAAACTTTCCATGGGCCTTTGTTATTAGCTTGCAGCATTAATTTCTCCTACAGGAAATGGAATACAGTAGTAGGCAGCTCTATTGGAAACCAATGCACGTTATGATCCAATCCAGAGTACAAAAAGCAATTAATTCACTAGATGAAATAATAGCTGCCATTCCTTAATCCATATAGAATTACTCAGCATTTATTAGTGCATTGCTTTATAAATATAAAAAAAAAGCTTTTAGATTTATTTTGTAAAATGTTTGCTGGTTGCCTGCTTCCTTTGACATAGCAAATGAGTTGAGATGTTTTCTCTTATATACAAAATGCATCAGTGATTTAATTAACTGTCAAGGCATAGTTTGCAATGAACAATATCATTAATATCACAAAGTAATCTGTCTCTATTAAATACTGATGCACTCAAGTACACATGTTTTATATAAGCATAGAATTAAAAAGGAATTATAGCATTCTTCAGATTCCAAATAGGAGACATTGCGTTATTAACTTACAAAAATATAATTATATTACTCAAAATGGACATCTAATTGTGTCCAGGAGAAGGTGTAACGTTGCAGAAGAACTTGGGTCTGGGGCAAAAGCAGGATATTGTTTTAACCACTTTCAGACCGGACCATTTTGCTGGTCAATGACCAGAGGTCTTTTTACAATTTGGCACTGCGCTGCTTTAACTGGTAATTGCGCGGTCATGCAATGTTGTACCCAAACAAAATTTGCGTCCTTTTCTTCCCACAAATAGAGCTTTCTTTTGATGGTATTTGATTGCCTCTGCGATTTTTATTTTTTGCGATATAAACGTAAAAAGACTGCAAATTTTGAAAAAAAATGATATTTTCTACTTTTTGTTATTAGAAAAATCCAATAAACTCAATTTTAGTCATACATTTAGGCCAAAATGTATTCAGCCACATGTCTTTGGTAAAAAAAAAGTCAATAACTGTATATTTATTGGTTTGCGCAAAAGTTGTCACATCTACAAACTAAGGTACGTTTTCTGGAATTTACGCAGCTTTTAGTTTACGACTGCCTATCTCATTTCTTGAGGTGCTAAAATGGCAGGGCAGTACAAAACCCCCCCAAATGACCCCATTTTGGAAAGTAGACCCCCTAAGGAAATTGATAAGTGGCATGTTGAGCCCATTGAATATTTTATTTTTTTGCCTCAAGCGATTGAATAATGACAAAATTTTTTTTTTTTTTTTTTTACACAAAGTTGTCACTAAATGATATATTGCTCACACATGCTATGGGCATATGTGAAATGACACCCCAAAAAAAAATTCTGCTGCTTCTCCTGAGTACGGGGATACCACATATGTGGTCCTTTTTGGGAGCCTAGCCGCGTACGGGGCCCCGAAAACCAAGCACCGCCTTCAGGCTTTCTAAGGGCGTAAATTTTTTATTTCACTTCTCACTACCTATTACAGTTTTGAAGGCCATAAAATGCCAAGATGGCACAAAACCCCCACAAATGACCCCATTTTAGAAAGTAGACACCCCAAGCTATTTGCTGAGAGGCGTGTTGAGTCCATGGAATATTTTATATTTTGCCACAAGTTGCGGGAAAATTACAAACTTTTTTATTTTATTTTTTCACAAAGTTGTCACTAAATGATATATTGCTCACGCATGCCATGGGCATATGTGAAATGACACCCCAAAATAAATTCTGCTGCTTCTCCGGAGTACGGGGATACCACATATGTGGGACTTTTTGGGAGCCTAGCCGCGTACGGGGCCCCGAAAACCAAGCACCGCCTTCAGGCTTTCTAAGGGCGTTACAGTTTTGAAGGCCATAAAATGCCAAGATGGCACAAACCCCCCCAAATGACCCCATTTTGGAAAGTAGACACCCCTAAATTTAGGGGTACACTAGTGAGACTAGGTAATAAATGGCGGGTGCCCTGAAACTATAAAAAAATAACTAACCAACCAGCGTCACCTGTAACAGTTATATGGTGATCACTGGTGAAAGGGTTAACTAGGGGGCAATCAGGGGGCTTTATGCGGTAGTATATGGGGGTCCCTGGCGCTATAAAAAGCTGCGGCGAACCAAAATACCTACCTGCCTAACTAGCGTCACCTGTGACACTAATACAGCGATCAGAAAAACGATCGCTTATTAGGCTGGGTTCACACTGGAGCGATGCGGGAATGCCACGAATCCGCGGCGGGTTCCCACATCGCATGCCTCCCGGCGGGAGTTCACACTGCCCTATGCGAACTGCTGGGAGTGTCAGTGAAATGTTAATGACACCCCCAGATCAGTTCGCATATCGCAGTGCGATCTGCAAACTCGGATCGCATGGTGTGAACACCCATGCGATCCAATTCTGCTGCGGACCAAAAAAAGGGTCCCATGCGAATTTGCGGCGGGTGCGGCGGGTGTGACGCAAATTCAGCCATACTATCTGTATGGCTGAACTCGAATCGCACAGAGATCGGATGTGATTTGCACTGCAGTGCGGTGCGAATCACATCCGTTCTCATAAACCGCTGCAATGTGAACCCAGCCTTAGTGACACTGGCGACGGGGGGTGATCACGGGGTTAAACCCTTATTGGGGGGGTTAGGGGGGTACCTTAGAACTAAAGGGGGCTAACCCTAACTGCCCTAACAGTTATTACAGTCACAAATGACACCCGCCGGGTGATCAGGGGGTTAAACCTTTATTAGGTAATAAATGGCGGGTGCCCTGAAACTATAAAAAAATAACTAACCAACCAGCGTCACCTGTAACAGTTATATGGTGATCACTGGTGAAAGGGTTAACTAGGGGGCAATCAGGGGGCTTTATGCGGTAGTATATGGGGGTCCCTGGCGCTATAAAAAGCTGCGGCGAACCTAAATACCTACCTGCCTAACTAGCGTCACCTGTGACACTAATACAGCGATCAGAAAAATGATCGCTTATTAGGCTGGGTTCACACTGGAGCGATGCAGGAACGCCACGAATCCGCGGCGGGTTCCCGCATCGCATGCCTCCCGGCGGCAGCTCACACTGCCCTATGCGAACTGCTGGGAGTGTCAGTGAAATGTTAATGACACCCCCAGATCAGTTCGCATATCGCAGTGCGATCTGCAAACTCGGATCGCATGGTGTGAACACCCATGCGATCCGATTCTGCTGCGGACCAAAAAAAGGGTCCCGTGCGAATTTGCGGCGGGTGCGGCGAATGGCTGAACTCGAATCGCACAGATCGGATGTGATTTGCACTGCAGTGCAGTGCGAATCACATCCGTTCTCATAAACCGCTGCAATGTGAACCCAGCCTTAGTGACACACTGGCGACGGGGGTGATCACGGGGTTAAACCTTTATTGGGGGGGTTAGGGGGTACATTAGAACTAAAGGGGGCTAACCCTAACTGCCCTAACAGTTATTACAGTCACAAATGACACCAATGCAAAAAAAAAATAAAAAATAAATGCAATTGGTGTCACTGTGACTGGGGGTCAGGGGTAATTGGGGGGTGATCGGGGGGTAAAGGGGGGGTGTGAGTGTGCCTGGCATGTTCTACTGTGAAGTGTCGTGTTGGTGCAACTCACCGATCCTCTCTCCTCGGTGCCGGAACGAAAAATACCGACACGGAGGAGAGATTACATCACTTCCTCTCCTGTGTTTACATTACAGGAGAGGAAGTGATGCAATGCTTCACTCCCATTCGTCAGGAGCGATCGCGAGGGGGTGGCCATGAATGAATGGCCGCCCCCTCATCCCGGATCGCTCCTGCACGGATACCGACCGCCGCTGGCACCGGGGGGGGGCCCGATCGGGCCCCCCACCCGCGGGAAGGCAGGGACGTACAGGTACGCCCATATGCCTGCCCGTGCCATTCTGTCGACGTACATCGTCGTGCGGCGGTCGGCAAGTGGTTAAGGGGAACTTTTAAAGATAAATATTTGGACATCCACTGATGACCTGTTTGTAAAAGAGTAGGATCCGGGGGTGTCATCCTGGTCCGTATTGACTCCTGCTGCATTATCTAAATTGCTGAAGATAATGCATGTTTTTTGCAATTGGGAAATAAACGATGTATACAAAAAGTACCTGAAATAACGACTCCTATGCCCCTTATTTAATTAAAGCTGAACTATTAATGCAGTTCTGTAATAGTTAATACATCGATAAAAATGCATACCTGAATCTGACTTAGTTATAGTTTCCTGTAGTCACTACAAGTAGCTGAGTAGTAGAGTCCCCCATTACCCACCATCTCCAACAGTGGGTGCAGATTACCTGCTTTTCTCACAATCCAGTGGGCTCCCACAATTCCCAGGGCTATTAGACACACCCTAGGGATTCCTGGATATATATTTTTTTTCAGCAGCTCATAGAAACAGAGTCTGATGGGACAGCAGTGACTGGGCTAGTTAGCCATAACCTGGTTGGGAGGGGTCCTCTTTTGTGTTTCCTGGCATGCAGGCAGAATGAGAGTGTAAGAACACACAGCTTCATTTTAAAGGAGATGTGTGGGATCACACAATTCTTTTATATAATCACCTATGTGGATGTAGCATTGATCCGATCCTGCAGCTGTCCTCCGCTGTCTCTAAGACCGAGAAGAAACATGCGAGCACATGTCTACTGATCATTTAGTTCACGGTCTTCACTGAGTGGAGAGCTGTGACTGTCAGTCAAAGACCTCTGTTCTACCCCTCCAGCGCTCACTGGGAAGTCGGGCTGTGCAGGGAGCAGGAGTGGCTTAGACTCTCAGCGGTGTGTTGAGAGGCTGAGCCAGCTGCTGGTCAGGCATCTGGGTGGATTCCAACCTTAAAGTCGGGATCCCTGCAGAGCCTGGACCGACTCTGTGGCCTTAGCCAACAGCAAGCTTTAGCTGCTGTTGGTTGAATCTGTGTCACACAGGAGTGCAGAACTAAGTACACTATTGTGACCCAGAAGAGAAGTATGATCAAAAGAGCTTTGGCCATACATTTCTGTGGCACTGTGTTTAGTTGGCCCAAAAATTCTACATTTGCAGTCGAGTGGCTCTGTATCTTCTGCCACCTTTGTTTTCTGCTTGTTGCATACCTCTTTACCATTTTACTGGCATTGATAATTTAAATTGCATTAAGGCCGGGTTCACACCGCTGCGATGCGGGAACGCCGCAAATCCGCTGCGTTTTCCCGCATCGCATTACTCCCGCCGGCATTTCACACTGCCCTATGCGGACGGCTGGGAGTGTCAATGATATGTTAATGACACCCCCAGATCCGTCCGCATATCGCAGTGCGATCTGCCGACTCGCACAGGAATCGGATCGCATGGTGTGAACCCCCATGCGATCCGATTCTGTTGCGGACCAAAAAAAGGGTCCCGTGCGAGTTTGCTGCGGGAGCGATGCGAATTCAGCCATACTATCTGTATGGCTGAACTCGCATCGCTACAGAGATCGGTTTGTGATTTGCGGTGCGAATCACATCCGGATCTCCCCCCGCAGCAGTGTGAACCCAGCCTAATACAGTAAGTGGGGAAATATCTATTAAGGTAAAAATCTAAGGTTCTAATCCTTTCCCACTTTATCTAAAACCAAAAGAGGTTAGGTAGACCTACCCTTCAAAAGGAATCTGTACTGGAGAGAGGTGCAGAATGCTGTTGTTGACCTCTGACTTCTGAAAATACTGGTTGTCTAGCTCTCATGTACTGTGCGTTCTCAGTTAGTGCACCAGATCAGAAGCCCTGAATTCCCTCTGAGTTTTTGAATCTGCAGTTGTGTTCAAACCACCCTAACCAGATGAATCACTGTTTTTGGTCTAAATTATATTTCTACGTGGCAAATAATTTACTTCCCCAATTTTTCTTCCCCTGTTTAACAGAGGCATGTAATTACAATTCTTGATATAATATTTAACACCAGGGCCCGTTCCTGTGCCCAACAAGAGTAACTGTGAGGGCTTACAGTGTTGTGGCACCACCACCCAAGGCCCAATTTTTCAGCCCCTGTTTAACAGGGGCATGTAATTACAATTCTTGATATAATATTTCCCAGCAGGGCCTGTTCCTGTGCCCAACAAGAGCAACCATGAGGGCTTACAGTGTTCTGATACCACCACAACCAAAGGCCCAATTTTTCTGCCCTGTTTAACAGGGGCATGTAATTCCAATTTTGATATAGTATTTCACAGCAGGACCCGTTCCTGCGCCCAACAAGAGTAACCGTGAGGGCTTACAGTATTCTGATACCACCACCATCAAAGGCCCAATTTTTCTGCCCCGGTTTAACAGGGGCATGTAATTACAATTTTGATATAGTATTTCACAGCAGGGCCCGTTCCTGCGCACTTCAAGAGTAACTATGAGGGCTTACAGTGTTGTGGTACCACCAACACATAAGGCTCAATTTTCTGCAGAGTATACAGGGCAGGCCGTGTAGTATATAGACTGCTGTTCAGAGTATATAGTGCCTGGGGGACCTCCACGTCATTTAAAAAAAAAAAAAGAGTGCAGGGTTCCCCTTAATATCCATAATATCCATAATGGACAGGGGGGAACCCGTGCCGTTTTGTCAATGATTTTCATATATACTGCAGGGACCTGACAATAGATTACAGCCACTAGTAGTTTTAAATTCAATTTCCTTTAAAAATGTAATTTTGCTGTGGTATTGTTCTAAACATGGGAAAAATTTGCTACTTTACAGCCATACTAAGGACACCCCCCAGGCACAATATTTAAAGGAATATTTCATTTTTATTGTTTCTCTTTAACCACTTCAGATCCGCGCTATTGCCAAATGACGGCATTAGCGCGGACCTACATTTCCAGGACTACGTCTATTGACGTCGTCCTGGTTACAAGCGGCCTGCGCGCCCCCTGAGGGGCGCGCGCGGCGCGCTCTGTGATCGGCGAGTCCATGAGACTCGCCTGATCACCGATCCGTGTAAGGGGTCGATCCCGACCCCTTATCACGTGATCAGCTGTCAGCCAATGACAGCTGATCATGTGATAGAACGGAGCCGGTAATCGGCTATTATTCCTCCTCGCGCTGACAGCGCGAGGAGAGAAAAAAAAAGCCGATCACAGGCGGCCGTGATCGGGACATCAGTCCCGATCACGGCCATCAATACAAGGGACCACCTGCCACCTGCCTGTGCCCACCTGCCTCCCGCAGTGCCATCCTGAAGTAAAATAAAAGAAAAAGTAAGTGCCCCCCGTCAGTGCCCCCTGTCAGTGCCCATAGTGCCCACAGTGCCACCCACAGTGCCACCCACAGTGCCACCCACAGTGCCACCCACAGTGCCACCCCACAGTGCCACCCACAGTGCCACCCAATCTGCCTCAAAGGTGCTGCACCCCAGTGCCGCCCATCAGTGCCCAGCAGTGCCGCCCATCAGTGCCCAGCAGTGCCGCCCATCAGTGCCCAGCAGTGCCACCTATCAGAGCCACCTATCAGTGCCACCTATCAGTGCCACCTATCAGTCCCATCTATCTGTGGTACCTATCAGTGCCCATCCGTGCCACCCATCCGTGCCACTTATCCGTGCCACCCATCCGTGCCATCTTATCTGTGCCCATCTTTGCCCATCAGTGCCGCCTTATCTGTGCCCATCGGTGCCGCCTTATCTGTGCCTATTAGTGCCGCCTTAACTATGCCTATCAGTGCCCACCAGTGCAGCCCATCAGTGCCCACCAATGCAGCCCATCAGTGCCCACCAATGCAGCCCATCAGTGCCCACCAATGCAGCCTATCAGTGCCGCCTAATCAGCGCATTTCAATGAAGGAGAAAAATGACCCGTTTGCAAAATTTTATAACAAACTATTAAAACATGATTTTTTTTTTTTTTTTTTTTGCATCTTTTTTTGTTTGTTTAGCAAAAAATAAAACTCCGAGCTGTAACTAAATACCACCAAAAGAAAGCTCTATTTGTGGGAAAAAAATGATAAAAATTTCATTTGGGTACAGTGTTGTATGCCCGCGCAATTGTCACTCAAAGTGCATCAGCGCTGAAAGCTGAAAATTGGTCTGGGACTGAGGGGGGTTTAAGTGCCCAGTAAGCAAGTGGTTAAGCATCATTAAAATCACTGCTCCCGAAAATATTGTCGATTTGAAAAAAAAAAAAAAAAAGTGAAATCTTTAAATCCAAAAGGTTAAATTAAAGTCCTAGGTGACTTTAACATTCCAATCAATGTTAATACTGCTACTACTTCTAAACTATTCAACCTAACCTCCTCTTTTAACCTAACACAATGGACACAAATCACCACTCACTCCAACGGCAACACTCTCAACCTCGTATACTCCCATCGCTGAACTCCCTGCAATCTCTCTAACACACCCTTTCCTCTCTCTGATCACAACCATTTTACACTCTTCTTGTCTCCTACATCCTATGCTGCCCACCAACAAACCAATACCCGCAGAAACCTTCACAACCTCAACCCTTCTCTTCTTCACTCTGCTACTGATGGCCTTTATGACAAAATCGCACTCCTGTCCTGCTCAGACCTAACCACTTCCATCTACAATACCACGTTATCATCCTTCCTAGGCATACTTGTTCCTCTTATAACACGCAGAACCAGGCCTCATCTGCCACAACCCTGGCAAACAGACGACACCAGAAATCTCAAGAGACACAGCTGTGCCCTTGAGCGAGCATGGTGTAAATTTAAATCCCTGGAAGACTTTACCCTCTACAAATCTGCCCTTCTCAAATACAACTCCTGCCTCCACACTGCTAAACGAACCTATTACAACACTCATCAAAACCCTCTCATCCAAACATTGTCAACTATTTTCTACTCTTAATTCCTTACTTCACCCCCCCACTGCCCCCACCCACCAATTTGCTTACCGCTCAACAGATTGCCAACCATTTCAATAGAAAAATTGACACAATTCGCAAGGAGATATCCAATATTCAAATTCCTCCCCTACCCAGCACATTGGGTCTGACACCACACTAAATACTCTCTTCCTTTTGCCCAGTTACCACAGAGGAAGTTGATAAACTCCTCTCCATGGCCCATCTCACTACCTGTCACCTGGGGCCTGTCCCCTCTCAATTACTGCGACCACCTTGCCACTCTATCCTCAACTCCCTAACCCACATCTTCAACCTCTCCCTCTCTTCCAGCACCTTTCCTTCCCGCTCAAACATGCACTGGTTATCCCCATACTCAAAAAACCCTCACTAGATCCCATCTGTTTGAATAACTTAAGACCCATCTCCCTGCTCCCGTTTGCCTCCAAGCTCATCGAATGCCTTGTCCATGACCGAATGAGTCGCTACCTCACGGGCAACAACCTTCTTGACCCCCTACAGTCTGGCTTCCGCCCACAACATTCTACTGAAACTGCCCTACGAAAACTCACCAATGACCTACAAACTGCTAAAACCAATGGGCACTACTCTATACTCATACTTTTAGACCTCTCTGCTGCCTTTGACACAGTTGACCACCTGCTCCTCCTCAGCAAATTACACTCCCTTGGCCTCCGTGTGTCTGTTTTATCCTGGTTCTCCTCCTACCTATCTCATAACACTTTCAGTGTCACTTACACCTCCATCTTCACCACCCCCTTTCCTCTTTCTTTTGGGGTATCCCAAGGCTCCATCCTTGGGCCTCTCCTATTCTCACTCTATACCTCTTCCCTGGGCCAGTTGATAACCTCCCATGGCTTCCAATACCACCTCTATGTTGATGACACCCAGATCTATCTCTTCACTCCTCAACTTACCCCCTCGATCTTCTCACGGATCTCAAACTTACTGAATGACATATCGATATGGATATCACACCACTTCCTCAAACTCAATCTTTCTACAACTGAGAGTGTTATATTTCCTCCTTCATGCCCCCCCCCCCCCCCCCGTGACTTCACCATTAATATCAACACAACCATTGGTCCCTCCACACATGCCAGGGTCCTGGGTGTTTTCCTTGACTCTCACCTCTCCTCTTCAGCCCCCATATTCAATCACTGGCTAAATCCTGCCACCTTAACCTCTGCAACATCTCTAGAATTTGACCCTTCCTCACCAATGACACCACAAAGCAACTTATTCACTCCTTGATTATTTCCCACCTTGACTACTGCAACTCTCTCCTTAATGGACTACCCTTAAACAGGCTATCCCCCCTTCAGTCTATTATGAACTCTGCTGCTAGACTAATACACCTCACTAACCAATCCTTGACTGCTGCTCCTCTCTGCCAATCCCTTCACTGGCTTCCCCTACCCCACTGTGTAAAATTCAAAATGCTAACCATAACATACAAGGCCATTCAAAACATCGCCCCTATCTACATCACCAACCTCATCTGCAGATATCGCTCAAATCATCCCCTTTGCTCCTCCTTGGACCTCCTGCTCTCTAGCTCCCTTGTTACCTCCTCCCATGCTCATCTTTAGGACTTCTCCAGAGCCTCCCTCATCCTCTGTAACCCCCTGCCCCGAAATATATCCGATCAGCCCCTACCCTGTCCACCTTTAGGAGATCCCTGAAAACTCATCTATTCAGGGAAGCCTATCCCACACTGTCCCCAAGCCACCCCCATCAAATCATTCTCTGCAGCTCTTACCTTTTGTACCACCACCCCTGCCCTTTAGAATATAAGCTCTACAAGCAGGGCCCTCCTGTACCTTTTGTATTGAACTGTACTGTAATTGTGTTTCCCCTCCATACATTGTAAAGTGCTGCGTAAACTGTTGGCGATATATAAATTGTGAATAATAATAATAAAATCCTCCAGGGCTGAAGTGGTTAAGAAGGAAGGCAGCAAATATTGTATATGTTGGGTATAGTGCATTTTCTATGAAAATCTGAGTAAAATGGACCGTTCCAGACATTGTTCAGAAGAACAGCACACTGGCACCACCACCAATGGCCCAATTTTTCTGCCCCTGTTTAACAGGGGCATGTAATCACAGCAGGGCCCGTTCTTGCACCCAACAGCAGTAACTGTGAGGGCTTACAGTGTTGTGGCACCACGACAACCCAAGGCCCAAATTTTCTGCCCTTGTTTAACAGGGGCATGCAATTACAATTGTTGATATAATATTTCACAGCAGGGCCTATTCCTGCACCCAAAAAGAGTAACTGTGAAGGCTTACAGTGTTGTGGAACAACCACCACCAACCACGGCCCAATTTTTCTGCCCCTGTTTAACAGGGGCATGTAATTACATTTTTTGATCTAATATTTCACAGCAGGGCCTGTTCCTGCGCCCAATAAGTGTATCTGTGAGGGCTTACAGTGTTCTGGTACCACCACCACCAAAGGTCCAATTTTTCTGCCCCTGTTCAACAGCTTCATGACCACCTCACGCCGATATACGTCGGCAGAAGGGCACATACAGACAGAATCGTTTACCTGTACATTGCACTTTAAGAGGCAGTGCGGGCGTCGCATGACCGCTCAATTGTCAGTTAAAGCGATGCAGTGCCAAATCGCAAAAAGGGCCCTGGTCAGGAAGGGAGTAAATTCTTCTGGGGCTGAAGTGGTTAACAGGGGCGTGTAATTCCAATTTTTTTATATAGTATTTCACAGCAGGGCCTGTTCTTGTGCTCACCAAGAGTAACTGTAAGGGGTTACAGTGTTCTGGTACCACCAACACTTAAGGCCCAATTTTCTGCAGAATATAGAGTATATAGGGCAGGCCATATAGTATATATACTGCTATTCAGAGTATATAGTGCCTGGGGGTGCCGGGCTCCCCTTAATATCCATATCAGACCCAAAGGGCCTGATAATGGACTGGTAGGGCCCATGCATTTTTTTAAATGGTTTTCATCTATATTGCTGGGACCTGACAATACATTATAGCCGCGAGTAGTTTTAAATTAAATTTCAGTTGGAAATGTAATTTTGCTGTGGAATTGTTCTAAACATGGGAAAAATGCGCTACTTTAACCAGTTGCCGACCGCCGCACGACGATGTACGTCGATAGCATGGCACGGGCAGGCATATTGGCGTACATGTACGTCCCTTGCCTCCCGCGGGTCGGGGGCCCGATCGGGCCCCCGCCCGGTGCCTGCGGCGGTCGGTATTCGTGCGGGAGCGATCCCGGACGAGGGGACGGCCATTCGTTCATGGCCACCCCCTCGCGATCGCTCCCGACGAATAGGAATCCCCCGTGACATCACTTCCTCTCCTGTAATGTAAACACAGGAGAGGAAGTGATGTATTCTCTCCTCCGTGTCGGTATTTTTCGTTCCGACACGGAGGAGAGCGGATCGGTGAGTTGCACCAACACTCTACACACACAGTAGAACATGCCAGGCACACTCACACCCCCCCTTTACCCCCCGATCACCCCCCCAATTACCCCTGCCCCCCAGTCACAGTGACACCAATGTCATTTTTTTTTTTTTTTTTTTTTTTTTTGCATTGGTGTCATTTGTGACTGTAATAACTGTTAGGGCAGTTAGAGTTAGCCCCCTTTAGTTCTAATGTACCCCCCTAACCCCCCCAATAAAGGTTTAACCCCGTGATCACCCCCCGTCGCCAGTGTCACTAAGGCTGGGTTCACATTGCAGCGGTTTATGAGAACGAATGTGATTCGCACCGCACTGCAGTGCAAATCACATCCGATCTCTGTGCGATTCGAGTTCAGCCATTCGCCGCACCCGCCGCACCCGCCACACCCGCCGCACCCACCGCAAATTCGCACGGGACCCTTTTTTTGGCTCGCAGCAGAATCGGATCGCATGGGTGTTCACACCATGCGATCCGAGTTTGCAGATCGCACTGCGATATGCGTACTGATCTGGGGGTGTCAGTAACATTTCACTGACACTCCCAGCAGTTCGCATAGGGCAGTGTGAACTGCCGCCGGGAGGCATGCGATGCGGGAACCCGCCGCGGATTTGCGGCGTTTCCGCATCGCTCCAGTGTGAACCCAGCCTAATAAGCGATCATTTTTCTGATCGCCGTATTAGTGTCACAGGTGACGCTAGTTAGGCAGGTAGGTATTTAGGTTCGCCGCAGCTTTTTATAGCGCCGGGGACCCCCATATACTACCGCATAAAGCCCCCTGATTGCCCCCTAGTTAACCCTTTCACCAGTGATCACCATATAACTGTTACAGGTGACGCTGGTTGGTTAGTTATTTTTTATAGTTTCAGGGCACCCGCCATTTATTACCTAATAAAGGTTTAACCCCCTGATCACCCGGCGGGTGTCATTTGTGACTAATAACTGTTAGGGCAGTTAGGGTTAGCCCCCTTTAGTTCTAAGGTACCCCCCTAACCCCCCCAATAAAGGTTTAACCCCGTGATCACCCCCCGTCGCCAGTGTCACTAAGGCTGGGTTCACATTGCAGCGGTTTATGAGAACGGATGTGATTCGCACCGCACTGCAGTGCAAATCACATCCGATCTCTGTGCGATTCGAGTTCAGCCATTCGCCGCACCCGCCACACCCGCCGCACCCGCCGCAAATTCGCACGGGACCCTTTTTTTGGCCCGCAGCAGAATCGGATCGCATGGGTGTTCACACCATGCGATCCGAGTTTGCAGATCGCACTGCGATATGCGAACTGATCTGGGGGTGTCAGTAACATTTCACTGACACTCCCAGCAGTTCGCATAGGGCAGTGTGAACTGCCGCCGGGAGGCATGCGATGCGGGAACCCGCCGCGCATTCGTGGCGTTCCCGCATCGCTCCAGTGTGAACCCAGCCTAATAAGCGATCGTTTTTCTGATCGCTGTATTAGTGTCACAGGTGACGCTAGTTAGGCAGGTAGGTATTTAGGTTCGCCGCAGCTTTTTATAGCGCCAGGGACCCCCATATACTACCGCATAAAGCCCCCTGATTGCCCCCTAGTTAACCCTTTCACCAGTGATCACCATATAACTGTTACAGGTGACGCTGGTTGGTTAGTTATTTTTTTATAGTTTCAGGGCACCCGCCATTTATTACCTAGTCTCACTAGTGTACCCCTAAATTTAGGGGTGTCTACTTTCCAAAATGGGGTCATTTGGGGGGGGTTTGTGCCATCTTGGCATTTTATGGCCTTCAAAACTGTAACGCCCTTAGAAAGCCTGAAGGCGGTGCTTGGTTTTCGGGGCCCCGTACGCGGCTAGGCTCCCAAAAAGTCCCACATATGTGGTATCCCCGTACTCAGGAGAAGCAGCAGAATTTATTTTGGGGTGTCATTTCACATATGCCCATGGCATGCGTGAGCAATATATCATTTAGTGACAACTTTGTGAAAAAAAAAAAAAAAAAAAAAAAGTTTGTAATTTTCCCGCAACTTGTGGCAAAATATAAAATATTCCATGGACTCAACATGCCTCTCAGCAAATAGCTTGGGGTGTCTACTTTCTAAAATGGGGTCATTTGTGGGGGTTTTGTGCCATCTTGGCATTTTATGGCCTTCAAAACTGTAATAGGTAGTGAGAAGTGAACTCAAAAATGTACGCCCTTAGAAAGCCTGAAGGCGGTGCTTGGTTTTCGGGGCCCCGTACGCGGCTAGGCTCCCAAAAAGTCCCACATATGTGGTATCCCCGTACTCAGGAGAAGCAGCAGAATTTATTTTGGGGTGTCATTTCACATATGCCCATGGCATGTGTGAGCAATATATCATTTAGTGACAACTTTGTGAAAAAAAAAAAAAAAAAAAAAAGTTTGTAATTTTCCCGCAACTTGTGGCAAAATATAAAATATTCCATGAACTCAACATGCCTCTCAGCAAATAGCTTGGGGTGTCTACTTTCTAAAATGGGGTCATTTGTGGGGGTTTTGTGCCATCTTGGCATTTTATGGCCTTCAAAACTGTAATAGGTAGTGAGAAGTGAACTCAAAAATTTACGCCCTTAGAAAGCCTGAAGGCGGTGCTTGGTTTTCGGGGCCCCGTACGCGGCTAGGCTCCCAAAAAGTCCCACATATGTGGTATCCCCGTACTCAGGAGAAGCAGCAGAATTTATTTTGGGGTGTTATTTCACATACGCCCATAGCATGTGTGAGCAATATATCATTTAGTGACAACTTTGTGTAAAAAAAAAAAAAAATTTTTTTTTTTGTCATTATTCAATCGCTTGAGGCAAAAAAATAAAATATTCAATGGGCTCAACATGCCTCTTATCAATTTCCTTAGGGGGTCTACTTTCCAAAATGGGGTCATTTGGGGGGGTTTTGTACTGCCCTGCCATTTTAGCACCTCAAGAAATGAGATAGGCAGTCGTAAACTAAAAGCTGCGTAAATTGCAGAAAACGTACCTTAGTTTGTAGATGTGACAACTTTTGCGCAAACCAATAAATATACAATTATTGACTTTTTTTTTACCAAAGACATGTGGCTGAATACATTTTGGCCTAAATGTATGACTAAAATTGAGTTTATTGGATTTTTCTAATAACAAAAAGTAGAAAATATCATTTTTTTTCAAAATTTGCGGTCTTTTTACGTTTATATCGCAAAAAATAAAAATCGCAGAGGCAATCAAATACCATCAAAAGAAAGCTCTATTTGTGGGAAGAAAAGGACGCAAATTTTGTTTGGGTACAACATTGCATGACCGCGCAATTACCAGTTAAAGCAGCGCAGTGCCAAAGTGTAAAAAGACCTCTGGTCATTTACCAGCAAAATGGTCCGGTCTGAAAGTGGTTAAGCATTATTAAAATCACTGCTCCTGAAAAAATTGTCGATTTTAAATAAAAAAAAAAAATCTTTTAATCTAAAAAATCTAAAAGGTTAAATTAAAGTCCTAGGTGACTTTAACATTCCAATCGATGTTAATACTGCTACTACTTCTAAACTACTTAATCTAACCTCCTCTTTCAACCTAACACCATGGACACAAATCACCACTCACTCCAACGGCAACACTCTTGACCTCGTATTATCTCATTGCTGCACTCCCTGCAATCTCTCTAACACACCCTTTCCTCTCTCTGATCACAACCTTATCCGTTTCACACTCTTCTTGTCTCCTACATCCTATGCTTTTAAATTTCATTTTGTCCTCTAGAAATTTAATTTTGCTGTGGTATTGTTCTAAACACGGGAACAATTTGCTACTTTACGGACATACTAAGGACATCCCCCAGGCACAATATTTAAAGTAATATTTCATTTTTATTTTTTCACTTTAAGTATTATTAAAATCACTTCTCCCAAAAAAACGGGTGTTTTTAAAAAAAATATTTGCATTGATATATGTCCTCTGGGGCAGGACCCGGGACCCCAGACACTTTTTATGACAATAACTTGCTGTGAACCGAACCGAGGGGGTGTTCGGCTCATCCATATTCACACGTGCCAGTTGGTCAACTCCATGCAACACAGATGTGAAACAGTTCTCAGAAACAGTGGTTATACAACGAAATATTAGTTCACTGATTCACAGGAAATCAAAATCTTTGAGGATTGTTTAGTTCATACAGAAAATGTTTGAGTTTGTAAAGAAAAATGCAGACACCGCTTTTTTTTTTTAAACATAATATTCCTCTTTCTTCACTTTCTGTAAAGTAATAAAAAATTTTAAGTATTTTTATATATGTTTTGATTTAGACTGTGCAGTGTTCCTTTGCAGTGTTGCATTTGTGTGCATGGAAACGAAAGCTACTATAAGGATTTTGTGCTTTACTCACTTTTTTAAACACACCGCTATTATTTTTAACACAACTGTACATGCTTTTTCCAGGTAAGCGACTCAAAAAAAATTGTATCCAAAAAGAGCCAAATGATTAATGGTACAATGTTTAACATATACATAATATCATATAAAATGTTGTCTGTTAAAAATCATGTTTATTGAGACACTAACAAACAAAATGTAATAAAGTGCTATGCATATGTTGAATTTTGGGGTATTGGTTATTTTCGGAGATAATATAATGGGATATGGGATGTATTGCAAGGCAATTTCAACATACCTAATATATACTGTAATCAAAAATATTGTAATTGGAGGCAGCGAGACAACTCACTGTACAGGTTTCCTTTCATCCCCTGATCAAGTGCTCCACTTTTCTGTATCTCAAAATCCCGTAAATCTGACAAGAAGATCAGTAAATAGAAGTAAAATACATCTCCTAATAAGCAACATTGAAAAGTTGTTAAGCAACAGTTCATAAGGACAGGCACATTTAGAAATAGTCACAGATTACATTTCTGCAAAGTTAAACTAAAATTAAACTTTAATTACGGTATTATCTGTCCTTTATAAAGCGAACAGAAGGTGACTATGTCATTCACAGTCATTGAACATAATTTCCGAGCATAATTTATTTGAGCGCGTCTCAGGACACCAGAGACCAACAGATACAACCACTTGTTTGCAATTAACTACCAACGATAGCATAATTGATATGAGGAAATTTATAGATCTACATTGTTAGAAGATTATACCGAAATGACTTTAGATTGAAAAGAAGATTATGGATGAGAACAGCAGCAATGTTCCCTTCTGTGTTTATTAATCCAAGGACATGTTGAAATATAATAGCTTGACAAGATTATGCTGCTGATATTAAGCATCATTATTATGGAGGTATCTTAGTACAGGATTATTATTATTTTTTATTTATTTTTATTTGCTGCTGCCTCTGTTATCTAAATGTTTTAGTTTAAATTGTGTTCAGTAGTGATGGACGAACTTCCGACGGGACGTTTCGCGAACGCGAAACGCGAACGGACACAAACGTTCGCGAAAACGACCGTTCGCCGCGGGCTCCATTGACTTCAATGGGAGGCGAATTTCGCAAACCTTTAGGTCGAATTTGCGGCCACGGGGTAATTATTAGGGGGTAGCACGTAGTCCCACCACCTGGACAATAGCATAATACATGTATGAGGTGAATTTGGGATCGATAACTACAAGCATTTTTTTTTTATTTGGGAAATTGTTCTGACAATTCAGGACTATGGAGCTAATGAAGGCAATGGAGGAGAGGGAAGGTCAGGGACCAGGGTAGGCAAACAAGAGGGTGCAGGAGATACAGAGCACTGACAGCAGCACCGTAATACAGAGCACTGACATCAGCACCGTGACATACAGCGCTGACAGCAGCTCCGTGACATACAGCGCTGACAGCAGCTCCGTGACATACAGCGCTGACAGCAGCTCCGTGACATACAGCGCTGACAGCAGCTCCGTGACATACAGCGCTGACAGCAGCTCCGTGACATACAGCGCTGACAGCAGCACCGTGACATACAGCGCTGACAGCAGCTCCGTGACATACAGCGCTGACAGCAGCTCCGTGACATACAGCGCTGACAGCAGCTCCGTGACATACAGCACTGACAGCAGCTCCGTGACATACAGCGCTGACAGCAGCTCCGTGACATACAGCGCTGACAGCAGCACCGTGACATACAGCGCTGACAGCAGCTCCGTGACATACAGCGCTGACAGCAGCTCCGTGACATACAGCGCTGACAGCAGCTCCGTGACATACAGCGCTGACAGCAGCTCCGTGACATACAGCGCTGACAGCAGCTCCGTGACATACAGCGCTGACAGCAGCTCCGTGACATACAGCGCTGACAGCAGCTCCGTGACATACAGCGCTGACAGCAGCTCCGTGACATACAGCGCTGACAGCAGCACCGTAAGCAGCCCCAGGAGGAAGTCAGCACAGCACAGGGATGGTGTGATCCCCTCATAATAAGAACCCCCAGGAGGAAGTCAGCACAGCACAGGGATGGTGGGAGCCCCTCATAATAAGAACACCCAGGAGGAAGTCAGCACAGCACAGGGATGGTGGGAACCCCTCATAATAAGCAGCCCCAGTAGAAATATGACACCGCTCAACCTCTTCAAAGAGGAGGGTAGGGGCATATAGTACGGTGTGCTTTTTTGGGTCAGGGAAGTGAGCCAAATGAATTAAGAAGGTCTGTGTGCTTGATTCCAAAAATTGTTTATAGACATATACATGGTCTACTGATCACATGTGTTGAATTCCTCCGAGATCCATGCCTCATTCATTTTTAGAAATGTGAGGTAGTTAACACTGTCGTGAGCTAGGCGAGTACGCTTATCGGTCACAATCCCCCCTGCTGCGCTGAACGTCCTTTCGGACAGGACACTGGATGAGGGGCAAGCCAACAGTTCGATTGCAAATTGGGCAAGCTCTGGCCAGAGGTCAAGCCTGCCCACCCAGTAGTCTAGGGGTTCATCACTCCTCAGAGCGTCCACATCGGCCGTTAACCCAATGTAGTCGGACACCTGACGGTCTAGGCGTTCCCTGATGCTGGATCCGGATGACACCTGTCGATGGGTCGGCTGAAAGAATGACCTCATATCCGAAGTCACCAACACATCTTCAAACCGGCCTCTTCTTGCAGGCGCTGTTGGATTGGTACCCGCAAATCCTTCTCTGGGAGTGGGAATTGCTCCTCTGCCAGCGCACGCAAAAGCAGAATGCAGCATTTCTCGAAGCAAGGCCTGGAAGTGCTGCATTCTGACAGCCCTCTGCGACGGCGGTAACATTTCCGCCATTTTGTGTTTGTACCGGGGATCTAAGTACGTTGCCACCCAGTACTGGTCCTTGACCCTCATGCTTTTTATACGGGGGTCCCTATTAAAACACTGGAGCATGAAGGCCCCCATTTGCACTCAAGCGGAAGGTATGTGGTGGTGGTGGTGTTGTTGGTGGTAGTGTCTTTGGGGGTGCACATAGCAGAGAGTGAAGAAGAGGGTGCAGATCGAGAGGATGAGGAGGGTGCAGAAGAATAAGGCTGAGTGAGCCACTCAACCAAGTCTGGTGCGTCCTTTAAAGTAATTGAACGCACCTTCTGCAACTTCCCACTTTGGCTCAAGGCTGTTGCTCCTGCCCTACCCCTACCACCCCTGCGGAAGGGCCTGCCTCTTCCTCTGCCTGTCATTTTTTAAATCACCCTGTGACAAAACTCTTAGTCCCTATACCGCTGAAGGACTGCTGCAGTATAGGGCAGCGGTCAGCAGTAGTGCACGTCAACCCTATGTATTGTGGACCGATAGCGGTCCTTACAGAACAGCAGACTGTACTGCACTCAGGCCTATGTACCGTAGCACCCTATACCAAGTTACCAGTCCTTATAAAAACTTTTGTGGACCAAGCAGGTTGTGTGTTAGTGTTTAGCAGACTGTGCGTCAGTCCCTATACCGCTGAAGGACTGCTGCAGTATAGGGCAGCGGTCAGCAGTAGTGCACGGCAACCCTATGTATTGTGGACCGATAGCGGTCCTTACAGAACAGCAGACTGTAACGCACTCAGGCCTATGTACCGTAGCACCCTATACCAAGTTACCAGTCCTTATAAGAACTTTTGTGGACCAAGCAGGTTGTGTGTTAGTGATTAGCAGACTGTACGTCAGTCCCTATACCAATGAAGGACTGCTGCAGTATAGGGCAGCGGTCAGCAGTAGTGCACGGCAACCCTATGTATTGTGGACCGATAGCGGTCCTTACAGAACAGCAGACTGTACTGCACTCAGGCCTATGTACCGTAGCACCCTATACCAAGTTACCAGTCCTTATAAAAACTTTTGTGGACCAAGCAGGTTGTGTGTTAGTGTTTAGCAGACTGTGCGTCAGTCCCTATACCGCTGAAGGACTGCTGCAGTATAGGGCAGCGGTCAGCAGTAGTGCACGGCAACCCTATGTATTGTGGACCGATAGCGGTCCTTACAGAACAGCAGACTGTAACGCACTCAGGCCTATGTACCGTAGCACCCTATACCAAGTTACCAGTCCTTATAAGAACTTTTGTGGACCAAGCAGGTTGTGTGTTAGTGATTAGCAGACTGTACGTCAGTCCCTATACCAATGAAGGACTGCTGCAGTATAGGGCAGCGGTCAGCAGTAGTGCACGGCAACCCTATGTATTGTGGACCGATAGCGGTCCTTACAGAACAGCAGACTGTACTGCACTCAGGCCTATGTACCGTAGCACCCTATACCAAGTTACCAGTCCTTATAAAAACTTTTGTGGACCAAGCAGGTTGTGTGTTAGTGTTTAGCAGACTGTGCGTCAGTCCCTATACCGCTGAAGGACTGCTGCAGTATAGGGCAGCGGTCAGCAGTAGTGCACGGCAACCCTATGTATTGTGGACCGATAGCGGTCCTTACAGAACAGCAGACTGTAACGCACTCAGGCCTATGTACCGTAGCACCCTATACCAAGTTACCAGTCCTTATAAGAACTTTTGTGGACCAAGCAGGTTGTGTGTTAGTGATTAGCAGACTGTACGTCAGTCCCTATACCAATGAAGGACTGCTGCAGTATAGGGCAGCGGTCAGCAGTAGTGCACGGCAACCCTATGTATTGTGGACCGATAGCGGTCCTTACAGAACAGCAGACTGTACTGCACTCAGGCCTATGTACCGTAGCACCCTATACCAAGTTACCAGTCCTTATAAGAACTTTTGTGGACCAAGCAGGTTGTGTATTAGTGTTTAGCAGACTGTGCGTCAGTCCCTATACCGCTGAAGGACTGCTGCAGTATAGGGCAGCGGTCAGCAGTAGTGCACGGCAACCCTATGTATTGTGGACCGATAGCAGTCCTTACAGAACAGCAGACTGTACTGCACTCAGGCCTATGTACCGTAGCACCCTATACCAAGTTACCAGTCCTTATAAAAACTTTTGTGGACCAAGCAGGTTGTGTGTTAGTGTTTAGCAGACTGTGCGTCAGTCCCTATACCGCTGAAGGACTGCTGCAGTATAGGGCAGCGGTCAGCAGTAGTGCACGTCAACCCTATGTATTGTGGACCGATAGCGGTCCTTACAGAACAGCAGACTGTACCGCACCCAAGCCTATGTACCGTAGCACCCTAGACAGACCAAGTTACCAGTCCTGATAAAGAGCTTTGTGGAACAAGTGAGTTGTGAATGATTAGCAGACTGCAGCAGAAGGGCAGCAGTCAAGTATAATATTCTTTCTATATTTGGAAGAAAGAATATTATACGTGTACAAGCCTATTACCGTACCACTGATACCAGTCCTGAAAAGAACCTTTGTGGAACTAATAGTAACAGCAAGTCTTTAAAATTATCCTCACTGCCTGACACACTGCTTCCTGCCTGTCCCTATACAAATTGGCAAAAAAGAGTAGGCTGGAACGATTAGCTGGAATAGCTCTTTTGTGGACCTGATAGTAACAGCTAATGATGATGATGATGATGATGATGAAGAAAGACTAATCTGGCTGAGCTGTCCCTAAAATAGCAGCATACAGCGCTCTGTCCCTTTATCTAAACTGACAAAAGAAACTCAGGCTGCTGACCTAACACCTATACCAGTCCTGAAAAGAACTTTTGTGTACCAAATAGCTAGCGTTTTCTCTGTCCCTACTCCACACAGGATCCTTTCCCTACAGTGACAGAAGAAAGAATGTAAAATGGCCACCGGATCGGGTGTATTTATAGGTTAGGGGGAATGTCCAAGTGTCCATGAGCTGTCATGTCTCAATTGGTTGTCCTGTAACACATGATAAACGTGTCACGAAAGGTTAAAGTTCTTGTATACATTAAACACGTAAGTCCGCCGGGGCGAACGACGGAAAAAGGCGTTCGAACCCGCGGACGGCGAAAGTCGGAAATTCGCCGCGAAACGACCGCCGGGCGAAACGTTCGTCCATCACTAGTGTTCAGTCACTTAATCGATTGTAACTCTTAATGACCTCATGAACTTCGGCATACCAGACCTGCCCGTCAGCAACTTGCTTCTGGAACCCCCGTGATCTCATTCCTGTAGTAACATTATTACATCTATCCATCTTAGCTGGTCCTTCTCCTTTTAGCTTAAACATTTTCCAGTATTAGAATTTTCTCAAGTGAATCTTCTGTTTCCAAAGTGTTAATGTTTTAGCTTCAATATGAATCTTCGTAAACAATCTGGTTTTATTTTCTGAAGTGTTGATTGGTTTCATGATCTTGCAGTACCAGATTTATAATTAATTCCCCACTGGGACAACAGCCACCTCTTACTGCCATCATCTAGTTAGCCATTGGAAGCCATGTCAAAATAGAAATCCTGTCATTGGTGAGACTGAGAACTTCTGAGTAAATAAAGTAGAGGAAATATTCACCTGTTTCTATATGACACTCTCTTGTCAACTGGATTTTTGTGCTTGAGGGGAATTGTACTGGAAGAGATGTTTATTGCTGGGTTGATATTGATGCTATGAGGGAATGTTTATTACTTGGGAGCTTAGGAGTGAATGTTTATAGCTTGAGATGTTGTATAGCTGTGGAGGTGTTGATGCTAGGGACCCTAAGGGCAGCCATAGATGGTTTGAATCTAGCCGAACCATTAATGCGCAGGCTGAATGTACCAAATTGATTGATCAATCAACTTCGGTACAACCAGCCTGCCAGATTAGCTTGCGCTTATCACAAGTGGCTTCTATAGCTGCTAGCGATAATCACTGTCAATGGCTTGGCAGGAGGGATTCCCATGTCAGCACTGTCTGTGTTGATGGGGGAATCATGCAAATTTCTTCTTGCAACCCATGTTTTTAGGAAAAAAATTGCACCGTATATGACCGGTCTTAGTGTGCTACATCTTTACCCTCCTCAGGGTTCCCAAGGGTATTCCAGGTCTTTTATAATCCTAGTGATGTTCCTGTGGGTTTATGAATATATTATTCGTGCCAATGCAAGAGTCATCATTTATAGGTGTAAAGCACATTTTTGAACACTCAACTCTGAGTAAGAATGCAGCCTGAGGTTGAAACACCAAGGCCAGTGGAGGGATTGGTGGAGTGGCATGGCAGACACTGAGCGGTTAGTAAGGTAGATGAGTCTGGCAGCAGCATTCATGATAGACAGAAGAGGAGAGGGGAGTTGCAATAGTCAAGGCACGAGTTAAAAAGAGAGTGAATGAGTAGCTTGGTGGTTTCATTTGTTAAAAAGAGGTGAATTGTTGAGATGTTATGGAGGTGAAGTGTACAAGCTTTTGACAGCAATTGGATTTGGGGCCGAAAGGACAAGTCACAGTCTAGAATTACACCTAGTACCCTGGAGTGAAGGGAGGTCCTGATAGTTGTATTATTGATCTTGATGGAAAAGTCATGGAGGAGGGCATGAGCGGAGAGAATATTATCAGCTCAGTTTTAGAGAGATTTTGTTTAAGGAAGTGTTGTCATTTAGTAAGATAGCAATAAGAGAGGAGACTGAAGGAGTGATGTGAGGAGTAGTGAGATAGATTTGGGAGCCAACGGCATAGAGATGGCATTGGAAGCCGTGGGAAGTGACCAAGAGAAGGGGTGTAGATAGAGGAGAGAAGGGGTCCAAGAACAGAACTTTTGGTGACTCCATACAGAAAGAGGAAGACAGGAGGAGACAGAGTTATAGATAACACTGAAGGAGCGCTGTGATAGATTCTTGCACTAAATTCCCCCTGAAAAAAATAGCTGTGTGCTTCTCGATATGGGGGGGGGGGGGGGGGGGGTAGTGGGCACTGCTGCCTTTAGACGCATTGCAGAACAAGTAACAGTAGGTCAGCAATAGGGAAAGATCAGCTGCAGGGAGCCCACATGCAATATTGGTAACTCAATTTACTTCTTCACCAATGGAAGAATTGCAAGTCTGGGAGCCATAAGTGTTACACTCCAGTGGTCTATTACAGGGCTAGTACATAGCATAACAATAAAAAATGGTCCTTACGGTATGTATATAAATTAAACTTGAATACATGGAAACAGTCTCTTTAAGAGTTAGTTATAATGGAAAACCATCAGTCCTTTATAAAAGTATAAAAGAGCATCCTTCTCTGAATGTTAACTATCACAAGGTTTAAGAGGTGTCTGAATGAGTTTTCTGCTTTAACCATAGGCTCTAAGGCTAATGGAGAAAATTCATTTACATAGAAAATTAGCATTTTATCTATTCTTCAGATTTCTTATGTGTGTTTTATGACAACCAGGGGCCTCCACTAGCGGTCATAGCTGTGCCTGCACAATCTGCATTATAACATAGCCAAATACTTGTTACACTTCTTTCATTCTGCAGTCACTTTAATCTTCATGTCTTACAGCAGGCACACAGCTGACTGAAGACTCTGCAGATAGATCTCCTGCTGCTCTCCCTTAAGGACTCCAGCTTGGCAGAAAGCCGCTTATTTACTTCATTTTCAGAGCTTTGGAAATTAGTCTTTTATTTTCAACATTTCTCCATTTAAATATTGTGCTTTCCTAAAACCAGCTAAATGATGTTGCTGGTAATTTCAGTTACATCACATGTCAATGTATGGATTGTTGTGTGTCAACTACTGCCGTGAATCGGTAAAAGAAGTTTATTACAAGATCTGGGCTCCATGTGAGTATTTAAGAGAGATAAGTGCCAATCCTTACAGCTAATGCCTGGAGGGTGAGACAAAAAGAGTGAATGTTGGTGCAAACTGGGCTGCAGAGTCCTGGAAGTTGGTGCTAGGAATTATTGTGTGAGTGAAAGAGGGAGTTAAACATATATGGTCGGGAGGTTGAGAACCTTAGGTCTCTGCCCACCATCCATTCATGGGACAATAACAGGATTTGCTGACAACCTCAGTTGGCCCTGGAACCTGTTAAGTGGTGACCCATCTGCTTGTGATGTCCACGTGTGAGGCAGCCTGGGTCCCGCCATCACGCACTCCCTTTTCACTTATTTGGTGGCCTGCATAGAGCTATTCAGAGAAAATGATGCTTCCAGTAGTTAATGTGGACCTCAATTTTTAACTGAACTGAAAAAAACTACCCATGTAGTAAGGCTGCCCCTGCACCAAAAAGGTTTCATGCCTATTTTTTTAACAGTAATCTTTTCTGTAGATTTTAATTCATTGTTACTGCTGCTTTAGCTAGTAGATTGAGGCCTATTACCACTTGATATTAAAAAAAAAATCACAGCAAAAACTACTAAAAAATCAGATTTGGGTGCTGCTGTATTTAAGCTTAATATAAAAGTTTACTTCCTCCCGCAGGGTGCCCCCACAGCAAGCAACTTGCTCTTGGGCACCCAAGCAGGCTCATTTCTGAACCACGGCTCTGTGTGTCCATTCACACATGAGGCTGTGGCTCAGGCCCGCCCCCTTCGTCTCTTGATTGGCTCCCTGGCTGTGATTAACAGCAGCAAGAGCTCCCACTGCTGCCAAAAGACAATCAGGAGGGCAAGTCCCTGGAGAGGCAAGGCTCTTGTGGACATCTCTGGGTTGAGAGGGGGCTCAGGTAAGTATTAGGGGGGACTGCTGCATACAGAAGGTTTTTTACGTTCATGCATGAAGGTAAAAACCTTGTGTCTTTACAACCACTTTAAAGCCAAACGCAAACATTTATAATGTTACAGCTTACCAAGGCTTTCTTTTCTTTTCATCTGGTAATCCAGCAAGTACATCTGTTGTTTTTTAACAGAACAAGCTCTCCTAAAAATCATATGGCGTCCTCCTGGATTGCACCACTTTAACACCTTCCCGCCTGGCCTATAGCAGAATGACAGCTAGGCGGTGGCTTTACCGCTCTGAGTGGACCTATCAATGCCACCTGTCCCCAGTGCCACCTAACAGTGTCATCTGTTCCCAGTACCACCTTTCCCCAGTGCCACCTATCCATGTCACCTGTCCCCAGTGCCACGTGCCACCTGTCCCCAGTGCCACCCGTCCCTAGTGCCACGTGTCCCCAGTGCCACCTGTCCCTAGTGCCATGTATCCCCAGTGCCACCTGTCAGTGTCACATGTCATCAGTGCCACGTATCAGTGCCACCTGTCAGTGTCACGTGTCATCAGTGCCACGTATTAGTGCCATCTGTCATCAGTGCCATGTAATAGTGCCATCTGTCGTCAGTGTCACATCAGTGTCACGTGCCATCAGTGCCATGTATCAGAGCCATCTGCCATCAGTGCCACGTCAGTGTCACGTGTCATTGTCCTGGTGCTCCAGGGCCTTCAGAAGTGTAATAGATAGTCAACAATTTAGATGTGTAATTTATGCTCCTAGAACACGTGATGGCGCTCCCTGCACGTTGGGCGTCTGTAAGTGGCCAGGCTGTGAAAAAGTCCCACACATGTGGTATCATAATACTCAGGAGGAGTAGCAGAATTTAATTTGGGGTGTCATTTGTGGTATACACATGCCATGTGAGAAAAATAACCTATTACAATGACAATTTTGTGGGAAAAAAATAAAAAACTAAAAAATGTTAATTTTGCAAAGAATTGTGGGAAAAAATTACAACACCAAAAACCTCACTATGCCTCTTACTAAATAACTTGGAATGTCTACTTTCCAAAAAGGGGTAATTTGGGGGGTATTTGTACTTTCCTGGCTTGTTCGGGTCGCAAGAAATTAGACCACCAGTACATCAGAATTTTGTATGATTCACACCACAGTTTGTAGACTCTCTAACTTTCACAAAGACCAAATAATATCCACTAATTTGGGTTATTTTTACCAAAGATATGTAGCAGTATAAATCGTGGCCAAAATTTATGAAGAAAAATTAATAATTTGCATAATTTTATCACAGAAGCAAAGAAAAATGCGTTTTTTTTTTCAAAATTTTCGGTCTTTTTTCATTTATAGCGCAAAAAATAAAAAACCCAGAGGTGATCAAATACCACCACAAGAAAGCTCTATTTGTGGGAAAAAAGGACAAAAAATGAATTTGGGTACAGTGTTGCATGACTGAGTAACTGTCATTCAAAGTGTGAGAGCACCGAAAGCTGAAAATTGGTCTGGGCAGGAGGGGTGTTTAAGTGCCCAGTAGGCAAGTGGTTAAACATAATGTGTAAAAAAAATACTGATCCCTTCCCCAGAGTAGTGCAATATTACTGTGGTAACATAGCAAAAGTATATTGCTCTGGTCAAAGTGTGTTAAAAAATGAATCATAAAAAAAAGAAACCACATGAGCGGGTAAGTGCCGCTGAAGGTGTGCTGTCTCAGTGCCACGCCACCAGGGGAGGGCTGTTTGAAAAAGAAACCCACAAGCTGCCGCTGCCTCTTACTAAATACCTTGGACTGTCTACATTCCAAAAAGGTTTCATTTGGGGGATATCCATATTGTCCTGACATTTTTGGGCCTCAATAAATGAGAGGCTGTCAGTACATCAGGATTGATCAATTTTCAGATATAATAGTTTGTGGACTGTATAACTTTCCTACAGACTAAATAATATACATTGATTTGTGAAATGTATTAGAATAAATTCTGGCTGAAATTTATGAAGAACAATTATTTATTTACAAAAATTTCTAACAGAACATCTTTTTTGTTTTTTTCAAAAATTTAGTTTTTTTTTGTTTATTTAGTAAAAAATAAAAGTCCCAGTGGCTATTAAATACCACTAAATGAATGTTCTATTTGTTTGAAAAAATATCTAAAAATGTAGTTTAGGTACCTTCTATGCATTAAGGTGAAAACCCTCCTGTGATGCAGCAGCCCCCCTGAACCCGGTCTTTCCAGTGACGGGGATGAGCACACCAGCTCCAGCCGGTGTCTCTGGTCCTGATTGGATAGATTGATAGCAGCGCAACCATTGGCTCCCACTGCTGTCAATCTAAGCCAATGAGCAGGAGCCAGGGGGCGGGGCCGGGTCCTGCTGTCTGTGTCAATGGACGCAGCAGCAGGACATAGGAGCATGCCCGCACGAGTGCCTCGAGGGAAAGCACTTCTCCGTTGGGACACTCGATGCATGGAGGAGCCAAGAACGCCGCTGGGGGGCCCCAGAAGAGGAGGATTGAGGCCACTCTGTGCAAACCTCTTGCACAGAAGAGGTAAGTATGACATGTTTGTTATTAAAACAAAAACAAAAAAAACAAGATTTTACAACCCCAACCAGATTTTACAACCCAAATAATTTTTTTTTTGCTTTGTTAAATGTCCCCCCATTGTTAAATGTCCCCCTATGACAGTGCCCAACCACTTGGTGTAAAGGGACGCATCAGACCCCCTGCTGGGAACCACAGCCACAGCATATGCTAATCCAGCCTAACAAATGGGTTAGTATTAGGTCTAGTGCTAGGGCTAGGGTTGGGATTACAGGGCAAGTTATTCTTAGGATTATTGAAAGTGTTAAGCTGGGTATACACTAGTAGAATTTTAAACAAAAATTCATAAGAAAATTCTCAAAAAATTCAAATGTCATTCAAAAGTAGTTTGTTTTTAACATTTTATTTTGGAATGTATGGACTTTACCAAATGAAAACCACATACACTGATAGAAATTCCTACATTCGAGAAAACGTTTCCATCCTGCTTCTTCAGATCTTCTTGTCACTGCAGTTGAAGTGAACATTGTTTTAACCCACTAATGATTAGTAAAACAAACAAATGTTCTTACAACATTGCAATGAAAGATGTCAAACAAAATTCTACTAGTGTATACCCAGCTTTAGTGTAAGGTAAGGATTGGGGTTACTGTAGGACTTAGGCTTATAGGGAGTGTTAGCATTATGCCCCATACACACGGTCAGACATTCCAACCACAAAATCCGTCTGATTTCTTCCGACGGATTTTGGCCGAAACTTGTCTTGCATACACACGGTCGCACAAAGTTGTTGGAAAATCCGATCGTTCGGAATGAGGTGACATTATACACGTATGACCAATGGCTTTGGTCTCCAATTTTTTTCTGAGCATGCGTGGCACTTTGTGCGTCGGAATTCTCTACACACGGGCGGAAAAAGTCAGATCAGATTTTGTTGTGGGAACATTTTAGATCCTGCTCTCAAACTTTTTCCGGCAGAATTTCCGACAGAAAAAGTCCGCTAGAGCCCACACACGATCAGATTTTCCGACAACATAATCCGATCTGACATTTTACGTCGGAATTTCCGACCATGTGTATGGGGCATTAGAGTTACGGGGAGAGGTTATGTTATGGTTATAGACAGGTATAGTGTGAGAGTCGTGGTTACAAGAGGGTTAGGCATATAGAAAAGGTTACCATTAGATTTATAGAGAGGATAAGTATCAGTTTGTTTTTTTCAGCGGGAATGAGGGGGAACGCAGTTCCAGCACCTCCACCACTGAATGTACTGTATGTAATGGTAAGGGGTGCTGGGGAATGCTGGAAGGTCTATTGTTGCTGGCTGCTGGGGATCTATTTTCGCTTTAGGGATCTATTTTTGCAGGCATGGTCTTTTGTTTCTGGGGAGGTGTATTGTTGCTGGTGGAGGAACTATGGTCACTGGGAGGGTTGTTGCTGAGGGGTCAATTGTTGCTGGAGTGATAATGTTAAGGGAGGGTTCTACTGATGCTGGCTAATGGAGGGTTTAATAATGCTGGCTACTTGGAGATCTAATGTTACTGGTGGGGTTCTATTTTTGCTGTGATGGATCTATTGTTGCTAGGGGAGTGGTATTTTGTTGTGGGGGTCTATTGTTGCTCTGGTGGATCTATTGTTGCTAGGGGAGGTGGCATTTTGTTGTGGGGGTCTATTGTTGCTCCAGTGGATCTATTGTTGCTAGGGGAGGTGGTATTTTGTTGCGGGGGTCTATTGCTGATGGATGGGTCTATTGTTGATTGGGGGACTATTGTTGATGGGGGAGTCTATTGTTGTAGGGGATCTATTTTACTGCTTTTCTTGCTATCATTAAACACATTCCATACAAATTACATAGCACCACAAAATTATACTTGGTTCTGTGTTCCCTAAAAGGGGTGGTACTGGGAGGTTCATAGGGGGCAGAGACAAAGGGTGACTTGGAAGGGGAGATTACCTGTACCTATTCTTCGAGAAAAAAAAAGCCCTGATTAGTATTATGATTTATTAGGGTTTTAGGGAGGGTTAGGGTTGGGGAATCCAGGTAGCATTAGTGTGAGGGGTTCTATGGTAGGCCTTGCTGTCTGTGCTTGGAGTTTAGCAGCACCATGTTTTCAGCATTGAAATTGAATGCAATAAACTGTGTATACACAGCATATCTTTCAAATGAGCACCGATTCTAAGTGATCTTTCTTATTTTACATTTTACAAAAATTATACTAATCTTTTCTCTTGAAATCCCCCGAACATAAATCATAATACGCATTGTTGATTGTGTTACTTTTCCTATATTAACACATAATTTATGTCTCAATGACATACCGTCTTTGATTGAAACCTGATTGATTCCAGCAATGACAGAACGAGGTGACAGAATACTGATTTGTATGATGTTTATAGCATTGATGATGGCAGCTTTGAACTAGGAGAAGTTCATATAACATAAGTCATGTTTTTTACAATCAACGCAGGGCTGACATTTTCCCCAATTGCACCCGTGTGATTCATTTATATGAAAATGAGCAAATGAATACTGAGACGTGGGACATGACTATGACAGTGTTCAGTGACAATCCTGGTGTGCTTGGCGCTCAATATTTCCCACTCCTGAGAAGGGATATTAGCATCTCCTGTAGACGCTCCATGCTATAGTGCCAATATGTATTTATTAGTCATTTATTTGGAAGATTGTTCACTTCTTTTTGTCTCATTGTGGACACAACATGAAGAATAGATACTTAAGAAAATATCTTTTACAAACAATAGAAAATATTGATGCTTCATTAATATGCTTACAAAACACTGCAACCGTATAAAAGTAACCCTTTACATGATAAAGAAAAATACTAAAAATAAACACACTTCAGCAGCTCCTGTACTGATACTTTATTTGATTTTACGGGGGGGGGGGCTTTCAAATATATGACACAGAGCCGTGATTCAGCCCCACCCTTTCTCTCCTCATTGGCAAACTGACTTTGATTGACAGCAGTGGGAGCAAATGGCACCACATTGCCATCTCAGCCAATGAGGAGGCAGAGGCCCGGGCTGACGAGACACTCCCACAACATAGCTGGATCGAGATGGCTCAGGTAAGTATTAGGAGGGCCCAGGGGGGGCTGCTGCACACAGAAAGATGAAAAACCTTCTGACTTTACAACCACATTAACAAACTCTACTCCTTTAGTAAATTATCCACAATGAGTCATCAAAGAACTGACTCATCTCTTACCAAAGGGCTTAGTGGGTATTTTAACCCCTTCCTTTTGAATGTACACATATTTGTAGCCTCACTGAAGTGCTTCTTCTTTTGTGGCGCTGCATATGTGCCTATGATTGTTTATCCTGAAAGCACGCCGCACATTGTTCTTCCGGCATTCCACCAACAGCTCTGGGTCTTGTATTAAAGATCAGGAGCTGTAGAGATTGGCTCTCAAACACATGATCAATGTGAAAGCCTGTGATTGGCTATCACAGTGATCAGCCACTCTACAGGCTACCCCTTTGTTATTTCTGCTTTTGAATGGAGAAAAAATATATATTCTTTTTCTCTTTGCTAGAAAAGAGGATTGTAAAAAAAAAGAAAAAAAAAGTTGCGTGTAAAAAAGAGAAAAAGAACGATAATAATAAAATAGCTAGAACAGGGTTTGATATAAGTCAGGGTTAGAGTCAAAGGGCATTGGCCCAGTCAAAGTTCAGAGCACTGCACATGACGGAAAATGTGCGATCAGATCTTGTTGTCGGAAAATCCTTGTGTAGGCTCCATCTGACTTTTTCCATCGGAATTTCTGACACACAAAGTGTAAGAGCAGGATCTAAAATTTTGCAACAACAAAAGCCAATTGTTTAAGTTCCAATCGTGTGTAAACAATAACGATGGACAAAGTGGCACGCATGCTTAAAATAAATTACCAGACAAAGGCTATTGGCTACTGCCCTCTTTATAGCCCCGTTGTATGTGTTCTACATCACCGCATTCTGAATAATCAGATTTTCCGACAACTTTGTGTGACCGTGTGTATGCAAGAAAAGTTTGAGCCAAAATCCCTCGGATTTTTTTTTACAGATTTTGTCGTCGGAATCTCCGACCGTGTGTACAGGGCATAAGTGTGTTTGAAGTAGGCTTTAAAAAACCAAGATATGCACTATTGTTTTCTATTGTTTCTGGGTCCCAGTAGGGGTACAAAAAACAAATAGCATACACATATGTGCTATTGCTGCAATCATTTGAGGTCAGGAGAGTTTTTATTTTTTTATCAATAACGTTTTATCGAAAGATATTCGACATACAGTTGAAGTGCAAGGGTCTTTCAATCAACAATACAAAACTTTCAAATGGAAATTACATGGATCAGCTAATTTTTCAAGTACTGTGTCACTATCTATCCGCAGACCATGTTCCAGTATACACTTCTCAAGATTGTCCAGCGCAGGATATATATACAACCTATGCAAGCACAGTCAAACATATCATCCTGCTGGCATAATAAGCAGTTGCATGGGTCCCTGGAGGATACCCATGGACAGGGACAGATGAGAGAAGAAAGTAGGAGAAAGAGAGAGAGAAAAAAAAAGGAAAAAGAAAAGTGGGGGGGGGGGATGGAAGGCTCAACCAACATCAGCCAGTACCTGGTTCTGGATTACTAGGTTCCTTCCAGCAGTGCCACAGTTCCCAAACCAGGTTGTGCGCATCCAGGCGGTCCTGCAGCCCTCGCGGTCATCTTCTCCAGTGTCTCTACCTCCCTAATCCTAGCATACAGTGCTCCCTCCAGTGGAGGGGTCCGGCGCTTCCAGTTCAATGCCACTAGGCAGCGAGCTGCCGTGAAAATGTGCCTGACCAGTTTCCCCTGCGGGGCCGTGGTTTTCAGGGGCGACAGCCCTAGCAGGAAAAATTTAGGGGTGAGGGGAACTTCCCTCTCTAAGAGGTGAGTCAGGAGTTGAAGCACTGACTCCCAGTAGGGTACTATCAGTGGACATTCCCAGTATATGTGATACAATGTTCCCCTGTCTCCCAGGCATCTCCAGCAGTGATCCGAGCTTGCCGGATGGATGGCGTGGATCACATCAGGGGTCATGTACCAAAAGTAGAGTATTTTATAAATATTTTCTTTATAGGGCGTGCATATCGAAGACTTGGATGCCTGAATCCAGATGACCCTCCATTGGTCCACGGGTATCTCCTCACCCAGTGCCTTTTCCCATTTAAGCATTTATTTATGCTTGCCCGATAATGGGCCTGTCATTCAGTATTTTATAAATGTCCGAGATCAGACCTTTTTGGGTCGAGCCTGCCAAGATGAGGTTTTTGAAAGGGGGTCGGAGTGGAGAATTGCAGGCTCGGCGCAAATGTCAAGGCATAGTGTCGGATTTGGAGATACCCGTAGAAAACCTGCTTCGGGAGATCAAATTTGGACTGTAAGTCTGCAAAGGAACGCAGTTTATGGGTGCAAGGATCTACCAGATGGCCATAATGGAAAAGGTTTCTTGTGGTCCATGGTGAGGACATCTGATCAGTCAGGCTATCTGGCAGTTTGGGATTACAGGCAAACGAGGTCAGGAGCGAGCTTTCCGATGATAGCTCATGTTGCCGCGACAGTGCGCGCCAGAGCTTTCGGAGTAGTGCCATCGGGCCTAGAAGCCATGTGGATTCTACCTCCGCATTCACATTCCATAGCAGACTGTTGGGGTGTATTGGGGCGAGCCATAACTTCTCTATCTCGGTCCATTTATTATATGTCCGGAGCGTAAACCAAGAGGTTACCGCCCTTAATTGTGCCGCCTGGTAATACTTAGTGAGGTTAGGGAAAGCCAGGCTGCCATCCAATCGGGCCGCCTGCAATACAGAGCGTGGGATCCTATGCCTTCTGTGGTTCCAAGTGAAGTTCAGTAAGTCAGCTTGTAAGTGATTCAGTTGGCCGTAGGGGACTGGTATGGGTAGGGTCTGGAAGAGGTATAATAGCTTTGGGAGGATCGTCATCTTTATAGATGCGATCCTCTCAAGGAGTGAGAGATGGTGTTTTTTCCACTGTTGGAGGAGGGTTCTAATGTTATGGAGAAGGGAAGGAAAGTTTGCCTGATAGAGAGTGGAATACTGCGGGGTGATATAAATCCCTAGGTACTGCAGTGCCTTAGTCCTCCAGCTGTAGGGGAAGTTGGCTTTGAGATGTGCTACCTCCTCTACCAGGGTGTTAATTGGGAGTGCCTCCGACTTAGAGGTATTTATTTTATATCCCCACAGGGCCCCATAGCGTTCCAGTTCCCTGTGAAGGTTAGGGAGGGAGGTTCTGGGTTGTGTCAGCGAGAGTATAACATTGTCTGCAAACAGGGAGATTTTAAACTCCCTGTCTCGCACCATTATGCCCTTAATGTCCGGGTTTTTCCGGATAGTGGCCGCTAGGGGCTCGACCCATAATGCAAAGAGCAGGGGTGAGAGCGGACATCCCTGTCTGGTGCCATTCTGTACAGGTAGTGGGGTAGAGAGGGCTAAGGGGAGCTTGACCTGGGACGTAGGGTTCAAGTATAGGTGCTGGATAGCCCTAAAAAGGGTCCTCTGATCCCTGTGTGGCGAAGTGTGGTGAACAGGAAGGGCCACCCCAGGTGGTCAAACGCCTTCTCCGCGTCCAGACCCAACAGCAAGACCTGGCCTCCCTCCCTGTTCACCACCTCCACCAAATCTATGATCTTCCTGGTATTATCCACTGCTTGGCGCATGGGGACAAAGCCTACCTGATCTTTATGGATCAGGGATGGAAGGACCATGCTTAAGCGTAGAGATAGGAGTTTGGTAAAGATTTTGAGGTCAGAGTTCAGCAGGGTTATTGGTCTATAACTGGCACACATGGCGGGGTCCTTCCCTGGTTTAGGGATTACCGTAATGAAGGAGCTCTGCATATCCCTTGGGATCGGGGGATCCTGCAGGAATGCATTAAACAGCCTGCACATAGTGGGGAGCAGGGACGGAAGGAATTCCTTGTAATACTCATACGGAAAACCATCCGGGCCTGGGGCTTTACGATTGGGTAGGGATTTGACGGTCTGCTCTATTTCCTCCTGTGTAATCGGGGAGTTTAAGGAGTCTAAATGTGTTGTTTGGAGCTTTGATATTCCACTATGGTCTAGGTACTGCTGCATTCGCGTGGCAAGGTCGGGCGAGGGGGGATTGGTCGGGATGTTGTGATTATCGTAAAGGGTCCCATAGAAGTCTGCAAAGTATTGGGCTATGTCTCTAGGGTGAGAGACCAATCGGCCCGATCTGTCCTGAATCTGGTGTGGGGTCGACATTAAAGTGTTGTCCCTCAACTTTCTCGCCAAGAGCGTATGGGCCTTATTACCCTTATCATAGAACAGCTGCTTCAACTTAAGTAAGGCCTGTTCAACTCGAACCAGAGCGAGTTCAGCTAAAGTTGCCCTGAGGGACGTGATTTTATTTAGGAGAGTTAGTTTTGCAAACGCTTCTCTAAAGTTCTAAGCTCCCTTTCCGTGTGTAGCTGCACAGCCTTCACATCCTTCTTCATGGCAGAGGAGAGGGCCAGACATCTGCCCCTCATTACCACAGAGTGGGCACGGACACTTCTCTAGTGTCGTTTTCCTCTAGATAATTTTGCAGGGTAGTATGGAGCTCTGTTTTCGAGGGGAGGAACGAGCAGGAACGCATTGAGATGCCAGGTACAGGGCTTGCACACCGGGGAGCCCAGATCCAGGGTCAGTACCACCGGGGCATGGTCCGACCATGAAATTGGTAGAATCTGCGCTGTGTGGGCCATGCGCAGTGTAGCACTATTGACAAATAGGTAATCTATGTGGGAGTGGGTGCGGTGGGGGGCCGAATAGAATGTGTACTGTCGATCGCCAGGATGGAGGGTCCACCAGGCGTCAAAGACGGCATACCTTCTGGTGAGTTGTCGGAATTGTTTCGAGTCCCTAAGCGCTCGAGCGGTAGGAGCCCTGGGGCCCACCCCCTGACGATCCGACAGCAACGAGTGGGTAAGATTAAAGTCCCCCCCCACCACCAACACCCCGTGGTCTGTACGGAAAAGGCGGGTCAGTACTCCATTCAGAAATCCCATCTGCTTAGCATTTGGGACATATATTGCACAGAGTGTAATCTCCCTGTCTAGCCACCGTCCCCGGAGGATGAGAAAGTGACCTCGGGGGTCGGCGTAATGGGACGAGTACTTAAAAGGGGACCCTTGTTTAATCAATATGGCTACACCCGCTCGCTTATGGGGACCCGATGCTTGGTAATGCTGCGTATAATATCTGGATGCGAACGCAAAAGAGCCCTCTTGATCAAAGTGCGTTTCCTGCACCATTATAATACTCGCTCCCGACCGCCTAAACTCCCCCAATGCCAGCAGCCTTTTGGAATTTAAACCATGGACATTCAATGACAAAATCTTAGTCATGGGTACTGGGGTGGGGGGAGCATATACTCATCGGATGCAGGTGGAGTCGTTCCGGAGAGCGAGGCACCGCACGGGAGGCGATCCAGGTGTGTAGATGACTAATGCTGTGGAGCCAATTACCATCACAGGATGGGGGGGGGGTGAGGAAAAGCTAGAAAGAAGAGAAAAACATTTAGAGTGGTAAAACCAAACATAAACAACAATAACATCAGCAGTGGATCTGTAGAGGCCAGCTGGCCTAGGTCTAACTGGCTTCCCGTGAGACCCGCCAGCCCCGCTCGGATAGGGTGAGCCAGGGGGGCCCAGGGGAACCCAGAAACAAACATATAAGACCTTAGAAACTGCTTGTATTAAAAGTCCAGCAGTCTAGGGGGGGGGGGGTGGAAAGAGATACGCGGCTACTATCTCTCTAAAGTCTCATCTGAGACTAGCCCATAGTGTTCAAAAAATATGTGGCTAGGGTGCCAGAGGCATTACGTATGTGGCCTATGGCCAGGGTAGCTGCAGTGGGGAGGGCAGCAATAAGCCTAGGGGAGAACAATAAGAAACTAGTGTCTCACTACACGTTCACCATCTGCGTTGTGGATTGCTTCTGCCTCTAGGGGACATCTCTGGACCGCGGAGGTGCTTGGGTGGAGGAACCTTCTGCCACACTGTAGGAGGTGTAGGGGGGGTTGTGGCAAGATCCCAGTGTGGAAGCTGGGGGGCTTTAAGCCCCAAAGTGTCGCAGAAAGCCTCTAAGTCCTCTGGATACCGCAAGATCGCCGTCCGGCCTTGGTGCCTGGCCGTAAGGCTGAAGGGGAATCCCCAGCGGTGCGGGTTATGCTCGTCTTGGAGGATACGCAGCAGTGGTTGGAGTAGTCTGCATTTTTGCAGGGTGATCCAGGATAGGTCCGGGAACAACTGAACTTGGCGATCGCCGTGGATCACGTTGCGGACGAGACGGGCTTGCCTCATGATATCTTCCTTCAGTGGATATGAAGTCAGCCTGCAAATAATATCACGGGGTCTGGCCGTGGAGCCTTTAGGCCGCAGTACTCGGTGTGCTCTGTCCATTTCGATATTATGGGTGTGGGCCTCCCCGAGGAGATCATTGAAGAGCGATCGCAGGACATTATGGGCATCCTCCTGGCCCTCCGCTTCAGGAATCCCTCGGACACGAATGTTGTTCCTGCGCCCCCGGTTGTCCAGGTCTTCTAGGTGGCATTGCATGTCTCTGAGGAGGGTGCGGTGTTCCGATCCCTGAATCTGGGTATGGTGGACAGCCAGCTTTGTTTCTTGGATTCCCTCCTCCGCCATCTCCACTCTGTCAGCTAGATGTTTAAGACCTGATTGGAGGGTTTGGATCTCAGATCTGCAGGTTGACTTCACGTCCTCTATTAGTTGTTTGAAATCGTCCTTGGTCGGCATTGCTTGAAGATATGCGTGCCATGGGGAGGGCAGCGGGGGGTGCATCTCCCGTCCCCGGGCCTGATGGAAGTCATCAGGTGGGTGCAGGGGGAGACAATCCGCTCTCAAGGGAGGATTCGGAGTGGCTGGGTAGGCAGGTGTCTCTTCCCAGGGCTCAGTCCAGTCCGGGCTACGTGGAAGCAGGTGGCCCCCACCCAGAACCTGTGGTGACTGTGCCCTGGCCGAGGTGCTGGCCGCCTGGGCATAGGAGAGAGCCGATGTGGCCTGAGGGGTTGGTAGTCCGGGCGCTCCAGTCTCGGGGATTTCAGTGCCCCAGATGAAGGAAGGCCCGAGCGGGTGGATCCGCTGGTGGTGGGGGCAGGTAGGGCCGATTGGTCAGGGATGGGAAGTCCTCATCTCCCCCTGCATAATCCAGTGCCCCTGAGTGCAGCCCCGCCATGCCTGAGTCCGAGGCCGTGAGCAGCAAGCGCGGAAAGGCCTCCGAGCATTGGGTGTAGTTCAGCTGCGGCTTCGTTGAGAGTTCCAAGATGGCCACCGGGAGTACAGGGAGGACGGCCGCCTGCTGGGATGAAGGCTTATGGAGAGGACTCACCGCTCCCTGATCCAGGGATGTCCCCTCCGCTGGCTGGGGTAAGGTGTGTGGATGCGGGGGGGCCCGCTGCTGCTGCATGGCTGGGAGAGATCCGCGGTAATGGGGTGCGGCCTGCTCAGTGGCGCTGGCCGGCGTCATCTTGGACTTCCGTCCCGGCGGAGCTTCTGTCTGCCCGAAGTAGCCCCGGAGGGTCAAGGACGAGCTCAGAGGGGGTTGAGATGACCCCCGCGACTTCGTGGAGTGGGTCGTCCTGGAGCCGCCCATGCTTGGGTGGTTAAGATGCCGGTCTGTGGCTCGTGTAGCTGGGGCTGAGAGAGAGCTCACAGTTTATGCGACCATGCTGTTCCGGTGCCGGCCACGCCCCCCAGGAGAGTTTTTTTTTATTTTTGGCCAGTTTTCCTTTGTTAATAATAATAAAAAAATCAGGAGATATCCATTGCAATTTACCACCAAATAACAGCCCAATATGTCATGAAAAAAAAACAAGATATAATTCACCTGGATACGCTAAATCAGGAGTCTCTGATTGGAGGGTTTGGATCTCAGATCTGCAGGTTGACTTCACGTCCTCTATTAGTTGTTTGAAATCGTCCTTGGTCGGCATTGCTTGAAGATATGCGTGCCATGGGGAGGGCAGCGGGGGGTGCATCTCCCGTCCCCGGGCCTGATGGAAGTCATCAGGTGGGTGCAGGGGGAGACAATCCGCTCTCAAGGGAGGATTCGGAGTGGCTGGGTAGGCAGGTGTCTCTTCCCAGGGCTCAGTCCAGTCCGGGCTACGTGGAAGCAGGTGGCCCCCACCCAGAACCTGTGGTGACTGTGCCCTGGCCGAGGTGCTGGCCGCCTGGGCATAGGAGAGAGCCGATGTGGCCTGAGGGGTTGGTAGGTCCGGGCGCTCCAGTCTCGGGGATTTCAGTGCCCCAGGTGAAGGAAGGCCCGAGCGGGTGGATCCGCTGGTGGTGGGGGCAGGTAGGGCCGATTGGTCAGGGATGGGAAGTCCTCATCTCCCCCTGCATAATCCAGTGCCCCTGAGTGCAGCCCTGCCATGCCTGAGTCCGAGGCCGTGAGCAGCAAGCGCGGAAAGGCCTCCGAGCATTGGGTGTAGTTCAGCTGCGGCTTCATTGAGAGTTCCAAGATGGCCACCGGGAGTACAGGGAGGACGGCCGCCTGCTGGGATGAAGGCTTATGGAGAGGACTCACCGCTCCCCGATCCAGGGATGTCCCCTCCGCTGGCTGGGGTAAGGTGTGTGGATGCGGGGGGGCCCGCTGCTGCTGCATGGCTGGGAGAGATCCGCGGTAATGGGGTGCGGCCTGCTCAGTGGCGCTGGCCGGCGTCATCTTGGACTTCCGTCCCGGCGGAGCTTCTGTCTGCCCGAAGTAGCCCCGGAGGGTCAAGGACGAGCTCAGAGGGGGTTGAGATGACCCCCGCGACTTCGTGGAGTGGGTCGTCCTGGAGCCGCCCATGTTTGGGTGGTTAAGATGCCGGTCTGTGGCTCGTGTAGCTGGGGCTGAGAGAGAGCTCACAGTCTATGCGACCATGCTGTTCCGGTGCCGGCCACGCCCCCAGGAGAGTTTTTTTTTATTTTTGGCCAGTTTTCCTTTGTTAATAATAATAAAAAAATCAGGAGATATCCATTGCAATTTACCACCAAATAAAAGCCCAATATGTCATGAAAAAAAAACAAGATATAATTCACCTGGATACGCTAAATCAGGAGTCTCTGAACTTTCCAAAAAATGAGCCAGTTTCCTGTCTTTCAGACTGGTGGGGCCGAACTGTGCCCAGTGGGAGTAATCAATGCCCGATCTTTGGTATTAGGGAAACAGTTGGTGTCATTGAGAGGAATACTGCCCAATTTTTTTGTCAGTGGAAGGAATTATGCCCCATCGTTGGTGTCAGTGGAAGGACTAGTGCCCCATTGTTGGTATCAGTGGCAGAAATTATGCCCCATTGTTGGTGTCAGTGACAGGAATAATGCCTCAAGGGCCAGATAAAGGCAAGCAAAGGGCTACAGTTTGAAGACCAGTGCTCTAAATAGTTGTGAAGATATTTACACTTTTACTAACATATGTCAAAGTAGCACATCTTGGTTCAGGTGTTAAAATATTATCTTCATCATGAAAGATGAAGATCAAACAAAAGGAGTTTCTATTCAAACTGTGTGTCTGCTATGCTCTGTATTCTTAGGTAACCTACAGTGCCTAACCTATAACTATGAACTTATGGAAGTACACTGTCATTTATTTATTAAACAACAAATATATACTTCAAAACAGATATAAAACAACAGATTTAAAACATGCAAGCTTGAAAAGGCAACCAAAATAACCCCAAACCATTATGGTTTCCTTTTAAAAGCATCCATTCATTGTTCATTTAAGGCCCATATTATGTATTATGTCTTCAAAAAGGATTTTTCTATTACCTGGCATGTCCTTAATTATGTGAATAAACAATATGATAACATGTGCTGTGAGGTGTCTGGATAGAAGCTGTGCCACCAATAGTAGGCATTAAACACACATATTGTCTCTGATACTCTGTTGAGTTTTTCTTTTGTACTTCTATCAGTTTTTCTTCCTTTAGATGTTGATGTATATTGGCTCAGTGTGAACCGTGGAGCTTGCTGATGTATAAAGTATGGCTTTCCAGATGTCCACAGTTTAAAACGAGCACAGTTTCAATGTAGCTTTTGTGTCAAATGCTACTGGGTTTATTTACAGGGCCAGATTTCTAATTGACCACATTTCTTTGTAGCCACATAAGTTTCTATGCATCTAAAGCCTAGTATACACTATCAGTTTTTTTTGTTTGTTTTGTTTTGTCCAACCCAGCAAGCTCAACAAAAACAGGGCTTTAAAGTAAAAATCCAAGCATTTTTTTTGTTTGCTTAGCTTTTAATTCTGTCTATGCCTGAGGGGAAATTGCCTTTACTTCCTGTCTCTTTATAGCTGCTGAGCGGGTAAATGGAATCTCCATTTATTTATAAACAATTTTGTCATGATTATCGAAAACATGTATTCTGATTAAGCAAGTGTATTTGTTTCAAGTGGTCAGGATGTGTTTGTATAGCTGTCTTGATAGTGTCCAAATGCCATTCACACCTCCAGCTGTGGCATTTTCCCAGAGAATCTGGAAGTGACACCTAGGTGCGAAGTGACCATCCCTTTGTGAATATAAATACAATTACAACTTGATTAGACCTTCAAAGAGACTCACAAGACCTCCACCCCCTTTTAGAATTGTATAAATGTTTTAAGGCTCCCAGCTTCAGTTAGAGCAATGACTTCACCATGTACTGTATATTCTTTGCTCCCCTGCCTATGGCTAAAACCATAGGCTTGAATATTAAATACATCTTTTATAATGTGGTTCAGCAGTCAACATGTTATTGGAATCCCCTAAGTTCTCGGAGTTCCGTATCACTGCCAACATTTGAAAAATGTGGCGCAGCCCACTGCCTGCCAAGCACTTATAGATATGATCAAATAGTGGACATCGTTTATGTAGCCCTACCCCCCAGGGGCTGTTGGTAATAGCTGGTTCTTCCCTAATAGTACAGAGGCTGCCCACCACAACAATCACCAGTCCGCTCCAATAACTCAGTCTAGGAAGAACTTTAAACAGGAGCGGGCTAGGGCATGGGATACTCCAAAATGATCAGCAAATAACTATTAGAGGACAATGGCTAATTGTGTATATTGGACAGTTTAAAGCCTAAAGTTGAAGACTATGAGGCAGGTCTCTTTGGCATCTGGTTACCTTGCACCACAGCACAACTATTGATAGCTGATGTGATTTCCAGAGCACTGGGATAAATTTAGAGTCTTTACTCACAAGTCCTCAAGACAGTTGCCACCTTCCAGCTTCCTGTGGACATTGCCCACTAAGTGAGACATTCCTTCTCCAGACAAGATTCTTTATAGCGCACAGGCTTCTAAGACCTCCTAATACCACTGAGGCCTCTAGAAAAGCTACTCAGTCAATGGGATGCTAAAGGGGAGCACTCCCGCAGGCCTTTGGAACTCTCCTGGGGAGAAGGGACATAGCTCTCCAGTGCTTCAGACTATTTATCATCTCCAGCCCCCTCCTAGGCACTCCTCTCCAGGGATTGGCTGGAGCATGATAAATATTCAGGTTGGTTATTTGAATCTCCTTTACTAAGCTCTAGAAGCTTCTTCCAGAGACAGGGAGAAACAATCAATCTCCCATACAGCAAAGCCATGTACAAACCAGGACAAACAATCACTGCTCCCTTGATTACAGAAAGAGCCAAAGGCTAAACTTACCTAGCATCCTACCTTATGAGGGTGCTACATCTATAAAGTAGATATCACTTCAGAGCATAAGGCTTCTAGTCTGGCACCTTTCCCCTTTTGTTTTGCTATGTTTTAGGAAAAATGGAGCTTGGTGGTACACTGATGAAAACATGGAAAAAATAAGCCCTATCCTTAGTTATTGCGGCTACTGAAACCAATGTTGGGGATTATTTATGCACCCACTAATACCAATGCTGGGTGTAAAGAAGAGTTCAGCAAGAAGATGTTGGTGCAGGTGATGGACCTTGAGAGTGTTAGGCTGTTGGAACTAGGGTAAGTAATGCCGCGTACACACAATCTAATTGTCCGGCGTACTTAGTCCGGGAAACAATCCATCGGATAGTCCAGCGGACTTTCTACCGAACGGACTTGGCCACACACGGACACACGGAAAGTCCGGCGATTGCTAGCGCGATGACGTACAGCACGTATGACGGGACTAGAAAAAGGAAGTTCAATAGCCAGTAGCCAATAGCTTATTTTTCGTACTTGCTTCTGAGCATGCGTCACTCTTAGTCCGCTGGACTAGCATACTCACGAACATATTGTTCGCTGAAACCCAAGTCCGGCGGAAAGATTGGGCTGAAAAACTACTTTCTAAGTCCGCTGGACTTTACGCTGAAAAAGTCAGCTGAAGCCCACACACGATCGGATTGTCTGGTGAAATGTGGTCCGGCGGACTAAGTGCGCTGGACAATTTGATCGTGTGTACGCGGCATAAGTGATACCTTTTATTTCTAGAAGGACAGAAACATCTTTGTTCAGATGTCTTCTAGGGTCAATACATCCTGAATACATCCTGAACTGAGATGATGGTAAGTCATGTAAATCTTGGTGATTGTACATTATTTTGCAGTATTAAGAAATGTCTCTGCTATAGTATGATCACAGAGGGAAAAGAAACTGAAGAAATGTTTCCTCCTGCCTGCAGCAGATCGATTACATCATCCCATCTCAAAAACAGTAATGAGAAAAGTCACAGCTTTTTCGAAAAATTATACCTTTGTTTTATATTGTAACATGTAAGGAATGTTTTCATCAAGTCTGGGTTCTGAGTTGTTGCTATAGATTACTACATATGGACATTATTGTTGCATTCTGGTCTTTTACGGAGTAATCTAGATAGTGTGTGTATTAGTTAGTTTGCTTGTATGATTTTAATGCCACTTTGTTGTTTTAAGAAACAAAATCCAAAGAGAGAATTTTCCATAAATGTCGGCAATTAACACGCTATACGGCCGTGCTTAAGCTTGTGTGTGAGACCAGAGATACTGCTTGCTTTCTCATAAAAGAGTTCTCGTGAAAAGCTTCATAAACTCAGTGCTGTAAAATCAAATTGTATTTCATTGTCTTATGTTTTATATCTTTGCAAGAAGCGTTTTTAAATTTCCCCTGAGAAAATTTTTAAAACAAAAGTAAGTGCGCATAACCCAAGTGAAAATTGTACTTAAAGCTTTCTTCTTTACAACAATAATAAAAGGATTACAGACAAAATATATGTCACAATAAAAAATTTATGCTGTGGTAGTAGAAACAAGAAAGTAATGAAAGTTATTAGCTCTGGTGGCAAACAGGGGTTTGAGTGCTTCCAATACTGAGCTATCAGGGTATGTGACATTATTTTGACTTATAACTATGGCTTGAGCACATCAAATAATAAACAAGATGTTGTTAAAGGGGAAGCAACACTGATGTCCACAAAAAGGAAACAAGGTATTTGATTGTCCAATATCTCATTCACTATTCTATATGCTTTTAGTCTAGGAAGAAGTATGTCAATGTCCTGTCTGTCTGCACTTCTAAGACACAACAATAGCACAATGACACTTGAACCTTGTGTACAGCATCCAGGGAAATGTATACAGCATCCAGGAGAGCTTGCAGTGCCCTGGCCTCTCTGGTATGAACAATTTTCAATCGAATTACTAGCATCTGGCCTGGATGGGGTCTCATATGAGAGACAGAGGGCCTTGCTGCTTAAAGTGATACTAAACCCAAATAATTATAAACAGTCAATACTTGTGTAGCGCTACCCCCATAGGAACCACTGAATAGTATAGGACCTCTGTCCCTACTCTGACCTTCAGAACATTTTGACTCCTCTGACTCCTCTGGAACACCAAGGAGTTTATCACAACTAGCTTTCAGCAAACAATAAAAAGCCTTAGGCAAAGTAATAAAATATAATTTGAGGTGAGAGAACCTGGCGTGCATGTTCCATAGTGTTTCAGTCTTCCTCTATTGCTCCAAACCCTTCCCTGCTTACCCCCATAGTCAGGAACTATGCATCTAGCCCTGGCCTACGTGATTCTAGATTCCAGCACTTGAAATCTGCTGGCATTTTACAGGTCTGGAATTTTATAACTAATGGATGATGGGTTACCAGACAGCAAATTGTAGATGACCCGGCTTATGCAGGATTAACTTTTTGGCAGTCTCCATTGCATCACATGGTTTCTCAGACCTATTGATTGCTTGTGTCCCCACCGCCAACCTTTCAACTTCTATGTATTTCCAAACGGCAAGGAGACTTAGGGTTGAACTTTACAGATAAACAGGTGAAGAGATTCTCCTGTTCTCCTACAAACCTATCTGTACTAAAAAACAGAAATCTGGTTTCAACGTGTTGACCTGGTGGTATCATACACCTGTCAAGATTCATAAGATGTTCCCCCAATCCTCAAAACTTTGCTGGAGGTGTGGGGAGGAGACTTCTTCTTCATATTTTCTGGTCCTCCCATTTACTGCATTCATACTGGACAAAGGTTCATTGTATAACCCAAAAATCTAATGACCATGAAACATAGGAAACCCTGTGCTTTTCCTTCTGCATCACCACCATTTTTCCAGTAAGGCTTACAGATGCTCCATTTTACCACTACCGATCACTGCGGCAAAGATCTGTATCCTGCTCCTTTGGAAGCAGACACATGCACTGTCCATAGCCATTTGGTTTAAAAAGGTTGCTGAAATCAATAAGCTGGAAGACCTGGTGGCCACAGAGAAGGCCTTCAGGAAAAAATTGTCAACAAATGGTTCTATTGGCACCAATTTGTCTACTCTGAGGAGTACAAGGCCTTGCTGAATTAAATCTGCCAAATTGGAGGTCGTATCTGTGTGTCTCCTGGTCCTGAAGGGATGGCGGAATGATTGGAAACCTTTCCTTTTCCTCCCTTCTGCCCTCCCCCTTTAGCACTTACCCTTCTCTTTCCAACTTTTTTTTTCTTATCTCCCCTTCTTACCATTCTCTTTTTCCTCTTTTCTCTTCTTTACTGGCTTTTTCCTATGCGTTACCTTCTGTGCAAAATGTCACATGGTGTACAGAGACTCTCTAGTGCCTGGTTTTCTGGGACACCTTTTCACATATCTATCCAGGGACGGATGATCATCTCTCTCAGCCATCAGCGATGGCTGATCTGATCCAGTGATGGTGATCTCTCCCTCCAGTGCAGCCCATCCATCCTCTGTCTGTGGACCCCGGAGAGATGATCATCCGTCGCTGGATAGCAAGAGTGGATTACCACCTTTTTTTATTTTATTTTTATTTTTAATAAAAGACTTTTGCAACTGTGTGTGTGTCTTTTTTAACTATTTTTTACACTTTCTTTGTGAAATAGTAGGGGTACAAACATCATTTCACACAGGGGGGGGGGCAGGATCTGGGGGTCCCCTTTTTAAAGGGGGCTTCCAGATTCTGATAAGCTCTGAACTCGCAGACCCCCACAACCACCAGCCAGGGTTGTGGTGATGAGGCCCTTGTCCTCATCAACATGGGGACAAGGTGCTTTGGGGGGGACTCCAAAGTATCCTCCCAATGTTGAGGGCATGTGACTTGGTACGGTTCAGGAGGGGGGGCACTCTCTTGTCCCCCCCTCTTTTCCTGCGGCCTGCCAGGTTGCCTGCTCGGCTAAAGGGTCTGGTATGGATTTTTAGGGGGAACTCCACGCCATTTTTTTTATTTGTCGTGGAGTTCCCCTTAAAATCCATACCAGACCTGAAGGGTCTGGCATGGATATTTGGGGGGAACCCCACGCCATTTTTTTTTAATTTGACGTGGGGTTCCCCTTAATATCCATACCAGACCTGCAGGGCCTGGTAATTGAATTTGGGGGAACCCCGCGCTTTTTTTTTTTACCAATGACTTTCAATGACTGTTCTCGGTATTACGGGGAGCCGACAATTCATTATAGCTGCGAGTGATTTTAAATTACTTGTGCAGGAACAGTTCTAAGCGCGGGAAACATGTGCCCCTTTACAGGCATACTATACACACCCCCCAAGTACGAAATTTAAAGGAATATTACACTTTTATTGTTTTACTTTAAGCATTATTAAAATCACTGCTCCCAAAAAAACTGCCGTTTTTACTTATTTTTGCATTGATACATGTCCCCTTGGGCAGGACCCAGGTCCCCAAACACTTTCTATGACATTAACTTGCATATTATCCTTTAAAATTAGCACTTTTGATTTTGAACGTTCGAGTCCCATAGACTTTAATAGGGTTCTAAAGTTCACACGAAGTTTAGATCTGTTTGCAGGTTCTGGTGCGAACCGAACCTAGGGTGTTCGGCTCATCCTTATTAAGGATGAGGAGGGGAAGGAAGATATCAATTCAGAGGAATAGCAGAATTCTAATGTTCTTATGAATGTCCTGCAAGGGATTTGAGATCTTCTGCCAGCAATGGCAGGTGCCTATTATTGTCTTGGAGCCATTTAACAATAATGCCGATGGTTAGAGAGGTACAGTATGTATGGAGAATGCATAGTATTCTACTGGACAGAGTTCTGCTCTTAGCCCCCACACACACGGTCGGAAATTCTGACCACAAAACTGATTTTTTCAGACGGATTTTGTCTGAAACTAGTGTTGCATACACACACTCAGACAAAGTTATCATAAAATTGGATTTTCGGAATGTGTTGACATTCGTTCATTCCGACGGGACTATGTTTTGCGGCTAGTTGTCAATAGCTTTGGTATCGTATTTTGATCTGAGCATGCGTGGCACTTTGTCTGATCGTAATTCTATACAAACGATCGGAAAAAGTCAGATCGGATTTTTTTGTCGGAAAATTTGAAATGCTGCTCTCAAATTTTTTCCATCAGGATTTCCAATGGAGAAAGTCCGATAGAGCCCACACACGATCAGATTTTCCGACAATATAATATGATCAGACCTTTTCCGTCGGAATTTCCGACCATGTGTATAGGGCATACAAATATTAATAGTATAACTGGGCTTGCTCTCACAGTGATGCAATATAACTGGGCCTGTTCTCAGAGTGATGTGAACTGGGTGCACAGCCCTGACTATACATTCACTCCCTGCCCTCAAGGAGCTTTCAATTTAAGATCCTTAACTCATATTCATACATACACATACTAGGGCCAATTTCCCTACCAGCATGTCTCTGGAGTGCGGAAGGAAACCTATGCAGGCACAGGGTAGAACATGCAAACTCCAGGCAGGGTTATGGTTCAAACCAGCGACCCGTTTGCTGCTAGGTGAAAGTGCTAACAACTACACCACTGTGTTGCCCTATTACTTAGTTACTTCGTTTTTTTTCAATCATTTTTATTAAATAAAATTAAAAACATACAAATGTGTTACATCCAGTTATGTTTGGGTACATTTCCATGCGTATAAACGTACTGAATATTCGGTAACAACGAATGCATTTAAAGTATATTACAAGGTCACATTGTCGTTACATCCATCATAACCTTTAAAAGATGAATTCTTGACTGGATATCTCACTAATATTAACTGAAGTTATAACAAGAAGAACGCTGCTAAACTTTGTATTCCCAGACACTGGAAATCCCAAACTAGCCCGTCCATCAAAGATTGGGCGATGAGAGTCCAGGCAATAGCTGACATGGAGGAACTTATACACATTTCGAAAGATACCCCGCATAAATTCACCCAGAAATGGGCTTGCTGGAAGGATTTTGAGACTACATCAGATTATAAGCTCATTTTTATCAATCCTTGATTGAACGGCTGACTTTGTCTCCATGTTTCCCAAATGTAATCTGGTTGTATTTTAATGCTGTCACCCTATAACCTGCTAGAATTGCTTATAACCCGTTTATGCAGTGTTTTATTGATCTTTATGTGGTTAATACAGCAAGATTTGTGGTGCCCCCCCTGTAGCTCTTTTGCCCCTAGACCCGTACACTATATTTAGAATCGTCTTCGGTCTTATGATAGCTGAGATGTTATACTTCATTGATACCTACTGATGATTGTTAAAGCTACTTCCCGTACTTCACTCTCGCCTCCCTTCCACTTCTCTTTCTACCCCCCCCCCCCTCCATCCGCTCCATCTCCTTTCTTCCCTCCTCTCCTTTCCTTGCCCTTCTTACACTCCCCGTCCCTTCCTCCCCCCCATTCTTCCTTACCAATTTCCCATGTTCTACTCCCAGATCTAAGATAATCTTGTAATGTAAACGGTTATGTATGATATAAGGCATGGATCATAATTACTCTTGTTACAGACAACATAGGATGCTTATACGCTAACACATTCCGTTTACCCCATTTGCTTTAGGCTGGAGATTTTGTATTATTTTTCTTCTTCATATGCTGTTTACAACATACGTGACTTTGATTGTATGTAAATCTGTTATTTGTGTTCTTATCTAAAATAAAATATTTCGAAAAAAAAACAAAAAAAAACAAGAAGTATAAAGAGAGCCAATGAGCATAAGAAACCCAAAGGAATAAGAAATTAAAAATAAAGAATATGAATAATCCGTCTGTGCTAGGATTAGCTTGACCTCCATGGAGACCAGTTTTTTTCATACTTGGCTAGACTACCATCTCTATCAGCTAATATACGTTCATACTCTGTAATTGAGCTCAATCTGTGTGCAATGGCCGGGATCTCTGGGAACTTCCAACTGCCCATAACTGTAGCCCTTGATGCTAATAGAATATGTGAGACCACTGACCTGAACTTTATGTGGATCTCGTTAAGGTTCATACCCAAAATAGCTTGTTCCAATCTGGGATGTACTTTCTGACCAATTACTGTAGAAATCATTTGGTAAACCTTTGACCAAAAGGGTTGTAGTTTTGGGCATGCCCACAACATGTGTACTAGTGTTCCCACTCTACCGCAACCTCTCCAACACAGGTTGGAATTCTCCCTAGAAAATGTGGAAATAATGTATGGAGTATAGTACCATTGCAGCATAATCTTTTGCATTAATTCTTCTTAATTTGAGCATCTGGAGTATATGTAATTATGTTTAATTGCAGTTTTCAATTGAAGATCAGAGTACTCCTTGCCTATCTCTTTTTCCTATTGTATGAATGGTTTTGTTTTAAGAAAAGCATCCGAGTTCAGTGATTTGTAAATTAATGAAATGCCCTTTAGTTTAGTGGAGCTTGATTGAGTATATGTACATACCTTTTCTAAAATTGGGATATAGGTAGTTTTAATGGTGTCAAAATATGAGGCCAGTTGTGTGTAAACTAAAAACTCTGAGCCAAGGAGATTACATTTCTGTTGAAGCATTGCAAATGGGAGTAATTTATCTCCTCTGGTTATATCTGCCAAAGTCAACACCTTGTGTTCTATCCACTTATTGAGCCTTATATTGGGTATTGTCCACTTGGTGGACTCTATTGGAATGGGAATGTTTTTTGTCGGGTAGAAAGCATTGCTATCGACTTTGAGCTCTTTCCATGCCTGGACTGCTGCCTGAATAGTAGGATGATCTGGGATTACATTGTGCTTATCTATACTAGCTGCCATGAGAAGCGCTAAAGGGGGAGAATGGTTCAACCATGCAATTTTCATTCGACACCAGGGTTTGACCGTAGGAGTACTAAACCAATTTTTTAGCTGATCCAGAATTACCGCTATGTAATAGTCTTTCTTTCAAAACTGGTAGGCCCATCCCTCCTGTAGATTTGTGTCTGTGCTGCATAGTAGGGGAACACCTTGGCCTCTGCCCTGCCCATACAAAGTTTGATAGTTGCTTTTGTAAGGTGGACAAGAAGGAGGGCGGGATTGAAATTGGCAGTGCCCTGAAGTAGTAAATGAGTTTGCTGCATCCAAGTAAGATAAAATCTTTGAAGTTTAGTTATGTCCTGTTGAAAGTTTTGTATAAATGGGGTATAATTACTATTAAATAAGTTTGATATGGGAAAGGTGAGATTTACTCCTAGGTACGTGATGTGGGTATTTGTCCAAGGGTATGGAAAGTCCCTTTTGAGAGTTGATTCTGTTAGTTTGTTTATATGCATTCCTAGGATGTTTGATTTAGTAGCATTGATTTTGTAATAAGATACCCTACTAATTTGGCATAATACGTCATGTACCACTGGCAGAGAGGCGGCCGGGTTAGATAATGATAGAATAACATTGTCCGCGAATAGTGAGATTTTATAATGGCCCTCCTTCATTCGAATTCCTTCTATAAGTGGGTCCTCTCTAAGTTTCTCCGCTAGGGGCTCCATAAGCAATGTGAATATAATGGGGGATAAGGGGCACCCCTGTCTGGTTCTGTTTGTTATTGGGAATGATTTAGAGAATAGGCCTTCAGTGTAAACGTATGCTGATGGTGACGAATAAAGTGCTAGGATGGCGTTCCGTATTGGGCCCTCCAAGCCAAGTTTAGTCGGTACTTCTCACAGGTAGCCCTAATGGACTCTGTCAAAAGCCTTCTCTGCATCCAACGAAAGGAGCAGTGAAGGCCTTTTCCTCTGCCCAACCCAATGCATAAGATTTAGCATCCTCCTAGTAGCGTCTGTTGTTTGCCGGCCTAGCACAAAGCCCACTTGGTCATAGTTTATTAACTTGTGTAGTAGAGTCGTTAATCTATTGGCGATCAGTTTAGCATATCATTTCACATCTACATTTAAAAGGGAGATTGGCCTAAAATTTAGTGGCATGTTAGGTTCTTTGCCTGGTTTAGGGAGGGTGATAATTGTTGCTGTAAGCATTTCCCTAGGCGAAGTTTGCTGTGGCTTTGGCTTTTTCAAAAACTTGGGATAGGTATGGGGCTAATATGGGACTGAACAACTGGTAATACTCAGATGAGTATCCATCCGGTCCAGGGGCTTTGTTGCGGGGGAGTTTTTTGATGGCTTGTTCAATTTCGGTAGGTGTGAAGGGTAGATTTAACTGTACTAAGTCATCCTGCAATAATTTGGGTAGTTTCACCGATTTTAAAAAATCCGTTATTGTGGATTCCTTAGGTTGGTGTGTATCCCCGTCCTTATCCCCGTCCTTATGCAAGTTGTATAATGACCCATAATACTCGCTGAAGGAGTCTGCAATGTCTTTGGAGTTGGAAAGTTTCTGATTAGTTTTGGGATCTATAAGGTAGGGTAATTTCTGCTTGACAACTCTATCTTTTACTTGGGCAGCTAAAAGCTTCCCCGCCCTGTTTCCATAGCGGTAAGATTGGGCTTTTAGAGACCCGAGTTGGCGATCGTGCTGCGCTATTAAGTGGGTCCTTAATTCCTGCCGTGCCGCATAAAGGGATTCTCTGATAGTTTGAGTGGATTTTTGCTTATTATCATTTTCTAACTGCTTAATTTTCCGAAGTAGGCCATTTAACTTTTCCAACTTTAGTTTTTTTAAGTTTGCTGCACATTTGTATGAGTAGCCGTCTAATGAAGGCTTTTTGCAAGTTTCACAATGTGAAAGGATCGCTCACCGATGGAGAGTTTAGAGCAAAAAACTCTTTGAGGGCTTCTTCGATTTGTTGCTTGTTGCTAGGTTGGGATAATGTGCATATATCATTCCTCCACCTATTAGCTCTTGTCTCAATACGGTGAACCCCCACCCTGATGGAAATCGGGACATGGTCCGACCACGTAATACAGTGCACCTCTGAGCTGGTTATCTGTTGCAAGGTAAACTTATCTACTAAGAACAGGTCTATGCGAGAGTAGCTATGATGAATGTTGGAGTAAAATGTGAAATCTTTTTCGGATGCATATTGGCACCTCCATACGTCAAACAGTCCTGACGAGGAAATGAAGCCACCCAGAGTCACTCTCCTTTGCTGTTTTTTTTATCTGACTGGATAGGTCCATCTCCCATCCAGGACTGCATTAAAATCTCCACACAATACAACCTGACCTTGTCTTACTTTGGATACCTTTTTCCAAACCCCATTCATAAAAGACAACTGTGTGGTGTTAGGTAAATACACATTAATTAAAGTGAACTTAACGTTGTTAAGTTTGCATACTAAAATAATGTAGCGTCCTAGGTCATCTAGGTGCACATCTAAACATTTAAATTGTACCGTGTTCCTAACAGCAATCACCACTCCTCTTTTCTTGGAGGAGTAATTTGCTTGAAATACGTGGGGAAATTGACGATTAGCAAATTTAGGTGGTTTATGGGATGCAAAATGAGTCTCCTGAAAACAAATTACATCACTATGGAGATTTCTGGCTTCTTTCCATGCCAATTGTCTCTTATAAGGGCTATTGAGTGCTTTAATGTTGAGGGATGATATAGTAAGTGGCATGTTAGTTGTGATCAGGGATCAGTACGCTTTGTAACAACTTGCTCGCCAAGTCAGCTAAGTTAACTGTTCTCAGAAGAATGCGGAAGTCGAATGGGGCTTTGTTACTTGTAGGTAATAGCGAACGGTCAGTGATTCATTGTATGTTGCTGGGCTGTGTCCCGGAAGTCCTTCAGAGATGGTATGTAGTAGCTAGTACAAAGAAGGTGGACCAAAATAAAAGAAAAAGGAAAAAAAAAAAGAAACAGAAAACAAAACTGAAGACAGACCAAAAACACTCAGGCAATTCACACTTGAATCTGTGCGATGATAATTATCGCTCTTGTCGTGGGGGGTATTTGAACTGTACTGTAGATATAAAACTACAAAAAGATATAACTCAAAAGGCTATGTGATCCCCTGGGGGGGCATCAGGGGCAAATAAGGCCTAAACTTATAAGGCATAACTTCCTCGCTTCTACGGCATGATCAAAGTGGGCTATGGGTAGTCACCCTTGATCCGAGTCATCTGTAATCTCAGGATCAATAAGCTGCCATTCCTGCAGGAGTCGTAGGCCTTCCTTTAAGGTAGAAATCAAATGGGTAGTATCACCTTTCACGATTTGCAATCTCACTGGGTAGATCCAGTGGTAGGTGATGCAGTGGTTGTTTAAAAGCTTTTTGATGGTAGATAGTTGCCTTCGCTGTTGCATGGTAAAGGCTGACAGATCTGCAAAGAACGAGAGTTCTTGAAGTTCCTGAGGTAGCTGATCCTTGCGTCTGGTGGCTGCTATGAATTGGTCTTTAATATGATTGAAATGGATTCTAACCATGGTGTCTCTGGGTAAATCCTCAGCAACGTGCTTAGGTTTGGGGAGCCTGTGGATACGATCCACCACAAGGTCCTCCTGAGGTGCGTCAGGGAGGACTGCTTTTGCAATTTGCAGTAAGTGATTTTTTAGGTCCAGAGGTTTAACTGGTTTGGGAATTCCCCGTATTTTAACGTTATTCCTTCTGGATCTGTCCTCTAAATTTGCCAGCTTGAGTTTCATTTGCATAATTTTGTCTTCTCTATCATTATGGGCATCCACAAGATCATTGAAAGGGGCAGCGAATTCGCCCATTTTAGTTTCTACATGTGACACTCTATTATTCCCTGTGGAGAGTTCTGACTTGAAGTGTCCACTGTCTGGTAAGGGCCTGGATATCAGCGTGTAATGTGGACCGAAGGGATACCAACATATCCTTTAAAGTAGTGGCCATTACCGGGGCATTAGCAGTGGGAAAGTCAGATAGTGAGTCTTGAAATTCCCTGGTGTCCTCTAGTGAGGAGTCTAGGCTTACCTCCTCTTCTCTCTCCGGGTTATCCAGCCTTGGTTTACTTTTGGCAGGACTGGAGGACGCTGAGGGTGGTGGTGTGCTGGCATTCCTCCCAGTGGAGTGATGAGAGCGAGCGGAGATCTGTGCTGCAGCTTCGCTTGGCTGGCCACGTGTGATGTGCTTACATTCCCCTCGTGTGCCGCCGCCATCTTGCCCAGCGCTGCACAGCTGTGTAAGGAAGTAATCCAGCAATTTGGCCAGCTTACCTCCTCCTTTCCTCTTTTTCTGTGGCATCCTAAGAGGTCCTCCTACCTCTCGGTCCGCTTTTAGCCGGAAAACGAGGTTTGTATTCGCCGGTATCGCCCCCGATGTCCTGCGGCAGAGAGGAGCTCTTTCAGTGAGCGTCCATCTGTTCCGACGGCTAGCCAAGCCCCCACTTAGTTACTTAGTTTTAAGTGGTATTAACATGTAACTTACTAATTTTTTTTAAGTTGGTAAAACTTATTTTCCAAATGTATTTGATAATTGTTAGAAGGTTTTTATATAAAAATAATACACAAATGTGTTTTTTTTTTTTAAAGGAATAGTACCATGAAACAGGCTTTCAAAACGAATTAGCATTTATTATTTATAAATTGTTACAAATGTAATATTATTAAAGCAGCATTAAATGTAAATGTAAACATTAAAAGAAAAAAAAAGCCTCTTTCTTAGCTAACAAATCAATCTGAAACACACACATGTGTATATATCTGTAAATAACATAGAATACAGAATGTATTAACTTTTTTTTAAGACTTTTAGGAAAGTAATTTTCACTTAAACCACTTCAGCCTGGAAGGATTTGCTCCTTAATGACCTCGCCATTTTTTGCGAAACAGCACTGCGTCGCTTTAACTGACAATTGCGTGGTCATAAAATGCTGTACCCAAACAAAAAGGATGTCCTATTTTTCTCACAAATAGAGCTTTCTTTTGGTGGTATTTGATCACCTTTGCGGTTTTTATTATTTGTGCTATAAACAAAAAAAGACCAACAATTTTGAAAAAAAATAAAAATTACTTTCTGCTATACTACATATTCAAAAAACACTTTTTGGGGACCAGTAACATTACTACATTGATCAATGCTATAAAAAATGCACTGATCAATGTAAAAATGACACTGGCAGGGAAGGGGTTAACACAAGGGGGCGATCAAGGGGTTAAGTGTGTTTCCTGGGTGTCTGTAGGGGAGATGAGCTACCAGGGGCATGACAGAGATAGCTGTTCCTGATCACTGGGAACAGAATATCTCTGACATGTCATCTGGTAAAATGGGGAATTGCCTGGTTTAGATCGGTAGTTCCCCGTTCTGCCTCTGTATACTGCGATCATGGGTCGCCGGCGGACATTGAGTCTGTCGGACACGTGTGCAGGAGAGCCAACCTGCCACTGTATAATGACAGTGGATGGTCAGCAAGAGGTTAAAGTGTGAAGTTTTGAAACTAGATTCCTCACATATAGCGCTAAAAAGATCTTCTGAAAAACTTCAAAGGTATATTTTAGGTTTTCAGGGTAGCTCAGGCTAAAAGCATAAATGAGTCCCATAATCATTCTTTCTGATACAAAATGAGTGCTATAAGGGGATACCTATTGAAATACTAGTCAAAATCTAAGACTAATATGCTTAGGCTTGCATTTCAATAGCTTCAGAATTAAGACATACAAGCATACTGGCGTACGTGACAAACTATATAGCGTGACTAGATGACAGATATCTGTATGTCTCTCCAGAGGGTCTATGTAAGATATTGATATCTCAGGAAAACATCTGCCTGTGGTTTCGTCTCTGTACATTGTTGAGAGGCACAAAGCTAGATAAGGACTGGTTACGCAAGAATGTGGTCAGTCAGTAGATGCTGAAAGGGCAAAATAACTGTCAGGAGATTAACCTTTGACTTACATTTCAGGGATGAACTAATATCATGAGTTAAGAAATTGTCTATGTATGTGTAAATCACCCGATTGGCCCCTCACAGGGCAGGGCTTTGTGGAGTACCACATAAAAGACGGTCCACTCTCCCATTAAACTCTGTAATCATTCACCACGTACTATGGAGTGTATGTGTATTGATTATCCGCCGGCGATTGGGACCTCCATTGAGCCACTCCAGCCTAGGCTATCCAGGGGAATCTAGAAGACGAACACCTTACAGTTTTGGTACCAGGAGTGGGGTTTGCACAGGTAAGTCATTTACACCTTTACCTCTTTTTATGGTAATTGGCGTTTATGCTTGACCTGTCCAAACAACCATTATAAGAAATTTAATTGTATATATATATATATATAAACTGTGCCTTCGCAACGGACTAGGCTGGTCCCTTGGGGGGTGAAAAGGGTTCGCAGGTACTGAGGAGTCTGACTAGGTTGGTCCGACTATAAACTAAGAGAGATATTCATGATTATATTCTAACACGGGAGGTATCATATACGCCCGTGACATAAGGATTGGCTAAATGGACGCCCACTTGAGAACTTTTAAAGTGCACTATAAATAATGAAATGCATCATGATGTGATTACTTGATAATGTACATGTAAAGTTTTAAAGCTGAAATCTTAAACCATAAAAATATGTCTGTTTCTCTTTAGGTGCAAGCGTAAGTATATAGAGTATTAACGTTGTATAAGATATAATTATATAGAGTGGATATCTGTTTGAATAAACCCAACTGTTGTTAAATGAATACAGAGTATGAAGAACCAGATTGTAGTGAGGTAGCACCCGCCTGTTCACGCTGCACGCTAGGTTTACTTTTTCTTAGCATTGATGAAAGGTAGATTCTTTTGACCACTAGACCTACAGGCTTCTCTTGCAGACTTGGTGTAAGAGGGGTATATCCCGCCACCAGGAAAGGTACCCTTCATCGTATATTAAGGGTAAATCTTCACAGTTTTATATAAGTCCATCTGCCCCAAAAGATCAGGGATCCTACTCCCAGACCAGAGACCAGATTATTGAACAAACCGGGTGTTATCACCTGTGTCCTGCCACTAGACACACACTGCCCAGACTACTAGATGGGGAATTCTGCAGCAACCCAAGCCATGGCCACCCCATCACCCTATGAATTTGTCAGTAATATGATCCCTGGCCCCCAGGTAGAACCATTTTGCACACAAGTCCGAGAAAGGTGTCAGCAATTGGGGATACATGACCCAGGGCCATATGGTCCTTGTACTGAGGAAGACTGGCAGGAAGTAAGTAAAATATGCCAAATCCACAAAAATTCGTACCCTCCAGGGAAGTGGGAAAATATTCAATATATGAAAGATTGTTACCATGCATGGGATAAATGTCTACGCAAATATAAAAAGAAGCATATTAATAAAACTACAAAGCTTACTCCAAATATAGGACCCAGTACTATGGCTGAAGCCCCTGCACCCCCTTCACCTCCCCCTCCCCCGCCTTAATGTCCACCCCCACCTTATGTTATGGTAAAAAACGAGGATGGGACGCCAGGTCCATACCTTCAACTATATCCTTCACTGGATCCTGTAGTCCTAGCCGCCATAGCACACACCACAGCAACACCACAACAAGTGGCCCAATGGGAACAAGTAAGTAGGGGCAGAGAGGAAGAGGGGAGACAGGAGGAAGTTACAGGACAAGAAGAAGTGGGTAGTCCCGAAAAGCAGGAATTAGAGGCAAAGATAAAAGAGTTTGAAGAGAAGAAAAAAGGAGGAAGAAGAGAGAATAGGGAAAAGGAGAACTGAGTTAGAAACACTTATGGAAGAACTAAAACAAAAAGAAATAGCCCTCAATGAGGCAGAAAAGGTAGAAGTGGATAGGAAAATAGTGTTAGAAATGTATCAGAAAGACTTGGAAGAAAGGGAGAAGGAATTCCAGGAGGGAAGAGAGAGAGAGGAACATAGGATGGAGGACTTAAAAAAGGAACTAGAAAAGTTAAGAAGGCAATTAGGGAAGAAGGAGGAAATGTTAAAAGAAGCGCAGGATAGGATTATAGCGCTGCCCCCCACCACTACAAGAAGCCATACAAAAGAGACACCTATTCCCAAAACTGAGGAGTCAGGTCCAATTAGTAAAAAAGGGACATTATCCATAGAAGAGGAAACTGAGGAAGAAGTAGTAGGGGCCTCATTCAAAGCACCTTTGATGACCATAGGGAACACCGAAGTGCATATACCATTACCTTTGGGTACACTCTCCAAAATAAAAGAACTATGTCCCAATCCCAAGAAGTATCCACGAGATGCAGGTACCTTTCTGGCAAAATATAGTGCAGGCACAGGGCTTGACAAAGATGACATAAAAGGTATTCTTAGCATTGTAGACCCAGACAGCCCAGAAGAAGCCCCTGTAGACGACCTATGGGCAACCCATATCCAGACCGATAAGGATTGGATATCCTTTTGGAAAGGCATGGGAGGTCATTGGTCCAAATTATACAAAGGATCATCTGCACTCCAAGAACTGATCCTAGCCAAGCAGGGACCTAAAGAGAAATTCTATGATTACTGTACCAGAGTATACTCCCTATGGAAAGCTGTAGATGGGGCCACACCACAATTATTTACTACTACCATCATGTCGGGAGGCGATCCCAAAGTGACGCAATTGCTCAAATTCACAAACCCCAAATGGGCGGAGCAAGTACCAGATGAATTCATGAAGGACGCTAGGTCCAGAGAGACTTCAGGGGTCTTTGAACAAAAAGGGGGAATTTTCCCCTCCTTGACACAAACACAAACCCTAGTCACACCTGAAACCTCATCCTCACCACCGCACCTCATGACCATGCAGCCCTACCCACCTGACCAAGGATGTTTTAATTGTGGGGAACAGGGACATTGGAAATCACAGTGCCCATATAGACAGAGGGCGAGCTATCCGAGGGGCAGGGGAAGGGGGTACAACGCTGCTAATCGCCCCCCTCACACTACAAGGTACCCCCAATACCCGCCACCTCCCCAAACACCATCTCAAAACCATGCGCTTGCACAGCCACCCTACACCCCAACCTCTAACAGACCTCCCCCTCGAATCCCCATGCAGTGGCCGTCTACCCGACAAACACACCCCCAATAGGGATGCCTAGAGTATGTCCCTTCCCTCAGTCTGGTGTGCCACAACCTATCATGGAAGAGTCTACCACAAGTTATATTACGCGTAGACAACCACATAGTGTGTTTCCTGCTTGATTCAGGTGCCACTTTTAGCTCATTAAATGATGAGAGGTATGACACACCACTGTGTACTGAGGGACACTCTATTGGAATAAATGGGACATCGGTTACTCATTCCGTCACCCCGCCTTTACCAGTCTCTACCCCGGATGGACTAGAGCTATGTATGCAGAGTTTCGCTGTCCTGACTTCCTGTCCAGTGTCCCTAATGGGCAGAGATTTACTATCCCAGTTGAACATTACCATTAAGTTTGACAAAGACGGCTCCCTCACTGTGAGTTCCCCTCTTTGTGACTTACACAGCCCAAAAAGACATGCACACAGGAGTTTCTTTCTAATGATACCTTCCTCCCTTGACCATCACACAATTTGGGCAGAAAACAAAGGTAGTGTGGGCTTTATTAATTGCACACCATATGCACCCCAAATGCGATCAGATGCGGGGATACAATATCAAAAACAGTATCCCCTACCCCCAGAGAAAGTCAAAGGCATCTCCCCTCAAATTAATGATTACATATCAAAAGGTATCCTGAAACCAATCATCGGTCCCTGGAACACGCCCATTTACCCCGTAAAAAAGGCCAGTGGGGAGTGGAGACTTGTACAAGACCTAAGGGCAGTTAACAAACAAGTGATTCCGCTTCCACCCCTAGTCTCAGACATCACTTTTATCTTCTCATGTATACCGGCACATTCTCTATGCTACACAGTGATTGATTTAGCAAATGCCTTCTTTAGCATTCCCATTGCGGAAGAGGCCCAGCCTATGTTTGCCTTCTCCTGGACGGAGGGCCAGTTGACGGGTCAGTTAACCTGGACACGCCTGCCTCAGGGGTATGTTGATAGTCCTGCTGCCTTCTCTATGGTACTCAATGAGACTGTCAAATCTTGGACGCCTGAGCGAGGGTCGGTGCTAATACAGTATGTGGACGACTTGCTCTTGTGCAGTCGCACTGCTGAAGATTGTGCGGTCGATTCCACATCTCTGTTGAACCATCTAGCCCACATCGGGCATTTAGCATCCAGAAAGAAGATACAGTGGTGTATGCCACAAGTGGAATACTTGGGGTGCATACTAAAAAGGGGGACAAGGATGGTCTCCCCCAAACGCGCCGCAGCCCTACAAGCTCTGAGCCCCCCAAAAGACAAGGCAGCCCTGCTCTCATTCTTGGGCGCTGTGGTATATTGCCGCCAGTGGATCCCCGACTGTTCTCATTATGATGGCATACTAAGAGAGGCCACCGCCTCAACAGCACCTAGGCAGGTTGATTGGACAGAGGAACGGCTTAAGGCCTTCCAGGCCCTATTGAACAGTTTGTCATGTGCACCCGCCCTGGGGTTGGTAGACTATGGTAAAGCTTTTCAACTATACTGTGTAGTCTCGGGGACCTCTTTTGCCGCGGTTTTGACACAACAGCATGGAACAAGCTACCGCCCTGTCTCCTACCTATCTAAAAAACTCCCCCTTCAGGTTCAAAGCATGCCATCATGCCTTCAGAATTTAGCCGCCTGTGCTATGGCCGTACAAGATGCCAACAAGATGGTCTTGGGACACCCGATGACGCTTTACACCACACATTCTGTCACCCACCTCATACAGAACATGAACACCCAACACATGACCTCACAAAGACTCAGTGGATATGAGATTTCCCTCATGAACACAGACAATCTGTCTCTCAAATATTTTCCCGCCAACAACCCTGCCGTCCGTCTCTTGCACTCCATGTTACGCCTACCATGAGACCCAGACCAGTTTCATGACTGTATAACACGAGTGGAGTCTATCACATCACCAAGACCAGACCTCACCGACGTACCGATTACCAATGCAGACGATGTTTTTGTGGACGGTAGTTGCTCCCGTCCCTCCGATTCCACCTTCCAAACAGGATATGCAATAGTCCAGTTGCCAAACAAGGTATTAGAAGCCAAACCACTGCCCCCCTCTTTGGCTCAGGTGGCTGAACTAGAAGCCCTCACCAGGGCCTGCATTTTATTTACAGATAAGAAGGTGAACATTTACACAGACAGTAGATATGCATTTGGGGTGGTGCATGACTTCGGAGTAATATGGGCTAAAAGAGGTTTTAAAACAGCAGATAATAAACCTATTTCCAATGCTACCCAGATTCAGGCACTTCTTCGGGCTATTTTGCTCCCAAAAGAGGTGGCAATAATTAAAGTAAAAGCACATTCTTCAGATAATAGCAGACTTTCCAAGGGAAATGCCTTAGCTGACCGAGAAGCGAAAAAGGCAGCCCAGTCCTCCACCCAGGAGCCCACCCCCACGTCCATGTACTTTAAGGATCATTTCACCTGTCCTAACTTTAAATCTGTAGTGGCACAAATGCAATCATTAGCCACTGAGGAAGATGTCTTGTATTGGGTGAAGGCTGGCTTGACCAAAGACCCAGAGGGTCTGTGGTCAAAAGAGGGGAAGATATTGGGAATACCCGAGGCAAGCAGTATTCTAATTCTCTCCTACCTTCATGGTCCAGGACACATAGGTGCCGTCCCTTTAGCCACTATGTACACCAAATCTTTCTGCACAAATGCCTTGAACAAACAAGTCAAACTCCTGACCACAAGTTGCCTTACCTGTGCTCAAAACAATGTGCAGGGCAAACTGCATGGCCTACATGGTCATCGACCCCCACCAATAGGTCCCCTTACAGATTTACAAGTAGACTTCACACACATGCCAAAACAAAAGGGTAACCTAAAATACCTGTGCGTTGTCGTCGATAAATTTTCAGGCTGGGTTGAAGCCACTCCCTGTGCAGGTGAGACAGCCAATATAGCAGCAAAATGCTTGCTGAATAACTGGATTTGTAGGTTTGGCATACCAACATCTATTTGGTCAGATAGGGGACCTGCATTCAGCTCCTCCGTTACCCAGGCTGTGGCTAAATTGTTAGGGCTGCAATGGAAACTACACATCCCCTATCACCCTCAAAGCGCAGGGGTAGTGGAAAGAATGAATAGAAATATAAAGGATAAATTGAAAAAGGCCACAGGGGGCACAATGAAGGGATGGCTTGATCACCTCCCTTCTGTGCTATTCCAGATTAGGACGGCACCCCACGCCAGAACGAAACTTTCACCTTTTGAAATTTTGATGGGAGTCCCCGCAAACATAGAATTACCCCCATTAGACCAAGACACTGATATTGACATTTATTCCCAACAGGAAATGTACGTGAAAAACCTGGTAAGTATGCTTCATGAAACGAACGAACAAGTTTCTGTCACCTTCTCTCCTCTCTCCACAGAGCCAACACACCCCTTCATCCCAGGAGATCAAGTGCTAGTCAAACAACTGGCCCACAAAAAGAGGATCGGACCAATCTACTCTGGACCTTGGAAGGTTGAAAAGGTGTCCAGAACTGCGGTCCTGACTGACCTAGGAAACACCTGGATCCACGCCAGCAGGCTGAAAAAGTGCCCACCGCTTCCCACAACCCCTGACCCCCCACCTATTGAAGGAGAACCCGACCCACCCGAACAGCTACCGGAACTGCAAGAGATTCAGGAAGGCATTGGACAATTAACCCTTGAAACCCTACACGATAGCGAGGAAGAAGGACAAGCATAAGAACTTGTAGAAATGTTTTTACCTTCAGTGTCAGGGAAGGCTGTATGCCTCTGGGGTAGTCTGGTACTACTTGTATTCCTGCCCACATGGTTTATAGCCAACTGTATATATCATCCAAAAGACTTAGGTCTATTAAAAGGGATATGTGGACCACCTAAGATGAATAATACCCCCGGCCAAACACATAGTAGAAGTATTATACCCGTTAATGAGTCACCTAAGGGACTGACTGACAAGATGTTACTACTAAAATTCAAATATAGCTATGCTCAAAAATCCGGTTTTGAGAAATGCTGGATCTGCAGCAAGCTACATCCCAGTACAGCTAGAATCCTTCTCATGGCAGTCCCCTTGAATTTTACCCCCCTCCTTAATGGAACACCCCCTATCGTCCTAACGAATGTTACTAGGACCCTTTCAAATAAAACCCTCACTTTCCAAATTATAGGTAGAAGCCACTTCCCAGACTGGTGTTTCCAACTGGGAAACACCACAGATGGAGCCGAGGTTTGCAAACAAGCAAAACTTAACATTTCAATGACATCGCTTAACAGTCCCTCTTTCTTCCATACTTCAGATCCCACCCTAAATGCCACCTTTTTAGACTTCCTTAGCTCCAGTACCAAGTCTACAATACACCAATTAATGTCAATTCTGATGCTCTCTGGCCTTTCTGATACTCTTAGGAACGTGTTCCATAAACGGCCCCTAGCTCTAGGAAATACCACATATATATGCTTCAGCAAACTCTGTCACCCCTGGATCCCAACCAAACCCCAGGGGTGGTGTTACCTTGCAGCCCTGGTTCCTATCATGGGGGTATTAGGGGATAACAAGGGAAGTCACCTCCTTGAAGCTAGCATGCATCCTAGATATCCCCTTAGACACCGTAATAAACAAGAATTGTTTTTAGAAAAAGATATGGCCTGGGCATGGTTCCCTTCCTGGACAGGGTGAGGAATTGACCTAATGAAAAGATTAAATAATTACACTGGCATAATTGATGAGATTCTGGAGAAGAATTCTGATGACATAACCAAACTAAATCTAGAAACTAGGGCAATTAGGAAGCAACTAGAACTACATGAGTTGGCTATAGAAAGTATGAGTGCAGCCCTTACTGGCCTCTGTGAGATTACTGAGGATTATGAGTGCTGTACCTGGATTCATAATACCAGCATCGAAGTCCCAGACTACTATGACGTTATTGCCCAACACAGGGAAGAGGTAAATAAACTACAGAAAGAGGCAAGAAACATAGGAAAAAACTGGGATCCCTTCTCGAGCAGTTTTAGTTTTGGGGGATTAATATCTTGGCTCCGAAATACTGCCATGACAATTGCCACTGTGATTCTCTTCATTCTATTTTTATATGCCTGTTATAAGATAATCAAATGTTTATGTAAAAAGGGAAACACGGCCGCTCCGGAGGATCTGAAACTCACTTCCATTGTTAAAGATCCAACGGTATGGTATAAAAACCAAGAGCACGAGGGTTCGGAGTATGAAGCCTGTGCTATTAAATTAGAAAAGGAATGATCATTATGTAAATCACAGAATGATCAAAGGGAGGATTATAAGGGGATACCTATTGAAATACTAGTCAAAATCTAAGACTAATATGCTTAGGCTTGCATTTCAATAGCTTCAGAATTAAGACATACAAGCATACTGGCGTACGTGACAAACTATATAGCGTGACTAGATGACAGATATCTGTATGTCTCTCCAGAGGGTCTATGTAAGATATTGATATCTCAGGAAAACATCTGCCTGTGGTTTCGTCTCTGTACATTGTTGAGAGGCACAAAGCTAGATAAGGACTGGTTACGCAAGAATGTGGTCAGTCAGTAGATGCTGAAAGGGCAAAATAACTGTCAGGAGATTGTACTAACCTTTGACTTACATTTCAGGAATGAACTAATATCATAAGTTAAGAAATTGTCTATGTATGTGTAAATCACCCGATTGGCCCCTCACAGGGCAGGGCTTTGTGGAGTACCACATAAAAGACGGTCCACTCTCCTATTAAACTCTGTAATCATTCACCACGTACTATGGAGTGTATGTGTATTGATTATCCGCCGGCGATTGGGACCTCCATTGAGCCACTCCAGCCTAGGCTATCCAGGGGAATCTAGAAGACGAACACCTTACAAGTGCTCTATATGAAAAAAATACACTATACCAATATGCTTGTTTTTCCTGCCAATGCAGCATAAATATGGTATATCGGTTTTTGAAATGTAATAACACAATGCAAAGTGGGTGAGGCTTTAGGTTACATAAGGAAATGCTGAATGTCCAATATCTCAAAAACGGAACAAACAGAAAGTTTGTTTTTGTGATACAAACGCAGCACAAACAAATTGTATAATTGTTTTTAAAATGAAATAATGTGTGGTGCAAAGTGGAAGAGGTTTCATCAACTATAATGTACAATATCTCTGAAACCAAACCACCACAAACACTAGTTTTTGCAGCACAAATTGGCACAGATGCAGTGCAAACGAATGCTAGCTTTGTTTTTACATTTTAATAACATTGGGTGCAAAGTGGGTGGGACTTGATGTTAGATAATCTGAATTTGAATTCCAATATCTCAAAAACTTGTTAAGCAACATTTAAAGAATGTGAATGATAATCTGTTCAATGTTCACTCTTACCTTTCAATGGCATTGCATGGCTTTGTAGTGACTTGGAACAATTCTTGTAACTGGGGGTGCTCTTTTGTCCTGATGGGCCTCAAACATATGAGAACTGCCTTGTGCAGGCTTTCAAAGTTTCAAAAGATGTCAAACTCTTTAAAATATACAACATTAAAACTTTGGCAAATATATTCGTCCTGCAATTTCAGTCAAATGAAAAGATGATTTGTTGAATTAAATGTAACGCAATTAGAACATAGTAATGCACATAGATTAAAAGTTTTGTATAGATTACTCAATATTATACATTATGTTTGTAAATGTAAAAGGTGTGTTTTAAGAACTAATGAAAATTAAGTAAGGTACTTAACCACTTACTGACCACCGGTAGCTGCCATAACCCCGGTATCCCCTTGTTCGGCCGGCAGTGGGCTACAAGATAAAAGTGGTCCCTGCGGTGAGATCACTTTTATCGGTGGTGGGAGAGATCACTTTTATTGGTGGTGGGAGAGGGCCCCCCTGCCACGATCCGGAGCCATCAGCAGTGGAGGAGGCGATCGCGTCTGTCCCCTGGGCTGACATGGAGATTAGTGAGGGGAACATCTCCATGATATTGCAGGGCGGAAGTGACGTAAATTAAAGTAAATTAAAGTAAATTAAAGTAAATTAATTAAAATTTATTTTTATGTTGAAAATTTTCATTTTTTTATGTTAAAATTACAAGCCAACAGAACCATTTTTATCAGTGTAAGTAAAGAGGTGAAAAGAGGATAAAATTAAATAATTGTATTCAAAATATTAAAACAGTGACGAATATCACAATTACATAAAATGAACAATGAAATGCCATTATACAGTAATCGAAGTACAGTACTCTAGACTCACATGGGAACCCAGGGTAAGTCTCACATATGTAAGGACCAAACCAGATATGGAGTTTACACAGTGATTCCCAACATGTTTCGGAATATGAAATTAATTTCTTCATCAGGGAGAAGAGAACAAAGTACAGTCATTTGAGAATGCAATAACAAATATGTGAGTATAAATATGTTATACAATGGCATTTAATGTCATTACTGGTAAACCATAAATTACATGGTGAATGGTGAATAATCACAGTGCATGGCTATCTAATAGAAAATGGTGATTTGTCCCAAAGATATGCATCCTATAACATGGCAGGTAAAGTATCCCATATACCAGTGTATTGAGTGGGGATACTGCCAGGCAAACAATGCCCGAACTGCGCAACTTGTGGATCATGAGGCAGCAGAATGACCAGCCCTGGTGAAAAAAACAATAGTGGTGGTAATAATGGAGTACTATGAGGTATAAAAAATATATAGAAAAATAAAAAAAATAATGATAATAATGACCCATCCATGCACCCTCATCTAATAAAGATGAAGAGTACAGCACTAAATGCCTAACTAGCGCACAGTATAGTGCAACAGAAAGCTAAATAGTACTAGTAGTTGTTGAGGAAATGCAGGATTGAAATCCTCAGCATGCGTACTTAGATGGCTTTTGCTGTACACGGGTAGATGATTCTTAACACATGTGTGTTCACCAGTCTGGAGCCATATGAGAATGCCCCCCCCCTATTTATATGTAGGTGGAGCATGGTGGGTGGCCATAAGCCACTCCCCATAGACCATTAGGAAAATTAAGGGGTAGGCTGGTAGCAGGTGATGTCAAAATAGACTCCCGGACATAGCCCAGTAAAAAGCTGCCTCTAGATAAAAATCCAGCTTGATCCCCCAGCTCCACAGCGACCAGTGCTGCCGTACATGCGCTGCGCAGCCACGCCAGACATCACAGGGCCACCGACACAAGTAGAGTGGCCGCATCATGGCCTGATGACGAGGGGATTAACGCATGCATGTGCAGGCCCCGTAGTGCAATATCCAGCCCTTGAGGCCTTCAGCACTAGGCCACGTCAGCCACGCTATATGCCAGCTTCACTCGAGGACGTTGGTCAACGCATGCATGCTCTAATCCTCTCGTCATTAGAGGGATTATATAAATATATGTAAAATAATTATTTGATCCCATGCAGATGTTGTAAGTTTGCCATCTTACAAAGAAATAGAGGGTCTATCATTTTTATCATAGGTTTATCTTAAATGATAGAGGGAGAGAATATCAACCAAAAATACAGAAAAAAAACACATTATGCAAATGTTATAAATTGAGATGCAGCTCAGTGAGTAAAATAATAGAGGGGGTTTTCATCAACTCTTCTTTACAGATCACTCTAAATCCTTTCTAAAAGGTTTCGTGGCGATCGCTTGGCAACACACTGAAAATTACTGCGTTAAATGTGCATCAACACACTGAAATATACAGCGTTAAAGTGCAGTAACGCACTGCAGTGGCTTATTCTGTCTCCGTGTCCACAGCTGGGAGGGGATGATGATGATGAGGTCACTCACGTGACTTGGGTGCCGGATAGGAGAAAATGAGAGTGAGGCACAACCCTAAAGAGGCAGCCATCATGAAAGAGTAGAGAGAGCAGTCACCATATTCCACCAGATTGTAAAGCTGTTATTTCCCGGGCCCACTTTCCACAACTCAGCTATTTGGGCCTTTTTTTTAGTACATGTGCACACAATCACACTGTTGAAATGTGCAAACTTTGCCTTAAGCTCAACAAGCGTGGAAATGCATTTAACCTCCCACTGTTCAGCCCATTGGCAAGGACATCTGAAAGGACATCTGAAAGCCACATAAAAGGGATGCAATTCTGCTCCTCCTCACTCCTCACCTGTCCTGTCTACCTCCGCTATACCTCATGAACTCTCAGCAGTCTCCACTGACAGGGATGATGGTATAGTGTAGGGTGTCCCAGGTTCTTGCAGCACATCTGCCAGTAGCACACCACTGGCTGTAGACTACAGCAGGCAAATTTCTCTGCCCAATCTACTGCAACAATAAAAAAATGCAGTCACTGCCACCCACATGCCCAGCGTCTAAATTCAAGCTTTTCAAAGCTGCTGGCTTTACAACTTCTGCCTTTCCATCTGATGGATTCTGCCCCCTTCTGTGATTTTGCAGAATGAGCTGTGCCACAATGGCAGGTTCCCAGTCACTATTTCTTTTCACGGAAGGCCATTCCAGCTCTCTACCATCACATGAAAGGTGATGTTGTTCCATCGTTGGGCAAGTTAGTCATCCGCAATGTCAGCATGTTACTGCTGACACATGGTACAGCGAGCATGGTCAGGGACGATATATTTCGCTCACAGCATACTGGGTAACTCTGCTTACAACTCAGAAGGATGCAGGACAGTGCTCAGTGCTACAGCTTGTTGTCTCACCACATCTCCATTAGGGATGAGCTTTCAGTTCGAGTCGAACCCATGTTCGACTCGAACATCGTCTGTTCGGCCATTCGCCGAATTCCGAACATCATGGGTCATTCGTGCCAAATTCAAGTGGTGCGTCACGGCCCATAGTTCGCTGCAGCATCGCAGTGCATTGCTGGCTGCTGATTGGCCAAGCACGCACTATGACCTGCATGCTTTGGCCAATCACAGCGCAGAAAAAACAGAGAGCCATAATCGGCCAAAGCCAGGGTGTCTTTGGCCACTTATGTCTCAGGGGGTTTAGTACATGCCCCACAGTATATAAGACCGCTTGAGTGGCGGCCTTGTGTAGTGTGTTTCGGCGGTGGTTAAAGAGAGAGAGAGAGAGACAGTGTCATTTAATTTGAGTTAGATTGAGTAGGTAGGCGAGTCAGTTAGCTTCAGTTACAGTGTGTAGAGGATATATATGCATTCCAGGTGTTGCATATATATTTATACACTGTATTCAGTTTAGCTAGATCCGTTCCTGATATTCTTTTCATAATATACTGACAGGCAGGGAGCTGCACCCTCTTCACTTTCTACTGTGTCCTTTGCACAGTGTGCACCTAAAGCTTACCTGAATACAATTGCTGGTGTTCTCATACAAATACAGGCAGGGAGCTGCAGTATTTTGTTTTAGTGTCCTTTGCACAGTGTGCACCTAAAGCTTACCTGAATACAATTGCTGGTGTTCTCATACAAATACAGGCGCGGAGCTGCAGTATTTTGTTTTAGTGTCCTTTGCACAGTTTGCACCTGTCAGGTACTCACCAGGGCCGAGTTGCTGAGAGCGGCTCCCCTTGCAGCTGGGTGCACGGTGCCCCTGAGGGTGGAACAGTGGGTATTGGACATGGAGAGGCACGGATCGCCAGCAGGTAGATGAAGCTTGCGGAAAGGTCTTCTGGCAGAAGAGAGACCCGTGCAGGGTGGACTTGATACTGGCTGGAGCAGGCCCGGTTGGGGCTCAAACACCTGGAGATGGAGCCTGAAGCAGGATCAGATGAGGAGACCAGGGGTCAAACACAGGAAAGTCCAAACAGAAATGTAAAACGTAAACAGAGTCTTGAAAACTAGCCGGGGTCATACACAGTAGTCAAGCAGCAGGCCGGACATCAAACACAAGGAGCAGGCAGAAACAGGTCCAGGAGGAAGCCGAGGGTCAAACGCAGGTATCAAGCAGGTAGAGAAGTCTTTAAGGCAAGCCAAGGGTCAGGTTCAGGAGAGGTCCGAGAGTAGTCAGGTCAATCCGGGTCACAACAGGTAGGCACAGGAAACACAGGCAAGGCACAGGAATACTGGAGCTGAAAAGACAAACCAGCAATGACACAGAAAACAGAGCTGCCATTTATAGACCTGGCAGGGGAATCACGGTGTGCGTACAACCATGCACACGCCATTGGGCCGCATTGCGCACCCTCGTGTGTCGGCCCGCTGCATTGCGCACCCGTGTGCGCCGTTGCACAATTCTACCCCACAGGCACACAGGGAGGCACTGCCACTGGCAGGGTGGATTACCGTTAGTCCTCTGACAGCACCTAAAGCTTACCTGAATACAATTGGCAGTGTTCTCATACAAATACAGGCAGGGAGCTGCAGTATCTTGTTTTAGTGTCCTTTGCACAGTGTGCACCTAAAGCTTACCAGAATACAATTGCCGGTGTTCTCATACAAATACAGGCAGGGAGCTGCAGTATATTGTTTTAGTGTCCTTTGCACAGTGTGCACTTAAAGCTTACCTGAATACAATTGCTGGTGTTCTCATACTAATAATACTACAGGCAGGCAGTTGATTCTGCTAGCTGCAGTATAATCAGTTTATATATATACATACACACATATATATATATATATATATATATATATATATATATATATATACATACATCCCAGCTTTGTGCAGCTACATCTCTCTGCAGGCCATTAGTATGTCTGGAAGGCCAACAAGGAGAGGCAGACAGTCATGAGCCAATAAAAGAGGGCAAGCAGGCTCTATGTCTAGAGGCAACAGTGCTGGTTGTGGACACGGTGCATCCTCATCAGCACATGGCCGTGGGACACGCTTGTCCTTTTTTTCAGCAGTTTGCCATGTTGAGCCCCAACATGCCAAAGACTTGGTAGAGTGGATGACCAAGCCGTCCTTATCCTCCTCATCCTCTCTCACCCAGGCTCAGGGTACTTTGTCTGGCAAAGCAGCTGCCAACGTGGCCTCTTCCTTCATCTCAATGGCATCAGTCACTCCTTCCCTAGCTCCACCATGTCCTCCTGAGGAGCTTCCTGAACTTTTTGACCACAGTGTTGGGTACATGCTCCAGGAGGAAGCTCAGCATTTTTAAGGCTCTTATGATGGTACCCAGCTAGAGGTAGGCAGTAACGTGAGCCCAGAGAGAGGGGGGTGCCCAAGAAGGACAGCGATCTGGCAGTCATGTTCCCCCAACTGCAGCATACTGCCAGGTTTGAGCCAGTGATGAGGGGGGAGGGGATGATGAGGTCACTGACTCCACGTGGGTGCCTGATAGGAGAGAGGAAGAGGAGGAGGCACATCTCCAACGAAGCAGGATGCCCTCCAGGGGCAAGCTTAAGGGCAGCCCACTGACTGCATCACACCGCAGAGATGCTGTCTCTGCACGTTATTCCAAAATATTTTTTGGTGTGGGCCTATTTTGAGACGAGTGCATCAGATCGCACCGCTGCTATTTGCAACATATGTCTCAAGCGTATATCTCGCATGGCCAAAACATCAGCCACTTGGGCACCACATGCTTGACCAGACATATGTCGACCTGCCATGCGGTTTATTGGCAAGCGTACCTAAAAGACCCACACCAAAGAACATAGTGGACTCTCCTTGCTCCTCATCAGCTGGGATCTCCAACCCCACTATACCTTCAGTCCTCTCTGAAACCTGCACTGGGAGGAATGAAGGTGTAGAATTAGGTGTGTCATAGCCAAGTACTTGCGGGCAAAATGCTATCGGTACACCACCGGAAGAAGTTCACTCCTAGCCATCCACATACCCACATACTGCTGCCTTTTCAGTTGGTAGACTCTGCCCCCTTCAGTGAGTTTGTGGAATGTGCGGTTTCCCAGTTCCCAAACGCCCCTTTTTTTCTCACGGAAGGCGATTCCAGCTCTCTACCGGCATGTGGAAGGCAATGTCTTGGCCTCGCTGGACAGGGCAGTCAGCGGTAAGGTGCATATTACCGCTGACTCATGGTCCAGCAGGCATGGACAGGGATATTACCTATCTTTCACAGCGCATTGGGTCACTCTGCTGGCAGCTGGGAAGGATGCAGGACAAGGTGCAGTAGTGTTGGAGGTTGTTCCACCACCATGCCTCCAAATTACTACTACTGGTGATTCTGCCACACCTCTCTCCTCCACCCCCTCCTCTTCTTCTTCCTCCATGGCCTTTTCCTGTGCTCCATAGGCATTCAAGGGGCTATGCAAGTACGCAGGCAAAAAGATGCCATGCGGTGCTTGAGCTGGTGTTCTTTGGGGGCAGGAGCCCCACCTCTGGCACAGATTCTGTCAGCTCTGCAGGGGAAAGCTGAGAGGTGGTTGATGCTACGCCAGCTTAAGCCAGGACTGGTGGTTTGCGGCAATGGCACCAATCTCCTCTCCGCCCTCCAACAGGGACAACTGACCCATGTGCCGTGTTTGGCTCACGTCCTTAACTTGGTGGTGCAGCAGTTCTTGGGCAGGTACCCAGACTTAAAGGATGTCCTGAGGCAGGCCATTAAAGTCGTGTGCATTTCCACCTGTCATATAATACCAGTGCTTGGCTGGCTGAGCTCCAAAAGGAATGTAACCTGCCCAAGAACCGCCTAATCTGTGACATGCCCACCAGGTGGAACTCAATTTTGGCCATTCTGCAGCAGCTGCACATGCAGCAGAGGGCCATCAATGAGTAACTGTGTGACTATGGCACCAGGACAGGATCAGGGGAGCTTGTTTTTTTCCCCCACGCCAGTGGGTCATGATCAGGGATGCACGCACTGTCCTGTCACCATTTGAGGAGGCCAGGAGGATGGTGAGCAGTGACAGTGCATGCATCAGTGACACTGTCCCTCTTGTCCACTTGTTGGAGCACACACTGCGTGGAATAATGGACAGGGCACTAGAGGCAGAACAGAGGCAGGAAGAGGAGGACTTCCTTACCTCTCAAGGCCCCCTTTATCCAGACAGTGTTCCTGCTGGCCTGTCAATCACACAGGAAGAGGGCGAGGAGGAGGAGGATTGTGTCAGCATGGAGCCTAGCACTCAGCATCAGCAGCAGTCTTTTAGGGATCATGTACAGTCCCAAGAAACCCGTGGACTTGTACGTGGCTGGGAGGAGGTGGCTGCGGATCATGCCGTCCTTAGTGAACCAGAGGACTCCGGACCGAATGCCTCAGCTAACCTACGCTGCATGGCCTCCCTGATCCTGCAAAGCCTGCGGAAGGATCCTCGTATTCATCGGATCAAGGAGAGAGATCATTACTGGCTGGCAACTCTCCTTGATCCACGTTATAAGGGTAAGGTTGTGAACCTGATCTTGCCATCGCAGAGGGAGCAGAGGATGAAACATCTTCGGGAGCCCTTGCAGAAATGTCTGTGAAACGCGTTCCAAGAGACTGGGAGGTTACAAATTCCTGGTCCTGGACAACGTGTTGCTGAGGCTTCGTTCAGTCACAGAAGGAGCGGTGGAGAAGGTGTCTGTCTGACCGATGCGTTCAGATAATTTTTTAGTCCGCAGCCCCAAGGTATGATCGGTTCCAGCAACCATCACCAGTGTCTGATTTACATGGTGCAGGAATACCTAGGGGCAAGATCACTCTTGGACACCTTTCCCACCGAAAACCCTTTGGGTTACTGGGTCTTGAAAATGGATCACTGGCCATCTTGCACAGTATACAATTGAGCTACTGGCCTGTCCTGCATACAGCGTTCTTTCGGAAAGTACATTCAGGGCTGCTGGAAGCTTTGTAACCGATCACAGGGTGCGCCTGTCCACTGACTCGGTTGATCGTCTGACCTTCATAAAAATTAATCTTCGATCACCACCAGCTACCAAGCACCTGATGCTGATCTTGCCTTACAGTGTTATGGCACCAGCCCCACCACCACCACCAAAGGCCCAATTTTTCTACCACTGTTCAACAATGGCATGTAATTACAATTCTTGATATAATAGTTCACATCAGGGTGTCCCAGCACCCACCAAGAGTCACATTGAGGGCTTCCAATGTTGTGGCAACAACAACACCTTAGGCCGAAATTTCTGCAGAGCATATAGGGCAGGCCCCTACTTTCAAACATCCAACTTACAAACGTCTCCTACTTGCAAACGGAAGGAGACAACAGGAAGTGAGATGAAATCTACACCTAGGAAGGGTAATTCTCTCCTGTAAGAGTTGGTATGGGGAAAACATGTCTCCTCTCCACTGATGCTTTATCCCAATCCTTGTTTTACTAAAAACTCCAAATTTTCAAAAAAAAATTGTCACTGGGACAGAAAGTCAGGTGAAATCTTCGGAAGAGGTGCACAGACAGCAAAAAAATGTTACAGGGGTGATAAGCCTTCCCTATGCTTACCAAAAAGCTTAAAATTCGATTTTTTGACTGGAGCTACACTTTAAAAATGTACCAGTTCGAAACAGTTACAAACAGATTCTACTTAACAACAAACTTACACAGTCCCTGTCTTGTTTGCACCGCCTGTATACTGCTGTTCTGAGTATATAGGGCCAGGGGCCTTTTTTAATTTCAGTACGGGGTTCCCCTTAATATCCGTAGAAGACCCAAAGGGGCTGGTAATGGACGGGGGGCTACCCATGCCATTTTTCTCAATCATTTTCATCCATATTGCCGGGACCAAACATTACATTAAAACCGCAAGCGGTTTTAAATGGCTTTTTTCCGTTAGAAGTGTAATTTTGTGTAGGGACTGTTCTAAACACGGGAAACACGTGTCACTTCACAGGCATACTATAGACACCCCCAGGCATGATATTTAAAGGAATATTTCACTTTTTCTTTCACTTTAAGCGTCATTAAAATCAGTGCTCCCGAAAAAACTGCAGTTTTTAAAACTTTTTTAAAACTTTTTTTTGCATTGATACATGTCCACTGGGGCAGGAGCTGGGTCCCCAAACCCTTTTTAGGACAATGACTTGCATATTAGCCTTTAAAATTAGCACTTTTGATTTTGAACGTTCGAGTCCCGCTATTAGAGCCGAAATCACGCGAGATTTAGAGTGTATTAGCCGAAATCTCGCGAGATTCTGGGTGCATTAGCCGCAATGTCTCCTGGGATTACTTGGACGAGATCCCAGGAGACAGTGCAGGCTTCAGCAGGAAATGATGCTGATCCCCGCAAGAGACCGCCCATCGCCGCAGGGTAGGAAAATAAAAAACTACGAATTACAAAAGGTAGATTAATAAAAAAAAAAAAACATGTGGCATTATCAAATGTACGGTCTAGAGGCAACAGAATGGGCAAATGTATTATTATGAGTGCAGAACCGCTTTAAGGGAAACCCCGTACCCATATTAAAAAAAGGAAATGCGTGTGGCCCCCAGGCCCTATATACTCAGAAAAGCAGTATACAGGCGGTGCAAACAAGACAGGGACTGTGTAGGTTTGTTGTGTTAAGTTGAATCTGTTTGTAATTTTCAACTGGTACATTTTTAAAGTGTAGCTCCAGTCAAAAAAACTACTTTTAAGCTTTTTGGAAAACATAGGGAAGGGTTATCACCCTTGTATAATTTGTTTTGTCGTCCATCTTTTTTCATCTCACTTGCTGTTGTCTCCTTCCGTTTGCAAGTAGGAGATGTTTGTAAGTTGGATGTTTGAAAGTAGGGGCCTGCCCTATATGCTCTGCAGAAATGGCGGAACAAGGTGTTGGTTTTGAAACAACATTGTAAGCCCTCAAAGTGACTCTTGGTGGGTGCTGGAGCGCCCTGCTGTGAACGATTATATCAAGAATTGTAATTACATGCCATTGTTGAACAGTGGTAGAAAAATTTACCTTTGGTGGTTGTGGTGCTGGTGCCACATTACTATAAGTCCTCACAGTTACTCTGGGTGGGCACAGGAACGGGCCCTCCTGTGAAATATTATATCAAGAATTGTAATTACATGTCCCTGTTAAACAGGGGCAGAAAAATTGTGCCTTAGGCAGGTGGTGCTGGTGCCACGACACTGCAACCTCTCCCATATACTCTAGTTTTATTGCAGGAATTAGCCCTGCTGCAAAGCATTGCATCAAAAATTGTACTTAAACGCCCCTGTTAAACAGGGGCCGAAAAATTTGGCCTTAGGCACTGGTGCTGGTGCCACCACACTGCAACCTCTCCCATATACTCTAGTTTTATTGCAGGAATTAGCCCTGCTGCAAAGCATTGCATCAAAAATTGTAATTAAACGCCCCTGTTAAACAGCGGCAGAAAAATTGGGCTGATGGCATCACCCAGAACCAGAAATATTCTTCCAACATATCAGCGGAGGAGGAAGAGGATAGACAATCAACATAACAGGACAGTCACTCAGCATCAGCATAGGCAGTCTTGAAGGGATGTGGTATTTCAAAAAAAATTATTTGGTTACATCAGCTTCAGGTGCTTGGTAGCTGTGGGTGATCCAAGACTGATTCATCTTGATGAAGGTCAGTCGATCAACTGATTCGGTGGACAGGCGCACCCTGTGATCGCACCCTGTCCAAGTCTGACCTTGCCCCTAGGTATTCCTGCACCATGTAAATCAGACGCTGGCGATGGTTGCTGGAACCGATCATACCTTGGGGCTGCGGACTAAAAAATTGTCTGAAAGCATCAGTCAGACAGCCACCTTCTCCACCACTCCTTCTGACCGATGCCTCAGCAACACGTTGTCCAGGACCAGGAGTTTGTAACCTCCCAGTCTCTGGGAACGTGTTGCACAGACCTTTCTGCAATGCCTCCCGGAGATGTCTCATCCTCTGCTCCCTCTGCGATGGCAAGATAAGGTCGGCAACCTTACCCTTGTACCGTGGATCAAGGAGAGTGGCCAGCCAGTAATGGTCCCTCTCCTTGATCCGAAGAATACGAGGATCCTTCCGCAGGCTTTGCAGGATCAGGGAGGCCATGCAGCGTGGGTTAGCTGAGGCATTCGGTCCGGAGTCCTCTGGGTCACTAAGGACAACATGATCCGCAGCTACCTCCTCCCAGCCACGTACAAGTCCACGTGTTTCTTGGGACTGTAAATCATCCCTACAAGACTGCTGCTGCTGCTGCTGCTGCTGATGCTGATGCTGAGTGCCAGCCTCCACCTCCATGCTGACACAATCATCCTCCTCCTCCTCTTCCTCCTCCTCATCCTCTTCCTGTGTGATGGGTGGCACAGCAGGAACACTGTCTGGATAAAGGGGGCCTTGAGAGGCAAGGAAGTCCTCCTCTTCCTGCCTCTGTTCTGCCTCAAGTGCCCTGTCCATTATTCCACGCAGCGTATGCTCCAAGAGGTGGGCAAGAGGTACAGTGTCACTGATGCATGCACTGTCACTGCTCACCATCCTTGTGGCCTCCTCAAACGGTGACAGGACAGTGCATGCATCCCTGATCATGCCCCACTGGCGTGGTGAGAAAAAACCGAGCTCCCCTGACCCTGTCCTGGTGCCGTAGTCGCACAGGTACTCATTGATGGCCCTCTGCTGCATGTGCAGCCGCTGCAGCATGGCCAACGTTGAGTTCCACCTGGTGGGCATGTCACATATAAGGCGGTTCTTGGGCAGGTTCAACTCCTTTTGGAGCTCAGCCAGCCGAGCACAGGCATTAAATGATCGGCGGAAATACACACAGACTTTCCTGGCCTGCTTCAGGACATCCTGTAAGCCCGGATACCTGCCCAAGAACCGCTGCACCACCAGGTTAAGGACGTGAGCTACACAGGGCACATGGGTCAGTTGTCCCTGTCGGAGGGCAGAGAGGAGGTTCGTGCCATTGTCGCAAACCACCATTCCTGGCTTAAGCTGGCGTGGCGTCAACCACCTCTCGGCCTGCCCCTGCAGAGCTGACAAAACATCCGCCCCAGTGTGGCTCCTGTCCCCCAAACAAACCAGCGCAAGCACGGCATGGCATAGTTTTGCCTGCGTACTTGCGTAGCCCCTGGAACGCCTACGGAGCACCGCTGGTTCTGAGGACAGAGCACTGGAAGAGGCCATGGATGAAGAAGAAGAGGAGGGGGTGGAGGAGAGAGGTGTGTCACAACCAATAGTAGCATTTTGGAGGCGTGGTGGCGGAACAACCTCCAACACTACTGCACCTTGTCCTGCATCCTTCCCAGCTGCCAGAAGAGTGACCCAATGGGCCGTGAAAGACAGGTAACGTCCCTGTCCATGCCTGCTGGACTATGAGTCAGCGGTAATATGCACCTTACCGCTGACCGCCCTGTCCAGCGAGGCAAGGACATTGCCTTCCACATGCCGGTAGAGAGCCGGAATCGCCTTCCATGAGAAAAAGTGGCGTTTGGGGACCTGTCACTGAGGAACCGCACATTGTACAAACTCAAGGAAAAGGGGCCGAGTCTACCAACTGAAAAGGCAGCAGTTGAAGTTCTAGCAATTTAGCCAAGCTAGCATTCAACCGCTGGGCATGTGGATGGCTGGGAGTGAACTTCTTTGGCCGGTCCAGCAGCTGGGGCAGGGACATTTGCCTGCTATAATCGGACGTGGGTGTACTGCTAGCAGAGTGCCCGGAAGCACTTGGCTGTGACACACCTAATTCTACACCTTCATTCCTCTCAGAGCAGGTTTCAGAGAGGACTGAAGGTCTAGGGGGGTTGGAGATGCCAGCTGATGAGGAGCAAGGAGAGGTCCGCTTTGTTCTTTGGTGTGGGTCTTTGAGGTACGCTTGCCAACGAGCTGCATGGCAGGTCAACATATGTCTGGTCAAGCATGTGGTGCCCAAGCGGCTGATGTTTTGGCCACGCGAGATACGCTTGAGACATATGTTGCAAATAGCAGCGGTGCGATCTGATGCACTCGTCTCAATAAAGGCCCACACCAAAGAACTTTTAGAATAACGTGCAGAGGCAGCGCTCTGCACAGGCGGAGCTCTGTGGTGTGATTCAGTCGGTGTGCTGCCCCTAAGCTGGCCCCCGGAGGGCATCCTGCCTCATTGGACATGTGCCTCCTCCTCCTCCTCCTCTCTCCTACCAGGCACCCACGTGGAGTCAGTGCCCTCATCATCCCCTCCCTCTTCATCGCTGTAGCAAACCTGGCAATATGCTGCAGCTTGTGGAACATGACTGCCAGATTGCTGTCCTTCTTGAGCATCCCCTCTCTCTGCATTCACGCTACTGCCTTCCTCTAGCTGAGTGTCATCATCAGAGCCTACAAAACACTGGGCATCCTCCTGGAGCATGTACCCAACACTGTGCTCAAAGAGTTCAGGAGACTCCTCAGGAGGACGTGGTGGGTCTAGGGAAGGAGTCACTGATGATGACATTGAGACGAGGGAAGACGATGCGTTGGCAGCTGCTTTGCTAGTACCCTGAGACTGGGTGAGAGAGGATGAGGAGGATGAAGAGGGCTTGGTCATCCACTCTACCAAATCGTTGGCATGTTGCGGTTCAACATGTCCAGCTGCCGAAAAGAAGGACAAGCGTGTCCCATGGCCACATGCTGAAGACAATGCACCGCGTCCACGACCAACACTGTTGTCTCTAGACACAGAGCCTGCTTGCCCTCTTTTATCGGCTCGCGCCTGTCTGCCTCTCCTTGCTGGCCTTCCAGACATGGTAATGGCCTGAAGGAAGTTGGGTAAAACAGCATTTGGGTAGTGTATATTGTGCTGGAGGCACACAACACCCACTAACTCCTGCAGATGCCTTTATTATAGAACACCAGAGATAAAGGGGTATACTGTAATGGAGTCACACAACACCCACTAAGCCCTGGAGATGGCTCTATTAGAGAACAGCAATAAAGGGTAGATACAGGTGTATATTGTGCTGGAGGCACACAACACCCACTAACTCCTGCAGATGCCTTTATTATAGAACACCAGAGATAAAGGGGTATACTGTAATGGAGTCACACAACACCCACTAAGCCCTACAGATTGCTCTATTAGAGAACAGCAATAAAGGGTAGATACAGGTGTATATTGTGCTGGAGGCACAAAACACCCACTAACTCCTGCAGATGCCTTTATTATAGAACACCAGAGATAAAGGGGTATATACAGATGTATACTGTGCTGTGCTGGAGGCACACACAACTTCCAATAACTCCTGCAGATGGCTCAAATAGAGAAGAGCTATGTAGGTGGATATAGCGGTGTGTACTGGGTACAGAGCACGCAGACAGCATGCACAAGCTCCTAACACTACTGACTGCAAGCTCTATTATAAAAGATAGATCACTAGCTATATAGGTGAGGTGAATATAGCGGTGTATACTGCGGTCAGGGCACGCAGACAACAACTACTACAGAAGAGCAAGATCGAAAATCGGCTGATAACGATCGGTGTATACTGTGTTGAAGGTACACAGAACACCCACTAACTGCTTCAGACGCCAACACACTACACAAGGCCGCTGCGCTGGCAGCCTTATATAGTGTGGGGCGTGTACTACACAGCCTGAGCTATGATTGGCCACAGGCATCCTGCCTGTGGCCAATCATGGCTCTCCTCGCTGCTGGCGCTGTGATTGGCCAAGCATGCACTGTGACCCCATCATAGCTGACGATGACGCAGTGCATTGTGGGCCGTGAGCGCCACACAAATTCGGTGCGAACGGCCCATAACGTTCGGAATTCGCCGAACGGGCGAACAGCCGATGTTCGAGTCGAACGTATGTTCGACTCAAACACGAAGCTCATCCCTACTCCCAGTATTACTTTCCCCTTAGTTTCCTCCCTTTGTATCTCTATCCATAAGGATTCTACCTCCTCCTACCTCCTCCCCTGCTCCATTAGTGATGTTGTCTCTCACATTCACTTGTACATCATTTTTGATATACAGGCATACCACTCCCCCTTTTTTACCCTCTCCTATCCCTGGGATGTAGGGAATACTTTTAAATGGTTGCCAGCCAATCATGAGAGATGTTGAACTAAGTCTCTGAAATTCCTACAAAATCCAAATCCTAAAGCACTAGTGACTAAACAGTGGCTCTAGTTCTCCCATCTTGTCCACCAGACTCCTGGCATTGGTGGACATGCCACGTAGTTTAGACCTGTCCCATACTATCTGCTTATTGGGTGTTCTGAGGTTGCAAATAGGACTTATTACTATTTAGTTAACCACCACTAGTGCTTTAGTCAACCACCACTAATGCCCCCAATACTACCCTCTGGCATTTGTTCATCGCTGACTATCTCTACCTCTGAAACCCCCCCGTCGCCCAGTTTTTAAAGCCCCTCTAACTTTTCTGCCATCTTCACTCCCAGCAAATCTGCACTCTCCTCGTTTAGGTTGAGTCCGTCCCTTCTATAGAACTAGTAACCGACTGAGAAGTTGGCCAGTTCTCCAGGAACCCAAACCCCTCCTTTTCTACTCCAGCTCCTCAGTAACTTGTTTACTTCCCTAATCTCCCTCTGCCTTTCTGGTGTGGCTCTAAGTACTAGTCGTATTTCTGAGAAAACTACCTTGGATGTCCTTTTCATCAATTTAGCTTCTAAGTCCCTAAAATTGTTTTTTAGGACACTCCATCTACCTCTGACTTTGTCATTGGTGCCAACGTGCACCATAACAGCCAGGTCTTCCACAGCCCCATTGTCCACCAGATCCGTGATGTGTCAAACCCGAGTGCCCGCTACACAACCTATAGTTCGGTGCTTCAGGTCTTGACAGATTGCTCTCTCTGTCATTCTAAGAATTGAGTCCCCTACCACCAGAATCTCTTTTCTTTCCCTTAGCTTTTCTCCCACCCCTCACTGGAGGAGTTATTCCCCTGGCAGCTAGGGGAGTCACTCATCTCTAGCAGTGCTGTTCCCTGACTGGTTTCACAAATGTCACTTAACGGGGCGTACTTATTGGGATGTTCCAGTCCAGGACCAGTCTCCCTTGCAATTTTCCCTCTATCCTTCCTGACTGTCACCCATCTTCTCTGCTTTGGTGCCTGCCTCTTATCTCTACCCACCTCTGTGCTGGCCCCTGCCGGCACCTGCTGGGTACTACCCCAACTCTCCTCAAGTATGGAGTATCTTCTCAGTGTTGACAGTTACTTCCCTAGATTCAGAACCTGGGCTTCCAGGGAAACAACGTGCTTATATTTTTCTCAGCAGTATTTACCCTCGATCGAATGATCAAGGAATGCATACATGTTGCAAGATGTACACCGAGTTGCATCTCCACACCCGCTGGTCATCGTACCTACTAATTTAATTGGAATTGAGGATCATACACTGTCCAAATTAACTAACAACTACCTTCCTGACACTAATACTCAACAATACACAGGTACTCAACAATACAATATACAGGTACTCACAGCATATGTGCACTCACAGTCCACATGCACTCACAGCACTCATGCACTCACAGTCCACGTGTGCTTGCAGCACTCGTGTACTCAGTCCACGTGAACTCACAGCACTTGTGCACATCACAGCCCATGTGCACTCACAGTCCACGTGCACTCACAGCACATAGGTACTCACAATACTCTCAATACACAGGTACTCACAATACTCAGGTACTCATGATAGACAGGTACTCACAATACTCACAATACTCAGGTACTCAGGTACTCACAATACCACACACAATACTCGGGTACTCACAATACACACAATACTCAATTATTTACAATACACACAATACTCAATTAGCCACAATACTCAGGTAATCACAATACCACACAAAATACGTTGATATGTCTCAGGATCCCTGGCTATTTGTTTACATTACACCAGCTGAGCATTTGGATAGGATAACTGACCAATTTGGGTCTTTTTGTTAGGCTGGTCCCCAAAAAAGTTGGGTTTACCTGGAACCTATGTTTGACTCAAACCATAATCTCATCCCTGGTTGGGTATTATCAGCCAACCGACATACAGCCAGGTCTTCAGGTGAGGTTTTAATCTTTTGTTAGCTGCTTTTAGCGACACAGAAAGCAGCTAAAAAAACTAAAACCTATTTTCTAAGAGTTATGATGCACCCTTGTCTGAAGCAGTAGCTGTATCTACAGCACTAGGGTTCCCAGAAGACATCATTGACCAATTATAATCAAGCACCAAATTTGGACGTTGATGTTGCTCAGGATCCCTGGATATTTATTTCTTGTTCGGCTGGTCCACAAGCAGGTTGGGTTTCATCTGTAACCTATGTTTGACTCAAACCTGAATCTCATCCTTGGTTGGGTATCATCACCTCTGAAGCAGTAGCTGTTTGTCAGCCATAAACCATGTTACATTCAATATAGACTTTTTGCTGCTGATACCTAACTTGCTGTATCCATCCTTAGATTAACTATAATTATTTGGGCTCCTTTTCCATTTGTTTTTTGGAGACCCACATTTTACCACCAGACATCTCTTCATGCCATCAAGGTTCTGAACCACCCTGAACATCAAGTGCAACCAACGTGCCAATACAAAAGGTCCATGTGGAGACAGATCTATTTTTAACAAGTTCTAGTTTTGTTTGCAGGTCCCTAGAGGATTCTAGCAACCTTCAAAGTAAGTAAAATAAAACATCTTGTTATCCATTTTTTTAGCTTTGCTAAAGCCAGATGTATCTTTATATTACTACACCATTTCCCACACTCCTCTTTTTTGTTTTTTCTCCTTTCTTAGGTGATCTATATAAAATCTATGCTGGCTTAATTTAACATGAGTATCCTCACACAGATTTGAATTGCAGAAAAAGACAGGGGCCAGCCATTCTGCATATGATACTGAGTGCAGAAAGCACTGGATTTACTTCTGGTGCCTGTTAAAGTATTTCTATAATTTAAATTGAGTTTTAAAATTGAGTTTTAATGGAAAAGATCTTATGTTTTGAAAAACTTGTTTCTATGCATAATTTATAATTATATATTGTTTGTACAGAAATAATAGTAATTTGTTTTGGTTCTCTTATCACGTGCCAAAGTCCCCCAACAGGGTCTGTCTAAAACCACTGACTCTTTGCTGTCTTTAATGACTTAAAACACCCTTAAGATTCTAGTAGCCAGAGACCATGTAAACCTTGCCTTGGCTGGGCTGTTTGGGTACAGTGGTTTTATTAGGCAGAGGTCCTTTTTCTTAAATAATTACATGATTGGGTTAGGCTGGTCGGGTTATGCTGGAATGTGCTCGTTGGATTCGTGTTTCAATGTCAGTTTTATTGATGGGTCTAGTTTAATGCTGTGTGAGACTTTCCCAGCTACCGCCCTTTACTGCCTGGTTTGTGTACTTCATGGGCAAAGCAGGAAGATCACAGGGGGTTTAGGAGATGTAGCGACAAATAGTAATTGGCAACACTAAAACTTGACTTCCCTGCAGAGGTCTCCTAAGATTCAAGGCTCAAATTTAAATACTGCACATGGACTTTCAATATTTCTAGACCTCAAGGCTACACATAAAACCTCACCTAACAGAATAACATTTTGGTCATCAAAGGAATTCAGATAAAAGACACATCATAGAGATGATTTTACTGGGCAGTGAGAAGTAAATAGACAGGGTTCCACAGTTGTACTGGGTACTGGTTACTCTGATGCTACTCCACTGCAAGTAGCATTACTATAAGCAATCTAGAAATGGAATTGAACAGGGAAGAATTTACTGTATTTATTGGCGTATGACACTCACTTTTTCACCCTGAAAACCGGGTGCAAATGGTGTGTGCGTGTTATACGCTGATACTGCAATTTGGGCTACCTAGGAGGGAACGGGGAGGGGATGGGACAAGAGCCGTCATATTACATACCGCGAGAATCTCCTGTTTACTCAGCGGCCTCTGTAATAGGAAGCCCCGTCTCCTGGGCCAGCATTGGACCAGTGTTCTGTCTAACATAGAACTTTGTATTAAAGAGGCTGCTGAGTAAACAGATTTGTGCTGTATGTAATCTGACGGTGCTCTGAACACTGGTCCAATGCTGGCCCAGGAGACGGGGCTTCCTATTACAGAGGCCGCTGAGTAAACAGGAGATTCTCGCGGTATGTAATATGACGCCTCACTTTAGATTACAGCCCCATCCCTGTCCTCTCTGAGGGAGCTGTAATCTAAAGTGAGGCTGCAGATGGGCACTGATCAAGCTGCATTTATGGCAAAGGTGAGGCTGCATATGGGCATTGATCAAGCTGCAATGATGGGTAATTGTGAAGCTGCAGATGGGCATTGATCAAGCTGCATTGATGGGCAATTGTGAGGCTGTAGATGGGCATTGATCAGGCTGCATTGATGGGCAATTGTGAGGCTGTAGATGGGCATTGATCAAGCTGTATTGATGGGCAATTGTGAGGCTGCAGATGGCATTAATCAGGCTACAGAAGGGCAATGGTGAGGCTGCATTGATGGGCACTGACCCTTATTTTGCTTCAAAGTTCTTCATTTAAAATTTAAGTTTTTTTTCCCTGAAACTTCCCTAATAAAATGAAGGTGTGTGTTATATGCATGTGCGTGTTGTGTGCCGATAAATACGGTAAATATGAAATATGAATATATGGATAAGAAACTAGGATATATGCCAAACTGAACATAATTTGGAACCCATGAAAGCTAATTATATTTTAGATTTCCCTTTGTAACCTGCACAAGGTAAATTAATGGCATGTGAGAGGTGGGGAGCAATTGCTTTTCCTGCATTTCACAAAATAATCTTTTATCAAACATTTTTAACCACTTCCCGACCAGCGCACGACGATGTACGTCGACAGAATGGCACGGGCAGGCATATTGGCGTACATGTACGTCCAATATTCGTTGCCGCCGTGCCATCGGGAGCGCGCCGCCAGCGGCGCGCTCCCGCGCTGGTCGGGACCCCCGTGAGTCCGGTCGCAGGACCCGCGGACTCGATCGCCGCGGGCATCCCCGCGATCGTCTCACGGAGCGGCCGAATGGAGGAAATGCTGTATAAACAACATTTTCCCATTCTGCCTAGCAACTAGTGACGCTGATCTCTGCTCCATGTGATTGGAGCAGAGATCAGTGTACACTAAATGACAGCCCAACCCCCCCACAGTTAGTAACACACCCCTAGGAACACTTAACCCCTACACTGCCACCCACTGGTTAACCCTTTCACTGCCAGTGTCATTTACACAGGAATCACTGCATTTATATAGCAGTGATTACTGTATAAATGACAATGGTCCCAAAAATGTGTCAAAAATGTCCGATGGGTCCCCCACAATGTCGCAGTCACAAAAAAAAATCGCAGATCGCCGCCATTACTAGTAGAAAAAAAAATAATAAAAAATTATTAATAAAAATGCTATAAAACTATCCCTATTTTGTAAACGCTATAACTTTTGCGCAAACCAATCAATAATCGCTTATTGCGATTTTTTTTACCAAAAATATGTAGAAGAATACATATCGGCCTAAACTGAGGGAAAAAAATGTTTTTTTATATATTTTTGGGGGATATTTATTATTACAAAAAGTAAAAAATAATGCGTTTTTTTCAAAATTATCGCTCTATTTTTGTTTATAGCGCAAAAAAATAAAAACCGCAGGGGTGATCAAATACCACCAAAAGAAAGCTCTATTTGTGGGAAAAAAAGGACGTTAATTTTGTTTGGGATCCACGTCGCACGACCGCGCAATTGTCAGTTAAAGCGACGCAGTGCCGAATCGCAAAAAGTGGTCTGGTCTTTGACCAGCAAATTGGTCCGGTCTGAAAGTGGTTAAACATGCGTAGAAAAAAATAATTACAAATGGTCTTCCTTCTGTATGTATGGGAATCCACATTGTCACATCATAGAACAACTGCCATCAAACTCTGCAGAGATTATATTGCGTGCATTCATTTTTCTTGTGTTAGATTTATTGATAGTAACCGAGACTTCATTAGGGGATAACAGCAGGTGGTTAGATGCAGACCTCATTTGTTTTACATGAATATTTGTGACGTTTCTAGATCTATCTCACAATTCATACCTATGTAAACATTCTGGGTCAATGGCAATTACTAACAGTGGGATTTTGCTGAGGTCTATGGCTATAAAGGGGTGCAGAATGTTTCCAATCAAATTAGTTGTACAACTCAGCTCTTCACAAAAGTCCAATAGTGCTTTGGAATACAATGCAATGGCTTTCATATGGTATTATGTTAACCACTTAAGCCCCGGAAGATTTTCCTTCTTAATGATAATTTTGTGATACGGCACTGCGTCTCTTTAACTGATAATTGCGTGGTTATGCGACACTGTACCCAAAAAAAATTGATGTCCCTTTTTTCCCCACAAATAGACCTCTGTTTTGTTGGTTGATCACCCCTGTGATTTTTATATTTTTTTGCACTATAAACAAAAAAAGACAGACTATTAAAAAAATAAAAATTTTTTTTTTTTTACTTTTTGCTATAATAAATATAAAGTTTAGGTTTAGGCTAATATGTATTCTTCTACATATTTTTGTAAAAAAAATTGCAATAAGCGTATATTGATTGGTTTGCGCAAAATAGGGAATAGATTTATGGCACGGCATCACACATCACGCACGCATCAGCTCCCCCACCGCACGTGCGTGCTATAGCTGTTTAACCACTTGGGATCCGCGCTATTGCCAAATGACGGCATTAGCGCGGACCTACTTTTCCGGGACTACGTCTATTGACGTCGTCCCGTGCACGAGCGGCCTGCGCGCCCCGCTCTGTGATCGGCGAGTCCGCGAGACTTGCCTGATCACCGATCCGAGCAAGGGGTCGATCCCGACCCCTTATCACGTGATCAGCTGTCAGCCAATGACAGCTGATCATGTGATAGAACGGAGCCAGTAATCGGCTATTATTCCTCCTCGCGCTGTCAGCGCGAGGAGAAAAAAAAAGAGCCGATCACCGGCGGCCGTGATCGGGACATCAGTCCCGATCATGGCCAGCCCTGCTAGTGCCCACCTGCCCCCTGCCAGTGCCCGCCTGCCCCACCTGCCCACCAACATTAATAAAATGTTAGTGCCACCCAGCAGTGCCCACAGTGCCACCCAGCAGTGCCACCCAGAAGTGCCCACAGTGCCACCCAGCAGTGCCCACAATCTGCCTCAACAAAGGTGCTGCACCCCAGTGCCACATATCCGTGCCCATCAGTGTCATCTACCAGTGCCCATCAGTGCCCATCAGTGCTGCCCATCAGTGCCCAGCAGTGCCACCTATCAGAGCCACCTATCAGAGCCACCTATCAGTGCCCATCAGTCCCATCTATCCGTGCCACCCATCAGTGCCACCCATCCGTGCCACCCATCTGTGCCACCCATCTGTGCCATCTTATCTGTGCCCATCTTTGCCCATCAGTGCCGCCTTATCTGTGCCTATTAGTGCCGCCTTAACTATGCCTATCAGTGCCCACCAGTGCAGCCTATCAGTGCCCACCAATGCAGCCTATCAGTGCCCACCAATGCAGCCTATCAGTGCCCCCCAATGCAGCCTATCAGTGCCCACCAGTGCAGCCTATCAGTGCCCACCAGTGCAGCCTATCAGTGCCGCCTCATCAGCGCACTTCAATGAAGGAGAAAAATGACCTGTTTGCAAAATTTTATAACAAACTATTAAACATGATATATATTTTTTTGCATCTTTTTTTGTTTGTTTAGCAAAAAATAAAACTCCGAGCTGTAATTAAATACCACCAAAAGAAAGCTCTATTTGTGGGAAAAAAAATGATAAAAATGTCATTTGGGTACAGTGTTGTATGCCCGCGCAATTGTCATTCAAAGTGCATCAGCGCTGAAAGCTGAAAATTGGTCTGGGACTGAGGGGGGTTTAAGTGCCCAGTAAGCAAGTGGTTAAAGGTCCGACGTACAGCTACTGCAATTTGTGGGAACGAGCCGACCTGCTGCAGTATAATGATGGCAGCTGGAAGGCAAGTGGCTAATCTATTATAGTTATAGGTGGTGGATAAGAATCATTCTTAAATTAGCAAAGTTAGTCACTGCCCGTTGTTTCTGGGATCTCGCTGATCCCGGAAGCAACAGGCAGAGATATTGTAGCCGACCAGCTGGAGTTTTTAATTATAGCCGCTTTTATATCCAAAAACATGTAAGTGCAATCTGTATTTGTTTTATTAAACTATTGACAGTATTACGCTATGGTGGTTGCTTCCTTTCTTTCTTTTATACTGGGGGAAATGAGCGGTGTGTTCATAGGAGCATAACATTGCCAGAGTGGAGCGTTTTAAAGGATTTGCCTTCTATGCTACTTAAACCTTGGCTGGGTGACAAGCCATTGGCCATACCTGATCTCATCTAAGGCAGTATTGTTGGTGGTCAAGGATCCTTTCTCTCGCTTTTGTGACACTTCTTCGTTGGCGAAAAATTGCTTCTTTTGGAAATGGACTAATTCATTTTTTGCACTTAGGGATAATATTTTGACTTTAGTGGTGCATGCGTTTTTTATAAAAAAAACTGTCGCATGTAATTTTATATTATTTTTATTTCGCTTATATTATGTGCAAAATGGTTAATCACTGACTTTTTTATTATGCTATTTTTATATTATGCTATATGTACTTGATATTATATAGTTGTTCACTATAGTGCAGCTTTTCTGGATACAAACTTCTGTTTGTGACAAAAGAAATTAAACTCAACGCTGCACCTATAAACTACTAATATACATGTGTACAAACATCAACATGTGTAACATAATAGCATATATAACAAAATAAAGTGCTCAGTGACAATATAGTGCAGATAAAGTGCAATCAGTGAAGTTCATCAGATTGGTAACACATTGGAATATATTTCTGGTGACTTCCTGTGCCAATATAGTGCAGATAAAGTGCAATCAACAAAGTTCATCAGATGTGAGATACCGTCTTGGTGACTTGTTAGAGTGTATTTCTGGTGACTTCCTGTGCTCCCCTCCTGGGTCCCCACTCACCAGATGAAGATGATATATAAGCCTGTGTATCAATATGGTGTATCCCGTCCACCAAGTAGGTTGGTGTATTGTGCCTTTAGGGACTAGAATCTCCTTTCCTCTCTCACATGGTCAGGGTCCTACACACTTTACACGATCAATGAAAGTTTTGACAAATGAAGGAAAGGGGACATATAGTGTAATACTGCAAGATTTTATTAAAAAGGTTTAAAACCATTACACTTACATCAAAATCTTAAAAACATTCAGAAAGTGCTGCCTTGGCATCCAAACAGCTTTCACAGATTCACCTTATCTTGACGCATTTCACCCCTCCCACTGAGCATCATCAGAAGGGGGTTATTGTTTAGGGTGGAGAGGTTGTTACATTTTAAGGTGGAGAGGAGGTTATTGTTTAGAATGGAGAGGTGGGGAGGTGTTTATTATGTAGGGTGGAGAGGTGGGAGAGACATTATGAGAGGGGTTATTGTTGAGGGTGGAAAGGCAGGGAGGGGGGCATTTTAGGATGCGGGGGGGAATTGGTGTTTGGGAACCCCACTGCTGCCAGTCCCTGCCCTGCACCACAACACTCAGCAGCCCCCCCCCCCCCATGAAGCTCTGCAGCAGCTGAGAAAAGTAAACAGGTGGGGGAGGGGGAGCCAGGCTCACGGCAGGACACACTACACACCAGGTGGAGCAGTCACTCTATAGCCATCCCTTTAGAGGATTCTGAGGACTCAAGGGATGGGAAGCATGTTGCCAGGAGGGAGAGACATGCCATTGAAAACAGCTAAAATCCTCTGTCATTCACAGTGAGAGAGATCACCTCTGATCCCCGCTAGGGATGAGCCGAACACCCCCCGTTTCGGTTCGCACCAGAACTTTCGAACGGACCCCAAATTCGAACGAACTTTAGAACCCCATTGAAGTCTATGGGACTCGAATGTTTGAAATGAAAAGTGCTAATTTTAACGGCTAATTTGCAAGATACTGTCCTAAAAAGGGTTTGGGGACCTGGCTCCTGCCCCAGGGGACATGGGTCAATGCCTAAAATGTTTTTAAAAATGGCCGTTTTGGCGGGAGCACTGATTTTAATTACGATTAAAGTGAAAAAAAAAAGTGAAATATTCCTTTAAATATGGTGCCTGGGGGGTGTCTGTAGTATGCCTGTGAAGTGCCACGTCTTTCCCGTGTTTAGAACAGTCCCTGCACAAAATGACATTAAACAGAAATAACACCATTTAAAACTGCTTGCGGTTTTAATGTTATATCTGGTTCCTGCAATATGGTTGAAAATCATTGAGAAAAATCACATGGGTAGCCCTCCCTGCCCATTACCAGCCTATTTGGGTCTTGTACGCATATTAAGGGGAACCCTGTACCCATATTAAAAAAAGGAAATGCGTGTGGCCCCCAGGCCCTATATACTCAGAACAGCAGTATACAGGCGGTGCAAACAAGACAGGGACTGTGTAGGTTTGTTGTGTTAAGTTGAATCTGTTTGTAATTTTCAACTGGCACATTTTTAAAGTGTAGCTCCAGTCAAAAAAACTATTTTTAAGCTTTTTGGAAAACATAGGGAAGGGTTATCACCCCTGTATAATTAGTTTTGTCGTCCATCTTTTTTCATCTCACTTGCTGTTGTCTCCTTCCGTTTGCAAGTAGGAGATGTTTGTAAATTGGATGTTTGAAAGTAGGGGCCTGCTCTATATGCTCTGCAGAAATGGCAGAACAAGGTGTTGGTTTTGCCACAACATTGTAAGCCCTCAAAGTGACTCTTGGTGGGCGCTGGAGCGCCCTGCTGTGAACGATTATATCAAGAATTGTAATTACATGCCATTGTTGAACAGTGGTAGAAAAATTTACCTTTGGTGGTTGTGGTGCTGGTGCCACAACACTATAAGTCCTCACCGTTACTCTGGGTGGGCACAGGAAGGGGCCCTCCTGTGAAATATTATATCAAGAATTGTAATTACATGTCCCTGTTAAACAGGGGCAGAAAAATGTGGCCTTAGGCACTGCTGCTGGTGCCACCACACTGCAACCTCTTCCATATACTCTAGTTTTATTGCAGGAATTAGCCCTGCTGCAAAGCATTTCATCAAAAATTTTACTTAAACGCCCCCGTTAAACAGGGGCAGAAAAATTTGGCCTTAGGCACTGCTGCTGGTGCCACCACACTGCAACCTCTTCCATATACTCTAGTTTTATTGCAGGAATTAGCCCTGCTGCAAAGCATTGCATCAAAAATTGTACTTAAACGCCCCTGTTAAACAGGGGCAGAAAAATTGGGCCTTAGGCACTGGTGCTGGTGCCACCACACTGCAACCTCTGCCATATACTCTAGTTTTATTGCAGGAATTAGCCCTGCTGCAAAGCATTGCATCAAAAATTGTAATTAAACGCCCCTGTTAAACAGGGGCAGAAAAATTGGGCCTTAGGCACTGGTGCTACCACACTGCAACCTCTGCCATATACTCTAGTTTTATTGCAGGAATTAGCCCTGCTGCAAAGCATTGCATCAAAAATTGTAATTAAACGCCCCTGTTAAACAGGGGCAGAAGAATTGGGCCTTAGGCACTGGTGCTGGTGCCACCACACTGCAACCTCTGCCATATACTCTAGTTTTATGGCAGGAATTAGCCCTGCTGCAAACAGGGGCAGAAAAATTGGGCTGATGGCATCAACCAGAACCAGAAATGTTCTTCCAACATATCAGCGGAGGAGGAAGAGGATAGACAATCGACATAACAGGACAGTCACTCAGCATCAGCATAGGCAGTCTTGAAGGGATGTGATATTTCAAAAAAAATTATTCTGTTACATCAGCTTCAGGTGCTTGGTAGCTGTGGGTGATCCAAGACTGATTCATCTTGATGAAGGTCAGTCGATCAACTGATTCGGTGGACAGGCGCACCCTGTGATCGGTAACAAAGCCACCAGCAGCACTGAAGGTGCGTTCCGAAAGAACGCTGGATGCAGGACAGGCCAGTAGCTCAATTGCATACTGTGCAAGCTCTGGCCAGTGATCCATCCTCAAGACCCAGTAAGCCAGAGGATTTTTCGGTGGGAAAGGTGTCCAAGTCTGACCTTGCCCCTAGGTATTCCTGCACCATGTAAATCAGACGCTGGCGATGGGTGCTGGAACCGATCATACCTTGGGGCTGCGGACTAAAAAATTGTCTGAAAGCATCAGACGGCCACCTTCTCCACCGATCCTTCTGACCGATGCCTCAGCAACACGTTGTCCAGGACCAGGAGTTTGTAACCTCCCAGTCTCTGGGAACGCGTTGCACAGACCTTCCCGGAGATGCCTCATCCTCTGCTCCCTCTGCGATGGCAAGATAAGGTCGGCAACCTTACCCTTGTACCGTGGATCAAGGAGAGTGGCCAGCCAGTAATGGTCCCGTATCCTTGATCCGAAGAATACGAGGATCCTTCCGCAGGCTTTGCAGGATCAGGGAGGCCATGCAGCGTAGGTTAGCTGAGGCATTCGGTCCGGAGTCCTCTGGGTCACTAAGGACAACATGATCCGCAGCTACCTCCTCCCAGCCACGTACAAGTCCACGTGTTTCTTAGGACTGTAAATCATCCCTACAAGACTGCTGCTGCTGATGCTGAGTGCCAGCCTCCACCTCCATGCTGACACAATCATCCTCCTCCTCCTCTTCCTCCTCCTGTGATGGGTGGCACAGCAGGAACACTGTCTGGATAAAGGGGGCCTTGAGAGGCAAGGAAGTCCTCCTCTTCCTGCCTCTGTTCTGCCTCAAGTGCCCTGTCCATTATTCCACGCAGCGTATGCTCCAAGAGGTGGACAAGAGGTACAGTGTCACTGATGCATGCACTGTCACTGCTCACCATCCTTGTGGCCTCCTCAAACGGTGACAGGACAGTGCATGCATCCCTGATCATGCCCCACTGGCTTGGTGAGAAAAAACCGAGCTCCCCTGACCCTGTCCTGGTGCCGTAGTCGCACAGGTACTCATTGATGGCCCTCTGCTGTGTGTGCAGCCGCTGCAGCATGGCCAATGTTGAGTTCCATCTGGTGGGCATGTCACATATAAGGCGGTTCTTGGGCAGGTTCAACTCCTTTTGGAGCTCAGCCAGCCGAGCACAGGCATTAAATGATCGGCGGAAATGCACACAGACTTTCCTGGCCTGCTTCAGGACATCCTGTAAGCCGGGGTACCTGCCCAAGAACCGCTGCACCACCAGGTTAAGGACGTGAGCTACACAGGGCACATGGGTCAGGTGTCCCTGTCGGAGGGCGGAGAGGAGGTTCATGCCATTGTCGCAAACCACCATTCCTGGCTTAAGCTGGCGTGGCGTCAACCACCTCTCGGCCTGCCCCTGCAGAGCTGACAAAACATCCGCCCCAGTGTGGCTCCTGTCCCCCAAACAAACCAGCGCAAGTACGGCATGGCATCGTTTTGCCTGTGTACTTGTGTAGCCCCTGGAACGCCTACGGAGCACCGTTGGTTCTGAGGACAGAGCACTGGAAGAGGCCATGGAGGAAGAAGAAGAGGAGGGGGTGGAGGAGAGAGGTGTGTCACAACCAATAGTAGCATTTTGGAGGCGTGGTGGCGGAACAACCTCCAACACTACTGCACCTTGTCCTGCATCCTTCCCAGGGGCCAGAAGAGTGACCCAATGGGCCGTGAAAGACAGGTAACGTCCCTGTCCATGCCTGCTGGACCATGAGTCAGCGGTAATATTCACCTTACCGCTGACCGCCCTGTCCAGCGAGGCAAGGACATTGCCTTCCACATGCCGGTAGAGAGCCGGAATCGCCTTCCGTGAGAAAAAGTGGCGTTTGGGGACCTGCCACTGAGGAACCGCACATTGTACAAACTCACGGAAGGGGGCCGAGTCTACCAACTGAAAAGGCAGCAGTTGAAGTGCTAGCAATTTAGCCAAGCTAGCATTCAACCGCTGGGCATGTGGATGGCTGGGAGTGAACTTCTTTCGCCGGTCCAGCAGCTGGGGCAGGGACATTTGCCTGCTATAATCGGACGTGGGTGTACCGCTAGCAGAGTTCCCGGAAGCACTTGGCTGTGACACACCTAATTCTACACCTTCATTCCTCTCAGAGCAGGTTTCAGAGAGGACTGAAGGTCTAGTGGGGTTGGAGATGCCAGCTGATGAGGAGCAAGGAGAGGTCCGCTTTGTTCTTTGGTGTGGGTCTTTGAGGTACGCTTGCCAACGAGCTGCATGGCAGGTCAACATATGTCTGGTCAAGCATGTGGTGCCCAAGCGGCTGATGTTTTGGCCACGTGAGATACGCTTGAGACATATGTTGCAAATAGCAGCAGTGCGATCTGATGCACTCGTCTCAAAAAAGGCCCACACCAAAGAACTTTTAGAATAACACGCAGAGGCAGCGCTCTGCACAGGCGGAGCTCTGCGGTGTGATTCAGTCGGTGTGCTGCCCCTAAGCTGGCCCCCGGAGGGCATCCTGCCTCGTTGGACATGTGCCTCCTCCTCCTCCTCCTCTCTCCTTCCAGGCACCCACGTGGAGTCAGTGCCCTTACCATCCCCTCCCTCTTCATCGCTGTAGCAAACCTGGCAGTATGCTGCAGCTTGTGGAACATGACTGCCAGATTGCTGTCCTTCTTGAGCATCCCCTCTCTCTGCGCTCACGCTACTGCCTTCCTCTAGCTGAGTGTCATCATCAGAGCCCACAAAACACTGGGCATCCTCCTGGAGCATGTACCCAACACTGTGCTCAAAGAGTTCAGGAGACTCCTCAGGAGGACGTGGTGGGTCTAGGGAAGGAGTCACTGATGATGACATTGAGAGGAGGGAAGACGATGCGTTGGCAGCTGCTTTGCTAGTACCCTGAGACTGGGTGAGAGAGGATGAGGAGGATGAAGAGGGCTTGGTCATCCACTCTACCAAGTCGTTGGCATGTTGCGGTTCAACATGTCCAGCTGCCGAAAAGAAGGACAAGCGTGTCCCATGGCCACGTGCTGATGACAATGCACCGCTATCAGGGAAGTAATTTGAATCAAACTCACCACCTACCTGCGCATAGACGCACACAAATTTGCCATGGATCGGCGCTCCGGCGCACGCACATTCGCAGCCCTACTGAGAGGCGTGCGCGAGTGCGCTCAAGCACACGCATAACGTGAACTCCCTGACCAGCCTATAAAAGGATCCTTAGCACACAGACAAGTTGCTGGTTTGTCTCAGCTCACCTGTGTTTCCCTGCTTCCTGTTCCTGTTTGCCGCTTCCTGTTCCTGTTTGACACTTCCTGCTTTGACCCGGATTGCCTGAAGACTTTGCTGATTCTCTCCTGACCTGACCCCTGGCTTGTTTAAACGGACTTCCTACTCTTAACCTTGCTGCGCACTGGACGGATACTTGTGTTTGACCCTCGGCCTGCCTCTGGATTATTCTCTGTCTGCTGCACTTAGCCTTGCTGGCTCCAGGACTGATCACCTGTGTTTGACCCTCGGCCTGCCTCCGGATTATCCTCTGCACTCAGCCTTGCTGGCTCCAGGACTGATTACTGGTGTTTGACCCTCGGCCTGTTTCTGCACTTTCTTTACTTGTTTTACAGACCTGCTGGCTGCTTACCTTCTGGTCCGGTCCATCCTGCACAAGCCTTCCTCCAGACCTTCACTCAAGTCAGGTATCCCGCTGGAGGCTTGTGCCTCTTGGTGCAACCCATTCCCTGTATCACCTCCAGGGGTGGTGTGCGCTGAGTCGCAACAGCCACCGCTCTCTGCATCTTGGCCTCGGTGAGTACCTCATTGCTGATAGTACAAACCAGCCATGACAGAGGCCAACAGAGCGGGTTCACCTTTGGAGATGTTGTGCCAGCAAGTTACAGCCCTTGCAGACGCTGTGCAGAAATTGCAAGATGGGTACACCCAAATCGACAGCCGTCTTCAGCAATTAGCAGGAACACCTTCACCAGTTAACGCAGCACCAGCGCCCCCTGGCGGGGCCTCCCTACCACAGGCCCATTCACCGCCTGCCCTGGTGATGGCGACTCCTGAACCAAGGGTACCTATGCCTGAGCGATTTTCGGGCGACCGAAAAAAATTCAGGGCATTTAAAAATGCCTGCTCCTTATATCTGGCCCTGCAACCAAGGACTTTTTCTTCTGAAATAGTGAAAGTTGGATTTATCATCTCCTTACTATCTGAAGAACCCCAGGCATGGGCACATAGCCTTATGGAACAAAGAAGTCCTCTCCTGAACTCAGTGGAAACCTTCTTTAACTCTATGGGTCAGTTATATGATGACCCACAACGTACTGCTACAGCTGAAGCCACTCTGCACACCTTAACACAAGGAAAGAGACCAGTGGAGGACTATACCGTCGAGTTCCGTAAGTGGTCAGCTGACACCGGCTGGAATGAGGCCGCCCTCAGGTACCAATACCGACAAGGCCTTTCCGAAACTTTGAAGGACGAATTAGCTAGAGTGGAGACCCCCGCCTCTTTGGAGGACCTGATTCAATTAGCCACCAAGTTGGACAGGCGCATGCGGGAGCGTCGCTCTGAGCGCCTTCAGACCCCTCGGCCCAGCTGGATGCTCCCTAAGTCGACCACTCCTTACCCTCCAATTCCAGTCCCTGCTGGCCCCATGGCCACGGAAGGGGAACCCATGCAGCTAGGACTTGTTCGCCCTCGTCTCACCCCAGATGAAAGGCAACGAAGACGACAGGCCAACCTATGTCTGTACTGCGGAGGGGTTGGCCATTACCTTCGCAACTGCCCAGTGAGACCTTGTAAGCCACCTCCGCAATTTGTTATGAACTATCAAGCCACAAACCTCACCCAGTCTTATGTTACTCTTTCTGTTTCTCTGCAGCTGGCGGAAGAGAGGATTCAACTACCGGCCGTAATTGACTCCGGAGCGTGCAGTTGTTTCCTGGACATCTCTGTGGCTCAAAAACTTCACCTTCCTCTCCAAGACAAAAAACAAAATCTTCTTGTCCACTTGGCTGATGGGTCTTTACCTCGCTCCGGACCAGTTACACAAGAGACCCAGCCGATTCTCACCATCACGGACTCAGGCCACAAGGAGCTCCTACGCTTTGATTTGATTTCTTCTCCCATGTTCCCTATTATTTTAGGACTCCCTTGGTTGCAGGCCCACGACCCCCACGTTAACTGGAGCAAAAAGAAGGTCTCTTTTACATCCTCTTACTGTTCTCAACACTGTTTTCCTCCAGTTCCAGCTACCTGTATGGCAGTCGTTCCTGCATCCGACAGTCTTCAGCATGTCCCTCCAGTATACCTCGAGTTTAAGGATGTTTTTGATAAGAAGAAGGCCGATTGTCTACCACCTCATCGGTCTTATGACTGCCCCATCGAATTGTTACCTGGATCTGAAATTCCGTTCGGGCGCATATTCCCTCTATCCGAGACTGAGCTAAAGGATCTCAAAGCCTACATCGATGAGAACTTGGAAAAAGGCTTCATTCGGCCCTCTTCATCTCCAGCCGGGGCGGGTATTTTCTTCGTTGAGAAAAAAGATGGCTCCCTCAGACCCTGTATTGATTATAGGGAACTCAATAAAATAACTGTTAAAAACCGATACCCACTCCCGCTCATCCCAGAACTATTTCAGCGCTTTCGGACTGCCAAGATCTTCTCCAAACTTGACCTACGAGGCGCTTATAACCTTGTTCGGATTCGTACCAATGACGAATGGAAAACAGCCTTCAGGTCCAGGTTTGGGCATTTTGAGTATTTAGTGATGCCCTTCGGCCTGTGCAACGCCCCGGCCACCTTTCAACACCTGGTGAATGACATTTTCAGAGAATACCTTGACGACTTTGTAGTCGTATATTTAGACGACATTCTCATTTTTTCTGCCACCATTGAACTACACCGAGACCATGTAAGAAAGGTCCTTACCATTCTGAGGAAACATAAACTATACCTTAAGGCAGAAAAATGCGAACTCGAGAAGACCGTTGTCCAATTTCTTGGATTCATCATTTCCACTCAGGGGATCGCCATGGACCCCCAAAAGGTCAAGGCGATTCTTGATTGGCCCGCTCCAGGGGACAAAAAAGCTGTGCAAAGATTCATAGGCTTTGCTAACTTCTATCGAAGATTCATTGCCGGCTTCTCATCCATTGTTTCTCCGATTACGCAGCTGACCCGTCAACATGGTCGCTTCCAGTGGTCCCAGGAAGCTCAGGAAGCCTTCATTAAACTGAAATCTTTGTTCACTTCAGCACCCATTCTACAGCATCCAGACCCACTTTTGCCATTTGTGTTGGAAGTTGACGCTTCTGAAACCGCCACTGGAGCCATTCTTTCACAAAGACGGGGCCCCAAGGCCCTTTTGCATCCAGTAGCTTTTGCCTCCCGAAAGCTAAATCCTCCGGAAAAGAATTATGATGTCGGTGACCGAGAGCTATTGGCCATTAAGTTTGCCTTAGAAGAATGGAGGTATCTCTTAGAGGGTGCAACTCATCCTATTACAATTTTTACGGACCATAAGAACCTGGAATATCTCAGAACAGCCAAGCGCTTAAGACCACGACAAGCCCGTTGGGCACTTTTTTTTTCTAGGTTCAACTTCCACATTTCCTACCGTCCCGGGTCCAAAAATGGCAAAGCGGATGCACTCTCCCGGATGTTCCCTGAATCCCCCCAGTTTACTGAACCCAGCACCATTCTGTCACCGCAAAATTTTCTCCTGCTTACACAATCCGACCTGGTAACCGCCATTAAAACAGCCTCAAGCCACTGTACTGATCCCGTAGTGTCTTCCTTGAAGAAACGCAATGATCTACTTTGGGCACATGATAAGATCTTTGTCCCTCAGGAAGTAAGGCCAGCAATCTTAAAGACTTTTCATGACCACAAGTTGGCCGGCCACTTCGGAATACGGAAGACGTCAGAATTGATTTCCCGTTCCTTCTGGTGGCCTGGTTGGAGGCGGGACTGTCAGAAATTTGTCTCCTCATGCATTCCGTGCCAACGTAACAAAGGATTTAAAGCCAAACCCTGGGGATTACTGAGACCCCTACCTATCCCTGAACGACCATGGGCAGACATTTATATGGACTTTATTGTGGATCTGCCACCCTCAGAAGGGTTTACCACCATCTTGGTCGTGGTTGACCGTCTTTCAAAAATGGCCCACTTCTTGGCCATGATTGGTACTCCCTCTGCCTTAGACACTGCCAATACTTTTATTAAGGAAATAGTCAGACTCCATGGAGTACCTAACAGCATCGTCTCAGATAGGGGCGCTCAGTTTACTTCTAAATTCTGGAAAGAACTCTGTAAGGCCTTGGAAATCAAGGTCTGTCTCTCGTCCGCTTACCATCCTCAGAGCAACGGTCAGACAGAAAGGACAAACCAATCTCTAGAACAATATCTCCGCTGTTTCTGTTCCGGCTCCCAGGATGACTGGTCTTCCCTTCTGTCTTATGCAGAATTTGCATACAACAATTCTGTACACACGGCTACTAACCAAACACCGTTTTGGTCGAATTTTGGATTCCATCCCTCCTTCCTCCCCAACTCCATCCCTGAAACGTCAGTCCCTGCTGTTCAGGATCGGATAGTCTCTATCCAATCAAATTTTCAAAAGATTCGAGCAACCATGCAAAGAGCTCAAGACGACTACAGGAAGTACTACGACAAAGGGAGAAAGGAGAATCCAGCTTTTGGAATTGGCGAGAAGGTCTGGCTAGCCTCTACTCATCTCAAACTACCCTGCCCTTCACGTAAGTTAGGTCCTAGGTTCATAGGCCCATTCACAATCAAGAGAATGGTGAATCCTGTGGCCTTTGAGTTAGACTTACCCAGATCATACAGAATACATCCAGTTTTTCATGTATCTCTCTTAAAGCCAGTAGTTCCTAGTCCATTTCCCGGAAGAGAGGAGCCTCCCCCGCCTCCAGTTGTAATAGATGGGGAGGACGAATTTGAAGTGGAAGCCATACTTAGCTGCAGAAAGTCGGGCAGACAACTTCAGTACCTAGTAAAATGGAAAGGGTACCCATCAGAAGACAACTCCTGGGAACCTTCTGGTAATCTTCATGCTCCAAGATTGATTAGAGCTTTTCATCAGGAACATCCGGAGTTGATGGCCAGCTTGGGCGTCCGGAGGCCGCCCCTTGGGGGGGGGCACTATCAGGGAAGTAATTTGAATCAAACTCACCACCTACCTGCGCATAGACGCACACAAATTTGCCATGGATCGGCGCTCCGGCGCACGCACATTCGCAGCCCTACTGAGAGGCGTGCACGAGTGCGCTCAAGCACACGCATAACGTGAACTCCCTGACCAGCCTATAAAAGGATCCTTAGCACACAGACAAGTTGCTGGTTTGTCTCAGCTCACCTGTGTTTCCCTGCTTCCTGTTCCTGTTTGCCGCTTCCTGTTCCTGTTTGACACTTCCTGCTTTGACCCGGATTGCCTGAAGACTTTGCTGATTCTCTCCTGACCTGACCCCTGGCTTGTTTAAACGGACTTCCTACTCTTAACCTTGCTGCGCACTGGACGGATACTTGTGTTTGACCCTCGGCCTGCCTCTGGATTATTCTCTGTCTGCTGCACTTAGCCTTGCTGGCTCCAGGACTGATCACCTGTGTTTGACCCTCGGCCTGCCTCCGGATTATCCTCTGCACTCAGCCTTGCTGGCTCCAGGACTGATTACTGGTGTTTGACCCTCGGCCTGTTTCTGCACTTTCTTTACTTGTTTTACAGACCTGCTGGCTGCTTACCTTCTGGTCCGGTCCATCCTGCACAAGCCTTCCTCCAGACCTTCACTCAAGTCAGGTATCCCGCTGGAGGCTTGTGCCTCTTGGTGCAACCCATTCCCTGTATCACCTCCAGGGGTGGTGTGCGCTGAGTCGCAACAGCCACCGCTCTCTGCATCTTGGCCTCGGTGAGTACCTCATTGCTGATAACCGCGTCCACGACCAGCACTGTTGTCTCTAGACACAGAGCCTGCTTGCCCTCTTTTATCGGCTCGCGCCGTTCTGCCTCTCCTTGCTGGCCTTTCAGACATGGTAATGGCCTGAAGGGAGTTGGGTAAAAAAGCAGTTGGGTAGTGTATATTGTGCTAGAGGCACACAACACCCACTAACTCCTGCAGATGCCTTTATTATAGAACAACAGAGAAAGGGGTATATACAGATGTATACTGTGCTGTGCTGGAGGCACACACAACTTCCAATAACTCCTGCAGATGGCAAGTGGTCTCAAATAGAGAAGAGCTATGTAGGTGGATATAGCGGTATGTACTGGGTACAGAGCACGCAGACAGCACGCACTATCTCCTAACACTACTGACTGCAAGCTCTATTATAAAAGATAGATCACTAGCTATATAGGTGAGGTGAATATAGCGGTGTATACTGCGGTCAGGGCACGCAGACAACAACCACTACACAACAGCAAGATCGAAAATCGTCCGAAAATGATCGGTGTGTACTGTGTTGAAGGTACACAGAACACCCACTAACTCCTGCAGATGCCTTTATTATAGAACACCAGAGATAAAGGGGTATATACAGATGTATACTGTGCTGTGCTGGAAGCACACACACCTTCCAATAACTCCTGCAGATGGCAAGTGGGCTCAAATAGAGAACAGCTATGTAGGTGGATATAGCGGTATGTACTGGGTACAGAGCACACAGACAGCACGCACTATCTCCTAACACTACTGACTGCCAGCTCTATTATAAAAGATAGATCACTAGCTATATAGGTGAGGTGAATATAGCGGTGTATACTGCGGTCAGGGCACGCAGACAATAACCACTACACAACAGCAAGATCGAAAATCGGCCGAAAACGATCGGTGTGTACTGTGTTGAAGGTACACAGAACACCCACTGCTTCAGACGCCAACACACTACACAAGGCCGCCGCGCTGGCGGCCTTATATAGTGTGGGGCGTGCACTACACAGCCTGAGCTATGATTGGCCACAGGCATCATGCCTGTGGCCAATCATGGCTCTCCTCGCTGCTGGCGCTGCGATTGGCCAAGCATGCGGGGTCACAGTGCATGCTTGGTCAATCAGGAGCCAGCAATGCACTGCGCCATCGCAGTGCATTGTGGGCCGTGAGCGCCACACGAATTTGGCGCGAACGGACCAAAATGTTCGGACTTCGCCGAACGGACGAACAGCCAATGTTCGAGTTGAACGTATGTTCGACTCGAACACGAAGCTCATCCCTAATCCCCGCACTCACCTTCTGCTCTGGTACACTGCACTCAAGCTCAGCTCTGCACCCACCCACTGCATCTGTGATCTGCTCCCCACCTCACATTACAGGGTCCCGGGTTGCAGTAGATTAGTCTCAGTGTCAGCACTCCACTCTGACTTCAGGGAAAGTGGAAGTGATGTCGGAACGCTGAAAAAGCCCCTCCCAGTCACCCTCTGGTCCCGGTGAATGAAACAAATGGACAAGAGCCAGGGACAAATCACTGGAGAGTGGGAGTGTTTGCGAGCGTATTGCTTGTGCCCTGCACACGCCCTAAGCAAGGGTAAATCAGCTTCCCAGGTTGCAATCAGTTGATTGCAAGCTGGGAAGCTTCCCATAGACCACCCTGTGTCTGGCATCTGGTCACTCTTAAGCCTCATACACACGGTCGGACTTTGTACAAACTTTTCCGTGGACTTTTGTACAAAGGGCGTGGTCCACAAGTTTGTATTGCATACACACGGTCGGACTTTTTGACAACAAACACGAACGTAATGACGTCACAACGTACTGACGCCGCTTCAAAAGAGGACGTTCAATGACTCCAGCGCCACCTTTGGTGAACTTCTGTATTGTAGTCTGATCTTTTGCATTGGTTCTGAGCATGCGTGTTTGTACCTTGTACAAAAGTCCGATGCTTTTGCATACACACGGTCGGACTTTGCTCCATCGGACTTTTGTTGCCAGAAAGTTTGTCCGTTCGCACAGCCAACAAAAGTCCGATGAAAACAGAAAAAGTTTGTCCGATGGAGCGTACACACAGTCGGATGTTGCTCTAAAACAGCTAATTTACATGTTTGTTGTCAAAAAGTCCGACCGTGTGTACGGGCCTTTAAAGTGACTTTTTTTTGTTTGTTTTTTTGTTGACAAAAGCTTGGGGGGGTGGGGTGGCGGCACCCAAGTACCCCCTATGGACCGACTTGGCAGCTAACAGACACTGTTAGCTGCCAAGAAAGGAAGTCAGACTAAAGGAGATGAGTCAATCAGAGTTGTACATAGGGAGGAAGTTTTGTTGCTATCAAGTTGGGCATCTCATAATTCCCAATCCCCATCCAAGTTGTTACCCCTAATAAAACATCAAAACAAAGCTCCAAGACTGTTCCTTGTCTCTGGATAAGAGCTTTTTCCTGGGCTGTGTAGGAGTGGGAAACCCAGTCATTTGCAATCCCTACGAGGATAGTGATACCAGGGCACCTAATAGTTTCTATGTTCCAAGGAGTGTAGTTTAATCATTGTGATTTGTCCAAAGAGGCTGATGTTATGAAATGCCTTATAACCCTTCAAAAGTGTCTATAAGATGATGACGGCCCCATGTAAAGGACAAATTCAAACAGCAAGATCTTGTTAATTTTTTTTTTGTAGCTGAATGCTCTGCATCATAGAATTTAGTTTGGGGATTGATTTAGGTTGATTTACTAAAGGAAAAAAGCCCATTGTAAGGGAAGTTGCAGAGTACAAGGGGATTTTTCCCAGAACTTTGTGAATGTGGTGAAATTCCACTTTGCAAAGTATACCCAGTCAAGTGTAAGGTAAATAAAAAACAGCATTTTTTTTTCTTGCACATGATTGAATGATGGAAGTCATCAGAGTTTCACCTCGTTCCCTAAGCTTTGGAGAAAATTCCCTTGCAAATTGCAACTTCCCTTGCAAAGTGAACAGTCTGTTTGCCTTTAGTAAATCAACCCAACTGTGTATCATTAACTCATTTTTGAACTTGCTGTTTTTAGCTGTATTTCATCCTTTGTTATGTCTCAGGCCGCGTACACACGCGGGGACTGTTCGCTCAACTTTGTCCGTCAAACAGTTTCAGCGGACAGTCCGCTCAAAATTAGCATGGACGGACTTGCCCACACACGACGAACGAACAGTCCGCTGAAACCGTGCGCGATGACGTGAACGGCACGTACGACGGGACTAGAAAACGACGTCCTATACACTGCAATGCAAACTTCGGCGTGTAAATCCTTTCTGAGCATGCGCGGAAATTAGTTTGACGAACAAGCCTACACACGAGGGGACTGTTCGCTGAAACTTTGTTTCAGCGGACAGTTTTTCGGAAATTCCGAAAAACTTTGTTCAGCAGACTGTTCGCTGAAACTGTTCGCTGAAAGCCCACACACGAGCGGACTGTCCGCCGAAACACTGTTCAGCGGACAAAGTTGAGCGAACAGTCCCCGTGTGTGTACGCGGCCTCAGTGTTGCTGACAACATCCAAGCTCTTTCAGTCAGTTCCTGTCTACATGCTAGGGCTCTACCATCAGAGCAAACAAAGCACACAATACATCCATTACAGAAAGTGCCCCAAGAAAGACCTTCATGGGAAGGTCCCCAGATATTATTTTAATTAAAGATGCAGATTTAAAATGCTTGAAAACAACTTTTGAAGTAACATTAACATGTTATACCATTATACCATATATAAGATTTTAGTGACTGCGTTTAGATCCACATTAGCTCACCACTATTCCTCAAGCATTTTGTATATATTTGCATGTACTGTGTTTCCCCGAAAATAAGACCTAGCTTGATTGTCAGGGAGGGCTGCATTATAAGCTCTACCCACGAAAATAAGCCCTAGCGAAGTTCATTAAAAAACTGCAAAACTGGTAAAAAGTGCAATGTATCTCTCCCTTTGTAACTATATTAAAAAATCCCATATTTACAGCTGCCGCTTACCCGCCTGAGATCTTCTTCTCTCCTCTCGGGCTGACATCTGTGACCCTTCCCTCTTCAGAGCTCGGAGCAGGCTGACATCAGCGGGGATCTCAGAGAAGAGAAGAGCAGATCATGTGAGGGCCCAGGGGAGCTGTTATAAAGATATTTTTCAGAAAAATGTTACAAAGGGAGACACACTGCACCTTATATACCAGTATAATCTTTTTATTAACCCTTTCACTGCCAGGTCCGTATGCCATACGGACCTAAAAAGTGCCAACAGATGGCCAAGTTCGTAGGCCGTACAGATCTCATATCTCCCTCTCCTATAAGCTTATGGTCAATTTAATGACTATAAGCTTATATCAGAATTGTTCTGCTAAACAATTCTATAATTCTGATCAGCGGATTACAACCCGCTGATCAGAGTTTTTAACCCCTAATGTGACCATCCCCCCCACCCATGCCACCGCCTCCCTGTCCCCTGCCTCTTCACCTCCCTAATTATCAGTTATAACTACCCCTCCCACTTTCTTCTCCTATCCCCTTCACCCCCATTCTTCTCCCCACCACTAATTATTCCCCCTCCACCCGATCCAACCCCTCCCCAGCAAACCCACTCCCCACAACAACCATCATTAGCTGGCATCCCTCCTCTGCCACTCCCATCAACTTCATGCACTGCATGGGGCTTGGGGGGCCCAAATGTGTCCCCCCAATACCTCTGATCACCCCCATTCTGGCCCCGATCCATGGTCGCTCCGAGTGGCATCTCTCCTACCCCCCCTCCACCTGCAGCTTCTCTTTGCACAGATGTCCGTGATCTATCAGCTTGGACAGCACAGCGGGGGGGGGGGGGGGAGAAGTTGTGGCTTTGGGGGGCTTGGTATACATGTGTATACCAAATCCCCCCCCCCCCGTACAATGGATATAGGCAGCGATCGCTGTTGTATCCACTGACAGCTGATCATTGTAACCGTGAGTGTTCATGAATGCATGGAATCTCTATTCCATTCATTCATGTAAGGTGCTACAGAGAAAGGGACTATCTTCAGTCCCTTTCTCTGTCAAAAAAAGAGATATGGGGGCTTGTTTCGACCTCTGATATCTCACCAAACAAAAATGTAAAAAGTAATATAAAAACAAAAACAAAACACAAACATAGTAAGACCCCCCTCCGATCCGCCCGCACTCACCCCTCCATGGTGACAGTCCCCCCACCTCACTCACCCCTCCATGGTGAAAGTCCCCCCACGCACTCACCCCTCTATGGTGACAGTCCCCCCCAGCACTCAACCCTCCATGGTGACGGTCCCCCCCACCCCGCATCCCTTCACAGCTTCCTCAGCTTCTACTCCCGGCCAACTTGATCCATCCTGATCGGTCAGGAGGAGAAGCTGGAAGACAATATCTAATATTACTTTGCTATTGTCACAAGTGGGTGGGTTCGGGGTGCAATGCTCTGTGCCCCTAGCTCAACTTTTTTCAAGTCAATTAGAGCCTCAGGCTCTAATCACGCAGCTTGAAAAAAAAAATCATACAAACCTCCCTGTGCCCCTAATGGACCTGCAGCTTCTGGTAAGATCCCTTTCACATGGAGTGGACTCTGTCAAGCAGATCCACTTGCTCAGCGGGGGATCTGTCTGCTGATCCCTGCTGAGCAGGCAGATGACAGGTCCTTGTCCGCTTTGCAAATGCAGAGTGGACAGGGACACAGCCCGTTATCCTCTATGGTGCAGTCGGATGGAAACGGACCACCTGGCCATTTCCATCCATACTATCCAATCCAAATTGCTAGATGAATGGGTAATAGAATCCCCATCCATTTGTTTTTAGCAGACTGGACTGGATCGGATGCAGTCAGGTGTAAAAGAATACATGTCCGTTTACATCAGCCTCTCCTTAGAAATGGGTGGTCCAATTGGGCCTGCCTGAAAAATGGACAGGCAGACCCGATCAAGCTGCTTGTGTGAAAGGGGCCTAAGGCCTTGTTCACACAGGGCATACACAAGCGTACCTTTACAGGGACACACAGGTATTCCTTGCATCTCTGTGCAGGCAGTCCCATTGATGTCATTTGGGATGTAGCAATTGCATGAACAGAGCCGTTGCTCCCAATTTTACATCCATGTAGGTCTGCATGCATGTCCCTGAGCTCACACTGTCTGCGTTCGGGGTCATATACCCACACAGATGTCAGATTGGGAACAGCAGCTAGGCCTATGCAGCCATTGCATCCCAAGTGACTTAAATGGGACTGCCTGTATTCCTGCCACAGAACATCTATGCATCCCTGTGCGGGTAAACATGGCCCCCCATGGCCCTCCATGGGCGTATCCCTTAGTATGCCATATGGGAATGATGCTTTAGTAACAATTTAGCACAAATTGTGCTAAGTTTATGTACACTATTAATGATTTTACTGTATTTTTATCGAAAATATTAATTTGATTAACATTTGTGCAATGTGCATTTTTAATTGCACTGATCGCTGTATTAATGCCAATGGTCCCAAAAATGTGTCAAAATTGTCCCACATGTCCGCCATAATGTGGCAGTCACAATAAAAATCACTGATCGCCGCCATTACTAGTAAACAAAAAAATATTAATAAAAATGCCATAAAACTATCCCCTATTTTGTAGACGCTATAATTTATGCGCAAACCAATCAATAAATGCTTATTGCGATTTTTTTACCAAAAATATGTGGAAGAATCGGCCTAAACTGAGGAAAAAAAATGTTTTTTTTTATATATTTTTGAGGGATATTTATTATAGCAAAAAGTAAAAAATATAGAATTTTTTTCAAAATTGTCGCTCTATTTTTGTTTATAGCGCAAAAATAAAAACCACAGAGGTGATCAAATACAAGGAAAAGAAGGCTCTATTTGTGGGAAAAAAAGACACCAATTTTGTTTGGGAGCCACGTCGCACGATTGTGCAATTGTCAGTTAAAGCAACGCAGTGCTGAATCGCAAAAAGGGGCTTGGTCCTTTAGCTGCAAAATGGTCCAGGGCTTAAGTGGTTAAAGTAACAGGATTATTTTTTTTTTTTTTTTAGGGTTACAACCACTTTAAGATTGTCATTGTACATACCGTAAATAAATAAGACATCCCCTAAAAATAAGCCCTAGTGTGTTTTTTGTAGGCAACATTAATATAAGACACTGTCTTATTTTTGGGGAAACACAGTACATTAACCACTTTCAGACCGGACCATTTTGCTGGTAAATGACCAGAGGTCTTTTTACACTTTGGCACTGCGCTGCTTTAACTGGTAATTGCGCGGTCATGCAATGTTGTACCCAAACAAAATTTGCGTCCTTTTCTTCCCACAAATAGAGCTTTCTTTTGATGGTATTTGATTGCCTCTGCGATTTTTATTTTTTGCGATATAAACGTAAAAAGACCGCAAATTTTGAAAAAAAATGATATTTTCTACTTTTTGTTATTAGAAAAATCCAATAAACTCAATTTTAGTCATACATTTAGGCCAAAATGTATTCAGCCACATGTCTTTGGTAAAAAAAAAGTCAATAATTGTATATTTATTGGTTTGCGCAAAAGTTGTCACATCTACAAACTAAGGTACGTTTTCTGGAATTTACGCAGCTTTTAGTTTACGACTGCCTATCTCATTTCTTGAGGTGCTAAAATGACAGGGCAGTACAAAACCCCCCCAAATGACCCCATTTTGGAAAGTAGACCCCCTAAGGAAATTGATAAGAGGCATGTTGAGCCCATTGAATATTTTATTTTTTTGCCTCAAGCGATTGAATAATGACAAAAAAAAAATTTTTTTTTTTTTTTTACACAAAGTTGTCACTAAATGATATATTGCTCACACATGCTATGGGCGTATGTGAAATGACACCCCAAAATAAATTCTGCTGCTTCTCCTGAGTACGGGGATACCACATATGTGGGACTTTTTGGGAGCCTAGCCGCGTACAGGGCCCCGAAAACCAAGCACCGCCTTCAGGCTTTCTAAGGGCGTCAATTTTTGATTTCACGCCTCACTACCTATTACAGTTTTGAAGGCCATAAAATGCCAAGATGGCACAAAACCCCCACAAATGACCCCATTTTAGAAAGTAGACACCCCAAGCTATTTGCTGAGAGGCATGTTGAGTCCATGGAATATTTTATATTTTGCCACAAGTTGCGGGAAAATTACAAACTTTTTTTTTTTTTTTTTTTTTTTCACAAAGTTGTCACTAAATGATATATTGCTCATGCATGCCATGGGCATATGTGAAATGACACCCCAAAATAAATTCTGCTGCTTCTCCTGAGTACGGGGATACCACATATGTGGGACTTTTTGGGAGCCTAGCCGCGTACGGGGCCCCGAAAACCAAGCACCGCCTTCAGGCTTTCTAAGGGCGTAATTTTTTGAGTTCACTTCTCACTACCTATTACAGTTTTGAAGGCCATAAAATGCCAAGATGGCACAAAACCCCCACAAATGACCCCATTTTAGAAAGTAGACACCCCAAGCTATTTGCTGAGAGGCATGTTGAGTCCATGGAATATTTTATATTTTGCCACAAGTTGCGGGAAAATTACAAACTTTTTTTTTTTTCACAAAGTTGTCACTAAATGATATATTGCTCACGCATGCCATGGGCATATGTGAAATGACACCCCAAAATAAATTCTGCTGCTTCTCCTGAGTACGGGGATACCACATATGTGGGACTTTTTGGGAGCCTAGCCGCGTACGGGGCCCCAAAAACCAAGCACCGCCTTCAGGCTTTCTAAGGGCGTTACAGTTTTGAAGGCCATAAAATGCCAAGATGGCACAAACCCCCCCCCCCCAAATGACCCCATTTTAGAAAGTAGACACCCCTAAATTTAGGGGTACACTAGTGAGACTAGGTAATAAATGGCGGGTGCCCTGAAACTATAAAAAAATAACTAACCAACCAGCGTCACCTGTAACAGTTATATGGTGATCACTGGTGAAAGGGTTAACTAGGGGGCAATCAGGGGGCTTTATGCGGTAGTATATGGGGGTCCCTGGCGCTATAAAAAGCTGCGGCGAACCTAAATACCTACCTGCCTAACTAGCGTCACCTGTGACACTAATACAGCGATCAGAAAAACGATCGCTTATTAGGCTGGGTTCACACTGGAGCGATGCGGGAACGCCATGAATGCGCGGCGGGTTCCCGCATCGCATGCCTCCCGGCGGCAGTTCACACTGCCCTATGCGAACTGCTGGGAGTGTCAGTGAAATGTTAATGACACCCCCAGATCAGTTCGCATATCGCAGTGCGATCTGCAAACTTGGATCGCATGGTGTGAACACCCATGCGATCCGATTCTGCTGCGGACCAAAAAAAGGGTCCCGTGCGAGTTTGCGGCGGGTGCGACACGAATTCAGCCATACTATCTGTATAGCTGAACTCGAATCGCACAGAGATCGGATGTGATTTGCACTGCAGTGCGGTGCGAATCACATCCGTTCTCATAAACCGCTGCAATGTGAACCCAGCCTTAGTGACACTGGCGACGGGGGGTGATCACGGGGTTAAACCTTTATTGGGGGGGTTAGGGGGGTACCTTAGAACTAAAGGGGGCTAACCCTAACTGCCCTAACAGTTATTAGTCACAAATGACACCTGCCGGGTGATCAGGGGGTTAAACCTTTATTAGGTAATAAATGGCGGGTGCCCTGAAACTATAAAAAAATAACTAACCAACCAGCGTCACCTGTAACAGTTATATGGTGATCACTGGTGAAAGGGTTAACTAGGGGGCAATCAGGGGGCTTTATGCGGTAGTATATGGGGGTCCCTAGCGCTATAAAAAGCTGCGGCGAACCTAAATACCTACCTGCCTAACTAGCGTCACCTGTGACACTAATACGGCGATCAGAAAAATGATCGCTTATTAGGCTGGGTTCACACTGGAGCGATGCGGAAACGCCGCGAATCCGCGGCGGGTTCCCGCATCGCATGCCTCCCGGCGGCAGTTCACACTGCCCTATGCGAACTGCTGGGAGTGTCAGTGAAATGTTACTGACACCCCCAGATCAGTTCGCATATCGCAGTGCGATCTGCAAACTCGGATCGCATGGTGTGAACACCCATGCGATCCGATTCTGCTGCGGGCCAAAAAAAGGGTCCCGTGCGAATTTGCGGCGGGTGCGGCGGGTGTGGCGGGTGCGGCGGGTGCGGCGAATGGCTGAACTCGAATCGCACAGAGATCGGATGTGATTTGCACTGCAGTGCGGTGCGAATCACATTCGTTCTCATAAACCGCTGCAATGTGAACCCAGCCTTAGTGACACTGGCGACGGGGGGTGATCACGGGGTTAAACCTTTATTGGGGGGGTTAGGGGGGTACATTAGAACTAAAGGGGGCTAACCCTAACTGCCCTAACAGTTATTACAGTCACAAATGACACCAATGCAAAAAAAAAAAAAAAAAAAAAAAAAATGACATTGGTGTCACTGTGACTGGGGGGCAGGGGTAATTGGGGGGGTGATCGGGGGGTAAAGGGGGGGTGTGAGTGTGCCTGGCATGTTCTACTGTGTGTGGGATGTGTTGGTGCAACTCACTGATCCGCTCTCCTCCGTGTCGGAACGAAAAATACCGACACGGAGGAGAGAATACATCACTTCCTCTCCTGTGTTTACATTACAGGAGAGGAAGTGATGTCACCGGGGATTTCCATTCGTCGGGAGCGATCGCGAGGGGGTGGCCATGAATGAATGGCCGTCCCCTCGTCCGGGATCGCTCCCGAACGAAAACCGACCGCCGCAGGCACCGGGCGGGGGCCCGATCGGGCCCCCGACCCGCGGGAGGCAAAGGACGTACATGTATGTGCTTATGCCTGCCCGTGCCATTCTGATGACGTACATCGGCGTGCGGCGGTCGGCAAGTGGTTAAACAAATACAGAGGCACTGCAGTTAGTTAGGTCCATCCTGAGTACAGAAATTGGAACTGCAATTAAAATTATACTAATGACTTTATTTTTAGTTTTTTTTAGTTAAAAATAAGAAAACATGTCATACTTGCCTGCTCTGTGAAGGGGTTTTGCACAGAGCAGCTCAGATCTTCAATTTCTCTGGTCCCTAGCTTCAGTTCTTCTGGCCCCTCCCTCCTGTTGAGTGACCCCCACAGCAAGAAGCTTGCTATGGAGGCACCCGAGCCGAGCCACAGCTCCCTGTGGTCATTCAGACATTGAGCTGTGGCCTGGCCCCACCTCCCTTTTCTCCTCATTGGCTGACAGACTTTGACAGCAGCAGGAGCCAATGGTGCCGCGTTGCTGTCTCAGCCAATGAGGAGGGGGGTCCCGGGCAGCCGAGACACTCCTGCAACATCGCTGGATCTAGATGGATCTCAGGTAAGTATTAGGGGGGCTTAGGGGAGCTACTGCACACAGAAGGCTTTTTATCTTAATGCAATGAATGCACCTTCTGCCTTTACAACCCCTTTAAATTAACTAGATCTAAAACATTTGCTGTAAATATGTTTGGGTATTATTAAGGTAGATCATCTTTACTTTAGAGAACCTGGAGTTTACTCTTGAAATTTTTTTTAGATCTTGGTTACTTTGCTTTTCTGTATAACCTTTAGTAAAATATATCATTTGGATATTATGTGCCTTTAAAATGAGTCAGCTTGGAATTATATAAATTTGTCAGCAGTTTTGTGTGTACATGTATGGGAAATGTACAGGTTCAAAGTCAATATCCCATATTTGCGTTCTCTTTTTGTGTCTATCAGTTCCACAAACATTGTTTTCTTATGTTACTTTACAATAAGCATAATTCAATGGAAGTATTATGTTTCATAGTGAAACTGATATACATTTCCAAGACTCAGCAAAAAGTTATATTATTTATCTATGGTGCTTAAAGCAGAGCCTCATTTAAAAGTGAAAGTTCTGCGGGTACCTTTTTTCTGACAAATAGCTATTCCCAGTTCGGCAATTCTCACCTAAGCAAGAATTGCAGAATTTCAGTTCCCCCTCCCTGCCCACAGCCTCCTGGGACATGTAACAATTCACAGCAGGCTGCAGGACCAGTCTGGCAATCTTGTGCATACAATATGGAACCAACTGTGAAAAAGCAAGAAGTCACAGTTGGCTTCCCACAGTCAAGATGGTGGACCCAGGGACCTGCAGACTGGTGAAGAACTATCTATGTATTAAAAGTTGGCAGCTATAGTATTCACAATGGCTGTAGTTCCTCTGTAAGATGTGATAAAACTACCCACAAAAGAATATATTGTCTAAAATGCAGTTTGTAAAATCCTCCATAAAGAAAATAGACAGCGCAAAAGACCTTCCACTGAAAAAAAAATGAAATAAAATACTATTATAAAACAAATTAATACATTGTCCAACTGTAAAATGTGCTGACAGTCTCTGAAAACCTTGAGTTAGTTACATCTCATAGAACCAAAAAACTCAGAGGCAAAAGACCACTTTGTCAAAGTTCCGATCTGGACTGAAATAGATAATTATATGCAGATGATATTGCGGAAGGGCATGTGCATAAAAAATCACTTTGTTAAAAGTCACTTATTGAAACCACTTGATTGAAAACCAAGCAATCAAAAAAATAATCCAATGCTATGTACAGTAATAGTTAGTCTTAAGCCTTGTACACACTAGTCATTTTTTTTCATTTAGGGGAATCAAAACCTATTTCATCCTGCTGGTAATCCCTCTAGTGATGCATCCTAGAATTCTATTCGCTCTTCCCACTGCCTGTTTACACTGTTTGCTCATTTTGCAATCAACTGAAATAAGTACCCCCAAATCTTTTTCTTCTGTAGTGCTGGCTAGAACAGTACCCCCAATGTTGTACTCTCTTAGGGGACCTCAAGGGATATCAATACTATCACTACCTTTGTGTCATCAGCAAAAAGACATACTGTACCTTGCCCAACATACGTTTTGTCGGATATTCTGACTGTGTGTGATCTACATCGGACTGTTTCCGTCGGAGTATCCGACAGATCAAGTTTTCCAACTTGTTGGTAAAATTTTCTGACAAAATGCTCCGATCGGACATACTCCGATCATGTGAAGAGAATTCCGATCGGACAAAGTGCCATGCATGCTCAGATCAAATTCCCACACCAAAGCTATTGGCTACTAGCGCGAACGTAGTCCCGTCGTAACAAAATAACGTAATCACTTCGGATTTTCCGTCAACTTTGTCTGACCGTGTGTATGCAACAGTTTCGGACAAATCCGACGGATTTGGATGTCGGAATCGACGACCGTGTGTACAAGGGCTTAGATATATCACTTACATATAGATTAAATAGAACATGACCTAATACATTCTATTTTAATTTACTGAAACAAATAAACAAAATCATTAAATACAGCACTATGAACAAAAGCCTTCCACAAAGCCATAATGTTCAACAGTAAATTAAGTAAATCGAGAAAATTTACTTATCACATGAATCACCATGGCTTAACAGCAAGTCAATTAATCGCCTTGAACAATGCACTGCCATACTCATCAAGTAGAAAAATATTTAAAAAGTACTTCATTGTAAAATAAATGGAATGATCAGCACTTTGCCCATGTCTTCACACATTTCCAGTGACGGATCAATTCATCTCTGTAACCACTCTCACCCATGGAAAACCACCTGTATTTGATTCCACTCTTGCTGCTAAATCTTTCATGAAATTCATAAATGAGGTGCTGCTGAGTCAGCCGACACATGAAAACATTCACCCTTCCAGAGAACTGATTGCTCACTTTGGTGCTGGAGAATTCAATTTTAGCGATTTCCTTCCCATTATCATTATGTCATATCTAATACATGTTCTGTTCATGAAGCTTTCAGTGCCGGTAACTGCATCTACCATTCTGTGAGAGAGAACAAACTGAGATATATGTATGATGAAAGAAAAAGAAAATGTAATGAAGAAGGACACTTACATAGGTTTTGATACAATAATATAAATACAGATAACATAAGGTTCCCTTTATAACATTTAAATGAACAAGGTTTGTTTTGGATAGAATCATTCATATGTCAAATTTTGGAGTTAACTTGACTTCTGTGCAGATACAATCCTAGTAGTAACTTGCAAAAAAATTCTATGCAGTATATGTTCCTATGGGTATGCATTTACAATTGCCATGTAAAAAAACAAATAAATCCTATGCATGCATGGGATTTATTATGTGTCTGTGATGTATAGGAATGCATACTGAGACTACAGGGAATGTATCTGGAAAAGTATTTATAAGGGTGGTTTGCTATAGAATGTAAGCTCCAGTGTCCACAGGTATGTCAACTAAGCTGGCATGCTAGCTTGCTTACAATAAAAGAAGTGTGATTTTGTGCTGCCATTTCTAGGTTTAAGCACTTTTTCTGACACAAGCATGATAGCATATATATTTATGGAATAGGCTCCGCCTCTTGCCCAATCAGGACTTTTTGTTCCTCAAATGCTCCAACGGTTATAACTACAGACGGAAGATTTTTTTTGCCCTCACCTTACCGGATTCATTTAGCCAGCTGCACAGGTTCAGCCTCTCCTGTGACAAAGTTCCCTCCGTTGGGTTGTAAAACTTCCATGTCTGGGCATTGGGGTGCAGGGTACTGATCTCTGGATGCAGGTAGGACACAGCCCCTCCCACATGAGCAGCATGGGCTTTCTTCCCTTCCTGGCACTGCTCTCCCTGACTGCAAGGCAGGGGACCGTGGACTCCCTCTGGATGTCAAATACTGAAATGTCCTTATTTAACAGATTACCTGTTTGCGCTGTGATGATTCAGTGCTCCTGGAGAGGTAAGACACACTCCTAGCTTAATTTCAGCAGCAGTAATAGGAAGTTATAGTACAAAAATTTTTCTTAAAGGCACATCATGAGCTCTCCCAGAGACCAGCCACATGATATAAGGTGAGAGTTAGGTAAGTAGGTATTCAAATCCATTAAAAAATAGAGTGCATGGCTAATCAAACATAAATCTTTGAAGACAAGTACTGTTCCTCAAGACGGGCAAACAAAAGCCCGAGCTTGGCTGCAGCCCATTCAAAAACCCACCAAGATGGCCAGCAGACAATAGAAGAGACTCGAGCTGAGGAACGGACGGAGGATCAATGTCTATGATGTGGTCTGAAGGCGTTGCCTATAAAAATTTTGTCTGATGGAAGTAGCAACGGACAAGGAAGCAGAAAAAGCAGACATGATTGCTTTAATTAAGCAAACAGTGAAAGACTCCCTAAAAGAATTGGCAGGTAAAAACTAGTCAGCCAGGGACAATGGTGTCAAGCCCACCACTAGCACAAAATAATTCCCCAAGCACAAGGGTCAGGCTCAGAAGACGAGTCTCTGGTGGGAGAAGAATTGTTCACCAGGTTCGACTTTGCTCTATTGCAAACCCTAGTAAGAGCAATAAGAGAAGCACTTGAATGGGAGGAAGGAATTACACAACCTGCGAAAAAGTGAAAATACTACCCGCAGTTAAAGAAGTCGGTACTCTCATTGCCGTTAATTGAGGAGGTAAAGGATCTCATTTATGACGAAAGGAAAAAGGTCAACAGGAAACTCTGTCCCTGTCCAAAAAATTTGAGACAATGTATCCCTTTGAGGAGGAAGAGGTCCAAGCATGAGAAGAACTGCCGCTAGTAGACACAGCTGTCATTAAACTAGCCAGGCACGTCACTTTACCTAAGGACTATGCAGTCTCCTTTAACCACTTCCCACCCGGCCGATGTACATATACGGCCAGGTGGGAGCTCTCTACTTCTGAGAGGACTTTCAGGAACGTCCTTCAGAAGGAGGGGGGTCGCGTGCGCGCACAGCATCGCGATCCCGATGTGCTCGTGTCACCCGGACACAGCGCATCTCGAATCGGCAGGAGGGCTCTGTGATTGGCCCTCCTGATCACATTACGGCCGTGTCCAATCACGCCCGTCATGTGATGTAAACAAACAGCCGATTGCTAGGCAATTGCCTCTCCTCTCCTCACACGGAAGTCGTCGCTGAGGAGAGGAGAGCAGATCGCTGCAGCCGGCTGGTGATCAGTGAGTATGAGCTGTTTTTACAGCTTTTTACTAACTGATCACCAATCTAGTATAAACCTACAGTGTAAACACACATGTCACCACAATACACGTCACCACACAGGTCCCCAAAACACACATGTCCCCAAATAATAAAAAGACATGTCCCCAAATAATAAAAAGACATGTCCCCCACATATGTCCCACTAAAATCACATGTTCCAATGATTATCTACACACATATGTACGTGATCACCTGCACACATATGTACATGACCATTTGCGTACATATGTCCGTGATCACACAAACCAATTATTATACACTTAACGGAATTTTTTTAACCAAAAACATGTAGCAGAATACATTTTGGCTTAAATTTATGACAAAATTTGATTTTATTGGATTTCTTTTAAAATAGAAAAAAGAAAATATTGTTTTTTTTCCAAATTTCCGCTTTTTTTGCGCTTATATCGCAAAAAATAAAAAACAGAGTCGTGAATAAATACCACCAAAATAAAGCTCTATTTGTGCGAACAAAATGATAAAAATTTCATTTGGGTACAGTGTAACATGACCGCGCAATTGTCATTGAAAGTGCGAGAGCGATGAAAGCTGAAAATTGGGCTGGGAAGGAAGGGGGTGAAAGTGCCCTGTATTGTAGTGGTTAAAGATGTATCAGAGAGGAAAATAGTCACAGAACTAAAAAAAATGTATACTTCAGCAGGAAGTGCCTGCAGGCCAGCATTGGCACTAACATCAGCAGCCAAAGCCATAACAAAAAGGACAGAGAATACAGAAGCAGAACTGACGGCAGGGACAGGAAGTGCTTCAGTAATGAAGATATTGAGCGAGATCAAGATGGTGGGCGATCTTGGGGGTGAAGCTGCGATCAATGCGATACGATGCCCGGTCAGGGTGATTGTCAGGGAAGGTTCCATCCGCTGATGACACTACCTGATATTTGGCGTGCACTATTGTGGTCCACCAGATGATGTGTCCTGGCAGTCTGGAACTGCCAGGGGAGCTTTCCCCTGTTGATAGTATAATGTGAACTTTGAGCCGCAGTACTGGCATCCATCAGTGGGTGGTTCCTGGCAGTGTGGGGCCGACATCATCTCCTGCAATCAGGCATAACCTGAGTCTGATTTAGATTAGTATAAATACCTGTCAAGTGTACACACACCTTGACCTGGTATTGTCCTTGTGCCCTGACCTGCAGCTTGTTTATCTGTTATCCTGAACCCTGATTTCGGTATCCTGTATCCTGAACCTATTTGTATCTGTTCCTGTATCCCTGGATCCTTGCCCTGCAGCCTGATCCCTTCCAGCCTGTTTAAGGATGAGCCGAAAACCCCCGGTTCGGTTCGCACCAGAACCTGTGAACAGACCTAAACTTTGTGTGAACATTAGAACTCTATTAAAATATATGGGACTCAAATGTTCCAAATTAAAAGTACTAATTTTAAAGGCTAATATGCAAGTTATTGTCCTAAAAAGTGTTTGGGGACCTGGGTCCTGCCCCAGGAGATATGTATCAATGCAAAAAAAAGTTTTAAAAACTGAAGTTTTTTCAGGAGCAGTGATTTTAATAATGCTTAAAGTGAAACAATAAAAGTGTAATATTCCTTTAAATTTCATACCTGGGGGGTGTCTATAGTATGCCTGTAAAGGGGTGCATGTTTCCCGTGCTTAGAACTGTCCCTGCACAAAGTGTAATTTCTGCAGGAAAAAAAGTCATTTAAAAGCACTCGCGACTATAATGAATTGTCGGCTCCCCGTAATACAGAGAACAGTCATTGATAAAAATAAAAAAAAGAGTGGAGTTCCCCCAAATTCAATTACCAGGCCCTTCAGGTCTGGTATGGATATTAAGGGGAACTTGACGCCAAATTTTAAAAAAATTGGCGTGGAGCTCCCCCCAAAAATCCATACCAGACCCTTTATCCGAGCACACAACCTGGCAGGCTGCAGGAAAATAGGGTGGGACGAGAGAGTGCCCCCCCTCCTGAACCATACCAGGCCACATGCCCTCAACATTGGGAGGATGCTTTGGGGGTCTGTGACCCCTCAAAGCACCATGTCCCCCTGTTGATGGGGACAAGGGCCTCATCCGCACAACCATGGCCGGTGGTTGTGGGGGTCTGTGGGCAGGGGGCTTATCAGAATCTGAACCCCAGATCCCACCCCCTTGTTTGAAATGGTAAGGGGGTACAAAAGCACCCCTACAATTTCACAAAGTAAAAGAGCTAGTAAAAGAGCAGAAGATAGAGGAGTAGTCCGGCGAGAAGACCCCCAAGACGGAAGAAGAGAAGACCACCGGAGCTGTCTAATAAATTATTTTAAAAACTTGTGTTGTTTTTTTTATTTACACTTTTTTTCACCAGGTGAATGGGTAGGGGTACATCGTACCCCATTTTCATTCACATAGGGGGCCGGTATCTGGGGGCCCCCTTATTAAAGGGGGCTCCCGGATTCCGATAAGCCCCCCACCCGCAGACCCCGACAACCAACGACCAGGGTTGTCGGGAAGAGGCCCTTGTCCTCATCAACATGGGGACAAGGTGCTTTGGGGTGCGGGTGCTCACTCGTCCCCACCCCCTTTCCTGACCAGCCAGGCTGCGTGCTTGGATAAGGGTCTGCTATGGACTTTGGGGGGACCCCCACACCATTTTTTTCAGCGTAGGGGTTCCCCTTTAAATCCATACCAGGTGACGGGCCAGCGAGGTGTCAATCTTGCCAATGGAGGTGGCGACATTGACTTCCTTCGCTAGTCCCAGCTACCTGGAGCCACGTTTAAAATGAACTGACTTTTCTCCGTGTGGGCAAGTCTGTTAATTTCAAAAGTCTGGCAGACTAGCACACAGACGGGCGGTTTGTCTGCCAAACTGCTGAGTCCGGCGGACAATTTTGAGTCAAAACTTCTTTCCAAGTCCGTCTGACTTTTGGAAAGAAAAGTCTGCCGTAGCCCACACACAGGCGGATTGTCCGCCGGACCAAGTCTGCCGGATAGTCAGAACGTGTGTACGCGGTGACATGGACATTCACTGTACTGTTCATTTAAGCACAAGAGGCTCCATTTTGTCCTCCTCTGCTTTAGTGTTCTGTAACCTTCACCTAACACACAGAAACATCTCCTACTAAACACTCTCTACTCCCCCCTCCCTTCTCGATGTTTTACTTTTGCAATTGTTCTATTCGCTAGCTTTTAATAATATATTTCTATTTGTTAGCTCTTAATAACATATTTCTATTTGTTAGTTTTTAATAACATCTCACACCACCCCTTTCTTATCTATGTATAAAATAACATGTAATAATAAATAACTGATCGATGTCTAGTAACTTACAGAAGAGCAAAAAATATTAAAGCCCAAATAGCTCCAAGTAAAATAAAACCATCATGTCCTATTGCTATTTCTAGTGCTTTACTAACATTCTTCAACGTCAAGGGGATGTATCAATGTAAAAAAATGCTATGTCTTAAAGGAAAGGAAAGCAGTACACCATACCAGATTTTTTTACATGCTTATCTGAGTACGTTGTGTTTTGCATTGTGTACTGTTTGATTTGTCTATGTGGCCTACTGTATGTAGGTCGAATTATATGTATTCTCCACAAAAGGTTTGGTGAGCACCGTAACTTTGTTGAAAGGGGTTTTCACTAACATAGTGTCCCGAGGCACTTTAAGGAGTTTCACAAGCAGTCATCTTTAGGGCTATGTGTTTGGGTTATAGAGGCCATACCCAATAATTTTCCCAAAGCTGAACACTATAAACAGTTCTGTGAAAGGGAAAATTACTGGATTTACACTTTACAAGGCTGGGAGGCCTTAACCACTTCAATACAGGGCATTTTCATCCCCTTCCTGCCCAGGCCAATTTTCAGTTTTCAGCACTGTCACACTTTGAATGGCAATTGCGCGGCCGTGTAACACTGTACCCCAATGAAATTTTTATTTTTTGCACTATAAACAAAAAAAGAGCGACAAGTTTGAAAAAAAAAACAAATAGTACTTTTTGCCATAATAAATATCACAATTTTTTTTTTAAACTAATTTTTTCCTCGGTTTAGGCTGATATGTATTCTTCTAAATATTTCTGGTAAAAAAAAATCGCAATAAGCGTATATTGATTGTTTTTTTTTTTTTTTTACTAGTAATGGTGCCAATCTGTGATTTTTATTGTGACTGCAACATTGTGGCGGACATATCAGGCATCTTTGACACCATTTTGGGACCATTCACATTTATATAGCAATCAGTGCTATAACAATGCATTGATTACTGTATAACTGTCACTGGCAGGGAAGGGGTTAACACTAGGGGGCGATCAAGGGGTTAACTGTGTTACCTAGGGAGTGATTCTAACTGTAGGGGGAGGGGACTCACACATATCCATGTCCCGGCTCTGTTACCGGGCAATCGCTGGTGCCCAGCGGACCCCCAGCCGGCCTGGAAGCATAGGACGTCATAGGACACCCACCCAGGATGGGAGATCCCTCCTGCGGATGTCATATGACTATGGGCGGTACTGAAGTGGTTAATGAAGGCATTGAAATGAATATTTTACTATAAGCGTATCTTTTTTCTATTTGGCCATTATATTTTTCACCCCTTCATATTTAAAGTGGTTGTAAACCTTTACAAACCACTTTGACCTACAGGTAAGCCTAGATTACCTGTAGGTCCAAGAAATATATCCTAAACCTATACGGTTTAGGAGATATTTACCCGAAGACAGCCACCGCTGTCTACGGCGCATGCGCACTGGGCAGGCCACAGATCGCGGCGATATGCATACTAGCTCATTATGCCTTTGCCTTGCAGGGTGTGTTTTTTATTTTTTATTTTTTTTCCCTTTACTTCCTCTTTAATATATTATATATGTATCACTATTCCCCTATGATTAAATAAATAATATTGACATTCTAATAATTATAATTTTCTTATTTATTACAACTAATTCTCTTCATATACATCTCATACCCCTAAGGGTGTCCTGTTTTGAGTTTAAATCCTTCCCACTGAGCGTACGCATATATGCGGCCTCGGCTTTAAGGGATTCTACCAGGATGAGGCCTGCAGCTGCAGCTGTACCGTTTTTAGAGCGGGCGGTCAGCTTTCCAGGGATAACAACTGATGTAGCTAAAAGCCACTAGGTTGTTATCCCGGAGGAGAGGGAGGGGATATCCCCCCTCCTGCCGCCTTCTGCCGCCTTCTGCCACTCTTACCGGGCCTCCCGTTCTGTACCCGATCCTTGATCCGCTACTTCCGACTGCTAGAGACAGACTGGCACAATGCCAGAAACAATCACCATTTTATTCTCTAGATTCTCTGCTAAAAAAGAATATACAGGTATATCCCACTTTTAAGTACACAATGGGGTTTATTTACTAAAGCTGTAAAGTGAAAAATCAGGCTCACTTCTGCATAGAAACCAGCTCTTCCAGCTGCCAGCTCTTCTGCTGGGTTGGTGGCATCATTCTGGGGTGCCATCGGCTGCTGGGAAGGGGAGCCAGCTGCTCCATCTCCCTTACCCTTATCTGGCTGCTGAGACGACATGTCTCTGGTACTGTCTCCCAGGTACACAGATCTTTGCTCGGGAGGAAAGATTGCTTCCTCCACCCTGGCCAACTGTTGGGAAGGGAGGATGAACACCTCCTCTCCCTTCTCCCTCTGGATCTTAATATGCTGCTGGGAAGTGACCATCTCCTTCTCAACCTGGGCTTCCAGAACGGCTGCAAGTGGGGGGCAGAGGTCTTAGACCCCCTGTCCAGTTGTCAGTGCTTAAGCTGCAGAAGTTTCTGGTAACTCCACAGATGCTGCTGGTAGGAAATCCCATGTCCCTGTCAGTACTGTGGGAGAAAGGTCAACTACCTCTTCTCTTAGGGATGCTGAAGCTGGTGTTGGTGCTGGGCAGAGGTTAGCAGAGCTCTACCCTGTTGTCAGCACTTCCGCTTTGGAGATGGAAATCTCTGGAGTTTCCACTGCCAATTCTCTGGCATGCTGTTGAACGTGTTCTAGCAGTTTCCTGTATGCCCATTCCAGATACTGTTCCTTACTTAGCAAATAGTCCAGATCAGGTTTAAGCTCTGAGACCCCTGCAAGACCCAGCATAGCCTCTCTATAATCTTGCAGGTCCTCAAAGGTAGGTTCCCCTTGATTGTCAAGCACAAAATGATCTGTAAGGCTCTCCCACAGCAATCCAGGGCTGCCAAAGCCATATCCCTCCGGAGATCGTTCTGTTGTCTCCCCTAAATATCCCTGCTCTGCATGACATTGTAAAGCCTAATACTGATTGTCCAGCTATATCTCCTGCTGGACCTGCCATTAAAACTCAGTCACCCATTACTCCTGGGGCCACTCTCCCAGGAAAGCCCTCCACAATGCCCACTGGTCACTGACCTGTTGCTCTGGGGTTGGAAAGCATTTGCCCTGTTGCATACCAGCGACCTGGAGGGCTTCAATCCAGAGTCCTACCTAAATTTGCTACCTGAGCTCCAGGTATTCATCTGCAGACACAGTCCTAAAGCAAACAATATTCCATAATATGAATACCCCCACTCTGGTCCCCCAAACAGGGGGGTTCCCCAAAATCGGTGGAGAGGAGGAGGTAGACGCCCCCTTCCCTCGATACGAGAATTCTATCAGCTCCTCCAATAGGTTTGATCCCCCTCAGAGACATGGAGATGGTAATGTGGATAGATACATTACGGTACACCCCTCAGATTGGGTGTTGGGATTGGGGCAAGGGGACAGTTATTCACTGGCAGTACCCTGCAATGGTGCTAACTATTATCAACAATGTAACAACCAACCAGAGATGAAATACTCTGGTAGAGATGGTTCTAATAACTACCAAAATAATATTTTTTTCACGGGGCTTTCCAAAAGTAAAAAGGTCAATAGACCAAAAAGAGGCACCAAAGGGGGGAGGCGGGTCCGCTCAAAAAATAAGGCAGGTCTGAAGGACTCTGGCCTATTAAATTTGAGCATCGCCTCCATTTCGAATGAAGACAAATGTGTTGAATCACGGCCTTAAATTTGTACCTTCATGTCCATTGAACAAATTTGAGACCTTTACTGATCTCCATAAATTTGTCTGGAAGATGAACATTAAACGGTATATGGATTACTAACCCATTCCGGACCAATGTGAGTGTTAGTTCAAGGGTTAGAAATAATGCTTTGGCCAACGCTTCTGTTTTTAATCCTACAGGTAATTTGGCTCCCTCACTTTCAGTGTTTAGGGATGTGGTTGGTTGCCAGAGATTTGGAGCAGCTTCAGCCTAAGAAAAATATGAGGGATCATATATTTATAAAAGATTTTGATTGTCTAAGGGAGCGTACAGACATAGTAGTATGTGCTGCAGACAAGGGTGGTGAAATAGTGATCTTGCACTCTGGGACTTATAAGTCTGAGATGTCCAGATTGTTATCCGATCGCAATAACAATGTCCTTTTGGTCGGGAATCCCACAAAAAGGAACTTGTATCTTTGGTTGAGGAAGGCTATTTGAATATGATTGTGTCCAAAAAAGAGAAATCATTTTTGGTTCCAGCTGCTCCACATGTACCAGTAATATACTACCTACTGAAGGTGCACAAGGACCCTGTACACCCCCCTGGATGGCCTATTGTTAGTAGTATCAATTCGGTCACCTCCTGGTGGGTACATACATCCACCACTTCTTACAACCGTTAGTCATTCAAACACCTTCATTTTTGCATGACTCTATGCAGGTAATTAACATTCTTAATACAGTGGAGTGGAAGAAAAGTTACATTCTGGCCACTGCCGATGTTTCGTCCCTGTACACAATAATTTCACATCAGCATGGTCAGGAGGCAGTGCAATGTTATCTTGAGACTAATGATTTTCTGCCATCCCAGAAAGGTTTTATTCTATCACTCCTCGATTTTGACATGGGAGGAACTACATCTGGTTTGATGGAACTTACTACCTCCAAAATAGTGGTGTGGCCACGTGCACTAAATTTGTGCTGAGTATGGCCAATCTTTTTATAGCTAAGTGGGAGGAGGATGTCGTTTATGTAAGACCTAGACCAGAGTTGATCCTATGGAAAAGGTACATTGATGACGTCCTCCTCATATGGGATGGTACATATAACAAGTAAAAAAGGCGCAAATGCCACAGTACCTCAATATTTACATAGTTCCTTATTTGTCCAATGGGGAATAGGAAACAATATCTGTGTAACCCGTACACATATAGTGGTCAGTCAGGGCTGCCATAAACAGGACCAGAAGCCAAGTCCAAAAGGAGCTGAGAACAAAAACAAGGAAAAAAGGTGCCTCTGAGTATATATTAATTAACAATTTATTAAAAGCAAATATCCACTCACATGAAGGATAGCAGCGAAGCATTCAGGAAGAGGAACTAATAATCCCAGCCCGTCTCATGTGTGGTAAATGGCTTTGTCTCCAATCCAGGATGAAAGTAATGAGGGATAGTAAGGACAACTTCTCAAAGTAGGCTGCATGTAAAGTATATCACCAGCGGGATCAGCAAAGCAAATTATTTGTGACTGGCTGTGGGTTCAGGGAGAGGGGCTGACGCTCTTCCTTGTGGCCAGGCACTTCCTTGTTTATCAGTCAGCGCTCATTCGGACTCCATGGAAAGATTTAATGTGGCCGTGAATGGGAGATCACAGAAGAGGCTTGGAACGCACCGTGGAGTGCACCGTGGGGCGCGGCGCAAGGTTCATGATGTCAAATGATCTGTGACGTGTTTCCAAGTATTCGCGACTTGGATGACACACAGTGGCACTCCTTTGTCAAGCATAAGGGATGCTGGGAGGGGGTCATGCTTAAATAGTCTGTTTAAGAACAACAGTGTGGGAAGGGGCCAGTATATATGTAATATATACTGGCCCCTTCCCCACGGTGCGCTCCACGGTGCATTCCAAGCCTCTTCTGTGATCTCCCATTCATGGCCGCATTACATCTTTCCATGGAGACCGAATGAGCGCTGACTGATCAACATGGAAGTGCCTGGCCACAAGGAAGAGCATCAGCCCCTCTCCCTGAACCCACAGCCGGTCACAAATAATTTGCTTTGCTGATCCCGCTGGTGATATACTTTACATGCAGCCTACTTTGAGAAGTTGTCCTTACTATCCCACATTGCTTTCATCCTGGATTGGAGACAAAGCCATTTACCACACATGAGACTGGCTGGGATTAGTAGTTCCTCTTCCTTAATGCTTCGCTGCTATCCTTCTTGTGAGTGGATATTTTCTTTTAATAAATTATTAATTGATATATACTCAGAGGCGCCTTTTTTCCTTGTTTTTGTTCATATGGGATGGTGAGCAAAGTGGCCTGGACGATATTGTGGCCTTCCTGAATTTAAATGATAGGGGTATTTTTCTCCAGCATGAATCAAGCAAATCTGAGGTCCATTTTTGGACTTAAAAATTAAAGTACAGGATGGAGCCATGGTCACGTCAACTTTTTTTAAGAAATGGCTCAATTTGCACTAAAAGTTGTCATCATCCTGCCTGGCTAAGATCGTTCCCGGTTAGCCAGTTCTTACGCCTGAAGAGGAATTGCACGGGGTCCGAAGATTTTGTGTGAGAGGCCTCTGTCTTAAAATGTATATTTCTGGATAAAGGTTATAATATGGTAAAACTGGATCTAGCCATAGACCGTGCAATGAATAGACATGTGCACATTGAAATATTTTTCTGAATTTTGTTTTAGTCCGAAAAATAAAATTATTTAGTTACTCCCAAATTTCGTTTTTAATTTATTTAGTTTCATTTAAAAATGCATTTGTCTGAAAATCAGAATTAATTAAGGTCAAATCTGTCATTGAAGGCTTATGGTGTCTGTCAAAAGTTCCCAGAAGATTTGACGAAGCAGCTAAACTGTACGATGCCCCAATCATACATTTCCGGTCGAATGCTCCACCCACAAGTTATAGTAGAATTCTAATGTTGTATGACTAGTAATAATTATATTTATTACTTATTATTACTAGTCAACCAACATTAGAATTCTTCTATAGCCTATGGGTGGAGCATTTGACCATAAATGTCTGCTCGCGGTGACCATATATGTTTTTAGCTGCTTTGTCGAATCTTCATGTCTCTATAATGTTGAATCTTTTCTCTCTATGCTGAATAATCTTGGACTAATAGAGTTAGGTTAGGCACATTCAACCACAGGTTCGATAGACACAGATCGCTATTATCACCGTCATGTCGAATCTTCTATCTATATCGAACTGTTGTCGCAACAAAACTAATATAAAGCATTTTTTATGTTGGATCTTTCGGGTTTTGGATTTTGCACGTTCGTTATCGTTTGTTAAAACGAATGCGAAAATCCCCGAAATTCGGACGAAAATGTATTTGGATGAAAATGAATGCACATGTCTAGCAATGAATAAAAATAGAGAGGAACTGTTGGTCCTGAGGGATGTGGTACTGATGACAGTTATAAGCATGCCTTTTTTACTACTTTTTCCACATAGCAATATGCTATTAAAAATATTTTGCGAAAACATTGTAATTTCCTTAGAAACAGCAATGTCACGATCAGGGGTCAGCCTCGAACACCAATTGCTATAGCAGTTGCAGAACTACCACCGACCAGCAGGATAGGTACACAGGCAGTCACCCTGGCAGATTATGCAGGCTCATCTGAGGTGTGGAGTCTAAGTACTAACCGATGTTCACCAGACCTCCTGATTGTGGAGATGGATTTTGCTGCCTGTTAGTATAAGGTCACGGTCCTTAGGAGGTGAGCAAGCTGGGGTCCATTAGCGGATAAGCAGGTAAGGATCAACAGAAGCGTGGTCAGTAAACAAGCCAAAAGATTGGTAACAAGTAGTTGTTGGTTGGGATCAGGCAGAAGCATAGTCGAGGAACAAGCCAAGGGTCGAGTAGTAGCAAATATGGATGGCAGCAGGAAAGAGAGGAGCAAGATACAGGCTGAAGATAGTACAATATTCTGGCAAGGAGGAAGTGCAGAGACATGGCTTTCTTCCAGAAAAAGTATTTTTGTGAAATGGTTTGAGTAGAGATATGTGAAACACAGAGTGAATCGTCATACTGTCTGGAAGTTTGAGGTCGAAAGGCAACTGAGTTGATCTGGGCCGAGATCTGGAAAGGTCCAAAAAACTTTTGTCCCAACTTTGCAAATGGAACATGAACCTTCATAATTTTAGTAGATAAGCAAACGTGATCACCCACATGAAAGGTAGGAAGTGCTCTGCGATGTCTAGGTGCAGCCTTCTTGTAACTTTCCTGAGCTTCCCTCCAAGTCTCTATCAATTTTTCCTGGATCTCCTGTAAAGCAGTTAATCTGCTGGTAACAGCGGAATTGGAGTTGAGATAGGAAGAGCAGGGATAAAAGCAGGATCATGCCCGGTATTTAGGAAAAAAGGGATCTGATAGGTGGAGCTATGTTCAGAATTTTTATAAGCAAACTCCGCTGTAGGAAGATAATCCACCCAGTCATCCTGAAGATAACTAACAAAACATCTGTTAGTTTCTGTCTTAGAAACTCCAAAATGGGTGGATATACGGCACAAGATCAGAGCCTAGCCTGAGCAAGGGTACTCGCTCCTACCTATTTTCCTGCCATGGCACTGCTAACTTCTTGCCCGTAGGGCCAATCCCACTCTGCCCCCCCTTTTTTTGGGGTCCAGAGTCGGGTCGCATTAGTTACTATGTTAATATTTTCTTAGTTTGTATTATTGACATTCTTCCTTTCGAGTTGCCCTATGTCAGGTTTGATGCACACGGCAATCCTAGGGGGTTGGGGGTTCGGGGGGATTTGAGTCCCAGGCACAGTCTGAGCCCATTTGGGGTGTCTGGAAGCTGGGCTCCCCGAAGAAACTTAGATACTCCCCCTACTACTAAACTGCACCCCCTCTCCTTGATTTTTCCTTAGGTAACGGAATCCCATGTGCATCATTCTCTCACTCCTAGTTTATACGAGCCCTGCACCCATAGCCTTTAACCTCATGTATATTGCTCGCAGGTGCTACCCTCCTCCTCTGTATTGATTCAATGGCATACTGTTTCTTACTCCTCAAAATGTGCCTTATTACTGACTCTCCTGCGTGAGAGCAGTTTGTTCCATGTATCATTTTTGTTTCAATAAATACCTTTTAATACAAAAAAAAATAAAAAAAAATAAACTCCAAAATGTCTAGCAAATTTGGAGTCATGAACCAACTTGAGGACTTCAACCTGAGTAACTTTGGGTACACACAAGCCGTTTTTGTACTCAAGGATGATGTCCATAGGAGGATTATTGAGGAGTAGGTCATTCTCATACCCTTCCTTGAAGAGAATGCTTTAGAACTTGTGGACTCTAGAAAGTTATTTTGAGGCAGGATTGTGTATTCAGAGTTGTCTTCCTGGAAAGGCCCAGACAACATTCCTAATGAAGCATCGGCATTACCATTCCTTGACCCTGGTCGATATGAGAAAATGTAATTCAACCTGGAAAAAGAACAATCTCTTGGCAAAACGAATGAATTCCAGATTCTTATGATCGGTGAGAGAAAGCTTAGCACCCTCCATCAAATGCCTCCATTCAAAAAATGCTTCCTTAATTTCCAATAACTCCTTATTCCCAAAGCCATAATTTCTTTTGGCTGAAGACATTAAACGAGAGAAGTAAGCACAAGGATAAAGCTGCATATTTTCACCACGTCATTGACAGAGTACAGCTCCCATGGGAGAGTCTGAAGCATCCAAATCCACTATAAAAAGTAATTCAGGATTGGGATGTACCAATACTGGTGCAGAAGTGAAAAGAGTTTTTAACTTTCCAAAAGCAGCCTGTGCCTCAGACGACCACACAAATTGCACCCCTTTCTTTGTAAGCTGTGTAATTGGACCTATCACCTTCTGTAAAAGTTGACAAACCCGACAAATCCTTGGATTTCCTTAATGTTTTCGGGGGCAGGCCAATCTACCACTGCTTTAATCATCTCGGGATCCATGCTACCCCATCTGGAGAAATAATATACCCCAAGAACTGGATCTGGGCTTGTTCAAAGTCACATTTCTCCAGTTTTATGTAAAGTTGATTCTGCCTTAATCTTTCAAAGACAGTGCAAACGTGCTTGTGGTGCTCTTCCAGGTTATCGGAAAAGATAAGGATGTTATCCAGATAAGCAATGACAAATTAGTCCAACAGATCTCGATAAACATTGTTTATGAAATGTTGAAAGGTCGCAGGGGCATTGCAAAGACCAAAAGGCATGACTAAAGCCCCGTACACACGAGAGGACTTATGTCCGACAGACTTCCGAAGGAGTTCCGTCGGAGTTCTGCTGGAATTCCGACGGAGTTCTGACAGACTTTTCGGCTGAGCGGACTTGGCCACACACAATCACACTAAACTCCAAAGGATTCGAACGTGATGACGTACGACTGGATTCGAATAAGGAAGTTCATAGCCAGTAGCCAATAGCTGCCCTAGCGTCGGTTTTAGTCCGTCGGAATAGCATACACACGAGCAAATTTTTCGAAGGGACCGGGTCCGGCGGAGTTTCTTCGGAAAAATTTGAAGCATGTTCCATATTCTAAAGTCCTTCGGACTTTGGCGAGTCAAAAGTCCGTTGCAGCCCACACACGATCAAATAGTCTGACGGACTCAGTCCGTCGGACTTTGGATGTTGAAAAGTCCGCTCGTGTGTACGGGGCTTAAGGGCTCAAAATGTCCATATCTGGTTCTAAAGGCGGTTTTCCATTTGTCTCCTGGACGAATACGGACCAGGTTATATGCCCCCGGTAGGTCAAGTTTTGTAAAAACTTTGTCAGAACAAAGTCTTTCCAACATTTCCAAGATCAAGGGGAGTGGATAACGGTTTTTAATAGTGACCTTATTAGTTTGCCTGTAATCAATGCATGTACGCAAAGTGGAGTCTTTATTTTCAACAAAGAATAGGGCTGCTCCTGCAGGAGATGTTGAGTGTCTAATAAAGCCCTTCTCTGAATTCTCATCAAGCCACTCCCTGAGAACTTTTAATTCAGGTTCTGACAGATTGAAAGGCAGCCGAGAGGTATTTCTGCCCCTGGGAGCAGCTCAATGGGGCAATCATATGAGGAGGTAATCGATCCTCATTTTTCTTATCACAGACATCCCGGAATGCATGGTATTGTGGAGGCAAGTTGTCATATGACAGGGTAGTTACCACACCAACTTGCAATTCCTTGACCAGCGGATAACTTGTTTGTTAAGGTTCCCTACAGTGTTCCTTGCAGTAGGTCGATGCGAAATCTATGGTCCGTGCTCCCCAGTTGATAGAGGGATTGTGAGTGGAGAACCAAGGAATGTTCAAAATGATTGGAAATTTGGGTGATGTGATCAGCTGAAAGATGATGGTCTCACGATGGTCAGCCTCAAATTGGATTACCAGAAGAACCGTTTTATGGGTAACAGGTCCTGAAGATAAGGGTGAACCATCAACCGTCTCCATCTCAATAGGAGCAGATGTATTTTTGGCTTGAATGTTATTGCGGTGGGAAAACTATGTCCATAAAGTTTTCTGCCAGCCCCAGAGTCCAGCATAGTAGAGCAGGGGATTTCATGGCCCTCAGAAATATGCTTAAAGTGGTTGTAAACCCTTACAAACCACTTTGACCTACAGGTAAGTCTAGATTAAGGCTTACCTGTAGGTCCAATAAATATCTCCTAAACCTACACAGTTTAGGAGATATTTGCCGAAAGACAGCCATTGCTGTCTACGGCGCATGCGCCGTAGACAGCGGCGTGCAGGCGCACTGAGCGACGAAGATGGCGCGCGTGTCGGCTCCCGTGCGCATGCGCGGGAGTGACGTCATCGCGGCTTCGCCGAATGACAGCGGTGGAGAGGCAAGACCCCACCGAGAAGATGGATGTGCCGGACTACAGGGGACAGCGGTGACTTCGATGCATAGTAGTCCATTATATTTTGCCTTTGCAGGGAATGAAAGAAGAAGTAAACTCATCAGTGTTTACTTCCTCTTTAATAGGGATGACAAAATGAGATAGTGAAGAATTTACCTTATTTTCTTTGAGAATCAATGGGGAGATAGACTGGGTAATAGAGTTTATTTGTTCAGGCATGATCACGAGTCACTGAAACTGTTCTTCTAACCTTGTTAGGACAGTTAACTACATAATGCCCCCACAATATAGAAAGAGGTTCTCAGAACATCTTCTTTGTCCTGAGTAGAAATGATCTCTTAATTGCATCAACCTGCATAGATTCAGCTGTGTCAGAATCTGGAGAAACTATTGGATCCTTTCAAACAAATTGACTAGCAGAGAAACACATACCACCATTAATTCCAAACATTCCCACCCTCTCCTTCCTCATTTCTGTAAGCCTGTGATCAACTCAGATACATAGTTGGATGAAGGCCTCAAGATAATTAGGAGTCTCTACTCTAGCAAGCTCATCTTTTACCTGTTCAGAAAGCCCTTGGCAGAACCACCTTTTTGTGCTGTTGGGTTCCAACTGGTATCTGTGATCCAATGTCTGAATTCAGCTGTGTACTCAGCAACAGAGCGTTTACCCTGCCGTAAATTATGCAACTTTGCTTCAGCCGTAGCACAGTGGTCGGATCATCAATAATTTGATTCATTGCGGCCTCGAAAGTCTGGAAATTATTCAACATGGCACTGTCTTCAATAAACACCTTTGCTTTGGGTAACCTCCGCCCGTTGACCAAGCAAAATAAAAGCGCTAACACTAAATAGTGTGCTTCCTAACTGGGAGCTGTGGAATTTAAGCAGCTGTATTAAAAGGCTTTAAATGAATAAAAACCACTGAAAACGTCAAAAAAAAAACATCTACGAGGTAAATGAATGGATCAATTCACCCATAGAAAAAACAGCGCATATTACTCTATAGAAGAAAAATTGTTCTGGTGCAAACTCTTATTCTACGGAAAACATATGTATATACTCCAAAAATTGATCATACAAAATTATTATTGTCCATAATAACTATCCATATGTCCAGTTTATGCTAAATGCTCAAGATAGTTTCAGTGAGAAAAGAACTGAAACAAAGTTATCTATTTCAGTCCATAAGAGGCATAGGAAGCAAAACTGAAACAAGTTTTCTGTCACAGATCATCACAGATCACAGGGGTATACAATGCAATCCTTCCTTAACGTGATTAGACTTCCAGCAATGCAATGCAGTGTTCCCAAATTTGCTGGGGGGTAATCCCAAGCACGAAGCGACCCCCTTTAGTTTTATTCTTACCGGATCTGCCTGGTTACGCGAGCATTCAGATATCACTCCTCATCGGCTGGATCTCATCCGCTTCATGAGCACCAGGTAATTCGAGATCTCGGAAAAAAGCAATTGCGGAAAACACACATAGCGTAATACTGTCTCGTAAAAACACAATTTATTTAAATGAAAAATATTGCACTCACAAAAAACAATCCTTTAAAAACATTGGTTCACTCTACATGCATAGTTCTTTACGATAGTCTGGTGCAGGGAGATATATTAACATCAGCCGCTACAGATTGTCGCCATATTATAGCTCACGGTTTTAGCTGTGCGTCTTTTCCTCCCTCCTGTCAGTTACTCTATGCTGCTAACGTGTACTACCACCCTGACGCGTTTCGTCGTATTGACATCATCTGAGGGTGGAGGCAATCAGTCCTGACCCCTTATTTATATGTATGCTATTAACCCTTCATAGACGCATATAAATGTTTAGTGATTTATCCACTTTTATTCTATACGCGGCTCTCTTTGCAGACCACCTACTGCAAAGAGAGCCGCGTATAGAATAAAAGTGGATAAATCACTAAACATTTATATGCGTCTATGAAGGGTTAATAGCATACATATAAATAAGGGGTCAGGACTGATTGCCTCCACCCTCAGATGATGTCAATACGACGAAACGCGTCAGTGTGGTAGTACACGTTAGCAGCATAGAGTAACTGACAGGAGGGAGGAAAAGACGCACAGCTAAAAACGTGAGCTATTATATGGCGACAATCTGTAGCGGCTGATGTTAATATATCTCCCTGCACCAGACTATCGTAAAGAACTATGCATGTAGAGCGAACCAATGTTTTTAAAGGATTGTTTTTTGTGAGTGCAATATTTTTCATTTAAATAAATTGTGTTTTTACGAGACAGTATTACGCTATGTGTGTTTTCCGCAATTGCTTTTTTCCGAGATCTCGAATTACCTGGTGCTCATGAAGCGGATGAGATCCAGCCGATGAGGAGTGATATCTGAATGCTCGCGTAACCAGGCAGATCCGGTAAGAATAAAACTAAAGGGGGTCGCTTCATGCTTGGGATTACCCCCCAGCAAATTTGGGAACACTGCATTGCATTGCTGGAAGTCTAATCACGTTAAGGAAGGATTGCATTGTATACCCCTGTGATCTGTGATGATCTGTGACAGAAAACTTTGTTTCAGTTTTGCTTCCTATGCCTCTTATGGACTGAAATAGATAACTTTGTTTCAGTTCTTTTCTCACTGAAACTATCTTGAGCATTTAGCATAAACTGGACATATGGATAGTTATTATGGCACTGTCTTGTTCAATATAAAGGGAGGCCCAGACCAGAGCTTCCCCAGTCAGGAGGTTGATAACAAACATTACCTTCTATCTTGTTCAATATAAAGGGAGGCCCAGGCTAGAGCTTCCCCAGTCAGTAGGTTGATGAATGCAGTGGGTCGCATTTGGAAAAAGATGCACTGGTTAAGAAAACCTCTGTAATGGTGGCGGTCGCCATTAAACTCGTGTGGATGAGGCATATGTGCATTAGCATCATCTCGGGAATGTAGGTCCAGCAATTGTATGGTCAGAGCACGGATCTCTTAGTGTTGCTCCTTCACCACACTTTCCAGTCCGGGAAATGTTTCTTGGTAAGTCACCCCTTGCATAAAGACCTGGATCAAAGCATGCAAAGCAAGCGGTCTTTGAAATAAGACCGATAAAGACGAGACTTGGCTCTTAATAGTACTGAAGACCAGCTTCATCTCTACCCCATATTGATGGGGACAAGGGCCACCGGCAAGGGTTGTGGGGGTCTACGGGCATGGGTGTTATTGGAATCTTGAAGCCCCTTTTAATAAGGGGATCCCCAGATCTCGGCACCCTCCATGTGAATGAGCATGGGGTACACTGTACTCTTACTCATTTACCAAATAAAGTGCCAAAAAGAAATACACATGGTGCATGCTAGGTCCGTGATGCTAGGTCCGTGACGTCACAAGGGGACGGTGCCACCAGGTGACATAGTGGGCATTATAACTGAAGATGGATCTAGACGATGGGACATTTCTTTTTATTAAAAAACAATTGTCAAAAACAGTATTTTTTACACTTTTTTTGGTGGCCGAGTAGGCATACAATGTACCCCATACTAAGGTTGCACCAATACCGGTATTGGCGTCGATACCCAGCATTTGCACAAATATCAGTACTCGTACAAATGCTCTGGTACATGAATCCGATACTTTCTCGGTTCTTTCAGCTGTCAGCGGGATTCCCCCACTGACAACTGCAACTGCACCGAACTCCTGCAGCTCTGCAATTTGCCTGAAAGGAGCCACAGCATTTGCTATAGCGACCTCCATGTTTTGGGCCAGAATTTTCTGTCACGATCAGGAGTCAGGCTCAAAGACCAATTGCTATAGCAGTTGCAGGATTACCACCGACCAGCAGGATAGGTACACAGGCAGTCACCCTGGCAAATGATGCAGGCTCATCTGAGGTGCTGAGTCTAAGCCCTTGTACACACGGTCGGACATTCCGACAATCAAATCCGTCGGATTTTGTCTGACGGATTTTGTCCGAAACTGTTGCATACACACAGTCGGACAAAGTTGTCAGAAAATCCGATTGTACTTAACGTGATGACGTTATTTCATTAGGACGGGACTACGTTCAGGCTAGTAGCCAATAGCTTTGGTCTAGAAATTTGTTCTGAGCATGCGTGGCACTTAGCCCAGCTGGAAAACTTGGTCCATCGGCTACTCCGATGGAAACCGTCCAATGGAGCCCACGCACTGTCTGATTATCCGACAACATGGTCCAATCGGACATTGTCCATCGAAATGTCCGACCGTGTGTACAAGGGCTGCTGCCATTCAAGTATATGAAAATTGATGGGTTTCCCCTATACCATACTAGACTTTATATATGCTGATATGACCTTTGTGATGAGGGTCCACTAAACAGGGTAAGCGGCTGTGTTGTTGGGTGCCGGTGATGGGTTTCTCTATTGTGCACTTATCTCCTGCCTACCATCGATTGAAATAAAATTGAATATCTGTTCCTGGATTGAGTTTCTTTGGACTATTATGTATAAGCGCTGCACCTTAATTGTATACATTTCTATTGATTTTCTTCAATATTGTGCTGGCTACTGATGTTTCACTAAGTTAATTGGTACTAACAATTTTTAGCGCAGCAGATTTTATTTTAATTTGTCCTGGAGTATGCTGAAAGGACAATCCGGGAACTCTGATGCCAGATCCATATCTCTGCTGGGGTGACTAAAGTCTGCTATTCCGATCTTGGATCCAGGTGGAGGTTTGAATGTCCCAGACTGTAAGAAACGTCCCACTGCTTGCCACCAATGTAACGAAATACCCCACACTCCGCTTGAGTGCTTTTATCATATACAGCTTCCTTCCAGTATGAATATAGATATCAGATCTTCCCAACCACTTGCAACCACAAACTAGGCAGTACTCATTTTAGTTGCTGAACAAGAACTGTTTATTGAAACACAAGTACACAGGTAATACTCGGGACAATCCCCCCTTTCCATTCTGGGCGGAGTAGACTGCTGGAGGAGTTTGCCCCTCCCCTCTCACAGCTAATCTACATACACATCCCATAATACTCAAGGCAGACAGACACAACACCCCAAACAACCCAGTAAAGAGTACATGAGACAATATACAGTATATACATGTATGTATATGTATGTATATACATATATATACATACATACATACATACATACAACATACATACATACATACATACAACATTCCAGTGTGGTTGTACAGTGAGTCCAATTTGTACAGATCAGACTGTATTTCTCAGTCACCCTGTGTCCCTATTGGAGATACAGGGTTACTTAGACATAGGAGGTGCGTGGGGAGCTGAAACAAGGGTTTGGGTTTCCCAACCTCCCCAAGGGATTCTGAGTGCCACAGGCCCCCCTGCCCAAAGTGAATCCCATCACAGACATGTTAAGCAAACAGTGCCTGCAACTGTTCCACTACTTGGACAGTGTCCTCCTAGTGGCCGGAAGGCCTCAAATTCACTGGGAGATCCTAGTCAAGACTCTATTGAATCTAGGTTGGATAATCAAATGGCAAAAGAGTCAACCGTTACCCATGCAGAGAATGTTATTCTTGGGAACCATTCTGGATACCGAGAAAAAACACGGTGGAACTCCCTTCAGAGAAGGCAACAACGGTCTCCCAGCTAGAAAAAATAGTAAACCGATCATATCTCTTGTCCTACCACTGCCTCAGACTACTGGGATCGCTATCAGCAATGATTCCAATGGTGAAGTGGACCCATTGGCAGATGAGGACGTTTCAGGCGGAATTCCTGAAACAATGGAGAAGCCGATCCACACGTCAATGGATCAGATTATCAACAATGAAACGTTCCCTCGATTGGTGGCGGAAGCCAGCCAATCCGTCTAATTGTCACCAACTCAATCCACCGATACCAATAGTGGTCGCATGTGATGCATCAGCAGTAGGCTGGGGAGCACATTGTAACGGGCATCTAGCCCAGGACCAATGGGAGAGCAAATGGAGAGAGAAGTCTACAATATAATAGAACTGAAAGCAGCCTTCCAGGCATTGAAGGCATTCCAGGACCAAATAAAGGGAGCCAATGTAATACTTCAAATGGACAACAAGGTGGCAGTTGCCCATGTACGTAGCCAAGGAGGAAGGCATAGTCGGGCACCCAAGGAGGAACTGGCAGGAAAGACATCTGCGAAGCGCAGCTGCTGTCCCCAGGTGCATACCTGTGTGCATACCTGAGCGCACACCTGTGCGCGTGCGCCAATCCAGAACAACCAGAACAAGCATAAATGTCTCTGCAGACGCGTGCACATGTGCGTGACCGTTTGTGCGCGCGCATGCACCTGTTGTCAGAACGGGCGCCAGTCGGCCTATTTAAATGGAGCTACAGTGTTTACCTGAATCCTGCTTCCTGTGTGTTTGACTTCTGTTTCTGATCTGGCTTGCTCCCGACTACTCTTGCCTTCCTCCTGCCCTGGCCCCTGGCTTTCCACGATCTGACCTCTGTCTCCAGTTCCTGTTACCTTGCGCTTGTTGCCAAATCTGCCTGTGACCCGACTACGCTCCTGCCTGCTGTTCTGCCTGATTTGCCGTCTGTTGCTTATATCGGCTTGTGACCTGACTACGCCTTGCCTGCCGCCTTGCCTGATCCACCTGCCTGCTGTCTACCCGGCTTATCTGACCCCGCTCCTGGCCATCCAGCCTGTTAGAAGTTCCCGCTTCCTATGGTGGGCCTCTGCCTATCTGCTGTCAAGTCTGCCAGCCATCTGCCTTCTCACCTGTCTGCTATCTGCTGTGATCCGGAAGCCTGTTGTGAGTTCCGGCTTCCATTGGTACAAGACTTCTGGACTGATTATAGGCAGTCTTACCCTGCCGTGCTCCTGAGCCCACTGTCTGACAATCAGTAGCTCACTAGCCAGAGCTGTATGAGAGGCCTTCCTCTAAACATCAGGCTCACCTACCAGGTATGTGACAGGAGCGCATAGTCGAGCACCCAAGGAGGAAGGCATAGTCAAGCACTCCTAGCAGAAATCTCACTAATTATGAACTGGGCTCAACAGAATTTGATGAATTTATCAGCTATGTACATTCCAGCCCCACAGAATTGCTTAGCAGAAGCACTGAGCCGCAAAACATTGGACAACAACAAATGAATTAAACCAATCAGTTTTAAAATGGGTTTGCGATCAGTGGGGTCAGTCAGACCCCACTGTCATCCCCAGCCAAAAGCAAGTGCAAACAATTCCTGGCAAGGGTCAATTTCTCGCAAGCGGAAGCAGTGGATGCACTTAACTACAAATGGATCTTCACTCTAGCATACGTTTTTCCACCAATAGCTATAAATCCCAGGTTACTGAACAGAATATGCAAACATCCGGGGGTAGTAATGGCAATCATGCCTGTGTGTCTGTGCAGATCATGGTTTGCATCACTACAGGCCTTGGCAGTGGAACCCCAGATCCTACTGCCAGAGATACCAAACCTCCTCCAACAATGTCAGTTGTGGCATACAAACCCTACCTAGCTTCATCTGGCAGCCTAGAGATTGAGAGGCAAAGGCTAGGAGAAGCAGGTTGTTCGGCCTCAGTCATTGTAACCTTACTCAAGGCAAGAGCAGCAACAACAAACAACATCTATTCAAAAGTATGGGAAAGGTTTGATGACTTTGTTGAACCCATAGGATTTGATTCTTTAGTACCGCGGGAAGCACAGGTGCTGGAATTCCTACAAGCAGGTCTGGAGATGGGCTTACAAACAAACGCACTCAGGGTGCAAATCTCAGCACTATATGCATTGGCGGGGTAAGCTAGGCTACCCAGCAGTTAGTGCAATAGTTCTTGACAGAGTAGGACCTCAAACAAGGTCATTTGTACCTCCATGGGACTTACAGGTAGTACTAGAGATGTTGTCCCAATCTTCTTTTTCAGGGACCCAAGCAACCTCGTTATGAAATATAACGATGAAAGCAGTTTTTCTCACTGCCATCACATCAGATAAAAGAATATCAGACAACCCTTAGCAGAATACAAACCCCCTTACTGTTGCCCCCTACTAGGGATGAGTCAAACACCCCATGATTCGGTTTGCACCAGAACATACCGAACAGGCAAAAAATTTGTAAGAACACACAAACACCATTAAAGTCTATGGGACATGAACATGAAAAATGAAAAGTGTTCATTTTAAAAGCTTATATGCAAGTTGTCATAAAAAAAGTCATAAAAAGTGTTTGGGGACCCGGGAGACATGTATTTTTTGGGAGCAGTAATTTATTTTTAATGCTTAAAGTGAAACAATAAAAATGAAATATTCCTTTTAATATCATCCCTGGCTGGGGTGTCTATAGTATGCCTGTAAAGTGGCACATTTTTCCCGTGTTTAGAACAGTACCACAGCAAATTGACATTTCTAAAGGAAAAGTTGTAATTTACAACTGATCGTTGCTGTAATGAATTGTCGGGTCTCGGCAATATAGCTAAAACTCATTGAAAAAAAGAGCATGGCCCCCCCCCCAGACTATTACCAGGCCCTTTGGGTCTGATATGAATATTAAGCGGAATCCCAAACCAAAATTTAAAAAAAAATTGCGTGGGGGACCTCCTAAATCCATACCAGGCCCTTCAGGTCTGATATGGAAATGTAAAAAAAAAATGGCATAGGGGGTGCTTTGGGGTCTGACCTTGATGGGGACAAGGGCCTCATCCCCACAACCCTTTCCCGGTGGTTGTGGAGGTATGCGGGCACTGGCTTATCGGAATCTGGAAACCCCCTTTAACAAGGGGACCCTCAGATCCTGGCCCCCCATGTGAATTGGTAATGGGGTACACTGTACCCCTACCATTTCACAAAAAAAGTATCAAAATGGTAAAAAAGACAAGAGACAGCTTGGTACAAGTCCTTTACTAAAAAATAAGATATAAAAATGTCCCGCAATGTAAATTCACGTTGCCCAACGCACCAAACAAAAAGCCGCAACCGCTCCACCTCCATGGGAGGCTCCTGCCGACTGATGCTTTTTCTCTGTAACAGTTCTTATATAACTGAGGGTGGGGCCACCCAGTGACATAAACAGGTGACCCCACCCCACCCTCTGAGGCCACATGTCTTGTGGTTTTGTGGGCATGCTACAGCCCATACATGTATGCTGTCATGCTTGTGTCAGGAAAACTGAACATTTTATACTTACCTGACGGTAATATTCCTTTCCTGATGCATAAGCATGACAGCATACAGGTCCCTCCCTTGTAGGCTTTGCATTTGAGTATAGTTACGAGAATGCCGCCTGGGGGGAGGTGACTTATTTAAATATAGTACAACTAGTCCTGATTGGGCGAGGGGCGGAGCCTATCCCATACATGTATGCTGTCATGCTTAGGCATCAGGAAAGGAAAATTACCATTGGGTAAGTATAAAATGTTCAGTTTTCAGCAATCACAATAATGCATTTTTCCACTGAGGTGTCAACAGTGACCTGATGAATTCTTTGATGTATCCTCACATGATATCATTTGTCATTTTCCAGTGGATTTAGCAAACAAGAGGTTTGAATTGGCTGGGGGAGGTTTTACCACATACTGTGGTGCCCACCATGTCACCTGCTGGTGGCGCTGTCTCTCCCAGACCTATGGGCCGCAGTTCTGGTGTCCACCAGCGGGTGTCTCCCAGCAGTCTGGAGCTGACATCATCTCCTCCAATCAGGCATCACCTGAGACTGATTGCAGGAGGTGTATATATACCCAGCAGATGCTTACACATGTTGCCTTTGTTTTTTGTTTTTTTACCCTGACCTGCATTTGCTATCCTGAAACCTGTATTCTTGTAAAATGATAAATGGTTTTCAAAATTTTTTACAAATAAATATCTGAAAAGTGTGGTGTACATTTGTATTCAGCCCCCTTTACTCTGATACCCCTAACTAAAATCAAGTGGAACCAATTGCCTTCAAAAGTCATCTAATTAGTAAATAGAGTCCACCTGTGCGTAATTTTATCTCTATATAATTACAGCTGTTCTGTGAAGCCCTCAGAGGTTTGTTAAAGAACCTTAGTGAACAAACAGAATTATGAAGGCCAAGGGGCACACCAGACAGGTCAGGGATAAAGTTGTGGAGAACTTTAAACCAGGGCTAGGTTATAAAAAATGGCAACTCTGGAGGAGCTGCAGAGATCCACAGCTCAGGTTGGAGAATCTGTCCACAGGACAACTATTAGTTGTGCTCTCCACAAACACGGCCTTTATGGAAGTGTGGCAATAAGAAAACCATTGTTAAAAAAAAGCCATAAGGAAGTCTCGTTTGTAGTTTGAGAGAAGCCATGTGGGGGACAGTCAGGAAAGGTTTTACCTGCTGGTGGCGCTGTCTCTCCCAGGCCTATGGGCTGCAGTTCCGGTGTCCACCAGCAGGTATCTCCCGGCAGTCTGGAGCTGACATCATCTCCTGCAATAAGGCATCGCCTGAGACTGATTGCAGGCGGTGTATATATACCCGACAGATGCTTACACACATTGCCTTGGTATTGTTTCCTTGTGCCCTGACCTGCGTTTGCTATTCTGAAACATGTATTTCTGTAACCTGCATCCTGTACCTTGTATCCTGTGTTCCTGAACCCTGTATTCATCCCTGGACTCCTGTCTTGCAGATGTATCCCTTCTGCCTGCTGCCTGTCTCCTGTTGTCCTCTCCCTGTCCCATTCTGCTCCCTGATCTGATTGATCTCCCATGTATGACCCTGGCTTGTTCACGATTATGATTGTATCTTACACCTGTATATACGTTTTGTTTGGATAGCTATTGTTGTGTGTCACTGTGGTTGGTTGCTGGTTTATTTCATTGTTTGCCATATTAGAGGTGTGTTTACTCTTGTTTATTACTTATCCTTTTAATAAATCATTTATTAAATTATGTAGCGGCAGGCTCCTGAAGAGCACGCACTATGCGTTTTTCAAAGTTAAACTCTACCTAAACTGCAGTTAGGTTTGGGTTTATTTGTCTAAATTTGACTTCGGCATCAGTCTGACTGGACTGTGAGATGTGAGACAAGGGGCACTGTCTCTGGTGGCAGGAGTGGAACTATGGTCTGGTCAGGTGCTTAAAGTGGTTGTATACTCTTTTTTTTTACTTTTACCTACAGGAAAGCCTATAATAAGGCTTACCTGTAGGTAAAAAAAATATCTCCTAAACCTTTACGGTTTAGGAGATATTCCCCTCGGTATGCGCCGCTGACTGCAGCGGCGCATGCGCACGAGGGGATTCTCGGCCTGAAAATCCGGCAGTGTCCGGCCGGCCGGAATGAAATCTCCCGCGCGCATGCGCGGGAGTGACGATATCGCGGCTCCGGCCACTCACAGTGCCGGAGCCGCGATACCCGGAAGAAACGCTGAGGGAGCATGTCAGCTCCCTCGGCGTGGATCGTGCCAGATGTCGGGGGCCTCGTTCTAAGGTAAGTATTTCATAATGAGCTAGTATGCGGTGCATACTAGCTCATTATGCCTTTTGCTTTGCAGGTGTTAAAAAAAAAATAAAAAAATAGCGGGTTTACTACCGCTTTAAATTACTCTCTCTCAGAGCCAGGTCAGTGGGAGTGGCCCTCTCGCTGTGGCCTCTGGGAGAGGGTATTTAAGATGTGGATGTCACGTGGGGTTCCAGTCCAGTATGATGTGCTGATTAGATGGTCCTGGTCCTCCTGACCATCCCCCAGGAAGGCTATGGCCTGGAGTGCGGATCCGACTTTAATGCCTTGGGGCTGGCTAACCCAAGGCAAGGAAACTAAAGGAGAATTCTGAGGTGGTTGGGTGCCATCTCCAGTTTGGGAGAGACCCATTGTACTTCAAGGATTCCGGGGGAGGACTCTTTAGAAGAACACCGCGTATGGGTTGGTTTTATTAACAAAGGGCTGAAGTAATTGAGAGAATCTGATATTGTGGATATCGCCAAGCAGGCTGAAAGATCCAGGTATCCTACAAGTGTTCTAAAGCTTAGTTTTCCTACGTGTTCTGCAACAACGTTTGTGACAAAGACTTTGTTCCTGAGTAAGCACCTTGTTGGCTGCTAGGCCTTGTGAGAGAGGGACTGTCCAACCTGAGTGCTCATCCAGCTGCGAATGGTTATTCTCTGGATGCAGTCAAAGTAAGCAAGTTCTTTAACGTTTTTTGGACTTTGATATTAAGAGTACCTAAACTTCCTTTCCAACCCTCTGATCCCAAGTTGAAAGACTGTTCAATGGTTTGAGTTTTTCAAATAAAATACCTTCAAGTGGATCTATTGTCAGTCTCAAGTTACTGGGTCATCTACCACGGGACATCCCCTAGATGTGCAACAAAGAGAATGGAAGGTAAGCCCAAAAATAACCAGCAGCTCCTTCGGATGTTAGTTCTACAATTACAGTTAGGGCCATAAATATTTGGACAGTGACACAAGTTTTGTTATTTTAGCTGTTTACAAAAACATGTTCAGAAATACAATTATATATATAATATGGGCTGAAAGTGCACACTCCCAGCTGCAATATGAGAGTTTCCACATCCAAATCGGAGAAAGGGTTTAGGAATCATAGCTCTGTAATGCATAGCCTCCTCTTTTTCAAGGGACCAAAAGTAGTTGGACAATGGACTCTAAGGGCTGCAATTAACTCTGAAGGCATCTCCCTCGTTAACCTGCAATCAATGAAGTAGTTAAAAGGTCTGGGGTTGATTCCAGGTGTGTGGTTTTGCATTTGGAAGCTGTTGCTGTGACCAGACAACATGCGGTCAAAGGAACTCTCAATTGAGGTGAAGCAGAACATCCTGAGGCTGAAAAAAAAGAAAAAATCCATCAGAGAGATAGCAGACATGCTTGGAGTAGCAAAATCAACCGTCGGGTACATTCTGAGAAAAAAGGAATTGACTGGTGAGCTTGGGAACTCAAAAAGGGCTGGGCGTCCACGAAAGACAACAGTGGTGGATGATCGCCGCATACTTTCTTTGGTGAAGAAGAACCCGTTCACAACATCAACTGAAGTCCAGAACACTCTCAGGGAAGTAGGTGTATCTGTCTCTAAGTCAACAGTAAAGAGAAGACTCCATGAAAGTAAATACAAAGGGTTCACATGTAGATGCAAACCATTCATCAATTCCAAAAATAGACAGGCCAGAGTTAAATTTGCCCAAAAACACCTCAAGAAGCCAGCTCAGTTCTGGAAAAGTATTCTATGGACAGATGAGACAAAGATCAACCTGTACCAGAATGATGGGAAGAAAAAAGTTTGGAGAAGAAAGGGAACGGCACACCACATCCTCTGTAAAACATGGTGGAGGCAACGTGATGGCATGGGCATGCATGGCTTTCAATGGCACTGGGTCACTTGTGTTTATTGATGACATAACAGCAGACAAGAGTAGCCGGATGAATTCTGAAGTGTACCGGGATATACTTTCAGCCCAGATTCAGCCAAATGGTGCAAAGTTGATCGGACGGCGCTTCATAGTACAGATGGACAATGACCCCAAGCATACAGCCAAAGCTACCCAGGAGTTCATGAGTGCAAAAAAGTGGAACATTCTGCAATGGCCAAGTCAATCACCAGATCTTAACCCAATTGTGCATGCATTTCACTTGCTCAAATCCAGACTTAAGACGGAAAGACCCACAAACAAGCAAGACCTGAAGGCTGCGGCTGGAAAGGCCTGGCAAAGCATTAAGAAGGAGGAAACCCAGCGTTTGGTGATGTCCATGGGTTCCAGACTTAAGGCAGTGATTGCCTCCAAAGGATTTGCAACAAAATATTGAATAAATAAATATTTTGTTTGGGTTATGTTTATTTGTCCAATTACTTTTGAGCTCCTAAAATGTGGAGTGTTTGTAAAGAAATGTGTACAATTCCAACATTTTCTATCAGGTATTTTTGTTCAACCCTTCAAATTAAACGTTACAAACTGCACTTGAATTCTGTTGTAGAGGTTTCATTTCAAATCCAATGCGGTGGCATGCAGAGCCCAACTTGCGAAAATTGTGTCACTGTCCAAATATTTATGGCCCTAACTGTACATGCATGTTTGGTTCACTCTATCGCAGTCCACACATTTCTGGTCACACTGGTCCCTGACATAATACCAAGGCCATCCCTGACCAGAAGTGGCTGCACAGAGGAGACATCTTGGTTCTGCTGTTTGTGCTAAAATGTATCTGGAAGAAGTTGTCTATCTTTCTTTATTTACTGGTGACAGAGGATAATAATTATTGCCGTCAAGTATTGAAGGAGTGGGCCAGAGATCAACTTTTAGAATGTATGCTGTTTTAAAACATTCCGCCTTTGATTCAGGTGTGTGCAGAGCTAGCTTTGTCCAGTATTCCTAAAGGAGGTGATGACTTTTCTCCTCCCTTCAGTTTGGCTCAGGTAGAATCTTTAGTGTGGCTTTTGGAGGATGACTCTGCATATTTCTTTGAGCACTATTCAGCATGCTCCCAACAGGTGCTAGAGGTGCTAGTGTTAACACAGTGCGGTCTCTTGTCAGAAAGGCGGTATGTAAATTGAATTTCATAGCTCCCAACTGTCTCTAATTTTGAGGGACTGTCCCTGATTTGGAGCAATGTCCCTCTGTTCCTCATTCCTCCTCATCTGTCCATGATTTTGGTCTGATCTATATAGATGTATATAAAATGCACTTTTTATCTATCAAAACGTTTTTTCCGGTGCTAAACCTTTCATCTGAGTCACTTACAGGACTTCAGTGGCTAAACCAAAGAAGAAACTGAAATTTTTCCCAACCCATACAATTCCTGCCATTATCCCAGCCTGCTTCCACACCAGCCGATCTGCACTGGCCTGCTTCATCACCAACAGATCTTCTAAAGACTGCTTCTACACCAGTCAATCTGCTCCAGACTGCTTCCACACCAGCCTTTTCTGTGCCAGCCTGCCTCCACACCAGCCGATCTGCTCAAGCCTGCTTCTACACCAGTCGATCTGCTCCAGCCTGCCTCCATGCCAGTTGATCTGCTCCAGCCTGCTTCCACACCAGTCGATCTGCTCCAGCCTGCTTTCACACCAGCCGATCAACTCTAGATTGCCTCCATGCCTGCCGATCTGCTCTAGCCTGCCTCCATGCCACCACATCCACTCCAGCCTGCCTCTACGCTAGCCTCTGATGATCCTGAACCTGATGACCCACCTAACCCTGCCAACTCTCTGCCTGTTGTCCAGCCTGATGTTCTAATACCTGCTGTCCAGCCTGATGCTCCAGTATTTGTGCCGGTGTCCACGGTGCAGCCTGATGTTCCAGTTCCTGATGACCCAGTTCCTGATGCCCAACCTGGTGATTCCGTTCCTGTTGCCCAGCCTGCTGTGCCTTTGCCCACTGCCCAGCTTAATGTGCCTCTGCTCATCGCCCAGCCTAATAATCCAATACCTGTGTTCCAGCCTGCCTCTGATGATCCTTTAACTAAGGATCAGCTTGATGTCATGTGCTTTTTGCAGCTACGACTAATTGAAGCGTCCGAAGGTTACTCCTTCGAGGGTGGGGTACAGTCAGGAAAGGTTTCACCAGCTGGTGGCACTGTCTCTCCCAAACCTATGGGCCGCAGTTCCAGTGTCCATCAGCGGGTGTCTCCCGGCAGTCTGGAGCTGACATCATCCCACGAGACTGATTGTAGGAGGCGTATATATGCCCGGCAGATGATTATACACTTTTCCTTGGTATTGTTTCCTTGTTCTCTGATCTGTGTTTTCTATCCTGAAACCTGTATTACTGTAGTCTTGCAGATTTATCCCTTCTGCCTGCTCCCTGTCTCGTCCTGGTCCCTGCTGTATCTGATTGATCTCCCGTGTATGACCCTGGCTTGTTCATGATTATGATGTATCTTACTCCTGTATATAGGTTTGGTTTGGATAGTTATTGTTGTGTGTTACTGTGGTTGGTTGCTGGTTTATTTCATTATTTGCCATAATAGAGGTGTGTTTACTTTTGTTTATTACTTATCCTTTTCGTTTCAAATATTTTATTGAAAAGTCAAACAAGGTATACAGAAGTAAGCAGAACAATTTACATTAACAACTGATACAGATTATAGTTTAACAGGTTGCCACCATTGTCCGCCAACGGATATAGGCCAAATAGTACTAAAGCACACTCGTGAACCCGCCATATACTAGAGTAAGCAAACAGGAAGCATTCCAGTAGGGGGTCTTTACATAATACAAAAGAAAAGGAGAGTTGACCAGTTCCATTGGTAAGGAAACATGTTACAGAGAATGTTGTGGTGGCAGTACTCACAGCAGGTGAGTTTGCAGAGTAGTGTTCCGCAGGAAAAATTTTACATTCGTAACCTGAGAGAGAGAGAAAAGGACAGAGGGAAAAATAGAAGGAAAAGGAGAAAAGAAAATAAGAGAAAGTACATAGAAGAAGATGGGAAGCAAAGAAAGAGGAGAAAAAGGTAAGGTCGGGGGGCCCGGGCGACCCACAGAGTCCAGACAAATAATCAGCGTGAGTTAAGGGGCCATAAGACGCGCATCAAAATCTTTTGGTAGGAAATGGTCCACCCAAGGTTGCCAAATTCTATTAAATAAGGGAATCCTATCCAATACTATCGCTTCAATTTTAGCGTGTATCATCGCTTGAGTGATTCTATGCTTGGTCTCAGTTATATTCAGTGATGGGGTCCTCCAGGCTCTCGCAATCGTTTGTTTGGCAGCAGTCAGCACCTGAAGAAAAAGTCTATTGTGGGCTTTAGTAAGATCTTGGGGCAGGTAATTTAACAATGCTGATACTGGGTCTGGTGTCACAGGATATTGCAACAATGTGGATAATAAATGATAGACCGAGGACCAGAAACTTGCCACAATGGGACAGGTCCACCAAATATGGAGGTGGGTGCCCCGCTCGTTGCAGCCCCTGAAGCAATCAGGCGAATAGCCAGGAACAAATTTAGAGATTCTAGAGGGTACCAGATACCATCGCATCAGGACCTTGTAATTTGCTTCAGACGCTACGACATTTTGTGATGAATTTTTAGTGTTGGTCCAAATATCAGACCATGATTCCGCGTCAAGGTTAAGAGACAAATCCCTGGTCCATGCGGTAGCATAGGGCGGGAGATCATCAGCTATATTAGAGAGGCAAGAGTATAGACATGAAATGATGCCCGGGGCATGAGGGTCAGAGGAGCATATTGATTCAAATGGGGTCATGGAGTTAAGATTAGATTCAGGGGTAATATGCGCTCGAAAGAAGTGGATTATTTGTAGGTAATGAAAATATTCTGTAGGGGGCAGATGGGCTTGTGACTGTAGGATTGAAAATGTTGCGAGGGATCTTCTCGATGAGAAGTCACAGACTCTAGTAAGATTTGCTTGGGACCAGGCTGAGAAAGTGTTTGGTTCCACAAGGGCCGGATAAAAATTCGGATGACCCAAATATGAAAGCAGAGGGAGATGTGGGGATAGCAACTTAAAGGGAGTACGCACCTTATGCCAAATCTTAAGGGAGTGGCTGGTAATAGGGTTCGTGAGTGATCTACAGGCTTGTGGAGTAAGCCAAAGTAAATTAGAGACAGAGATTGGATGTGCTTCCACTGCTTCTAGACTAACCCACAGCGGGATTTCAGACTTGGCATGATATAAGGTCAATTGTGCTACCTGCGCTGCATAATAGTAATTTCTGAAGCATGGAATACCCAGGCCCCCGCGGAGTTTATGTCGAAAAAGGATGGCTCTAGAGACCCTAGGTCTAATGTTACCCCATATGTATCTAAAGGTTTGACTTTGTATAGCTTTATGAAAGTATAACGGGACCATAACTGGAAGGGTTCGATATAAGTACAACAACTTAGGTAACAGGGACATCTTGACCGCCGCAATGCGACCAAGCCAAGAAACACACAAGGGCTGCCAGGAATTAAGAAGGGATGATAGGTTGCGGAGCATGGGTAAATAATTAGCTTGGTATAGTTGGGACGGGTTGCTAGTTAATTTCACTCCTAAATAGGGAATATAAGAAGTGGACCACTGAAAGGGATAGTTCGTGCGTAGAGTTTGAAGTGTATCTGGTGGAAGGGATACAGCTAGAGCCTTAGATTTAGTCTGGTTCACCTCAAGGCCTGAGATTTGCGCAAACAAATCAAGGAGTTTAAACAGGTTAGGCAGAGTAGTATGGGGCGAAGTTATAAACAATAAGGCATCGTCTGCAAAGAGACAAAGCTTATGCGTCGTGGAGGCTAATTCTAATCCCCGAATGTCAGGGTTAGATCTGATCAGAGCTGCGAGGGGCTCAATGGCCAGGGCAAAGAGCAGGGGTGACAGAGGGCACCCCTGCCGAGTGCCACGTTGGATCGGAAATCTAACAGAACTAAAGCCAGAGTATCTGACTAACGCTTGGGGATTGGTGTATAGTGCTTCAATCCAACGTAGGAAATGAGGGCCGAAGCCCCATTTAGCCAAAATATATGTAAGATAGGGCCAAGAGACGGTATCGAACGCTTTCCGAATATCAAGAGACAGGAGGTGCATAGGGATACCCCGGGCTCTAGCCAAATGTTGCGGTAGAATAACCCGACGCACGTTATCACTGGCTTGACGTTTGGGAATAAATCCCACCTGATCCTTATGTATCAGTCCTCCAATGTGTGGGTTTAACCGTGTGGATAGGATTTTTGCTAAAAGCTTCACGTCTAAATTCAAGAGTGATATTGGTCTATAGTTAGACCATACAGAGTAGTCAGCATCAGGTTTGGGTATCATAGAGACTGAGGCTGTAAGCGTCTCAGTACCTAAGTTTTCCCCCTTCAGCAGAGCATTAAAAGAGTTCGCCAAGAGAGGGGATAAGACTTCTATAAATTTCTTATAGTACAACCCAGTGAAACCGTCAGGGCCGGGTTGTTTGTTAGGTTTGAGTAATTTGATTGCTTGAGACACCTCAGATGGCGAAATCTCTTGCTCAAAGGAACTGCGGGCAAGGGACGGAAGGGAGGGAATTGGTAAATTACGAAATAAAGCCTCAGCTTTATCATGTGAAAAGGGGGTAGAGGATCCGTATAGGTTAGCGAGACGTTTAGAAAACTCATTCACTATTCTGGCTGGGTTGCTGGTATGGGTCCCATTGTGGAGTTTAAGCCTAATTGGCTTGTGAATACGCTCTGGTTGCCTAAGGCGAAGGGCCAAAAATGTATCAGGCTTGTTGGATTTTGTGTAGATAGAGTGAAAGGCCCTACGCAAAGATTTGTCAGCTGCTTCAGAGAAGAGCAAGTCCAATTCGAGACGGACGCTGTCCATCTTAGACCTGTTTGCCTCAGAAGGTGCAGTTTGGAATAGCAGGAACTGGCGTTGGTATTCGGACTCTAAATGTTGTATACGATTAAGTCTATCTTTTTTAAGGAAAGAAGCAGTGGAAATACATTTACCTCGTATTACAGGTTTATGGGCTTCCCATAGGAGAACAGGAGAGGTACCTGGGACGGGATTGTGCACGAGATAATCACGTAATGCAACTTCAATGTCAAGTCGGAAGGATTCGTTCGTGAGGTATTTGTCGTTCATACGCCAGAACCTCTCGCTAGGCTGCGGCACAAATGAGGAGATAGTGGTGATCACTGCACAATGGTCGGACCAGGTAATTGAGTGAATGAGAGATTGGAGCAGAATGGGAGAAGAAGCTACTGGGATAAATATGTGGTCATTTCTGGAAAATGAGTTGTGAGGATTAGAAAAAAAGGAGTAATTTTTCTTTGCAGGGTTGCATTCCCTCCACGTATCCAACAGATAGTATTGCTGGAGTAGTGATCGGAACTTAACCGATAGTGAATGGTGGTCTGGCACATACGGAGATTTATCAATAGAAGGGGGGAAAACTAAATTTGAGTCCCCACACATAATCAAAGTGCCTTTAAGGTGTGACTTAATTACCTGAAAAAGGTGAGAAAAAAAGGGGATGGGGTTAGAATTGGGCGCATAGTAGGAAACTAAAGTTACTTCAGATTCTTGAAGATGGCCCGACAAGATAACATAACGCCCCTCAGGGTCTTGGATAACCGAGGTAAAGGTAAACGGGAGGGAACGATGGAGCGCCAAGAGGACCCCCCGCTGTTTTGTAGCCGCAGAGGCTGTATACAATAAGGGGTAACTGCTACTAAAGAATTTAGGAGTATTATGTGTGGAGAAATGCGTTTCCTGTAATGCTACTATACCCGCTTTTAAAGATACAAAAGATCGAAATGCCTTTACCCTTTTGTTAGGAGAGTTGAGACCTTTAACGTTAAGTGACAGTATATTTAAGGGGGCCATGGGTCAGGACATGGACAGGCCCTATAACAAGACCCGGGGTCATCCCAGGCCCACCAACCAGAAGTAGTAAGAAGAGCTTGAAGAGAGAGTGAGTTGGAAAATAAAGGAGTTAAGAGAAAGAAGGATAGAGAGTCAGCAGAATAGGTATGTAAGGCGAAACTTAGGTAAACCAGTGGGAGTCGGAAGAGACTGAATCGCCCGACTCTAGAGTGCATGGTCCCGACAGCAGAAAAATCCACCATGGGGAGAGCGCACTCAGGTGGGGGGAAGCAGTGGCCGTTCCCCGCAACATACCGGGACAGGGAAAAGCATTGCAAGTAATAACAATAAACATGTCAAAACAGCCGAAGATCATTCAAATAAGGCCAAAAAAGAAAAAAAGCATACGTTAACCATAAACTGCATGGGACATAGAACAATGTAAGAATACAGATAACTGTATGATTGGTAGAACCATTGTACAGGGGAAAGAGGAGGGGGGGAGGGGGAAAGAGGAGGGGCAAGGAGGGGGGGGGGGGGTGAGGGGGGGGAAGGGAAGGGAGGGAAGGGAGTAGGGGTAGGTCAACTTCAAAATAGACATTGAGGAAGGGTAGTAGGCTTAGCAGGCGTCTTCTCCCTGGCTAACGGAAAGTCAAATTCCATGGACCCCTGTGGTAAAGTAAAAAGTCAACATGGCAAACAGAAGGGTCCACGGGTGCAAAACAGTAGGGGGAGAAGGGACCTGTCATAGCGTGTGAAAGCACCTCAAAAATTAAAAGCAAATGATCGAGAATCAAAGGTCAAAAATCGACAAATCAAAAATCAAAAATCAAGGATCAAGGCACCAAAAATCAAAAAACAAAACTTTAAAACAAAGTCAAAAAAGCATCCAGTATGTAGGTGACCAGTAACCATAACAGGTAAAGTGAACCACCAGGTTAAGGCTCAAAGTGCCCGTAGTGTGGGTGAGAACAGGATGACAAACAATATGGCGATAGAGTCTGGTCAGCGAGGTACAAACACTCTAGGGCTGTTGAGATTTGCTGCAGAGGCCCTCGCGGGTGTGCCCTTCCGGATGGATCTCGGGGAGCGTATGTCCCTAGGGTCTCGTTTAGGGGTCATCGCGTGGGGATAAGGGGTGAGACGAGCAGGGGTGCGTGGGAGTGAAGTCTCAGCTGGTAGTTCTGGTGATGTTAGATGAAGAGACTCAAGGAGGCGCTGGAGAGCTTCCGGAGAGGTACAGGTGTATTGTTGCCCGTTATAGGTGAAATACAGGGCGAATGGAAAACGCCACATATATTTAATTTGGTGGTGGATAAGTACTTGTAGCTGTGGCTTCATGGCTCTCCGTTTAGCAATTGTGAGGGGGGCCAAATCAGTAAATAACTGGTATGTATGCCCTTGGAATGTAAGGGTGTCTTCTTTGCTACGGGCAGCAGCTAGAAGTTGTTCCTTGGATCTGAAAAAATGAAGTTTCACAATTATATCCCGTGGGGGACCATCAGGTTGTCGGCGTGTCAGGGCCCTGTGAATCCGGTCAAATTCCAGACGCTCAATCGGAATTGATGGGGAAAGTTCTTGGAATAGGGCTGTAGTAAAGGATTGTATATCTTGCACCGTTTCCGGAATGCCACGGAGGCGCAGATTCGCCCTCCTGGAGCGATTCTCGGCATCTTCCAGCCGGGAAAGAAGCATTGCATTTTCCTCGCGAAGTGCTAAATGCTCTTGGTCGTGTTCTTTAAGGGTTAATTCCATATCGTCTGCTCGGGTCTCAAGGTCAGCGGTGCGCTGTCCTAACTCTCGTATCTCGTGTGTCAGTTTGGTGGTTATTTGCTCTGAGGTCACTTTCAGGGCCCTGTGCAGCATTTTTTCAAAGTGTGCAAGGAGGTCAGTTTGTGGCATACCTGGCTTTTGGAGTACAGGGAAGTCCTCCTTATTGCGCCCACCTTCCTCGTCAGATTCATCGCTGTGGGGATCCGCTGTGTCAGCGGGGGAGCTGGAGCGGTGCGAGAGGGCCTGAGCTTGTGCTTGTGCTTTCGCGACCATCTTGGACGAGGCCCGCGCGAGTGCCTCTTTGATCGGCTTCGGCTTCGATTTACCCCGATGGCCTGTCAGGACCATCCCGGGGGGTGCTCGGCGGTATCGGCGAGCCGTACCAGCGGGTTACCAGGCTGTAGTGATGTCGGTAGCTTTATAAAGTCCCGGGACCGTTGCGGGGAGTGCGGAGCTCTAGTGGCAGACGTCCATCACGTCGAGCTGCGCGCATGCGCCCCCCTATTACTTATCCTTTTAATAAATCATTTATACTTTACATACACGTTTGGTTCACTGTATTGCAGTCCACTCATTTCTGGTCACACTGGTCCTTGACAGGGACACAGAAAACACGTGGAAGAAGGTGCTCTGGTCAGATGAGACCAAAATTTAACTTTTTGGCCTAAAAGAAAAACAATATGTGTGATGGGAAAATAACACTGCACATCACCTTGAAAACACCATCTCCACCGTGAAACTGGTGATGGCAGCATCATGTTGTGGGGATACTTTCTTCAGCAGAGACAGGCAAGCTGGTCAGAGTTGATGGGAAGATGGATGAAGCCAAATATAGGTATAATCTTAGAAGAAAACCTGTTATGCCATGTACACACGACCGGACTTTCCGGCAGACTAGGTCTAATGGACTTTCGGCGGAGTTCCGACGGACTTTCCGAACGAACGGATTTGGCCACACACAAAGGACTAAGTCCATTCATAAGTCAGTTTGTTTTGAATGTGATGATGTAAACGGGACTAAACAAGGAAGTTCAATTGCCAGTAGCCAATAGCTTCCATTGCGTCATATTTGGTCCGTCGGACCAGCACACAGACGAACGGTTTTCCCAATTTTAGTCCGTTGGAATTGAGTCCGTCGGATATATTTGAAACATATTCTATTTCCAGGTCTGTCGGATTTTTTTTTTTTTTTTAACGATCAGACTAGCCCACATGATCAGATTGTCTGACAGACTAATCCCTTCGGACCTAGTCTGTTAGAAAGTCCGGTCATGTGTACGCGGCATTAGAGTCTGTAAAAGACTTGAGACTGAGGCAGTGGTTTACCTTCCATCAGGACAATGACCCTAAACGTATAGCCAGAGCTACAATGGAATTGTTTAGATCAAAGCATATTCATGTGTTAGAATGGCCCAGTCAAAGTCCAGACATAAATCCAATTGATAATCTGTGGCAAGATTTGACAATTGCTGTTCAGACACTCTCCACCTAAACTGACAGAACTTGAGCTAGTTTGCAAAGAAGAATTGGCAAAAATGTCACTCTCCTAGATGTGCAAAGCTGGTAGAGACATACCCAAAAAAGACTTGCAGCTGTATTTGCAGAGAAAGGTGGTTCTACAAAGTATTGGCTTTGAGTTGGTCTATCACATCAAATATCAAATAAAATACATTTACGTTTTTGGTTGTAACAAAAGTTGTACATTTCTAGGGATATGAATACTTTTTCAAGTATGTCACTTGGAAACATTTCTGAATTGTCTTCAGCTTGTTCAGTGTATGTTTCCTGAGACCTGATCTGTTTTATTTGCCTACCTGTGTATGACTTGGCTTCTCCCTGCACTTCACCTCTGTTCTTTGCCTCAACCTTGCTCATCTGGTTACTTTGACCTGGGCCTGTTTAATGACCTTGTCTCTGCCTGCTGCTTCTGTACTGCTTTGTCGGCTGTTACTGACCTTGGCTAATTTGGTTCTTCGTTGACTGTTGCCTGCTTCCTGGCCCTGCTTCCATCTCCTGCTCTGGTGCCAATCTGTTTTAGCATCCTATCCTGATGACTGAGACTTCCTGCTCTACCCTAAAGATTGGACACCACTAGCCAGCTACGCACGCACTCGTGCTATTCTATGCCCTCAAACTCTCTGTCTCCAACTTCAGGAGTGTTGAGCAGGAGGTGCAAGAGAGGCCTCCACAATGTTCCAGTCTTCACCAGGTACATGATAATGTGGAGCTATATATAGCAAAATGAAATCCCTCTAATTATGAAGATGTATCTTTGAGGTATTAGTGTAAATTGGGGAAGATGACTATTACATTATACTTGTACAGTGTTAAGTATAAGTTTTCTTGACTTGCCTTTGGGTGGGGGGTTGTTTTACAACCTTCACCCAGGAGGACATACAGGAAGCTTTGGAAGTATTATGTAAAGTCATTTGAAGTCACTTGTACAAATTATGCCACTTTTTCCCCTTTTTTTTTTAGTTTTGTATTTTTACACTGTCTACACAGTTTATCTACATATGCCTACTTATTAGGGTGGGAAGAACTGAGTTTTTTTTTTGTTAATTAAATGGTACCCTTTTTAATGATTTATTTTTTATTTTTAAATAGTAGCAATCCACAAATTGTCGCTCTTTTTTTGTTTATAGTGCAAAAATAAAAAAATGTAGAGGTGATCAAATACCACCAAAAGACAACTCTATTTATGGGAAAAAAAATTACATCAATTTTGTTTGGGTACAACATTGCACGCCCGCACGATTGTCAGTTAAACCATCGCAGTGCCGTATAGCAAAAAATAGCCTGGTCATTAACCCCCCTGACGGTATTCCCGAGTCTGGCTCGGGGTGGAATTTTTATACCAAGAGCGGTAACCCCGAGCCAGACTCGGGACTGCATCGCTGGATCCAGGAGGAGGTTTACTTACCTTCTCCCTCGGATCCAGCGTTGTCTCCCCGCTGTCTCGCTCGATCTATCTTGGACCCGATCTCCGTGCCCTGCGAGTGTTGCGACGCACGGGGACGGAGATCGGCGCCAAATTTAAAAAGTGAAACACACAGTATACATACAGTATAATGTAATCTTACAGATTACATTGCTGTATGTAAATATTTCACATCCCCTTTGTCCCTAGTGGTCTGTCCAGTGCTCTGCATGCAGTTTTATATAATAAAAACTGTTCTTTCTGCCTGGAAACTGGAGATTGTCCATAGCAACCAAACTGTCACTTTACATCAAAAATGGTTTCAGACCAGCTAGAAAACAACGATAATAAATTAATCACTCGTAGAATTGAGCGATAGCGATTTGTGGGGAGATCCGTCATCAAATACTGAAAAGTAATGACAGTGACAATTCTGCAACTGAGCAAATTTCTGTGTTTTTGATTTGATTACATTATTGAATAATTTTTATTATTATTATATTATTATTTGGTATAATTATTTATAGTTATTTATTATATTATAATTTATGATTTCATTTTTCAAACTTTATCATACCCGGGATGTCTGCTAGACTCTGGTTTGGACAGATTTAAGAGAGTTATTCCTAAGAATTACAGGACTACAACATAAAACGCCAAATTTTCATGCAAAATAATGGTACCGCTTTTAGCACCTAAAATCCGAAATAATCATACCGCCAGGGAGGTTAAGGGGGTGAATTCTTCTAGTCCTGAAGTGGTTAAACCTCATTTGCCATGTAGTTACCATCTTCATTATTTTGTTCATGTCTTTCTGTAACATTTCTATATCTTGATGTGAAGTTATTGCCCTGCTCATTTTTGTATCGTCTGTGTAAACTGAGATTGAGCAATGTAGCCTGTCTTCTATATCATTTATGAATAAATTAAACAGAATTGGTCCCAAAACAGAACCTTACCACTCCAGAATAGTCTGAGTACATGTTATTTATCACTTCACTGCCCTTTGGACGTGCCCCTGTAACCAGTTTTCTATCCAATAACAAACCTTATGGTCCATGCCTGCAGACCTCAGCTTGTAGATTAAGTGTTTATGGGGAACTTTATTGAATGTGTAGCAGTGTAGTTGCCACTAGTAACAAACATCCACCATATCACCCCGCTGCCAGACTCTATACATCACTTGCAGAGACAATGAATAGTCATTTGCTGTGTTTTGTTTTTGTTTATTGAGGGGTACAACTTGGTTGGGGAAAGGGGTATATGGGATGCCCATAGAACAGGTTATCTTTGTCATCATATTGTAAAAAGTTTTGTAGATTAGCACTTCATTTGACCCTGAAAAAAACATGCACATGTTTAACAGTCAGTCTTTTTCTCTGCATTACCATGCAGACTATTGCTCCTTTCCCTGCATCACCATGCAGATTATTGCTCCTCCTCTGCTTAACTCTCGGAGACTATTGCTTCCAGAATTTCCTCACTCATTACTGTGTAAGGATGAGGACATCATTCTTGATCGTGTAAGGCCGCGTACACACGGGCGGACTGTTCGCCCAACTTTGTCCGCTGAACAGTGTTTCAGCGGACAGTCCGCTCGTGTGTGGGCTTCAGCGGACAGTTTCAGCGGACAGTCTGACGAACAAAGTTTTTCGGAATTTCCGTAAGACTGTCCGCTGAAACTTGGTTTGAGCGGACAGTCCGCTCGTGTGTAGGCTTGTTCGATAAACTAAGTCTCGCGCATGCTCAGAAAGAATTTACACGGCGAAGGTTGCATTGCAGTGTATTGGACTTCGAATTTCTCGTCCCGTCGTACGTGCCGTTCACGTCATCGCGCAAGTTTTCAGCGGACTGTTCGTTCGTCGTGTGTGGTCAAGTCCGTTCATGCTAATTTTGAACGGACTGTTTGTCAAACTGTTTGACGAACCTAGTTGGGTGGACAGTCCGCCCGTGTGTACGCGGCCTAAGGGTTTAGTTCACAGAAACCATCTCCTCATGCACAAACGTATCCTGTGATTGTCAGTGGAAAGTATGTCACATCTTCTTCGATAAGCAAGAAGGACCCACTCTGAATAGTTCCTTAAGCTGGCTCTGGTTGCTCGTTGCTACTAGGCCAGAGGCCTGCAGCACCTCTCCCGGTGGCCTAGTAGTTTAAATCACATTTTGGATGGTGGACTACTGTTCCCAGTCAGTCTAGCTTGCAAATCCTGTGCTCTCAGGCCACATCGATTTGACATATATCCCCATAGTCTCTCCTCTAATCCAGGATGCCTCATCATTGACTGCGTAATAAGAACTTTGCTAATGATCATGTATTAGCAAATTGCCTCACAGACTTCCATGCACATCCAGCCCTCCACTGTGGTACACTCACCGACCTTTCTTTGCCCTGAGTCCTTGATGGAAAACTTGACTGGACCATACGTTCCAACAGCTTCACTTGCCCCTGTACTCCAGGAGTTCCTTATCAATCACCGTGTGATAAGGACAATGTCAATGACCGTGTAAAGGCGAAATTCACTCACAGTTCTCCCCGGGCCTCCGCTGCATGGACCTGCCTAAATTTACCTGTGCCAACAGTCTATTTAACAAATCCTATTACTAGCACACACCTGATGGTAGCGGGTGCTACAAGTGCTTTTGCAAAATCCATAGTTGCCAACTGTCCCGAATTTCCCGGGACATTCCCGGGATTAGGACATTTGTCTCAAATTAATTTTGTCCCGGGAAATTCGGTTTGTCCCGGGAAATTGAATTTCCCGGCTTTTTAGAGGACCGCGGCCTGCGGAGACAATGTCTTCTCCGGCTGCCATTTTTAAGAAGACCAGAAGTTGGTCTTCAATAGAGTACCTGTGGCGCCGCCCACCCCCGCTGCCAGTGTGTGTGTGTAAAGTGCAGTGGGCAGCTCCACAGTTAAATGTCTCTGCGTGGCAACGGCGGCATGTCGGGGTCCAGTCTGTCACTGTGAATGTCGGGACGGGGTCCAGTCAGATGTCGGGGGCCAGTGGTATGATAATGTCGGGGGCCAGTCTGTCACTGTGTGGATGTCGGGGCCAGTGGTATGATTATATCGGGGGCCAGGAGTCTGTGAATGTGGGGGCCAGTGGTATGTCGGGGGCCAGTCTGTGAATGTGGGGGCCAGTGGTATGTCGGGGGCCAGTCTGTGGATGTCGGGGGCTAGTCTGTGGATGTGGGGGCCAGTCTGTGGGGGCCAGTCTGTGGATGTCGGGGCCAGTCTGTGGATGTCGGGGGCCAGTGGTATGTCGGGGGCCAGTCTGTGGATGTGGGGCCAGTCTGTGGATGTGGGGCCAGTCTGTGGATGTGGGGGCCAGTCTGTGAATGTCGGAGGCCAGTCTGTGAATGTCGGGGGCCAGTGGTATGTTGGGGGCCAGTCTGTGGATGTCGGGGGCCAGTCTGTGGATGTCGGGGCCAGTCTGGAGATGTGGGGGCCAGTCTGTGGATGTCGGGGCCAGTCTGTGGATGTGGGGGCCAGTCTGTGGATGTCAGGGGCCAGTCTGTGGATGTCAGGGGCCAGTGGTATGTCGGGGGCCAGTCTGTGGATGTGGGGGCCAGTCTGTGGATGTCGGGGGCCAATGGTATGTAGGTACAAGTCTGTGGATGCCGGGGCCAGTCTGTGGATGTGGGGGCCAGTCTGTGGGGGCCAGTCTGTGGATGTCGGTGGTCAGTGGTATGTCGGGGGCCAGTCTGTGGATGTCGGGGGTAATGGTATGTCGGGGGCCAGTCTGTGGATGTCGGGGGCCAGTTTGTGGATGTGGGGGCCAGTCTGTGGATGTCGGGGGCCAGTCTGTGGATGCTGGGGCCAGTGGTATGTCGGGGGCCAGTCTGTGGATGTCGGGGGCCAGTCTGTGGATGTCAGGGGCCAGTTTGTGGATGTGGGGGCCAGTCTGTGGATGTCGGGGGCCAGTGGTATGTCGGGGGCCAGTCTGTGGATGTGGGGGCCAGTCTGTGGATGTCGGGGGCCAATGGTATGTCGGGGGCAAGTCTGTGGATGTCGGGGGCCAGTCTGTGGATGTGGGGGCCAGTCTGTGGGGGCCAGTCTGTGGATGTCGGGGGTCAGTGGTATGTTGGGGGCCAGTCTGTGGATGTCGGGGGCCAGTCTGTGGATGTCGGGGGCCAGTCTGTGGATGTCAGGGGCCAGTTTGTGTATGTGGGGGCCAGTCTGTGGATGTGGGGGCCAGTCTGTGGATGTCGGGGGCCAGTCTGTGGATGTCGGGGCCAGTGGTATGTCGGGGGCCAGTCTGTGGATGTCGGGGGCCAGTCTGTGGATGTCTGGGGCCAGTCTGGAGATGTAGGGGACGGTCTGGAGATGTGGAGGCCGGTCTGTGGAGTATGTGGGGGCAGGTCTGTGCAGGATGTGGGGGGGTGGTCTATGTATGTGGGGGGGCGGTCTGTGGATGTCGGAGGGGCACCAGATGTAAGGAGGGGCTCCGCTGACGGACACAGATTTGAGGAAGGTACCTCTGATGGGGCACCTGACGTAAGGACAGACTCCACTTGGGACACCTGATGGCATCTGGTGGCAGGCAACGTGGCTAGTGATGCACTCATGGCTCCCACTTATTCAGCATTATGGTGAGTTGAATGATTTCATTTCATATTACAATATAATAATAGAAATAATGCGCTTCAATCATTCTGACACCATAACAATCTTGGCGCCGGGATGATTGAAGCGCCAACACCAGGTATTTGGAGTATCTTTATCTGCTGATTGTCAAACTCTGGAAAACACATATTGCTATTGTGGTGTAGGATCGGGGGGCTGCTGTCCCTCCTTTCCCTCCCCCCCTTCCTTTCCCTCTCCATCCCGAATTCATCTCAGACTCTAACCACACCCATTTAAGCAACGCCCCATGTAAGCCAAGCCCACTATTTTACGTAAACCACGCCCATATTTTGCCGCTGCACCCTTAGCGCACCACATTTTTACCTTTTCCTATGCCACACCTATAAACGAATGCCCCACCCCCTAATTATACCACGACTCCGCCTACTGCCAAAAAAGTGTCCTGATTTTTTTTTTTACAATGTTGGCAACTATGAAAATCTAGATACACCACATCCACAGGCCTTCTCCTATCTAGATGGGAGCTCACTTCCTCGTATTATGTTTACAGATTGGTCTTGATTTTAGGCTGACTAGCCTGTAGTTTCCAGGAATATGTCTCTGCCCTTTTTTGAATATTGGTACCACGTTGGCTTTTCTCCAATCAACTGGTACAATTCTAGTCAGTATGCTGCCCGCAAAGATTAGCAACAATGGTCTAGCTACAACCTGACTGAGTTTATTATATATATATAAGGCAAATCCATTTTGCACCGAGAGTGCACTTGGAAGTGCAGTCGCTCTAAATCTAAGGGGTAGATCTGAAATGAGGGGAAGCTCCGCTGATTTTATCATCCAATCAAGTGCAAGTTAAAATGCTTTTTTTTCTTTTTTCTTGCATGTCCCCCTCGGATCTACAGCGACTTTACTTCAGAGTGTACTTTCAGTGCAAAGTGGATTTTTCTTTAGTAAATAACCCCCATATATAATAGTATTATAACATACAGATATATATATATATATATATATATATATATATATATATATATATATATATATATATATATATATATATATATATATATATATATATCTATCTATCTATCTATCTATATATATATATATATATATATATATATATATATATATATATATATATATATTAATACTAAGACTTTTAAGGTCTTCACTTCATCGTGGACTGTTAGTACTGTTACGATTATTTTGTTTTCATAACGGTCACATAAAGGATGTTAGGTTCAACTATTGATTATAACATATGTATGGTTTATTTATTTATACATTTATTTGAAGCTTAAGTGGCAGTATCACGCCTTTTCACTATTTAAAAAGGTTCTATTGTTGGGCGCGGCGCCAATTAGTTTATATATTTCATTACACAAATATATACAGTATGAAAGTGTGGTAGGTGTGAGTGATTCACCTACTGGTCTTTAGGTACACGTTCTCATAGCAGCTTGCAAGATAGTTATTATTGTTCTTTCCAAGCAATGTTTTACTGGTATGGAAGATATTTTCAATAGGCCTTTTTTTGCAAACATCCCTATAGAGTTTGCATGGCTCCAAAATGTATTTCACTTTCGACTGATTCAGTTCCAAGTGTGTGGACAATGGACAAATGTGTTGCTTTTAATGCTAGAAAAAAGAGAATTCCATGTACACCTCAGATTTATGTCCATCTGGTACTGCAATTGGCAGAGAGGAGACAGTGCATTTATTGATAGATTTGCCTAGACAGGAATACACAAGATTTCTCCTCGTTTACTCTGGAAATCTAACAGTACACTCTTCAGTCCACAGTGTCTTTTATAATGCAATACACACACTGTATAATGATATAAACCCTCAGCATCAGTGTTCACTTCATTCTACCAACACACTTCATAGTAAGTGGCACCAAATGATACTGTAACATACATAAATTATTTAAAGACTAAGATAATGATTTTCTGTGAAAAAAAATGTCCCTTGGCTGACACCCATAGAAAATAAGAGTCTCAACTAAGTTTCTCCTTCCAGACACCATATGGTTACCTCAGGCGATATTAACATTTAAAGACTTGTGGCCAAACATCAATGAATATGAAATTAATGTGCATCCAATGTCATATATGAAGCAAGTGCTAACACTTAGTCTAATTTCTTCTCAAAATGAAGACAAAATATATTCTGTTTTTATTTATGAATTTTTATTAGTGACAAATAGATGAAGAAGAAATGCAGACAAAGAAACACGAACCAACATATGGGGGAGATAGATAGATAGATAGATAGATAGATAGATAGATAGATAGATAGATAGATAGATAGATAGATAGATAGATAGATAGATAGATAGATCTGTGCTGCGAGTGGCCCACATTTTGGATTTTTTATGAAAAGCAAATAAAACTCTGTGTGTCCCTCCTCGGGTGCCAAGTGTGGGTCACATAAAAGGCCTACCCCGGGGTGGCTTCTTCTGGGCCATGCTTGGCACTTTGGATAGGGTCACTGCACTACACATGGAGTACCTTTACTTGCACAGACAACTGATCCCTAATAAACTCTCTTGATGTCAATATACACCATGGTCCTTGATGCATTCAGGAGGGACATTGTCAGGATGCACCCACCAGTAGACAGTCTTGTCCCTCCAAAAGACTCCTGAGGTGCAGAAGAATGTGCATTCCTGTTGCGCACAGAAACCAGGCTATGGCGCATAGATATGCCCATGCGCGAACAAGAGCGCAAACAGAAGCTTTAGCGCACCCACGTGCGTTGGTGCGCACCAGCGCTGGCACCAAGTGAAGCTATTTAAGTCCAGCCAGTACTTTGCCCGATGCTGCTGTTTCCTGTGAACCTGTGTCCTGATTCCTGTTATCTACCCAGCTCCTCTTGACCCCCCTTAAACTCTGCCTGTACCGACCACAGGTTGTCCTGTGACCAATCTCCTGTCTTCTGCCTGGAACCTGCACCGCTCATCCGGCTTGACCTGGCTTGTCCCCGACTACGATTCTGCCTGAACCCAGTATCCAATTCGGCCTGCTGTGTATGACCCTGCCTGCCTGACCTTGCTACTTGCTTCTGGCATCTGCACCTGCTGCCACCTGTTGGTCTTCTGCTTAAGTTTCCCTGGTTCTTCACCAGCTCTATCAGGACCAACCTCCCTGCTGCCACCAGAGACTTCTTGGCACTCGTGCGACTCTGCACTCTGGCGCCTTCTGTTTGCTCTATCAGGGGCCCTGAGTCAGAGTGGTAAGGAAGGCCTTGCTATTTACCTACTCTGTGCAGTGGTTTTGTACATGGCAGCCCCAATCCTCCTCTTCTTGGGTCCCTGGCTATAGCTCCTGGCCCCTCCCTTCTGTTGAGTGCCCTCACAGCAAGCAGCTTGCTATGGGGGCACCCAAGCTGAGCTGTAGCTCTGTGTGTAAATTCAGACATGGAGTCGCGGTTTGGCCACACCCCCTCTCACTCTTGATTGGCTAACTGGACTGACAAGGCACTCATTGACATCGTTGGATAGAGATGGGGTTTAGGTAAATATTAACCACTTCCGGACTGCTGTCGTTATACCTTAGCTGTTTGACGTTAACTACCGGGGTTATGGCCGCAAATTGCAAATTGAGGCCATAACCCCAGTATCTTTTTAAACAGCCAGCGGATCACTTTCAGATAAAAGGGGTCTCTGTGGCGGATTCATCACAAGATCATATTGGATTTTATTGGGGGCGGGAGAGGGCCATCCCCTCCCGTCGCTCCCCAGTGGTCTCTGCCGCTTAAAGGAGTCGTCGGGTCCTTTCCTCTCAGAGACATGGAGTCGAGTGAGGGAAAGATGCCCCACCCCCCACTCTGCTCTATACCATTGGATGACGGAAGCGATGTCAAACGTCACTTCAACCCAATGGTCTTAAAGGGGTTTTTTTTATTTATTGAAAATAAGACTTTTTTTGTATTGCTTTTAACCACTTCCCGACCAGCGCAAGACGATGTACGTCGACAGAATGGCACGGGCAGGCATATTGGCGTACAGGTACGTCCAATATTCAATGCCGCCCTGCCATCGGGAGCGCGCCACCGGCGGCGCGCTCCCGCGCTGGTCGGGACCCCCGTGAGTCCGGTCGCGGGACCCGCGGACTCGATCGCCGCGGGCATCCCGCGATCGTCTCACGGAGCGGCCGAATGGAGGAAATGCCGAGTAAACAGCATTTCTCCATTCTGCCTAGCAACTAGTGACGCTGATCTCTGCTCCATGTGATTGGAGCAGAGATCAGTGTTCACTAAATAAAAGCCCAACCCCCCCACAGTTAGTAACACACTCCTAGGAACACTTAACCCCTACACTGCCACTCACTGGTTAACCCCTTCACTGCCAGTGTCATTTACACAGGAATCACTGCATTTATATAGCAGTGATTACTGTATAAATGACAATGGTCCCAAAAATGTGTCAAAAATGTCCGATGGGTCCCCCACAATGTCGCAGCCACAATAAAAATCGCTGATCGCCGCCATTACTAGTAAAAAAAAATAATAAAAAATTATTAATAAAAATGCTATAAAACTATCCCTATTTTGTAAACGCTATAACTTTTGCGCAAACCAATCAATAATTGCTTATTGCGATTTTTTTTACCAAAAATATGTAGAAGAATACGTATCGGCCTAAACTGAGGGAAAAAAATGTTTTTTTATATATTTTTGGGGGATATTTATTATAACAAAAGTAAAAAATAATGCGTTTTTTTCAAAATTGTCGCTCTATTTTTGTTTATAGCGCAAAAAATAAAAACCGCAGAGGTGATCAAATACCACCAAAAGAAATCTCTATTTGTGGGAAAAAAAGGACGTCAATTTTGTTTGGGAGCCACGTCGCTCGACCGCGCAATTGTCAGTTAAAGCGACGCAGTGCCGAATCGCAAAAAGTGGTCTGGTCTTTGACCAGCAATTTGGTCCGGTCTAAAAGTGGTTAAGTGTAAATGTGAGATCTGAGATCTTTTTGACCCCAGATCTCACATTAAATAGGTCCTTTCATGCTTTTTTCTATTACAAGGGATGTAATGGAAATAAGAAATAAAAGTAACCCATTTTTTTTTTAAGAGAGTGTAAAAATAAAAAGTAAAAGAAAAAAGAAAATATATATATATATTTAAAGCGCTCCATCTCGCGCAGAAGCGGACACATACATAAGTTGTGCCCGAATATGAAAACGGTGTTCAAACCACACGTGAGGTATCACTGCGATCGTTAGAGCGAGAGCAATCATTCTAGCAAAAGACCTCCTCTGTAACTAAAAACTAGTAACCTGTAGAAATTTTAAAATATCACCAATGAAGATTTTTAAGGGTCAAAGTTTGTCACCATTCCATGAGTGGGCGCAATTGTGAAGCATGACATGTTGGATATCAATTTACTCGGTGTAATATTATCTTTCACAATATAGAAAAAAATTGGGCTAACTTTACTGCTGTCTTATTTTTTAAAGTGCATTTTTTCCTCAAAAATTGCGCTTGTAAGGCTGCTGCGCAAATACAGTATGACATAAAGTATTGCAACATCCGCCATTTTATTCTCTATGGTGTCTAAAATGTTTGGGGGTTCTAAGTAATTTTCTAGTAAAAAAACTGATTTTAATTTGTAAACAACAAGTTTGAAAAATAGGCCTGGTCCTTAAGTGGTTAAAGGGGTGAGGGGGGCTGCTGCACACAGAATGCTTTTTATCTTAATGCATAGAATGGATTAGGATAAAAACAAAAAAAAAATCTTAAGCCCTAGCACCATACATATAAAGCCTCTGCCAGTTACATTTATATCAGAGCAGCTCCTCGCCACTTCCATTTTGTCAGAAATCTTCCCCCATGCTTTCTAAATTTTTTAATGAATAACCTGTGATCCACAACTTGTCAACCACTGATTAATCACAGATATTAATCGGCAGAGTCTAGGGTACCCTTTAGCTATAATTTCACAGTCCCTGAAGTGACTATGAGCTTATTGTCTCCAGCTGAGGTAGCCAGCTGGAAGTAGTGACAGCCCAGGATACTGTTTCATACAAGTACATGGCACAGCAGGACCATATCAGGAATATGAAATGCTGGGGTAACATTAATGCTTTAAGTTGGTTTTAGTTTTTAGTTCTAGCTACTTACTTTCTACATTCAGGACCAATGAAAACTCAAGATGTTTTACAAGCGGAGTGTGGTGATAACCACATCTCCCATTGGTTGGATTTTCAAATGTGGGATTACCTTATCAATCACAAACGGAAAATATATTTTTATCAGATCCTTAAATTGGATGTAAACCTGATTTTCTCCTGTTCCGTTCTTCTGTTATCAGCATGACAGCTTTTGACAAGTTCTCTGACAACTGTGATAAAACCAACCAGAATTTTGTGTCAGGGTGGGTGTTATAAATAGCTTAGCACAGCACAGCTTTGCATTGTTTCTGCCTATGTGGAGTGGGGGTGGGGGGGTGTCTTTCCTCCAATCAGCTGTTTCACAGTGTATGGCAATAATCCATACCCACAGGTGAATCGGGAAGAGAAAATAAATAAATAAATAAATAAAGAAATCTCAATCCAGCCTGTTGTTTACTCCATATACTCCATTATAAAATACAAATGTTCTTTAACGAAACATCTATTAGATGCTGGTAAGTCACTTATCCCAAAATACTGTAAAGTCTCAATGGTGAGGGAGTGGTTACTAGCTGTTAGATTCTATTGAAAATATGGAAAAAACTCTGGCTATGGCCACAAAATGACCATCCTCTTCCTCAAAACTTGGAGGGCCTGGACTCTCTTTATATAATCAGGTGATGAACAACAGTTCTCTTTGTCTTCCTCCTTGCGTCTGATGCTTTAAATTGTTCTGTAAACCCTCATTCTTAAGCCCGCTACACAGCCTGGTTCATCCAATCTGCATCTGATCAGCTCTGGCAGCCAACGGCTGCGAGCACTGACCAGTGTGTTCTGGAGGTGGGGGGCAGTCCCCTGTTAAAACACAATAGGCCAGTAGGGAGATCCCCAGTGTGTACTAACATCAGATAGTTAGTACAGCAAGCTCCTAACAAACTCCTCAGTATCACATGATTAGATGATTAGACACCAGTTACTGTATACTTATACATTCCACCCTTCCTCTTATAACATTACCTGGACGTTCCCCAGTGAGCTTTTTGTAAGAGGGTTATTGCATTTCACCATTTTACTCTTACTCTTACTGTTACTTTTTATTTAATTTTTATTTTATATTGTATTCCTTTTTGGAAACTTCCTTTAAACTTTTTAATTAATTCTCCAAAGATCTGATATTGTGATAATGTCTTCTATTGATCTTTGTTACTGGAAGCTATGATTTATTTTGTTGCAACTTGTTTTTTCTGAAAATTTTCAATAACTACTTTACTAAGAAAAAAATAACATACTTGGACCACCAAATGTGCTCAGTGATGTCACCTGAGATCTCCAGACACTTGCATTACTATAGCCAGGGATCTGTAATTTAGCAAGGGGAGTGCGACAAGCTAACACTGCGTACAACAGGATGTCGTGGCAGCAAGGAAAATGTATTGGGTGGCAGGTAGGCAGGTAGGATTGAATGTACATCAAGGAGACATTGTTTATTTTTTTTGTTTTTTATAAAAGGACTTTGTCACTCTTTGTGTGTGTTAATAACTTTTGACTTGTTTGGGGGAATGAGTAAAAAGGGGGTACTAACATACCCCATGCTAATTTCCCTAGAAGGGGGTGGATATTTGGGGACCCTTTTATTTTAAATGGGGCTTTTAGATTATCACAAACCCTCATTTCCTTTTTTGGCCAGCAGGATTACAAAACACAACATGGGGTTCCCCTTGTAATTTCAACCAGGCCTTTAACTAGGCATGCAATTTAGGTGGCCTGGAAAGAGGGAACAGGAACCTGTTGCCTCCACTTCCTGCACTACACCAGGCCACATGCTTTTCATCACTTGAGAGAGTAGTACCTTGCAAGGGGGATAGTGTCAAAGACCCCCTCCCTCTGCAAGGCATCTTGTCCCAAAATTGAGGGACAAGGATGTTTCTCAATTTGTTTCCCCAAAAGGAATGTAAGGGTTTAGGAAGGGAACTTATAGAGATCTGGAAGCCCCTATTAGATTAAGCCCCCCCAGATATCTGTTTTCTCTTAAGGGAATGAGTACAAAAAAACTCACAAAGTCAAAAGTATATAAACACACACAAACAGTAACGACATCATTAATTATCAATCAAAATGACAGATCTCTGACTGCTGTATGTAAACAAATCAGCTGGGAATCATGAGTGACATCATTGACCAAATATGTTCATGACCATATTTGATCAATGACATCTCCCGGTATCCTCAATTGATTTGTGTATATACAACAGCGAGGGATCTGTCACTTAACAATGGGAGTTCAGCAGGACAACATCTTCGGTGGCTCTGATAAGGGGATGAGTAATGTGAGGTTCCAATGTACCCTATACTCATTCCCCCAGGGGGGAAGCAAATTGCTCAGGGTCCCCTTATTATAAAGTGAGCCTCTAGATTTTGATAAGATCCTCCCCTCCACAAACCCCCATATCCCTTTCATAGAGCAGGATGTGGGGAAGAGGCTATGGTCCCTCAATATTGGGACAAGATGCCTTGCATCTTACAAGCGAGTCATTTTTTAAACATTTTGTTGCATTGGAACCTGTCTCCTATGGTAGCGGCAAGTTTGATTTGCCATTTTTAAACATAAGTTATGTTATCCAAATAAAAAAATATTAACATTTGCCTTGCATAGTTGTTGATGGGGTTCCGCGCAAAGTTAGGGGTTTTCAGACTTCACGCTGGTTTCATGGACCCTCCTGTGAAAAAAATGTGGGGCCCATTCACTCATCCCCACTTCAGGTCCAAATTAAATGAAAGTAGTCTGGGAACATATAACTGAAATGTGGCCCTAGGAATTCAGATTGAACCTTTTTTGATCACATGTGCTAAAATTAAAAAAAATGTCCCAAAATTTCTTCTAATTGTGTTTTTCTACTAACAAGCATACTTTATCCTCTGCACTCATATAACATGTTTTCTAGCTTTCACTTACATTTTGAATACGCCCGCCAGGCCAGGGAGAAAATTAGGTCATGTTTGTCAAGTTTAAAAGTAAAGAATAGAAACATAAAGTGAATGAATCTCTCTCTGCCCCCTTTAAACTCTTAGCTTAAAAGATTATAAAGCTAATAACACCAGATAAAACATAGCTATTAAACCTAAGTCTCAAAACCTCTTCACTGTTCATTTTCCTAAACTTAAGCAGCTTTGGTGTAAAAAAAACCTCAGCTTTCACAGCCAAACTTTTACACGTATTTATTGAAACTTATTTTGCTCAGACGAATATCTGTTTTTCTGGGTCTTTGGCAAAGCTGGATTGAATAGATTTATTCTGATCGGAAAAAAAAAATTGCCACCTAGCTAAAACAAGCACAGTTTCTAACACTGCATTAGTAATGTATGACCTACTTAAGTTTTTAATCCATTTTTATTTTTCAAGTGCTATAGAGAATCCTAAAATGTTTGTGCCTCAGGCTCAGATAATATATACCAAGCTGTGTCTTACAGAGAATATTATGTGCCATGAATTCAATATTCACATTTATTGTAGAGAATATTAATGATAGCTGAAGAGGACCCAGTGATTTTTTGCCTATTTTGCAATTTCTTTAAGCACTACACTGTAAATGAAACCAAACAAAACATAATATTGGCTTAAAAGGCATTTAGAGCATCTTCAATACATTTTTAGATATATAATGTATACACACACACATAGGGGGTTATTTACTAAAGGCAAATCCACTTTACACTGCAAGTGCACTTGAAAGTAAAGTCGCTGCAGATCCGAGGGGGACATGCAAGGAAAATAAAAGACAGCATTTTAGCTTGCACATGATTGGATGATAAAATCAGCAGAGCGTCCACTCATTTCAGATCTACCCCTTAGATTTAGAGTGACTGCACTTCCAAGTGCACTTGCAGTGCAAAGTGGATTTGCCTTTTCGTAAATAACCCCCACAGTGTATATGCAATATATAAACTACATAATGTAAATGCTGATTGCTCAATGTAAATCATTGTTTGTTTGCTTTTTGCATCTAGGTATAAGTAGACCTATCACTAGACATATATTTTCATGATAAGGGCATGCATGATAAAATGTATCTAAACCCAAAAAACTAATTATAATATATAGCACGCTCTAGTGTGTACTACTAGAAGTGTCAGTATAGGAAAATTTACCTGACTCATGTGACATCCTGTGGGTCTTAATTGGGTCACCATTCACTAGAGTTTAAGGCTGGATGACTAATCCTGGCAGCTCTTTGGTGCCTCCCTTTGGAGTCTGGAAGGTTGGAGCACTTTCTAGAATTAGAGGGCAGGGTTTAGGGGGAGCTGCCATGAATAATTATGGGGCCTCAGCCAATCCCCAGAAGTGGGCTGGCAGGGGGCAGAGACAACCCCATAAATAGACATGGGCCATTACAGCTAGGAAGTAGAGTGGAAAATGCAGATGGAGTGCTGAGGAGAGGTTGTTGGTGGCCATTGAGGGAACCCCTGCCGAGTAGGGGTGATGCCTTGGGCCAGAGGTTCGGGATAGCTGGCCAGGAGGGATCCCACCACAGGAGGCAGTGACAAAGTGAATAAGAGATCAACACTGAGCAGGGACAACACAAGGGGAGACACTGCCAGCTACAACAATGCTCTCTGAAGACAGTAGTGGGCTTAGTTTTCATCCTTGCCCTGGGGAATATCTGTTAAAGTGTGCTAGTTGGGCAGGGCTGGGGAAGACAGTCAGTCAGGAGTACTGTGTGAAAGATCAGCTGTTTTCTCACTGCACTACTTAGTCAAGGGACTGAGAGTTCCTGCCTGTAATGAGCCTTTGTTGAGCTAACACAAAACTGCTGGTTTCCCTCAAGAGAAAACAGCAGGTGCTTTGCTGAGGAAACCAAGTTCGTGCAGGAGGAAGGAAAGGTGGATTTTTTTGTAAATAGAGAAATTTGTCCCTTTGTTCATAGTTCTGGACATTTTCAAGTTGGGCATTTCATAATTCCCTACCCCATACAAGTTATCAACCCTTAATAAACATCAAAAACAAGCCAAGGACTGATTTCTGGGTTGGTGTGCATGAAGGAAATGCTGCGACTGTGCAACAGTGGGGACCCGGAACACTAGCGACTCCTATGAGGTTAGTGCTACAAATATATTACAGCTTACAGTCATACATGGGTGCACTCCCTGCTTCACTGTATCTATGGAGGAGCAGTGTAGCCACCCTTGGACCCTTGGACAGCAGCAATGCCAATCTGTGTAGATGGTGATTAGAAGGCCACAGATGATGTGATTTTCTTTCCTGCAAGCATGAGTTACAGGAAAGAAAATGGCTTGATTCCCCCATTAACACAGTCAGTGTTGATGGCAGAATCCATCCCCCAAGGCTATTGTGTTCTCTTGGCAGGGGGCACAGGGAGTTGCCCCTGCCGGGAAACAGAGTAACTATTGCACAAATGGCCGGCTTTAGATGAACTGTATAAAGTTACTTACAACAATTAAAGTCTTATGCCCTGTACACACGGTCAGACTTTCTGATGGAAAATGTGCGATCGTATCATGTTATCGGAAAATCCGATCGTGTGTGGGCTCCATCTGACTTTTTTCCATCGGGATTTCCAACACACAAAGCTTGAGAGCTGGATCTAAAATTTCCCGACAACAAAATCCAATCGTTTAAATTCCAATCGTGTGTAGACAATTTAAACACACAAAGTAGGCATGCTCAGAATAAATTATGAGATGAAAGCTATTGGCTACTGGCCTCTTTATAGTCCCGTTGTACGTCTTTTACGTCACCTCGTTCGGAACGATCGGATTTTCCAACAATTTTGTGCAACCGTGTGTATGTAAGACAAGCTTGGGCCAAAATCCGTTGGAAAAAATCCAACGGATTTTGTCGTCGGAAAAAACCCAACGGATTTTGTCATCGGAATGTCCAACCGTGTGTACAGAGCATATCAGGGAATTATTATACCAGACTGTGTGGACTGCACAGAGGAAACCCAAAACGCATGTAAGTGAAATAACAATAGTGTTTATTATAAATGAAAGAAAGTGAAAACAAACAGTACACTACCAACCACAAACAACAAGTAATATATACAATAATGGGAAATACCAGAGTCGCCAACAAAAGCCAGGTCGAGGTCATACACCAGGGAATCAGTAGATGGGTAAGGAAGGGGAACCAGCAGGAGAGGGAGAGGATGGATGGATGGGCTGCAGAGCAGGGATCTAAGGTAACAGGAGACAAGAGGGACAGGTCCAGGATGGGCTCAGGAAGGAACAGGTCGGGTAGATACAGGCTCAAGGTCCAAGTTCAGGCAACAAGGTCGGGGCACATGGAGAGAGTGATACCAAGGCAAGCATGTGAGGGCTTGCCGGGTATTTATAAGACTACCAAGGATTACCCTTACGTAACAGCTGAGCGCAGAAAGTGCTGTCTGCTCCACACTGCCGGAGTACACCCGCTGGTGGGCACGGGTACTACAGCCCAAGGATCCAACAGTGCCACCAGGAGGTAGGTCCTCTTATTACAGGCCCTGGATGTTAGAAGACACCCGCTGGTGGACACTGGTACTGCAATCCAAGAGACCAACAGCGCCACCAACGGGTGGACCTTTTCATGACAGGGCTTAACTCAAGCTAACACGTAAATCGTAAGTTTACGTTTGCACAAACAAAGAAAAGGTGAACTAACACACTACACCTCCTCATCCCCCTATCCCCTCCACATTTACCTTCATGGATACCTAACTTTTACTGCCCATGTAACCAGTGGAGTGGTCTGGGAATTCAAAAGCCACAATCTTCTTCCTCAACTGTCCTTAAGGACTCTGGGACAGACCAGGGTAATTCCAGCAGGTCAAAGCAGTCACATTTCAGTGTTGACCAATCAGTAATACTCTGATCTGTCACAGCGTCCCTAAGGAAAGAAAGGGAAGAAGACCATAACTTTCAAATTCCCAGGCCACTGCACTGGTTATGTGGGCAGTAAAATGTAATCATCCATGGAGGTAAAAGTAGACGGGACAGGTGGGGTGGAGAGGGCGTAGTGTGTTAGTACCCTTTTTCATTTTTGTGAAAAGGTACATTTCCACTTTAACTGCTTGCCGACCAGCCGCCGTCATTATACTGCAGCAGGTCGGCGCAATCTCGTGACCCGCCGTAGCTATACGTCGGCACGCGGGATCGGGATATCAGGCGCGCACGCACCCGCTATACAGCGGGGGTGCTGATGCTCGTTGCTGACAGTCACGATGACCACCGGGCCACAAGCAATTGTGAGCAAAAGGGACAGAACATGGAAGTGTGTGTTCTGTTCTGAGAGGAATGACAGATCATGTGTTCTTATTATCTAGGAACCACGATTTGTCACTTCTAGTCAGTCCCCTCCCCCTACAGTTAGAAACACCCCCCAGGGAACATCCCTTGATCGCCCCCTAGTGTTAACCCCTTCACTGCCAGTGACATTTTTACAGTAATCAATGCATTTTTATAGCATATACAAGATCGCTGTATAAATGCCAATTGTCCCAAAAATGTGTCAAAATTGTCCAATGTGTCAGCCATAATGTCGCAGTCATGATAAAAATTGCAGATCGCCGCCATTACTAGTAAAAAAAATAATAATAAAAATGCCATAAAACTATCCCCTATTTTGTAGACACTGTAACTTTTGTGCAAACCAATCAATTTACGCTTATTGCTATTTTTTTTAACCAAAAACATGTAGAAGAATATACATCGGCCTAAACTGAGGGAAAAAATGTTTTTTTATATATTTTTGGGGGATATTTATTGTAGCAAAAATTAAAAAATATTGTGTTTTTTTCCAAATTGTTGCTATTTTTTGTTTATAGCGCAAAAAATAAAAACAACAGAGGCGATCAAATACCACCAAAAGAAAGCTCTATTTGTGGGGGAAAAGGACATTTTGTTTGGGTACAGAATGTGCAATTGTCAGTTAAAGCGTTGCAGTGCCGAATCGCAAAAAATGGCCTGGTCATTCAGCAGCCAAATCTTCTGGGGCTGAAGTGGTTAAGCAGTTGCACCAACAGTTTTTTTTTTTCCATTTGGAATAAATATTTAAAAATAAATAAAAGCTGAGGATTGTAAGCACCCCTGTCAGTGTTAAATGGTTTGTCTCAACCCTCTAGCTGATACTTTTGCTGGACAGCTTGATCTGTTAAAAAGAAGTTAAAAAACAAAAGCCTATAGAAGAAAACGTATGCAGCCACCAGATATAAGAAATGGTACATTTTAATTTTTTGGGCCTTAATATAATTTTTGGCCTTTATATTCACTGAGTGATTTAAACGCCACTTGTAGAGACATCTTGCAGGGTTTTTTTCCGCCTCTAAACCCCCCTCAGTGTTAGCTTATGTGTCCATGCAAATATAGGCATTTAAAGGAGTTTAGAGACAAGAGTGTTTAGAGGCAGAAAAAAAACCCACTAAGAAGTAAGGATGGAGAGCTGCCAACTTTAAATAAATTACTTTATTATAGAAGACAGGGTGTATAAAATACAGCAGCTTATGCGTTTCGGCAATTAGCTCTAATGATAGCCATAAAAATATCTCAGGACATAACATTCATATATACAGAATACCAAAACTCTGCCTTTTGCCCATAACACCCAAAAGCAGTTAGTCAAAACAATTACCCTATTTTACATACCTGACAGCTGGAGTGGAGTAAAAAAGGAAAACAAAGTAAAATAACTGAAAAGACAGAAAAATAAAAAATAAATCATTAAACTTAAAGTGAAAAAATAAACACTCACATTTTTTCCCCATTTCTGTTGCTGAGCAATAGTTATACACAGAGGTGGCTCTAGGCTTTGTGAGGCCTTAGGCATGAGGCCCCCACTCACGTCCATAAGGGAAAAAAGCAATACAAATTAGCCGTATAAATTGCATATATTAAGAGCCTTGAAGTGCTGGTGTTAGTGTCCTCTCAATGCTGGTATCAGTGCTGGCATGCTGAATTGACATAGAGCTCCTTGAATTTCCATCCGCTGCACCCCCTCCAGAGCACCTGTTCTACCACTGTACCCCTCTTGATCCAACCATTACATCCCCTCCTGAGCACCTATTCTCTCCACTGCACCCCTTCCTGAGCACCTATTCTCTCCACTGCACCCCTTCTCTCCACTGCACCCCTTCCAGAGGGCACAGGGAGAGGGCCACTCCCACTGACCTGACTCTGAAAAAGAGTAATTTAAGCACCTGACCAGACCATAGTTCCACGCCTGCCAGAAGAGACAGTGCCCCCTGTGACCAGGCTGAATATCTCACAGTCCAGTCAGACTGATGTAGAAGTCCAATTTAGATGAATAAACCCAAACCAAACTGCAGTAAAGGTAAAGTTTAACTTTGAAAAAACGCATAATGCGTGCTCTTCAGGAGCCCGCCGCTACAATTGGATTTTAGGCTGGATGGGAAACGATTAAAAAATAAACGTGTAACCAATATCTCGGTTGAGATAGCAGCTTCCACTAGTATCCAGAAACAGATACTGTAAATATTCATACAAAAATAAATGCAGAAGCCAGACTTCTGCATTTACAATTGATAGTGATGAGCAGGGAACAGAGGGCCTGAGCCAGAGGTGATGGAATTGAGTTCCACCAAGTTCCAGCAAAAATAAAGCCCTGGCACTACACATTTATTTATATATACACATGACCTAAGTAATGCCAGGCAGAAGTCACTGAAGTGTTGACGAGAAGTGGCTGCAAAGAGGCTGCATGAGATCAGTAATAATAAGATGCAACAAAGGAGGAAAAAAAGGATGAAAACAGGTATTTAACTGACAAAACCCATGGTTATTGTATATGATGAATAATGCTTAACAAACTATATTTCAATTAGGATTTACTTGCACTTTAAAGTGTTATTAAACCCAAAAACAAAAATATACACTGTAGCTTACCAATCCATAAATGTGGCTGCATTAGTTTTCTATTATTAATCTTTTTTCTCCTCTGTTTTTATCTGATGATCTGACCGGTAACACACCTCCTGTATTAGGATAAAGGGTTTACATAAATAAATAAAAGCTGACCATTGTAAACACCCCTGCAAGTGTTGAATGATTTACAATATCTCACAAAAGTAAGCACACCCCTTACATTTTTGTTAATATTTTCGTTGCATTATTTTTTATTAAAGGTTTCACAAAAGCAAAGAATGAGTACATCCAGATTCAATTGTCATACAATATATCACAATTTCAAAATTACTTTGAGAAAAAACTGCATGACATAGCTTACGATTATACCCTGGTGACTACTATATTTAATACCAAATGTCAAATGACAAGCGCGGGGTGGAGAAAGGAGACCCCCCCCCCCAGGCATCAAGTCCCCCGCCCACCCCACCTTTGCACATGAGCACTCGCCCGTCATCGATTGATACATTATTGTTGTTTATCTATGGTATAAATACATATGGATGTATTTGAGGACAAGACTAAAGAGAAGGAGATAAGGCAAAGTAAACAAATAGAAAATTAACTACGCAAACGTAATCTGTTTAAAGAACATAACATAACATACCACCATTTAAAAGATATATCAGTATCATTATATCAAAGAGGAGTTTCTGGAAATCTTGAGGTCCATGGTAGCCAGTTGAGATAGAATTTGTTCATTGAATTAGATAAGTATGCAGAATACTTTTCATAAAGATATTGGGTGTTTACTCTATGTATATATTAACATTTATACTAGGTATGGTGTCTGTTTTCCATGCCATAGTAATAGATAGGCGTGTTGCTATCAGGATATGGGCAATTATATATCTGTATTTCGTGGGTATACTGTCCATCCCTAGGTTGAGAAGGGCCAGAGCGGGTTTAGGAGTGAGAACGATTCCTGTGATTTTTGTTAGTAAAGAGAATACTGAATTCCAGAAACTCCTGATAGACTTATGCCGCGTACACATGATCAGAATTCCGGCCAGAAAAAGACAGATGAGAGCTTTTCATCGGAAAATGCGACCGTGTGTGTGCTCCATCGGAATTTAGCTGTCCGAATTTCTGCCAGCCAAAAATTGATAGCATGCTCTCAATTTTCCCGATAGAAAAACTTTCTATCAGTAATTACGATCGTGTGTATGCAATTCCGACACGCCAAAAATCACGCATGCTCAGATTCAACTACGAGACAGAAGCTATTGGCTACTGGCTATTGAACTTCCTTTTTCTAGTCCCATCGTACGTGTTGTACGTCACCGCGTTATAAATGATCGGAATTCAATGTGACCGTGTGTAGGCCATACAGCTTGAGCCGAATTCTGTTGGAATACCATCGGGAAAACCATCAGAGCTTTTTCTGACGATAATTTTCCGATCGTGGGTACGTGGCATTACATTCCCATAGTATGTGAAATATTGATCCTTTGGAACCGCAGTGTCTCCAACAGGAAGTATTAGTGCCCTTGAATATGTGTGATAATCTCACCGGTGTTAGGTGACTCCTATGTAATATTTTAACCAAATAAATTTTTATTGAGAAGAAAAGGGATAGTACATGAACACAAAAGTACCAGGATACAATGACTTAACATTACAATGGTGTACAAACAGAGGTTGTAAGATTGAAAACGAGTATATTACTACCATTCTCTGCAAATTATATCCTGGTAAACCGACTACAGGAAAAAAAAAAGAACATTGATACTCATCTGAAAGCTGATCTACCATAGTATTGCATGAAGTATAACAGAGTTGAGGTCCATCTAGTCAAACAACACTATGGTTCAGGAGACGTAGTAAGTCAACATCTTTTAAAACATAAAAAAAAGGGGGGAGACAAGGGGGGGGGGGGGAAGAGGGGAGAGGGGAAGAAGAGGGGGAAGTAACATGAAAGGAGGCAGGCTCTATGAAATTATAAGTGCTACGGGTAGCATTCATAAGGCTCACCCTTTATCTTGGAACCAACAATTCCAAGCAGACCAATATGCCCTGTACCTTGCGCCTGTACCGTCTCTGTATGCTAGAATTTTTTCATATGCTGAAATGATATTGACCTTCGCAATCAGTTCACGCATTGTGGGGATGTGCCTTGACTTCCAACTCTGCACTATCAGGGACCTCGCTGCTAGTATGATATTCATAGCTGTGGCTCTCAGTGGTAAGGGGTAGACCGACATACCTATGCTCAACAATGCTTTTTTGGGGGATGACCTGTTCAGAACACCTGTGATTCTCGCTATCAGTTTGAAAACCTCATTCCAGAAGCTCCGCAGATGTGGGCATGACCACCACATATGGACCAGTGTGCCCACCTGGCGGCATCCTCTCCAACAAAGGTTGGACTTTCCCTCTGAAAATTTTGCTATGATATAGGGGGTAAAGTGCCATCTAGCTGTAATTTTAATCGCCAGTTCCCCATAGTTCGTGCATCTTGAAAAGCGGATATTGTCTTTAATCGCTAATAGCCACTGTTTATCTGTAAATTGTTTCCCAAGGTCTGTTTCCCATCTTACCAAGTGACCAAATTTAGTGAAGAAAGATTTAGCATTCAGGAGATCGTACAATATAGTGATCCCTCTAGGTTTGGGACTTGACGAGGTTAAACACTCCCACGCCCCCGAGGGGATCAAGGAGTTGGTGGACCCTGATTGACGGAGCCAGGACATAATTTGGGAATATGTTAAGAACTCAGTTGGGGGAATGTGAAATTTAGTGCAACAGTCCTCGAAGGATAGAATATGTTCTCCTACCGTGAGCTCTTGGACTAGATTGATCTCCTTGTTTAGCCACACATTCAATGAGATATTAGGTATCAACCATTGGAGCGTTTTTAAAGGAATAGGAACTGCCGTTAATCGTTCAACATTACGGGACGATGATAGGAGCCTACTCCACGCTTGTAATGAGGCCTGTATGGTGGGGTGGTCTATACCGAAGTGGGATTGTTCAACACTAAGAGCTATTAAAAGGGAGTTCAATGTCCTAGGTTGCACCCACGACTGCTCTAGCTGACACCAAGGCTTGGGTTCTGCTGGGGAGATCCAGCTTCTCAGTTGATCCAACACTGCTGCTGTAGCATAGTCTTGGAGAACTGGGATCCCTATACCCCCCACTTGTCTACTTTTACCCTGCATGCTAGATGGAAATCTCGCTTTTTTCCCTGCCCAAATGAAGTTTAGCATTTGCCTTTGAAGGGTTTTAAAAAAAGAAGGGGGAATAACTATCGGTAATGCCCTGAACAAGTACGTTAGTTTGGGGAGTAGTAGCATTTTATAGGCTGCCAGGCGGCCATACCAGGACAGATAATGCCTCTGGAGTTTAATTATTTCACTTTGGAGAACTTCCAACATTGGGGGAAAATTTGCTTGAAACAATTTTTTTTTTTCCAAAAAATTTTTATTCAAATTTTATCAAACAGTTACAAACAATGGTTACATATTTGAGATAAGACACTTTTGTAGTATAGAAATACAATTGGCTGTCAAGGAGATATTGAAAATGACAAACTGTTGGAATACTACGTTTAGAAATCGAAGAGAATGAAGCGAGACACAATATACTAAGGTCAGAGAAACTAAAGTCAAATAAAGAAAAATGAAATAAAATAGAATAAAATAAAATAAAATAGATTCTATTGCAAAAGTACATAAGCCGAAAAAGAAACAAACGGTTATTCCTTCCTAATGTGAGGGTAGATATCACTGGATCAGGTAGCATAGATAGATTACAGAAGAAGTCAGTACCGTAAAATGCATCAATATTTTAAGGAATGAGCATGACATTAATATTATAATCTATACATCAGTGAGTCTAATATGCATAAGATCATCTCCGGACACCCCTACTGGGATCTGACTGTGACCGGCGACGGAATCGGTTAGGTATTCCTATAAGAGTGATTAACAACACCCACCTGTCAATGACAGCATTATATGATTAAGTCAAAAAATTATACAGGACAGTCGTCCTCTGGAAGGGAGGAAGGAGAATATAGGGGGAAGGGGGAAGGAGATTCGAAAGAACCAAGGAGTTACGGGAGAGGCGAAGTGTGGTGTACATGAGGGGGAATGTGAGTTAGAGTAGGTTGGGTTAGTCCTGCTAGCCCAGAAGATCTAAAGTGTTTCCAAACAGCCCAAGTTTGCCCATAAATGTTCGGGGTATCTTTGGCCTGATGGATGAGTTCTTCCATTTCCGAAATTTTGTCTACCCTTTTTGTCCAATCAGCTATGGTAGGTGGAATAGTAGATCTCCAAAGCACCGGGATGCATAAGTTAGCTGCATTAATGAGGTGGATGGTCAGGGATTTAGTATATTTCCGGGTTATATTAGGGCCATAATGTAGTAGGAATCGGGCGGGGGTAAAATCAGGGGAATAGGTGGTAATTTGAGAGATCAATCTGTGTATTTCCTTCCAAAACACTTGCAGTACGGGGCATTCCCACCATATATGCAGCATAGTGCCCAACGCGTTATTGCATCTCCAGCATGTCGGGGGAACCGCTGTGGCGAATTTGTGGATCTTGTCAGGGGTTCTATACCATTTAGCATAAATTTTGTATCTATTTTCCTGAGTTGAGACGTTTACAGACCCCTTGTGTATATTATGATAAATCAGTTCCCAATCTGCTGGTGAGATATCTAGGTGCAAATCTGATTCCCATTGTTGCACCATTTTGTCCGATTTAATCTCGTGTGATGAGAAAAGGAGCGAGTAGACCGTGGAGATAACATGTCTTTGAGGTTCAGTACTAGCACAAAGAGATTCAAAGGGTGTAAGATCTCTATGCCATTGAGCACCAGGCTTCGAATTTTGGAAGAAGTGTCTCAACTGCAAGTATTTGAAGAAAGGGATATTGTACTCTGGGAAGGTGGAGACCATACTTTGATGTGAAAGGAGTACGCCCTTATGGAAAAAGTTAGAAGCTCTAGGTTTAGGGCTAGATGTGTTAATGTGTGGTGAACGAAGAGGAATATCCGGTAGAAATTCCGGGTTTTGAGTCAGTGGGGTTAGTGGACCATACGCAGGAGCCAGCTTCAGAGGTGAGCAAGCTTGGTGAAACCGCAGAAGGGAGGCTTGTATACAGGGGTGATTGGAAAGCTCGCGTGGAATGTGGGATTTATGTATCCATGGTAGATTGTCTAAAGGGAGGCAAGAGAAGGCTTGCTCTAGTCCAACCCAGTCTTTGTGGGATACGTGGGAGTGCCAATCTAGAATTCTATTTAAGTGACATGCTAGATAATATTTATGTAGATCTGGGACTCCTAGACCTCCAATGTTTTTGGGGAGCGTAAGTTTTTGCCAGCTAATTCTAGGGTGTCCAGATTTCCAAATAAAAAGTCTACACAAGTTATTGTAGGAGCGAAAAAAGGAAGATGGCAAAGTAATAGGTATAGCTTGAAGCATGTAAAGAATCCTTGGTAAAATGTTCATTTTTAGAATGGCCATTCTTCCAAACCATGAGAAGGGACCAAGTTTCCATTTCTGTAGGTCAGCTTGAATAGAGAGAAGTAGCGGTTGAAAATTTTTAGCGTAAAGGGATTGCAAGTTAGCTGGGATTTGTATGCCCAGGTAAGTAATGGAATCCCTTTCCCATTCAAAGGGAAAATTGCGAGTACATTGAGCCACCAAGGAGGGTGGTAGAGAAATGTTGAGAGCTTTGGATTTATTGAAATTAATTTTTAAGTTAGAAAGATATTGGAAATATTTAAAGTCACTTAATAAGTTGGGAATAGAGGTAATGGGGTCTGACAAGAAAAGCAGGATGTCATCAGCATAAGCTGCTATTTTGTACGTTTTGTGTTTAATTGGTATCCCTTTAATGTCCGGGTTGTCTCTGAGTTTACGGAGTAAAGGTTCCATCGTGAGAATGAAGATTAGGGGTGAGAGGGGGCATCCCTGGCGTGTACCGTTGAGGATGGAGAAGGCGTTCGACAGGCGGCCATTGATTTTAATTTTAGCTGTGGGGGATGAGTAGAGTACCTTTATCATCCGCAATAAATGTTGTGGGAATCCTAATGTTCTAAGGGATTCCTCCATGTAGTCCCATGCCACCCTGTCGAACGCCTTCTCCGCGTCAAGGGATAGCATAAAGCCAGGAGTGGTCGAGGTGGTGAGCCAGTGGTGGATATTAATCGCTTTCGTGGTGTTGTCCCTCGCCTCTCTACCAGGGACAAAACCAACTTGGTCCATATCGATTAGTTGAGGGATGTGGGGCAAAATACGGTTGGCTAAAATTTTGGCATAGATTTTGAGATCCACGTTAAGTAAGGAGATGGGGCGATAATTATTAACTAATAATGGGTCTTTGTTGGGTTTAGGTATGAGGGTGATATGAGCTTCTAAAAATTATTTTGGTAAATCTTCGGTAATTGGGAGATGATTGAAGGTATTGGTCATATGAGAGAGTAAGTGTTCTTGAAAAGTTTTATAGTAGCCTAGAGGGAAACCATCGGGTCCTGGGCTCTTTCCGGGCTTCATTTGTGTCATGGCATTTAGAGTTTCAGCGACAGAGATTGGGGCATTTAAGGCTTCAGATTCCTCACTAGTGAGGGGGGTGGGGGCATATTGTTGCAAGAATGAGCGAATAGTATTCTCTCGATCTGTCAAAGAACTAGGTTGATGAGGGAGGGGGAGGTGGTATAGCTCAGAAAAATACTGGACAAATTTGTCCATAATATCTTCCGTCTTTGAAATTTTATCACCTCTATTAGTTCTGAGTTCGTGTATAGTGTGAGTTGCCTTTTTAGCCTGAAGGGCTCTAGCTAACAGCTTGCCTGACTTATTACTGTGTTCGTAGAAGAACTTCTGGGAGAGGGCAAAATTTTTTTTCATTTTCTTGTGAAGTACCGTCAGAAGTTCTTCTCGTGTGTTGGTCAGTTCCGTTAAAACGTCCGCGGCCAGGGAAGCTTTGTGTTTTTTTTCCAGAGTGTGTATGCGTTTAGTTAAAGCTTCAATGTGAGCTTTTCTAAGTTTATTTCGTGAAGCGGACAAGGACATAAAGTCCCCCCTAATAACGCATTTATGAGCAGCCCATATTGTAGTTGGGGTAGAGCCTCCTCCGGAGTTCTCAATGAAGTAATTAGACAGGTTGTTGGAGATTGATTGGACAATTTCGGGATCTGTTAGTAGTGAGTTATCTAGGCGCCAAATGCGAGTGTGTGCTTTGATATTTGGGAAATTCAGTGTCATGGATATTGGGTTGTGATCCGAAATGATTTTGGGTTCAATGGTTGCTTTAGTCAAAAAAGACAATTCATTTTGGGATAGAAAGAAATAGTCCAATCTGGAATATTTGTTGTGAGGAGGTGAAAAAAAGGTGAAATCTTTCACATTGGGATGTAGCGTTCGCCATGTATCATGGAGTAAAAGATCATGGAATTGCAGTTTTATTGCACGTAACGTTTTATAAGCTATTGTGGTGGTGCCAGATGAGGAGTCCAGGGAGGGGTTGAGGGCAACATTGAGGTCTCCGCCTACAATGAGAGTACCGGATTTAAATAGGGAAAGGTGTTGGAAGGTGTCTCGAACGAAAGTAACTTGATGTGTATTTGGAGCATATACATTAGCCAGGGTAATGGGTTCGTTGTGAAGCGAACCTTTTAGAAATAGAAACCTACCCTTTTCATCTTTCAAGACGTCATCAACCTTGAATGGACAGTGTCTGGAGATTAGAATAGAGACACCTTTGGATTTGGCATCTAGATTAGGAGCGTGAAAGGCTGTGGGAAAATGTTTGCTGAATAATTTGGGAATGTTATCTGCTCTAAAGTGAGTTTCCTGGACAAAAACAATCTGCGCTTTGGAGTGATGTATTGCTGAAAGGAATTTTGTACGCTTTTCAGGCGTATTGAGACCTTGGATGTTAATGGAATAGAGAGTGAGCTGTAGATGGGGAGGGGCGTCTGGATGCAATGAGGAAGACGATGTGGGGTTTATGTTAGCCATCAGTTGTGTTGTGGGGCGGAGTAGTGTGGTAAGGCTGCTTTAAAAATGTCTAAAAAAAAAAAAAAAAAAAAAAAAAAAAGGGGGGGGGGGGGAAAGAAGGTACCAAACCGATGAGACAATAAGGTTAGGGGCAACCCCTGTCTCTAATAAATGAGGATCGGTATATGTACAATGTGGCAACCGCAGATCCTACCTATAACCGGCAGGATCTACAGTAGACACACACTGAGTGGGGGTTAGCACCAGTCTAGCCAGAAGATGGACAGGAGGACAAAGTAAAGAGAAGATAAGAAACCAAATAGGGATATACGACACTGCTATGCTACCTCACAGTAATATTAGAGAATTATGGAAGAAAACCTTGCAAAACAATAAGAGGGGGTACATAAATATTAGTCGAGAGTACCCAGTTGGCTATCTATATCATAAGAAACTTCAAGGTATCACAGCGTTTCAATGTGAAATCCTCTGGGATGAAACTTCCAGTGAAAAACCCATTGAAACCCACCGACATATATATGGGCTATGCTAATCCCGCTTAAGCGGGATGAGGAACAAGCCCCACTGAACAACAACTTGCGATAGAAAGATGTCTCTGACGGATATCACTAAGGTTATGTAATGCTTATATACTAGCAGAATTGATCAGTATAACATATTGAGTACAAAAACCGTCTGTAACCCCGGAAAGGGATATGTTGATTAAACCTATAACATTTAAACCAGGATTGAAAACCAGGAGGACAAAATAGGAAGTAGTTATAGCCATTTCTAAACAGCTGAAAGCTAAACCTGAATAAATTGAACATAAGTGAGAGGAAACAGATTTCAACACCAAACCGTCAAACATATATAACTGCCCGGAGGGTACATAATGCCTGAGAGTCCACAAGCATTATCTGTGTGATTGACAAGAACCGTAGATTACCCTATGTAAGTATAGGAAAGACACTAGTACTTGCAAATCGCTGCAGTGGGAGCGACTTTGCACATCAGGTACAAAGCGTGAAGCAGTTAGGATGTGAATCCGGTGAACAAACGAAAGACTGGGCGGGCTCGATGCTCAGTTATGAAGGACGGAAGAAAACAGGACGCATTGGTGTTTACGTCATTTGATATGAGTCAATCATCCTGGTGCGTGGAATTATGGGGATTGTAGTAGCCGTCATATCATGAACATTTCCAAGTGTAGTGATACAAACTTACATGGGTAAAGTTAGACTGCATAGGGATATGGTAATAACTTGGGTAAGTGAACAGTTATCATACCTCCGTATGGAAAGTCTTACCGATTGTAGAGGTGTATGGTTTAAACGCTAAATAGCCTGCATCAGGAGGTAGAATAAAACAGAAAACGTGCCCGAAGTGAGGTGAGCAACAGACGAAATAAACTGCAAGAATAGACCACATCCTGCGAGGAATAATTCAAGCTAGCAGGGAATTGACGGGCATCTGTTATCGCGATCAATGATCCCTTCTAGCTCTCCGAGCATTTGGGGTGGAAGTCGGGCTATAGGCACGGTGAGATCCTCGAGGTGAGTTGCGAGTATCCGTGGCTGATGGAGATCTGCGCCGCCGAGAGGAGCTGGATTGCGCATCCATTGGTTCAATAGATGGCGAGTATTTTTGTACCGCCGAACGCCTGAAGTCTGCAAACCAATTCGGTACTTCCACCAAAGGGATGTTTAGGCTGTTGCAGAAGTGAGGTAAATCTTCGGGGACTCTCAGATTTGCAGAGCGGCCCTGTGCTGAGGCCGAAAGGCAGAATGGGAATTTCCATTTGTAGAGGATGTTATGTGCTCTTAGCACGTCTAGTAGAGGTCTCAGGTCCCTCCGATGTTGCAGCGTAATGCTGGAAAGGTCCTGATATATTTGAATAGAGGAACCCTCATGAGTAATTTGCGGCGTCTCCCTGGCATTTTTGAGGATATCTTCTTTCAGTTTGAAATCTTGTAGACAACAGATAATATCCCTTGGAGGATCTGTGGGTCTACCTTTAGGATTTAATGCACGATGGATTCTATCCATAGCAATGGGGGTGAGTGGCGGTCTGTTCAGTAAATTATTAAAGATGCTGGTAACGGCCGTTACCGTGTGATCACCTTCGAACGTTTCTGGGAGACCCCGCACCCTTAAATTATGGCGTCTTCCCCTGTTGTCGAGGTCTTCCATATGGATATGAACCGATCGGAGTTATAAAGTATGTGTGTCCACATGTCGTGTCGTTTTCCTAATTTGGGTTGCTTGTTTAGAGAGATCGTCTTCCACGATTAGTACCCTCTCAGTCAGGGAGCGAATATCCAGGCGGAGTTACGAAATGGCCGCCGATAGTGTGTCCTTGATGTCCGCAGCGATGGTTTTCAGATCATTTATGTTGTTGCGGTTGTGAGGATATTCCGGTCGGTTGAGAGAAATCGGGATCTCCACACGGCGTAGAGAGGGGAGATCTTGGCGCGCTGCGGTGAGGAGACAGTTGCTCTCGCCTGAGGCCTTGGTGAGATGTCGCCATGTTCCCCCTGTTCGCTCGGAACAAATCCGGAATAGTATTCGTGGAAATGCGTGAATTCCCTCGGGGAGACCGGGAACGTGAGGTCGAAGAGTTTCTCGAGGCAGTCCCCATTAGATAAGGCGTGAAAAGAGACGGTAACCTCCGGTAAACAGATAGCTTTGTCGTGAGGTAGCGGGAGCGCAGGGATTAAGCATCCATCTTCCAGTCAGGCCAGGCCACGCCCCCCTGCTTGAAACAATTTAGTTGTGGAAGGAGTTATTTGGGTACCTAGGTATTGAATAGAGTCAGAGGACCAGGGGTACGGGAAGTCCCTTTGTAATTTTGTTTTTAAATTGACATCAATTCCCATCCCCAAGATGCACGATTTACTTTCATTAATCTTGTAAAAGGCTACTTTACTAAATTTTGTTAACACCTCCTGAGCTTCTGTCATGGATTCATAGGGGTTGGACATTGTCAAAATGACATCATCCGCGAAGAGCGACACTTATGTTGTACACCTCGGGAGGAGATGCCTTGCATTCCCGGATGCCCCCTGACCATCTCCGCCACGGGTTCCATCACCATGGCGAAGATGATCGGAGACAGCGGGCACCCGTGCCTTGTGCCATTTGTTATATTGAAACTTTTGGAAAACATCCCCTCCGCAAACACAAATCCCGACGGGGATGAATAGAGCGCCATAATGGCCCGCTGGATCCCTCCCGTCAAACCGAATTTCTGTAGTACTCTAGTCATGTACCCCCAATGAATGCGATCGAAGGTCTTCTCTGCGTCCAGGGATAGAAGCAGAGAAGGCCCTCCCGACTTTTTGGCTGAGTGAACAAGATTAATCAGTCTCCTAGTGGCGTCGTGTGCCTGCCGTCCCATAACGAAGCCTACTTGGTCGTGATTAATAAGTCTTGGTAAAAGTTCTGCTAACCTATTAGCCACTAACTTTGCATACACTTTAACGTCGACATTCAATAAAGATATTGGTCTATAGCTTTGAGGTAGAGAGGTATCTTTACCGGCTTTAGGTATGGTAATGATTGAGGCCGTCAGCATCTCTCTTGGAAAGGCGGCAGCGGACATCGCGGCATCAAAAATCTGCTTAAGGTACGGGGATAGTTAAGCTTGATATAACTGTAATCATGTGGTCCAAGGGTTGATGAGTGTTAGGATCCTCACTGAGATTATATAGGGTCTCATAGTAATCACTAAAAGCATCAGCGATGTCTTTTGGGTTGTATACCTTTTGTTTAGTAATGGGATTGAGCACACTGCCAATTCTCTGATGGGAAAATCTTTCTTTGAGTTGGCTTGCCAGTAACTTCCCTGCTCTATTACTATACCGATAGTTATTAGCTTTCAAAATGCGAAAATGGCTCTCCTGTTGGGAGACCAAGAACGCACGTAGTTCTTATCTCGCAGAGAACAAGGCGTCCCTAGTCCTCTGCGTAGACAGCAGGTTTGTTGGACGATTCTAAGGTGTGTATTTCCCCCAGCAGAGAGTTGAGCCTCTCCGTCCGCCGCCGTTTAACTTGTGCTCCTAACTGGATCAGTAGGCCTCTCATATAGACCTTGTGGGTGTTTCAGAGGGTGAAGGGGTCCGATACCGAGGGATCGTTAATCTCAAAAAATTCCGTTAGTTTGTCCCGCAGATATTTCAAATTTGCAGGCTGAGAAACGATAGAGATGTCATTCCTCCACCTGTTCGCTCTTGTTTCGGCACCTCGACCCCCCACCCCCAGGGACACCGGAGCGTGATCCGACCAAGTAATAGTATGTATGTCAGATCTTACAATTTTTTGCAGCAGAAATTTGTCCACTAAAAAAAAATCTATACGTGAGTAAGTATGGTGGACGTTGGAAAAAAAGTAAAGTCCTTTTCAGAGGCGTGCTGACATCGCCAAACATCGTGGAGACCAGAGGTGGAAAGAAAGTTCCTGAGGTTGGGTCTGTGGGACCTTCTCCGCTGGAAACTGGAGACATCCAAATCGCTATTAGGGATCGCATTAAAGTCACCGCAGATAAGAACATGGCCCTGTTTCATCTCCGAAACCTTCCTCCAAATTTTCCGCATAAATTTGAGTTGGTGAACATTTGGCAGGTACACATTAACTATGGTATATTTCTGTTGGGCAATCTCACAGAGCAGGATTACAAATCTACCCGATGGGTCCAGGTAGGTATCTATGAGGGAGAAGGAAATAGAGTCCTTAATAGCGATTGCTACTCCTGCTTTTTTCTTGGGGCCGGATGCTAGGAACACATGTGGGAATTTGCGGTTGGAGAAGGAAGGGTGCTTGCCCATCATGAAATGTGTCTCTTGGAAGCATATAATGTCACAGCGCAATGTAGCAGCTTCCCTCCAGGCTAACTGACACTTCTGGGGGCTGTTAAGGCCTTTCACATTTAACGATGCGATGGTAAAAGCCATGGTACGTTACCCTGTGCTGATATCTGGTCTTTCACTCTCCGTTCAGGGACGTTCTACCGGTTGTGATATGGACGGCGCTGTGGGCTGGAACAAGGGCTTCCCGCTGAGGCAACCTCTCTTTCAAAAACAGACTGTGCTGAAAACTGCAATAGGGGGATAGGGGGAGGAGAGATATAAGGAGGGTCAAACTATGAGAGTCAAACAAAAACAAATTAAAAAAAAAGAACAAAGATAAAAAGATATATTGCGATTCCTGGTGGAATCTGTGCTGGTGTAGAACCGCTAACTCTCGGGGGGCAAGAGCGGTCATTTTTGTAATCCGAAATAGAAACTTGAATAAATTTCTTTAAACCATCCTCCCAGGTGTTCAGGCGGTTAAGTCACAGGCATGTGAAGTAGATTCATCCTGTTTCAGCCCCTGAGCTGGGGCGTATGGGCAGAGGCGGCCCTGAGTTCCCTTGGGCTATATGTGGCGGATGAAGAATCTGCCAGGTTTCCAGGAGGCGGATGCCATCCTCAACATTAGTGATCAGGTGCGACTCCCCATCCTGAGTTACTAGCAGTTTAGCTGGATGTAGCCATCTATAGGGGATACAGTGATTATTCAAGGGCTTTGTGATGGTAGCCAGCTGTCTGCGTTGCTGCATGGTGTAGGCCGAGAGGTCTGCAAAGAAGGACAAGTCCTTAACCTCAGTGGGCAGATTCTCCTTCTGTCTAGTCGCCATCACAAATCTCTCTTTCACGTGGTAGAAATGCACCCGTACTATAGTATCTCTAGGCAAGTGGAACGGGATGTTTTTAGGCCTCGGTAGTCTATGAATACGGTCCACCACCAGGTCCTCTGCTGGAGTATCTGGGAGCGCCACTCGCATTATGTTAACGAAATAGTCTCTCAACTCCTGCGGTTTAATCGACTCAGGAATTCCACGGATCTTAACGTTATTACGTCTCGACCTGTCTTCAAGGTCCGTGAGTTTTGCCTTAATATTTGCGATCTCGTCGTCTCGGTCATTATGGGCGTCTACTAGGTCGTTAAATGTATTAGCAAATTCACCCATTTTCACCTCTATATGTGAGACCCTTTTAGCAACTGCGGTTACTTCAGTTTTAAATTGCTGTGTCATGGATATTATATCCGCATGTAAGGTGGAGCTGAGGGACACTAACATGTCCTTAAGAGTGGT